>NC_134456.1:112577079-113200829 GCF_047948215.1 Lycorma delicatula
AAGCAGAACGTAGGTCGACTTTGGCGTTGGACGGATAACAGTAGGAGACTAAAAAAGGAAACGAATACGAAATAAAAAATGGGGAGCGCATCAACAGTTAAGGAGGATGCATTAAAAGAAAGAAATACTGTGAAAAAATGTGACTATGAAAAGACGTAGCATTTTTGTAATGAATTCAATGAAGAGGATCTAGATTTCACAGCGAATGTCGGTTCGCTCGACTGATGGAAGAAACGCTACGATATCTGTTAGTCATGTGTTTTTGATCAAAAACTATCATCAAATTTTCAAGAGATTTAAGCATTCAAGAAAACATTTAAAGAATTAAGCGAAACTGAAAGCCTAACGGGTAATCAAATATTTAAAATAGTTTTGCAGCCAGAACTGAAACAACAGCCCCTGGCTGCAAGCGTAATAAGGAAAGGCTGACAATTTTAGCATGCAGCAATGCTACAGAAAGTCTAAAAATGGACCTTGTAATGACTGGAAAGTTTCAAATCCCTAGAGCCTTTAAAACAGTTTCAAAAAACGCTCTTCCTGTAAAATTCAATAGTCAAAAAAGCGGATGGATGAGCAGCAAAATTTTCAAACATAATTCCTTAAGGAATTCAATCCTTCAACAGAGAAGTTTTTGAAAGAAAATAATTTGTCCAGAAAAGCTGTTTTGTTGTGTTCCAACGCACCTTGATGAAGAGGAGCTTCAAGATGGTGACATTAAGGAAATTTTTCTGACCCCCAATGTAACCGCCATCTGCCAACTTCAGCATCAAGGGGTTTTGGAAACGACAAAAAGGAACTATCGGAGAAGCCAGCTGCCCACAGTGTTAGATGAAATTGAAGGAAGACAAAACATGATTAAAAATTGAAAAGGATCAATGTAAAGTAAGTTGCTTATTGGGTTGCACGGGCCTGAGCTGACGTAATGGCTATAAGAATTGCCAAACCATGGAAGACGCTGCTAAGCGATGATGAAAATATCAAAACGAAAAGCATAGATGAAACCGAAGAAACCATTCTACTTTTAGTGCAACGTATCCCTGAATGTGAGATGCTTTATTGCAAGAAATTGAAAGTTTGAAGAAGGATGATGATCAGTGTAAAATAAGTGATGAAGAAATTGTCATTCTTGTCAATTGTGATGACAACGAAATTGAAAATGAGATCAGGCTTTGTTGAGCCTAGCAGAATTTCATACAACGACGAAGTTAAGTCTCTAGAAACTGCAACAAGAAGAAGCTACAGAAAACGACATAATTATGTTGCAAAGAAGGCGAGAATTGGCAGCGAAGAAACGGCACTTTTCAGGAAAGCAGACTACACTCAGAAATTTCTTTCAATCATCACTTTTGAAGTACGTATGTACTGTATTAAACTACAGCAAAATCTGTAACTGTAAGTTCATTTTTCCTATTTTGTTGTTATACATGATTATTAGGTTCGTAATGTGTAAAATTGTAACACAGTTTGACGATTGGACTATAAGATCGATTGGCTTATTCTTAACACCTCTTTATTATCAGACATTTTCGCTTATCCGACGTTCTACCGACCCGTTTATGTCGTATAAGCGACACTCTAATGTAAAAGGAAATCGGAAAGCGGATGAGCGACGCCAGGGATGTGAAGGGAGTTTATAGAAGAAACTTGGGGACGCAGATTGAGGGTGAGAGCAAGGTAGAAGGATGGATAAAAGATGTGAAGGATGATTTGGTGGGGATGAAAGTTGGAAAATGAAAACGAAAAGCAGTGAATAGTGAGGGATGGAATGGCATCTTGATGGAAGTCAAGGTCCTACCCTGGCTGTAGCACCAAGGAGTAAGTAAATAAGAATAAAATACATTAATACAAATATAGTATTAACAAAGGAATCTATTAAAACTTTTTAAATGTGTTTCATTAAGAAGGAATATGTCAATCAGTTATTTAAAATTAATTCAAGTTAATGGAGTTTTAATGAAGAGTTTTCGTTTGACTATTTGACATTTTTAGACAAAGGACTTATGACAGTTAATAAAAAAGATCATCAGAAGTTTAATGAAAAAGAAGAGAATACACATTTTTATCATACTAGTAGGACCGGACAGTCATGACTTTTAAAATTTTAACTATGATTTTTTAAACTTTTAACTTTATCATATTAATTTTAACTCCTGATGATGGCTTCCATGTAAGCCGAAATATCTAGAGAATACATCAACGTGCTGGTAAAGTGGTTTATATTAATTAATTTATTTAATATATCAGCGGTACAATGTTTGAGAAATTTATTCTTATTGGCACATAAGAGAAGGAAAGATTTCATCAGTTACTGATGGCTTACTGTAGAGTCGGAGTCTGAGATGTTCTTTGAAATATTGCATGATGTGTGACGCCGATGATGCTGCAGTTCATGAGATTTTAAAACTGCTTTAGTTTTTCATTTGTACCTGATGATACAGGCAGATGTTACAAATGACTGAATTTTGTGGATTCATCAAAACGTTGATTTCTAGCACATTTGACACATTGAAGATGATGGTTACAGTAAAACTTGATATTTTTAAATTTCTGCTAGCGTGTGCACTGAATAATTATGTGTGTGCCTGTCATATACAACACTGAAAATAATATATATTATTCTTCTACTCGTAATTTTATATTTTCCATAACTATGAGCCCCAGTACAAGTTCGAGTATTATGAAAAATAATAATTATAGAAGAATTTTAATCTGTGATTTATTACATTTCAGATTTCAAATCCCAATTCAGTTTGCTTATTTTTTTCTAAACCTGTGGATGAAAAACCTGTGGTCTTTGGTTTCGGATATTTGAAATATACGAAAAACATATTTGATGATTTAAAAAATGAATGGCTGAAATTTTATTATAGATCAGTCAGTATAATAGGTACTTAGTGTAGAAAGACGAATTATATCAGAATTCATTGTTCAGGAAACGTTGTTTAAATCATTCAAAATTTTACCTTAAATATTGTTTACATTAGTTATGTGATTAGAAGGAGGTTAAAGTTATCGGTAGTTGGAAGGATAAATGGAACGTCTTAAGAAAGACTAACAAACTATTAGATATTGATGTGGGTACAAGCTGTTCTAACTGCAAAGACAATTTGCGTTGTTCAGCTGAATGTTGTTGAGCCGAACGTTTTAGTGCAAATGGAATAGATAGAACATCTGCACTTAATGTGTCATTTAATTGTTTTCCATTCATTGATTTTACGAATGGAAATTAATCTTCCACATTAATAAATAAAATGTTTTTGGTTTTCAACACAACGAAAAAATAGAAATAAAGGCCTACATATGCTAACTTTGAATCAATAATACACTGTATGAAAAATCGAAATAATAAAGTAAATTGCAAAAATTTGAGGTCACAATCAATAACAATTTTCATTATTAGATTACAGACCGGAAGTCATGTTAGTAAAAAGAGCATGGTTTTCCGGTCATCAGTACTCTTTCTTTTTTCTTATTGTTCTCCTTTTGGCTTTTATAAAAAATTTATATCATTTACTGTTCAAAATATGTAGCAGCAACAAATTTTACCGTAAACAGAATTTGTTTTTTTTTTTTTTAAATTAGATATTTTCTATATTCAACCCTTTCTCTTCGCCAGATTGACATAATTTAACCGTTTTTTTTTTTGACATTATTTCATTAAATCTATTTTTTGAAGAATTTTTTTTTTTATATTCCCCTTTGTAAGTCCTGTTGTAATTTTTTTGCATAAAACATTTTTGTTGATGCAATTAAATATCTACAATTTGATCTCTCGGAACAATGAATATATGTAAAAGAAAACGCCCAACAGCAATTAATTCCTCGACGTTTCGTTTTATTGTATTTATTAATATGAAAGCTTGAGGTAAAAAATGATATTGAAAAATACTTTTTTCATTTGGCCAGTATTATTCATATATTTAACTAAATTTAAATTCAGTGCAGGAAAGTCATTGTGCAATATGATTTAGAATTAGGTGGTGCATTCTGTTCTTTCGGCGTTAGGTTGGTTGTTCTGTGGGTTCGTTGGGCATTGCTCAATAATAAACCAAGACGTCAGTTATTGAACGTGCTTCGTTTCATTTCGTGTTTTTTTTCTTCATCGGAATCAATAGGTGCGAGAAACGTATTGGTTCTTTCGGTAGAGGAACGAATTTTTCTAGTTGAACACGTCTTTCGTGAAGGTGTCAAGTATACTGAATTAGTGAAGCACAAGTTTTCTGAAACTTTTCCAACTACTCCGTTCCTCACCGCAATTCAGTTCAAACTCTTATCGAAAAACTTCGAGCAATAGGCTCTGATAAAATCATTGATCATTGAAGTATGGAAGACTACCTAAACTAAGCAAATAGAAGCTGCTTGATATTTTGGATGCTACGACCAAAAGTCCATCAAAGTGAATGCGGAAGTTAGCACAGCAGCAAGATATCAAACTTACTGCCGCACGTAAATCTGTAAGAAAAGAACTGAAACTTTTCTCCTACAAAGTAATGTGTGTCCAAGATCTGAACCCTACAGATCATCCCAAACGACTAAATGTCAACGTTTTATCGACCAAAAAATTACATAGATATCCTCGAAATTACGTTTTTTACAGATGAAGCGTGGTTTCATCTGGGAGGTTATATTACTTCACAAAATATACAACTGTGGTCGACAAGTAAACCTCATGAGTTACATGGAAAATTTTACATGAAGCAAAAATTGGTTTTTTCATCCCAAAGACCAATTTTGGGAGTGTGCGAGTAGAACGCGCACTGTGGGTTCAATCTTTTTTGAAAATACAGTTGATAGTGATCATTATTGTTCTGTTTTATTTCATTAGTCAGTTAACAGAAGTGAAAATCAATCACGCTTAGTTCCAACAAGTTGGCATCTCAGGGTATGTAATAACTAACAGGTCAATGACTTTTTTCGAAATATTTTTGATGAACGGATCATTTCAATAGGTTTGTAGCCTGCATGATCACCCGACCTGACTCTCTCAGCTTACTTTCTATGGGGGGCGGCGAAACAAGCAGTGTATCGCAACAGACCAAGCACGATTGTTGAAAAACTAAAATCCGCAATAACGGCATATGAACGAGACATTCTTTACCCAGCATATCAGCTGGTTAAAGTATTTGAAAACAAATTGAAACGTGTACAACGTTGTATTGATGTTGGAGGAGGTCTTCTCAACATCTATTACAAATTATTCCGATTATTGTAATATCCGTTTCTATAAAATAAAAAAAATAAAAATTCAAAGTAATTTAAGAAAGTTTCGTCATTTCATTTCCGTAATTCAAGTGCACAGTAATTTTCCAAACGCTCTGTATAAATAAAAATTAAAAATAAAATACACTGAAAAGTAATTAAAATCTGTTTAAATAAAACTATTGTAAAATAAAAAAAAAAAATGAATTGTTGAAATTTCGACTTTCTGTATTCAAATTAAGGGTTAAACAGATGTGTATATTTCGTTTTTTGTATTAACTTCAAAAATTTAAATTTTAATGAAAAATTGAATATTTTCTTTTTAGTTCAATATTTAAAATTTGCTTTATTTTTTAAAAAAACTGTTTTTTATTGATCCTTTAAAACAGTGTTTTTACAATTGACAAGTGGACTAATGGTAATTAATGAGAAAAAAAATTACTAGTCATTTGTAGAGGCAGACTGTCCAGCGATGGAGTCTCATTCATCATTTATCATTGATTAATTATTGCAGAGGTAGATGTTTATATAGGTATTAGTGATTTTATTAGTCTTCATTCCAAACTGTTTTTACGGGGATTTGCAGGGATTATAATAAAAATAGTGTAATCGGGAAACGAAGTTGCTTTTTTTATGTTTACCTAGATTCCTGTGGAATCCTTACAAAAGTCTGTTACAATATTTCTTACGCAAAGTACTTTTAAGTCTACATATTTAGTTTACATTTCATACATACTCCACAGTCCACAAGTAATGAAACGAAAACTTTGGACTGAGAAGATGTTGTCGTAAAATTAAATTTTTGTTGGGAAAGCCGTAAGTTTGGCAACTGTAAATAAATGAGTTAGGATGTATATATGTTATACAGATCGCGTCATGAATGGATTGGTATCATACTCCACGGATGATAAAAGTAAACATAAACATATGTAATAAAAGTAAATTAAATTATGAAAATATTTAATAAGTTATTAGTGTGAAGGTATTAATGAAAATTGAGTTCATATTCAATTTTCTTTCTTTTTTAAATTATTTAATTAATACTAACTTACTGATAGATCAATATTGTTTCTATAAAAAAAAAATCTTTCGATTTTATTTAATAACACTGATCAATATGATTTTTGTCTCGCGTGTACCAATAGGTACTTAACGCAGTTTTTTATCCTGTTTTCAAACATGTATTTGGAATTTCTCCATCACCCACAGTTTTTTGTTATTTTAATTTTTTTAATATTCTGAAACGTTTCTCGTTCATTTGTCCATTGTTAAGAAAAACCCCCTAGAGCATTGTAAATATGATGGAACCAAATGAGCTAACTCAAAGGTTAGCGTTGCTACTGTTGAGTAGGTTCCGACGTGTATAGACATGTATTAACATGATCTAGTGTAGCACACATTCATCAGAACGATGCCAGTAGTGAGATAGTAGTGAACCAGTAAATAGGTCATTGTGACTACTTTGTGTGTCTGAACTATTGGGTATTACATACTCGTATTTACAACTTTATTTCTTTTGATTAGTCGTTAGTTACAAATTACCTAGAGTTTGTTAAAACCATCCTAACAATTTTTGTTATATATGTGGTGAAGTAACTCTCAGGTTCCAAAGGTGAAACCTTATTCCATTAGTAAAAAAGTGTTATAAACTTTATTTTGGGTGTAAATTCGGGGACCAAACAAGGACCTGGGCCCCACATATCTGTTGTTTATCGTGTTCTAGGCTTCTCACTGCATGGAAAAATGCCACATGCCATTTGCTATACTTATGATTTGAGCTGAGGAAAGGCGTTGATGAACTGTTTCCGAAAGGAATGGACTTTCAAAGGGAGGAGATTGTTATGGAATCAATAGTTCCTTTCTCGCTGCAGAACCTGAGTGAGGCGACTATGTTGATTAAAGGCGGCAAGAGTCCTGGGCCGAATGGAATCCCCCCGGAGGTCGCAAAAATTGTGGCCGTGGTATTGCGTGCAATGAATATGATATTTAAGATGGAATGGATACCTGAACGGTAGAGGGGTGCAAGGTTAGTCATGCTAAGGAAGAATGCTGGTCCTACGGTAGCACAGATATCGTTTCGACCACTTTGTTTATTGAATTAGATTATTATCCTGCTTCCAGCTATTCTATTTGACTCATTTTCTCTTTCGGTTCTTTTATTTTACAGAAAACTTTAACCGTGGCTTTGAAAAGGCCCAGAAAAAAATTTTCTGGAGCAGCACCCTCACTAATTAGCTACGAACCGCCACTGTTGACAGGAATTCTACGGATACTCTGAATTCGTTCAATTGGTTTGACTACGGTTTTAGTTTATTAAAAACCTCCGCTTTGAACTCCTCTACGACACTCACCATAAACTCCTTCGTGAGGGCGGTAGAGGAAGCAGTAACATTGTCGCTCGCTGTGGTTGATTCGTTCTTTGAGGAGCAATCATCGCACTTCCACTTCTAGTTGCCAGTCTGGGTTTGGATTAGGTAGCTATTAATACAATTCAGATGCACAGTTTTTCCACATAGACCATTATAAATTAGTATTTAATACTTTATCCGCACATGGCGCGCCACAAACGCCGCAGTTTTCTGACATTATGAAATTATTTCGAAAAAATATAAAATTAAAATTATTAAAAGAATACGGTTATTTAGGCTAGACAGGCGTACACATGTCGCAGAGATAACACATCTACTTTGAGCGGAAGACGAACTGCACGATGTTAACGCATCGGATACCGAGACTAGCTTGGTCTAAATTATTAGGATTAAAAGTGTTTTAGTTTTAATTATTAGAATTTCAAATATTATTCGCAATTATTACTACTATAAATAACTTCAGAGACAAGTTTCGAAGAAACTTTCAGGACATGTTCTACTGGTAAAAATTATGAAAAAGTCCACATAAACACACAAGAAATAAGCATACAAAAATTTTCACATAAACATATAGGTCTGGAAACGCTTTATTTTTGAGTAACGCTAGCAAAAGATTTCGCCCGAATTTCAGTTCTTTTAATCAGAAACCCTACTGTAATTTTTGTAAAATTTAAACAATTTGTAAAGTATATTTAATATATATAAAGAATTCAAGTACAATTGAACCGAGCTGACTGATTTTTTTTTCGGAAAAGTATTAATGAGATTTTCTAAATTTATTTAATCCGTTAGATTTTTACGAATTTTGCATTAATTAGAAAATCTCTAAATTACCGGTAACGTAATTTTTACAGCAAAATTTATTGTGTAACAATTTTTTGACACACTAATAAATAAATTAAGCATGAATTTATTTTATATAATGAAATTTTATTTCATTAATAACTTCTATTTTTTTTTTTTTTTTTTGTTATTATTGAATTATTATTTATCTTAATCATTTTTTTTTGCAAGCAGAGGTTAAAAATTATTAATAAATCAATGTATTTAAATTAAAAAAAGAAAGGAAATGAAGTCGAATTCGAACCAATGTGCCTCCCCCTTGTAAGATCAAAACATTTCATAAATTAAAATTTGATTTCTCGATAACTATGGAACCAATGAAAATAAGTACCACATATGATATATCGTTGAAAATCTCTAAAAGAGGGGTTATTACTGCAGTTAAGTATAAGTCCAAAATTCAAATGTTTTGGATCTTGGGCTTATTTAGACATTTTTGATCAAGTCGATTGCAATCAAAAGAGGAGGTGCATAACTAGATGTTACAATAGTCATAAATTTAAAATTCCAACGATCTACCGCTAATCGTTTTTTGAGTTATGCGAGATACATGCGTACGTACAGACGTCACGCCGAAATTAGTCAAAATGGATTCAGAGATGGTCAAAATGGATATTTCCGTTGAAATCTGAAAACCGAAAGTTTTTCGCGATCACAATACTTCTTTTAATTCGTACAAGGAAGTAAAAAATATTTCACTTAAAAAAAAATATAAATAGGAATAAATATAAGTAGGAAGTAAAACATATTTCACTAGTACCACCATACACGCGCAAATGAAATACGATGCGCGCGTGCTTTAAATAGAATCATTGAATTAAATAAGAAAAAACTATTATACTTAAATAAAATGATAAATATTTTAAATTAAGACACGAGTGTAAGTCGAGCATTTCGACTTAATAATATTTTTAAGTTTAATTGACTTTTTTTAAATTTTATTCCTTTTTCTAACTGAATATCCTCATTTACTTTTATTTTACTGAGGGAGATTTTTATACCTATTTCTTCAAATTAATCAATCAGTCCTAACTTACACGTACAATCCCGCAAATATAAATATATAATCTGCATTGTTTACCATATTCTGTATCCAAGTTTTAAACATTAAAAAATTAATTTAAAAAACCTTATATACGGTAATGAGAAATAATACTGGCTAACTTAAATTTACTGATATTAAAAAATATGGTTTGTACTTACTTTTCGAATCAATATTAGGGAATAACATATAAGTTATTCTATTGATCGAAATAAGTTATAAATTTTTTAATATTTTCCAGACCTTCACAAGTCAAACGTACGTTAAATCAAAAGTAGTATTATCTATCTATCTATTATTATTATTATTATTATTATTATTATTATTATTATTATTATTATTATTATTATTATTATTATTATTATTATTATTGTTGCTGTTGTTCTTATTATTATTATTTTTGTTGTTGTTGTTCTTATTATTATTATTATTAAATATAAATTCCGGGACTTTTTTTAAATATATAGATAAAAAATGTTTAGTATATGTTTACATCAACAAGGTTTTAAGTATTTAAGTAAATGATAGATACTGTTTTCTGTTGAAAATCCTGATTTATAATTTAGACGTTCTGAAACATTATCATCTGAAAAGAACATTTTTCAAACTGAGGAAAAATACACTTAATGAATTAGTTGAAGTACTGCTAAGATTTATAACTTATGAATGATTCGGAAACATTCATTAATTATAAATAACTTGGAGGAGAAAATAAACAATAAGAAAATAATTGTACGTAACATGTTCTACATTTATTTTACTAAAACTGTCTGCCTCTATTGGTATGAGTTTGAATAATTATGTAAATATATCAGAATTTTTTTTTATATACTTTTTTCAATCAATTCCTTATTTATTTATTTAATAGATACAGTAATCAAACTAATGGTTATAGGTCCTTGAAATGTCAGTTCCAAATACAAGACGCCTTTTCAAGAATAAAAATCTTTCTATCCCAAACTAATTATGAAAAAAAGGCTAGGAGTGAAGTGCTTTCCTTTTGCTTTCTTCGGTTTTAAAAAACATATTGTTGTGTTGATACACCGAAATACAGTGAACATCAGCGAAGTCCTCTAATTACTCAGTGATACAAGTGACATCATCACTTTGTTCAACACAATATTAACAATTTTCTGCTTTTATAAACAACAGATCTTTCTACATTTAAAAATGATATCATACTTTTTTTTTGTATTAACGAATATTTTAATTAAACTAGAATCTTTTTAAGTGTTTTTGCCCAAAAAAGAGAGAGAAATTCCATTAAAGCTGGATTTTTCCGCAGGTGCTTAATTTGTCATGCAGTTTAGGATATTTTTCATTTTGTCGTTCGCCCTGTCCTAACCGTGGGGACGAGTAACTGGATTGGGTTAATCGTCACGTGATTTATTTATAGATTTTTTGAACGGAAAGGATTGGGATAAGCTGGCGGTCTAATGCAGAGATGCGTTGTATTATATATTGGAACTAGTTCGAGAGATCAATTATTAACAGCTAAGGATTTCAGCTGAAAATGATTATAATGTTATATATGATGGTATAACAATATCTCACCTTTTTATTTTTAATAGTGATATTGATGTTTCACATTGCTTCCTATCTGAGTTCCGGTTATTTTAAGTTAAGTGGATGAACTTTAATTTATTGAAAATATTGTCTTTGAATAAACAAGGTAAATTTGAATAAATGGTTTTTTTCTTTGAATAATTGGTAAATTGTAAATGAAAAGTAAAAGTAAATGCAGTTTATTAACTTTTTGTGTACTCAGTTCCTAGTTAAATTATATTAAAAATGAATACATGATAACATACATATATAAATTATGTACATGATAAATGAAAAAAAAAATCATGAATAAATGATGTTCATGAATGTATAAATGAATACATAGTAAAAGTAAATTTACTTTAATAATAGATCAAGTTACTTTTTGAAAATTGAGTGAATTTTTTTGGTTCTCTTTTTAAAATTGTGTTATGTTATTTATAAGAAGTTTGTATTTTTTGTATTAAAGGGCATTGTTTCTCCCTATGAAGATAATTATAGTATTAACAGTAATAGTGTTATTATTTTGTAGTGGCTAATATTTTATCTCTGTTTATTATTATACTAAGATTACTAAAGTAATGTTCTTGTTTCATTTATTGCATTATTTTATCTTAATACTTCAACTTTCCAGAGAACGATTTTTAAATTATGCTGTAGAATTTGTGCAATCATATGCTATGATTGCACAAATAATAACAATATGTTTTTATTATTTTTGTAAATAATATATTTTAAAACGAGATACTGAAAATAAAGCATTATTATTATTATTATGGGATTTGGCAGCCAACTCGCATTTAAAAATTATAACTTAACTTCAAAAAAGAGCGCTTAAAGTGGTTTCAGGCTTTTTGTCAAACGACCCAAATTTAAACCTTTTTAAGCAATGTAGTAAGTTGACCCCTCTAGGTCACCATTATTTCTCACTTCGTAAATTATTTTTCCAAAGTAACAAATACCTAGTAAAACGCAATGTACCCCTTTATTTGCGACCCAAGAGAATGTACACGGTAATTATTATTTTACCATATGAAATTATACGGTCTAATTATTATAATTATTTTAATCTATAGGGTAAGAAGACTTTAAAAATCCAAATTCCAACGATTTTTAATAAATTTCCTTCACGTATTTTAGAAATAAATATAAAAAAAAATATTTGAAAAAAAGTTTAATTATTTATTAGCAGGAATTTATTAATAAGTATTTTTATTTTTATTATAAAATATTTTTTGTACTATGTACTTTGTATTTGATTTTTTTTTGTGGGCTATTATCAGTATTTTCCTTTTGATTATAAGATGTGTGATCTATGTATTATTTATTTTTGTATTTTGTATTATAATATGCAATCGTTAATCTATAATATGCAAGAACAGCCTAAATTGAGATGGATACGTGTATTAAAAGGTACCTTTACGTAAAGTTTTTTTAAAAATAATTTAAGCTTATAATAATTTTTTACTGAAATCTATTTAATACAACTTTATAAATTAATCTCATATTTAATTAATTTGTATTTACTTTTGTTTTACTTTCTGAAGCCACCTTAATTATTTATTTGAAAAGATTTTAATTATTATTTAAGAATATAGGTATAATTTTTACTGTATTTATTTTTTGTGTTGTACTGTATAAATGTATAAATAAATTTTATTCAAATTGTGTTAATACAGGAAACTGCTGATAAGTCTTATGTCTTAGCGGGACCCTATATTGTACAATTCTATGATAATATATAAATAAAGTATATTATTATTATTATAACTTTAACTTTACTATACGATTAAAAATACTTATTGTTTTCATCTGGTACAATCTTCCATTACATTCGTAAAATTTGGTTTTAAATTTACGTAAAATATAGGTTTCTGCAAATATTTCAAAAACTAGTTCGTAGAATAAAGTTTTGAATATATAAGAATTATTAAATATTTTAAAAACATTAGATTGTATTTCTAAGAACAGGAATGTTCTTTTTCGGTTAAGTAACACAAAAATTCTTCGTTTTCCAGTGCTGGGAATCATTTAAGTTTTTTCATAAACGTGTTGTGGATCGACTTCATTCTACTGGGTGAACTAATTCATCGTTAATTACAAGTTAGTGTAAAATAAAAATAAGAGCTATAAACAATCAAACCAATTTTGTGACTAAACCTATGACAAAAAGATACTGTCGACTGTAATAAAATATTTTTTTCTAATATTAAATAATGTACTATTTTAATATTATTACAATCATATAATAAATATTAAATGTTAATCACTTAATTAAATGATGACTTATTAAATTATACTTATCAGCTGAAATGCTAATAAATTATTTTAAATAGCATTCCATGAACATATTACACGCATTAAAACATTTATTAACGAGATATTCTATTTTTAGCTCACCATAGATAAATCTTTCAGAACCTTATTCTTTAGCCTATTTGCATTAATAATACCTGACCTCTTTTTTCCAATAATGATATCCTTTGTTTTAAATTTTTAACATTGAAAGGAAAAGGATGTTATACGGTTTTCTACTCAAATAATCGATTTAAAAGAACGCGTTGATTTCGGAAATCTTTTTTAAAATGTAGTTTTTTAAACGTATGAAATATAAATTGAGACTTTTATAATTGTGCTTCTTTTTTTTGTTCATATACAAATGTAGTAAAGTACAGGTTTATTGATTAACTTTTCCAGAGTTATAAAAACTTTTATGAAATTCCTATCTAGGTTAATTCTGCGCTACATTGTTTATATTTGCAGTAAAATAACGATAAAAGATTAATAAAAATAATTTATTACCTTACATATGTAACTTAAAAATAATTAATCTAATTCGTAAGTAATCATAATTTATTTAATTTTAGTACTTTTACTATCAAGTAATTAAGCATTATTCATTTGTTCCCACTATTATATACAGAGTAAATCCCATTTACTATTTACTTTTCTTTTTTTTTTAGTAAAAGTAGATTTTTTTTTTAAAGTTGCCGTCCCGGACCAGGATTCGAACTACACTTCCTCCAGATAAAAAAAAAGAGACGCAAATATTTCACTGCATTGAAATAATAGGATATGCGGATACTTACACAGGATATGCGGTACTTGCAGGCTGTTTTTGTCTTAGGCTTAATTTAAAGATGTAGTTTATTAAAAATATGTTTGTGTACTGATTCATTCTTGAACTAAGAAAACTTTTTTTTCCTCGCTTTAATGTGTATAAATAAAGGCATGTGTTAAAAAAAAATATGAATGACATTAAATTTATTAACAGTTATCACAATTTTTATCTAAAACAGTTTTTTGTATTCCCGAATCTTTATCTTACGTACGGTTAAGAAGTACTCAAAAAATAGACACCAGTATTATAACTATCTCAAAAAGTCTATAAAAGGGTTATAAAATAATTATTATGATAAAGAAAGTTCAAAGCTATTTTAATTCTGATAGTGTGTTTCTTAAGATCGATAATGGATATATGGATTCAAATAGCAAATAATATTTTTAAGTTTTTTTTTTAAACTTCAGTTTTAAATCGTATGTACTTAGTGTTTTCAAGTATTTTTAGGACTCACTTTTTTCTGTTTAGCCTCCGGAACTACCGTAAGGTTGTATTTGTAGGACTGAATGAAAGAATCGATACGTTATTTATGGAAAATCAAAGTTTTTAAATTCTAATAACTTCATATTCCTTTTTTTGACCTCCGGGACCATCGTTAGGTATTGCTTTTCCATCGTCCGCTTTTTTTAATTGCAATGTCTCAAATATTAAATACAAGTAAAATTATCAAAACACATCAACTTATATTAGCAGTTGTGTATGCTTATTAGCTGACCACAGTGCTCCTTTAAGAGACAATTAATATTGTACTCAATCGTTGGCCTGAAAGCTAAATTTAGATTTTTCTTCCCAATTATATATATATATATATATATCAATCAGCCTTTCTTTGTGTGCTTCCTCGAATTTACTTCAATTATGAATGAAAATTTTACAAAAAGTTTGAGAAGTTACTGTTATGAAATTTAACTGAAGTGTAAATAAGTGGCCTTATTTAAACTTCAGTTAAATTTGATGAAGGCGCATTCCTCGTTTATTAGGGAAAAACGAATGACCTGAGATAAGCCATATTTTAGTTTATAACAAACAAATATAATTTTTAAATGTAAGTTTAGTGCTTGTTCTAATCATTAAAATGTAATAATAATATATGCTTTTTATTTTACAAATACTTCATTATTTTAACAACACATTTGAAGGGATATACCGTAAATATTATAAGATAAATAATAATTCTATTTCGAATATTAAGGTGAAAGCTTTTGACATCACTACTGCCCAGTTTATATTGCCAAGTATATTTTTTATATTAGTTTCATGTTAAATAAAATGGTTTAAGTTGAATGATTTACTAGTTTAATAAAAATAATTACTTTGTAAATATTGTTAAAATGGAAACATGGAATCTGTTTCTATCTCCGATTAAGTAAGGCTGACAAAAGCTTAACTTTAAAATATAAATTTAACATATGTGAATTTTGATTCATACTTTGGTGAATAGAAGTAATAAAAAGTGAATTATATGATATATTATAACATTAACCACCCAGTGATTCTATAATAAGGTTATTGTAAACTAAAAACAATAAAATAGAAAATAATAGTTTTCTGAAAAAAATTAGTAAGTATTATTTTGAGAACCATCTCTAGGCTAAACATACTCGACCTAACCTTTAAAAACATTTAACTATTCGATTTTTTTTAAATATATAAACAACACTCTTGTTGTTTTGTTTTTTTTTTATATGAATTCTTATTAAAAAGGTACAAAACAAGTTTTAATTTGTGGTTATAATAGTTTAATCAAAATTATTAAGTGTGAAACTAAGATTTTTATTTCATATTAAATTTATAGGTTTTACTCAAGACTTATTTTAAAGTCATTTCAAAACTTTTAATAGTTACTTAAAAAAAAAATGAAACTGACATCAAGATCATACACGTATATAGAATTATAAGATTTCGACTGTTCCTACCAATGCTGTTTATTATATATAATGTGTATTGGGTCTGAAAAGGTTTAAGACGAGATGATATCTCGATTTTTGATGATTTTATTAACGGTTCTACAAATCTTATGCAAAAACTCACATTACCTTCTTTAGAGAAAACCATATAACACTAACGTGACGCATACATATAGAATTCCCACTGTCGAAAATATTTTTTACCAATTTTCAGACCAATTTCTTGTACCAAAGACAATTTTTCAACATCATGGTACCACCGCAAAAAGTAGCTGCGTCGATTGTAACAAGATTTATTTCAATCGGATTAATAGCAAAAACGTTAAAACCGAACAAACATAAAAAAATACGAGTTGAATACATAACCTTCTTTTTTTTATTCGGTTAAAAAAAGCAATCAGAATTTTATAATCGTTGTTTACTTACGTAAAGAAAACTAAAAATGTTTTCAAGTTGTAATAATGGTTATCATTTATGAATTATTTTATATAATAACACAGTTACCATTCTGAGTTAAATCAAGAATTTTTTTCTAATATTGACCTACAGAAATATTCATAGATGTAACATTTTTATACAACTTTTTGATAATTGACAAACACAAATATAAATAGGAAACTAAAACTGATGATTATCCGTGTACTTAACTTTGTAATTCAAATACTTTTTTTAATTTATATTTCACATAATAGTTCCGTATCAGTTCAATCAACAAACAGGTTTTAAAATATAGCTTAGTTTCTTCAGACTCGGAAGAGCTGTAAGTGATCTGAAATAAATTCTTTGTTTACTACTTTACTAAGAATATAATTAGTGTTAATATGTTCTTAATTCTGTTTCTCTTCTTTAGTTTTTCCCTTTACACTTTAACAACTCTCTTATAAAATTAAAAAATAATAATCATTTAATACCTAAATATCTGATAGTGCTCAAATTATAATTAAAAAGACTACTAATAGTCAAATAATGAAACCAACAGTTTTTTTCATAATAATATTTCGGTGTTTGATCGCTAATACGCCGTTAGAAAAACTGATATAAGGGAAAAGTTTAACAATAAAACTTGTGAAACGTGTTTGATTCGAGTCCTTTGAGAGATAACAAAAAAGAGCATTATCTACTTAAAGCCAAAGATCACCTCTATTGTGATCAAAATAATCTACTCTAAGCGATGTACGATTTAGTAGCAAAAGTGTGTGTTGAATTAAAGTAGAAGTTCTATAAAAATAAAGCAATGGTTTGTTGGTATTAGAAAAATTGCGAGTAAACTTTTATTGTTAATCGACATCTTACTGTAGTTAACCGTAGCCTATTTCGTAATCTAATTATAAAATAATACCCGTTTAAATAGTATAAAATAAAATATACTATAAAAATATTACAATAGATGTTTATTTTGTTTTTTCTAAGAATAAATTGTAGGAAATATTTATTTGAATAGACATTCATTCTCACGGGACAATAATAAAATCAAATTTTGTATAAAAAGTATTTTATACAAATTACCTTTAAAATCTGTATTTTAATAAAGATTTTAAAGGTATACTTTAAAATCTATATCAAATAATACTTTATAATAGCTACAATAAGCACTGATTTTAACTTATAATAAAAATAGTTTAAAAAATGCAAACTATTAAATAGGCTTAATAAAATAATTCTTTGAAGTAATGAGATAGTGGAACTCAAATGTGTTTAGAATGGTATTTTTATAAGCCTTTCCTGAACCCCTTTCTCATCGCACTAATCGACCACACAGTAAAAAGCGAGTGTAATTTATACTTTAGTACAAGGTGTAACCGCAATCCAATACAGATAATAGTGGTGACCTTATGTATTTTGCTATCTGGTAATAATGTGACCGCAATTCGGGTGCGCCGAAGTTATCCAAGTAATTAGACAAAAACCTACGGTTTGTTCAACTTAATACTTAATAATAGTTAATTGCTACAATTAGGGTATTTTAACTTAGTATCTTTAAACTTGAGTTTCAATAAAATAAAATAAAATAATAATTACACAAAAGGTATCTTATTTCATAATAAAACATTTATAAATTATTTCTGTTGATTATTTTATGTATTACTATAACATATTTGATGATAAACTATGATAAATTACATTTTAATTACGTAAAGTATTAATAATAAAATATAAATTACCTATTTCAATGGTCCACAGTTGTTTATTCCTGCTCTGGGCGTTATTATGCACACAATATTCAGAACCCTTTTCGCTCAAGAAGCATTTTCATCCGCAGTCTGCAACAGATGACAATTTTATTTGTGGTAACTTGACGTCATTGTTATGAGTTATTATGACATCACCATTAAGTGATGTTAATAACTTGCTATTTTAAAAGTTGGTTATTTTTTGTTCTATGTTATTGTGACAAATGATCTGCTTTGAAACAGATGTTATATGCAATTAAGTGCAAATTATTGTCGTTTACTAAATACTTATATATATATATATATATAATGTTTACGTGATGCAATAAAAATAGAGATCAAAATATTTAATTCTTGGTTCACCTTTTGCATATTAACTGTTTTTGAGTGTATGCATGTATAGCGTAAAAAGAAAATGTTTGCATATACATGTGTTTATTTTATTTTTTCTTATTATTTATTGTGTTTTTTTTTTTTACTGCATAAAAAACTTCTAATAAAATTTAGTATGAATTTCAAAATTTATGAAGTTCTCTTAATTTGATTCTCCTTCAGTACTTGTACAAAAAGTGCACTGCATTCTATTTGCAACAACTACTGTTTGAAATGTAAATATGCTTCTTTGTAATACTTCAAAAAAGTCTAAACGATAGTTTTAAAGTTCCTTAAAAGCTGTTCGCATTGGATACCTTCATTGGATCAGCCTTCTATATTTAAGAGAAAGAATTTTGTTGAAATTGCTACTGTTAATATTCTTACCGATATTTCAGAGAAAGGTAGTGTTACTTTCAGTTGCATGGCGAGTTGTGAATGAAAATGTATCTTTCTTACGTTTTGAGGTATGAGAAGTATGAA
The DNA here is from genome assembly GCF_047948215.1 of Lycorma delicatula. Taxonomy (NCBI): domain Eukaryota; kingdom Metazoa; phylum Arthropoda; class Insecta; order Hemiptera; family Fulgoridae; genus Lycorma; species Lycorma delicatula. The sequence goes on from NC_134456.1 coordinate 112,596,132, forward strand.
AATACCATTCACTTAAATTGGGATTTTCTTATATATATATATATATATATATATGGGCCTATGGATAAACTTTTTTGGCACAAAACTCGCCGAAACTACTTAATCAATTTCATTGAGATTTAAATATGCTGTAGCAGTGTATCTGAAGTTGTGCATATGAGAATTTTTTGAAGATTGGTTGAGCCGTTCTTGAGTTACGGTCAATTTAAGGTCAAAACATTTGAGTGGGGCAAATTAGAAACGTGGTTCGTTATAATGCTGCAGTCTGAAACCTTGACTTTATCTGCGGTATTTATTATTAGAATTATTACAAAAAATTAAAAAAATATTAAAAACTAATTAAATTAACGAAAATTCAGTCTTGCACATAACTGCGAAAATTTTTTAAATTAATTTGGTGTTTCGTTGTTGTATAAATTAGGTTGAATCATAATCATTTTTAAAGGAATTAATTCTATCCAACTTTCTTCTCATAAATAATTTCATATTCAAACAGATGTTTTAGGTTTTAAGAGAAAATATAAAGTCAAAGCAAGTAAAAATAAAACTTGAGAATGTTAGTTGTTTACTTTTTCATGAGAATGTCCCTTCTTACACCTAATCTTGTCCTTCTCCAACATACCCAAACTAATGATGGAAGCAGAATTACCTTATTATGTTGTTGAAACAAGAATAGTTAGATATTAAAAAACTTTAATTACAGTAAAGGAAAATTTATTAAAATTCAGTTAGAAGAGTGTTAAAAATATATAATTCAGTATATATATAAAATATAAACTTACTTCAAGCAATACATAATAACAAGTATACTCGTACTTAATCCGCTTTGTAATATATATGCTTAACATAATTTTTTCCATATTAATTATAATTTATTGGAAATCTTTGTATTCAGCATATTAGCTAAATAATATCTTATTTTCTTTCTAAATTCAGTACTAAATAAATCTAATACTAACAATGCTAATTGGTAATGAAAAACTTATCTTTCAATTGAGAAAGATGAGTTTCATTTTGAACTGAAAAATGCGATGATTTCTGAAAACAGAAATTTTAAAAACTTGTAATAAAGTTTATATCGATTTGTCCTATAAGAGCCTTATGCATTGATCCCGTAGGAGACGACACCCACCACCACCACCCCTTTTGTATCTAGCTCTTATGGGCTTTATCATCTTTAAAACCTCGGTATTTGATATATCAGTAAAAATGAAATATGTCAAATATTATAAATATTGACATAGGATGAAAATCGATAGGATGCCACCGATACGAATGACACAAGTGACATTCCCATCGGTGTACTACTATCTATAAAGAACTCATGACAAAACACATCAACTAAGTCTTAAACAACACTGAATGAACTAAATAAAATCGAAGGAACTGAACTACCTACTCGAAATAGGTAAAGTTGAGTCTAGCACATAACGTCAACCCACAATAAAAACAAAAATATAAAACAAAATCAATCAAAACAACAAGAATACAAGAAAGAAAAACCTAAGCAGGACTCTAAATTCCTTCAACAATTCTCTCTTTTGATAAATAGACTGTAAAGTTTCCTCAATTGCGCCTGGGCCTAGTTTCTCCAATTTACACGAAGATCTAACGCCGATCCAATAATAGTTTTTATATAATAATTTTATAATAATAATTTTTCGAGCCAAAAAATTGTCTCCGTTAGCATTAAGTCGTACTTAGAGTATTCATACAGCACATGGTAGGTATCTTCCAACCGTCCATAATGTGGACACATTCCTGAATCCACCAGGCCGAATCTCTGCCGTCTTTTCCTGGAGGCGCCATGCCCAGAAATAAATTACGGCACATACTTGTTGGGATCATTATGTACTGAATATCATCCTGCTGTGCTCTTTTATTTTGCAGTTTATCAGATTTCCACTCATAGAACTCCTCATTATAGCTAATAATAGTATCACCAAATTCTATCAAACTCAGATTATTAAATAACCTCTTTTGAACAGCTCTGTTTTCTATTCAGTGCTTATTCTTAAAACCGGGTGTTAAAAAATTGCGGTAAAAAGTGGCAAAACCCACCGGGTTGGTCTAGTGGTTAACGCGTCTTCCCAAATCAGCTGATTTGGAAGTCAAGAGTTACACCGTTCAAGTCCAAGTAAAGCCAGTTATTTTTACACGGATTTGAATACTAGATCGTGGATACCGGTGTTCTTTGGTGGTTGGTTTTCAATTAACCACACATCTCAGGATTGGTCGAACTGACAATGTACAAGACTACACTTCATTTACACTCATCATACATATCATCCTCTGAATAATTATCTAAACGGTAGTTACCGGAGGCTAAAAAAAAAAAAGTGGCGAAGTATGGCCACACTACTTCTAAATAACTTTTCAGTTAAACTTAGAAAAATGAAATTTAGTAAAAATTTTCCTATATTAAATGATCTATTTCTTGGTATGAGACTACTAATTGGAGTGTATTGAAGACCACTTTTGAAATTAGAAGTGAAAAATATTAAATGACTCACACTATGGTCTTGGTTGTCAGGGCCCGAAGGTTTTTACGTATAATGTTTTTCGAATGCCCTTTAAAATGAAGCGTCACAGTCCTACTATTCCAATTTAAAATCTTTGACACATCTTGGGTGCACTCTGAATCTTAGGTTGTAGTGATCTCACACCGAAAAATAGATTGCTTTGAAGTAGGAGCCGTCATTTTTCTATTTTAAATTGTTGAAATGTTATTTAAGGTTGCCTGCCGTACTTTGTTAACATCCGACATAATTCCACATCACCAGTTATTATTATAAAATCGATCTAAAGTTGGTTTAGTATAGCATTAGAGTAGATTTTACTGTTTATAAATGGAGGTTTAACTTAGTATTTTCTTACCTATCAGACTTTATTATCTACATATCAAACGAATAAAAACTTATCATCAATAGCAATATTAAGATCACTCATTTTTTTACTGTTTTGGTCACCCTTGTTTCAACCATGTTATTGAATTTAGCCAACAGTACTCCTAGATAAAAATCACCAATATTTAGCGATATAAAATTATTAAGTCACCTTTATTCTCTCTATTTTAATAATCATCTGAATGTTCTCTTTAACTAGCGTATTTAACTCTATAAATTTTTTAAACTATTCCCTTATTGCTGTGAAAGGTTTCAGATAAATCATTAATATATTATAACGGTTCTAAGTTAAATAAGGATCTTAAGCTCTTAAGGGACTCCAAACTCTAAGTTCTTAAGCTCTAAGCTCTTAAGGGGCACAAGCTTGGTAATATATTATCTTAAAATAAAAATCCATATCATCTAGATAAGATTTCAACCAAACTAATATATCTTCGCCAGTTATGGCATATTTTTGATCAGAATAGCCTGCGGGAAATTAAAAACCTTACTAAAATCAATATCTCCAATATCCGTATGTATTTTTTTTAAAACGTCATAGAAAATTTATTATTTCTTTTTAAATTAGTTGTCTTGGACCACTTTTTCTTAAAACCAAGGTAGCTGGTAAAATACGTGTTTAACTGTTTTACATAGATGTTATTGCACAAGTCTTTCAAACACTTTCACAACAATGCACAATATTGAAATCTCCAGTTTTACGTACTATCCTTACAGTAAAATCTTCCCTTAAGTTTGAGAATATCTCCAAATTTAAGCTAAAATTATAAATCCAAGCTAAGACTGGTACAACAAGTCAGTAAGTTCAGTAATAATAAATACGGAATTCCATTAAGCTATGGCGAATATTGTGCTCGAAGTGATTTTCCATACTAAACGACGACTTCAACAGATTCAGTAGGAATATCAATATATTCACAAATCTTGTCACCTGAATCTATCAGCACACTACTACTTTCCTGTTGATGCATACGGGTTGATAAACTAACTGAAAATAGATCAAAATTTTCATTCAATTTTCTGGTGTCAGTGTCAATTATATATTCTTATCATTTTACAAAATTGCAATCGATCGTACTCAGATTTCTTTTTTAAAAAATATTTGCAGATAATAGCCACGGAATACTATTCAATTATCCATTAACACTCTTACTTAGCAGCCTGACACCGGTTTATAATTTCCGTATCTTTTTTTAGGGATGAAATGAATTTTTTAGTGTATGAAAAATATCAAATTTCACCGGGATTCGAATCCCAGAACCTTCCTGTTGAAAAATAACAGAAGTAAAAATAAGTATTAAAAGTAATTTTTTTTAATTGAATTGTATAGGTAGACATTTTAATAAATAATTTTAATGATAAATATAATTTTTTTACAATAAATTTTAATTATAATGATTGCGAAAATGTTAAATGCAAAGATATTATTAATATATTATAAATCGATAAACATTGTTTTAACAGAACATTATTTTATAACGAAGAAAATTATCAAATTAAATTTATAAAGACTGAGCTGTACAAAAAATATACTAAACTAATTCTATGATGTTTTTTCCACAATGTAGGCTCAACATAAAATTTAAAAAATTTTCCGGACGAATTTGAATAGTTTTTCTTTTCTTTCATTAGTTAAATCTATACCACATAGTTATTTGTATCTATTCATGTAGTTACTTAACAGACTTCAGTCTTAAAACAAAAATTATATATATTTTTATAAAAATAAGCCTAAATTTTATATTAGGTTTACACATGTGAGTGTATATGTAGATAACTAATTCACCATACAAACTCAAAGCTTGCTAGTGGAAACATGAAAATAATATATAAATGATAATATATTTATATTTATAAAATAATACTTATACAAGCCTAATCGTAATTCAAAGTGGGGAATTTGCGGATAAAGGTTTTGAGTCTCTATCACTTCGCCACCTAAGTTTGGAGTTTCAATATAATAATACCAAATAATTAAGAAAATCTTGCCTCTGAATAAAAAAAATCAACCACTGTTGTATTTTTATAATGAGAAAATGTAAGATTGACATTAATCTGAGATATAATCCAATTTTATTTGATTCGTTTCTGTAGTTTTTAATCTCTCCCTTTCTTCTCTTATATGTAACATTCTCAATCCTAAACATATCGATTAGAGGTAAACAAACTTGTTTTGGCGGTCGTAAGTATTTTCTTTAAAAAACCTAATTCAGTATGTTTTTTTATTGCTAGTAAAATGAGAAACATAATCCAATTTTCTGTGCTTTAAATTTCTAACTGAAAAAAAAATCTGAAATTGATTATTTATCTATATAAATAAACTTTTCTGAAGTAACAATAACAGAAACAAGCTGTAATTGTTTTATTTTTTTTTTAATTTTTGGAAAAACTGTTAAAATCTAAAGAAGCTGAAATATCAATTTTTAGTATATTTATCTACATTAGCAATTAATATAATTTACTGTTTCTGAAAATCTGAATATTTTTTATGTGAACCGAATTTTCAATTAAACATTAAGCTTAAAAACTTTTAGTCAGAAACTTTTTATAAATTAGACTATATTCTAGTGAAATATTCAAGTCTTACTGAATTTTAAATGGCTTTTTTATTTTTAATATATTAGCTTCTGTTTTAGTGTCGCATAATAAAATTAATGACCGGTTTAAATTGTAGTGGACTTTATAATGTAGAATGATTTATGTGCTTCTTTAACAAACAGAAAGACACGAAAACTAGCCTAGAGCAAGAGTAATTTGTACTACTTTTGAAGTAAATTACACTTGGTCAGCTCTAAAGTAAAAGTAAATAGATTAACTTAAAGTCACTTACATTATGTACTCTTTAAAAAAAAAAATGAACAGAAAATATGTCAACTATGGAAAAAATCATAAGTATGAATTTATTGCTGTTCGATTCTAATAATAGTAATACATTTGTTATACTAAAGTCTAGTTCAGTTAAAAACGTAAAAAAGATGAAAATAATTTTCTTTACCAATATTATTTTATAAAACTGTTCTATTTGCAGCGATAAATTTTATAAATATAATCCAATAACATTTAATTACACAATTTACTTAAGCTGCAGTGTAAACTTCAATACTTGTTAATTCGAAGTTAAATATTTTTATTTCTGCTACGTATAAAACTTATTAATGAAACAGAACAAAAAAAATCATAGTCACAAATTAAATTAATTTTTAAAGGTTTTCATAGATTTTAAATTAATTTACCACTATAAAATTATAAATTCATGAAAAATACTTTAAAATTAATAAACGTTTCTACTATAGTCCTTCAGAGATAATTAGCATTTTTGTTAAGATTATTAACGATAAAGGTTATAAATAAACGATTAATAACATCTCAATTACTGAATCGATGAAAGGAGCTAACAAGTAGCTCCGAAAGGCCTTTGGAAGAAAATTTTCCATTAATTTAAATGTGAGTCGTTTAACATTAAACGATATATCGTTTGATTCTGTTTTTTTTTAATTTTTCATTAAAAAATTTTGTATAACAAATTCAGAAACTGTAGTTTTTATTATTTGATTATTTTTACAAAACATATTTCAGCATTACCTATAAACAAATATTTATTAGGCATTCGACAAATCCTTTAAGCGTAATATATAATGTTCATGATTTTTTCTAAATGTTTGAAATAAAAATCTAATTTTGCGTAATTTGAGACTAGTGTCGAGAGAGACTATATATCCTTAATGCATAATTTAGATAATTTTTACAATTGAATTGAGGATTCATATACCTCAATTATTCTCGATGCTTTGTCAAAACTAAATTGTTGAAGTTTTAGTTGATAATTTTAATTTATGAAATTTAGCCTGTTTTTTTTCACAGACCGTATTATTACACTTACCATTTATTAATAATATTTTCGATACAAAAATTAATCCGAAAAACTGAAACCTAACAACAAAAATAAGTAATAACAAGAATATAAGTTAAACCTGAAGATCAGTTTTATTAGGTAAATAAAAGGAGAGAATAATATTTAACTATCCTTAGATTACACCTATCCCTCCCAATCATTATAATCATGGGTGCACTGTTGCAGATGAAAATTACGAGGCCGTGAACAACTTGAACGGATCAGATTTACTAATTAATCATAAGTTTTAAGTGTAATTTGTCTGTTGCGACGTCCAACTCTCCCGATCACAACTCTTTTCTAGTTCACATTCTATCATCAATCCACCTGCACTCTTAAAGGAAAGTTTAGTGGACAAATAGTGTACGGTGTTTTGTCTAAATAGAATAAAGGACTTAGTGTAGACGCACAGTGAAAAATGCTGGTGACCTGGTTCGTTGATTTGCCTATACGAACGGTATTGTTCCATTAGGTTTATGCTACCAGGATACTGTTAATGGACAATAAAAAAAATTGAAACTTTTAGTTGAAATGTTGATTTAATTCATAAAAGATGAGCTCCAGTGATGATGAGTAATTTTTTCGGACAGCGTTACTCCAAAAATTATCGAAATAAATAATGATAGAAAAACGTATGGAAATAAATTATTAGCATATGTTTGTTGTTTTTTTAAATTTTTTTTATACCTAAAATTTTATATTTAAAATTACTATTTTTTACTATACGTGTACTACATATACTGTAAAACAGTAAATTGGCTCCAGAAGGAATAGTATAAATTACATTTACAAACCTTTTTACCGGTAATAAGATAAGGTACTAAAATTCACTTCTTTCTTAACTACAATAGAACACTTTTGTTTATTGTAATATGTGTGTACGTTGATAACATTTAACATTTTGTAAATAAATTTATCAATATCGTGCACTTTAAGCAAAAATATATTATCTGCTGCATTATTATTAATTTATTTTTAAAACAGGTAAAATTTTATATTTAAATAAAAACATGCTGCTGATTTTATGTTTTATTCTTGATGAAATACAAGAATAAAAAAAATTCTGTAAAAATTAAATTTTAGCAAATATATTTTATATTTTTTTGTAATGTATAAAAAAAAATCAATTAAAAAAGTATTTAATGAAGTAGGAATTTTTTTTAATACAAAATTTAAATCTAAACAAAGCATAATTAATTTTATCTGACATAATATTGATATTCGACTGTGAATAAATGAGGTTATTAGAACTTGGATGACCTGAATTAGAGTATGACTATGGATATGAGGAAGTGTGAGAAATAAAGCTGGGATAAATGAACTGTTCTATTTAATGGATCTATTCAGTACAACGTCCCACTGTCAGGAATCATCTTAAAATTCATCTACATACTTTTCCATGCAATATAAATTCTTGAATAAGAAACTTCTTTTTGTCCAGTTTGTTGGAATAGTGTCTTTTAAATCAGTTGGTCTCAAATTTTATACTTTTCTATATCCTATTTTGTTTTTTTTTTTTGTTTTTTTTTTTGTAATCAAATCATATCCGTTGCTTTAATGATATAATTTTAGTTGATAAGTTTTTTTTTTTTGTTTTAACTAATTCACACCTTTCTTTATAACTTATTTTAGAAACAATTAGACTCAGCGTATTATTATAAGAAAAATTAATAATATATAAACTAATAAATATTAGTTGAATATTAGTTAATACTAGTTAATATATTGAAACTTAACTGGTACTCATACTATCCGTAGTAGAGGAAATGTGGATTGAGATGATTTCCCGCTACCTTCTTCACTAAACGGTACTGGTGCCTTTTAATGTCTCGAATTGCAGATTATATCACTAAATTTCAGTTGATATTCAACCCCGCAAGTCTAATCTTCAACCTACTTATCACATAGACGGAGAGTATATCATTATTCTTGGAAAAGGAATTGGGCTAGTGTTGTTTGTACCTCCAGATTATTTACATATAACTATAACGAAGATTGGAAAAGTAGGAAAGATTCTGCATCGTACAAAAATTAGTATACTCGTTTTCTGAGAAACGATTCAGTATACACATTGTCTCCAATCAGTTGTGAAAATAAATCGTAAAAGATTTCGTCATAAAATAAAGCATTTTTATTATGCCTTTTACTCTATGAATAAATTCAAGAAAAACAATTTAATGTTAATTTTCTTTAGATTTAATTCTACCACTAGTAAAAAGATTATTTATATAACTTTTTTCTCCTGAATTATTTATTTTTATTCGTATAATGTGATGAAAAAATAATTGATACTTAAAATTTTTTTTCCTTATTGATTAATAGACTATTGTGAAGCTAACTTCCTAGATTTTATGTTCATAAAAATACAAATAAATCATTTCTTGAAGCGTAAAACTATAATTTTTATTCATGACCAAATCCAAATCGTTCAGTATTTTAATTCATTGTAGGCTATATGGTGATGAGAATAATTGTTCACTGTTATTAATATTTCAAGTTTAAAAAGATTATTTTTAAAGGTAAAAAACAGTAGACCAACTCGATTGTGAATTAAATTCGACATTCAGATTAACAAAATACTCGTATGTTTGTTATAAAAATGTTGCTAATACTTTTTTCTTTCACTTTAATTTATTTAACGTTCTTTAAATTCTAATGAAATTATTTCTAAATATTAATGGAAAATAGTTTATTATTAATAGTAATAAACTATTACTTTATTATTATTAATAATAATAGTTTATTACTCGCAATTAGCATCCCGATGAATTGTATATTCATTAATTTTGAAGTTAATATTTTCTGGTTTGGATTAGTAATAATGCTTTAATCATTCCTCTAGATATTTAAAAATAGTGTTTGCTATCTGCTCATTTATTTTTTCAAAGTAAAATTAAAAGGTTTAAAGAATTTCGTTTGTTAAGATTTTTTGTTTATAAACGTAAAGCATAGGGCTCCCCCACTGTTTTACGTATTCATGAGCACGTACATGTGGTATTTTAGGTAGGTTGAATACAACTTTTGCTGTAACTAAACTTTCCTTATTAATTACTGCAACTTACGTTATTAAGTGAACGAGTTAAAATTTAACCATTAGTTATCTGTTTTAATTATCTGTATACATTTAAATTTTGATAAAGCTAAAATTATCTCTTCTATATGCTACCCTAATGTATCTATACCCTGTGAATTATAGACCTTATTTACATATCTACCAAATAGTAAACAAATTTTTTAAATTTATAGTTCGATGGATGTAGCTCTACGGGCTTCGACAGTGATCGACTTAATGCTTTCGCAAGTGCTTCGGCATTAATTTATCTCAATGACCATCCTGCAGTGCTTCTTAGCCAACTATAACCAGAGGTTTATCAATTTTATCCTGTTCAATCCAGAATTTTTAAATTTTTTATTGATTAGATGTTCACTGAAAAACCTGTCTTCTTAATAAGTTAAACTGTCTTAACGATGTATTAGATAAAATTAAGAAATGCAAACACACATATTATTAAACTTTAGATACAAGAATCTCCATCAGAGCCTAGACCAAAATTCTATCATTATAATGTACTGTACAAAACTACCTATAAAAGTCAATATGGTATTTAAAATTTTGTGCTGATTTAATACACATATTCGGATGTACTAATCTTAAAATTACAACAATATAGTCAGAGATGCTAACACTAAAAATAGTCAGATGAATTTACATCGCGTTACCGTATCTTTTCAGATTTTATTAATAATCATCGAATTCAACCAAATAATCCAAACATACTCTTAATTAAAAAACCTTAAATCTCAAAAATAATTTAATTTATTGCACAGTACCTTCACACAGAAAATTAAATCCTTTTTGGGCATCATATTGATACAAAATGTTTTTCTCTTAAAAATATTTTTTTAACGAAATAATTTACAATTTATTACATTATTATATTTTTATATTCATTTTTTTATTCAAATTTCATTATCAGATTGATTTTGCATAGTTCTTGAGATTGCAGAATCCTTTTCCGAACGGAAATCAAATCTAAAACCGACTTATAAAGGCCAAAACCATATAAAAGTAATAGATTTCTTGTTCAACGCTGTCTACACCTTTTTACCACAATAAGATTTACTTTGTTACTTCTCTGAAACTGTATTTAAGGTGTAACAAAACAATCTCCTTTAACCTCTTAAAGAAGATTGTCCGTTATGTCCGTGTTAAATGTCGTTTGACTGATGCTCTTCCTTTTTATTCTACATCTTTTCCTTAGTTTCAATGTACTACATTCTATATCCTCAAATATATGTTTCATTTACTCTCTAATTGTTATGTTCCTTTACTGTTTTAACATTCTACACTTCCTTTTAGAATCAAGTTTAATATAACACCGGATATTGTACGTACGACCGTACGTCATACCAATCGTGAATAGTTAAAACTTTTAATGTGCGATGTTTATAATTTTTTTTTTTTGTTAATTTCCTTTTATAAAATTTTTATATATTCAATATTTTAATAAAACTGGTTATCTAAAAAAAAAAAAATTAATGACTACTTTATAGATCAAGATATTGGACTGATATTCTTTTGAAATAACAAATATGAAAATCCGATTTTTTACTGACCTCCAATTATTCATTTGTACGCGTTAAAATAAGTATTTTAATAAAAAACATTTAATAAAATTCATAAAAATAATCCTAATAACGATAAATTAAATAGTCCGATCGGCTTCTCTTAGAAAAGTTTTATTAGCAAATATCCAACCAATAATTTGAATTTTTACCTTATCATTAATTGTAGAATCTCTTGTACTCGGGCGAGTTTAACTATGTGTATTAGAGAAGAGAACATGTCAAAGATTTAGGGATAATACTACGATCCTGATTAAAAAAAGCTTAGTTGTAAGCTATGATATTATAAAACAATTATGAATCTTTTATCACTCTCTCTCTCTCTCCAGAAAAACAAATAAAACATTTATATTACAATATTACATTATGTTATGAAAATAAATTACGGTCGAAAATCAGAAGAAAGTTTATTTCAAATTTTTAGTGTAAAGTATACATTACTTTTATGCTGATTACTGATTACTTTTAAGTACAGCGTACTTATAATTATTTTAATTTTATGAAGTACACGATACATAAAAAAAGACATCAATCAAATATCTTTCAAGATAAACTTGTTATTTAACTAACTAATACAGTAATTATGATCATTAAAATTAATTTTGTCATTTATACACTTATTTTTTTGACACTTCTTATTTATATTGTTTGTGTTATAATTAAATTTACGAGCTATCATAAAGTTAATTCTTGAATGATAATTTGAAATTATTACAATTACAATGGTACAAACGTACTAAAGAAAATAAATGGAAAGTTGTTATCAGGTTTGTGTATAAATTAGTAGTTTTAGTACAATTTAGTACATCTTATACACTGATTAAAACGAAAGGTTTGCTGTAAGCAAATGGTTCCTAGACTTTTTCCATTCTCGGTGCCCTTGCTGAATCCAATTTTCTCCCAATGCGCCCTACGTCAAATTCTTATAGGTATACTTTAAAAAATATCCAATTAGGGGTTATGTAAAAATAAATAAAACACATATTAGATCGCAAAAATAAATGAAATTGAACAGATTCAACCAATTACAATAATTAGTGGAATGTATGAGCCAGTTAATCGTCCCATTTTCTTCTTGGAATTAAACTAGACATACCCATCCTCATTTCCATATCCACATTGACTTTCAGACTTTATCACAGCAACTACCAAAAAACCACCCAGCTTCGCACAGATAAGACTTTTTAAATTGAATTAAAAATCTCTGAGCTTTAACCATTAAGTAATAAATTAGGCTGGAGCAGTACTATTCAATGAAATGTAGTTTGAATCCATTCAAATATACCGTTATTATCGATTTGAAAATATTTCTTAAAGCAGATGAGATAAGCTGTGATAAGAGTTCTTCATAAATAAATCTCACAAAAATCAACTATTGGAAGTCAAAACGTTTTGCAACACTCCACAAGGTGCCCATTTCTTCATTCATTTTTCGTTTTTATATCTTTAGTTTTATTGTAAAAGCTGAAATGTTCACTATCGATTTAAAAAGGCGTTTATTGTCTCTTGTACAGATATTCAGAGCATTCAGCTTTTCAAAAATATCACACAAATATGCTATTTTTACAAAAAATCCTCATTCATAAAATTTTCGGTATATCTGTGTTCCTTCTTTTTAAAAGAAATATAAATTTCTTGTCCCAGTTCAAGCATAAGAGACGATACAATACCACGAGAAAATCATAGTGAAATGTTGCAGCACAACAAATGTGTTTTGATCCCATATCCTCGCAGTTTTTTTTTTTGAGTCTTGCTTTCAACGACAGATTTTTTATAAAGTTTAATACATTTACTACATATTAGAGAGATTTAGTTCAATGTAGGACAATGTTCGACGCGAGTTCTTTCCTACGAATACGGGTCCTATTGGCCCAGCGGGTTCACAGTGTTTCAGGATATAAAAGTATTAAGGATCTCAAACAAGTCTTGAGCCTTTGCACTAGCAGTGATACTTTTACAAAAGAAAAGGCATTCTAAAATATTGTAGCCATCTATAAATCATACATAGCAAATCAAGTGAGCATCATTATTATTATCTTTAGCCTCATCCAGCGGCAAGCCAAATACATACCCTTTTAATTTCTCAATTTACTGATCATTGAGGTCCTCCGCTATCAGCTGTATTTTATGTATTTATTAACCACGAGGGATGAGTGATTTCTAATTGGCGTTTCAAATTACTTGTTAACACGCACTCTGATGCCAAAGCATTCGTACACAGAACATATTGTGGCCTCTCTTCTCCATTTACTTCTGTCGACGTAAAACTAACCCGGATGGCTAGGGGCTCATCTGGGTGTTTACTTCGCCAAAATAAGCCTTTTGGCATCGAGTCCCGGTTAACTGAGATATTCGTTGTTAGGATGTGTTGAGAACTCTGTGATGTAACTGCGGTGTAAGAGGGTGTAGAAATTGACCTCGCTCCCGAAAGCGGACCAGAGAAGAGCGAGATAAGTTATGTTTTCATTAGAAGTTTATCAAATTTATGAATTTATTTCTTGATTTTTGAGAAAATCAAAAAGAATTTGAGTAGGTTGAATTGCAGGACAAAATTGTCATTGTTGCGATCAACATATTTTGATGGTATGAGAATATTCTTTTTGATGTTTAAAAGACTCAATCAAATAATGATTTGAGTACATAATCTAACTGAAGTTAGATGTGGGATAGTTTTTGTGTGAAACCTACGGTGTTAGAGGAAGGCGCGGGGATCGCGCTTCCGCAAGTCGATTAATTTGATAGTTGAGTGTTATAAGTTATAGTAGGTGGTCGAAGTTGGTAGAAGCCATACGAAAGCGATAGTAATTTGTGTAAATACAGTGATAGAAATGTCTCCTAAGGCATTTTCATCGATGGCATCCTGACAGAAGTCAAACTAATATTCTTCATTTTCATTCGCAGAACGCTTATTGCTATTTAATATTAACGATCTATTTTTAAAAATACATACGAAAAAAATACTTCAAAAACTTCACATGAATTGATCGGAACAATATTCAGTTGACATAATCTTCGTAAACTAATTCAACACTAAAACCGTGCAAAACCGATATTTATTTATATACGAACACAAAGTATCAGAAAATTCGAACTACCAAAACATTCAAGAAGCTAGTGTCGCTTCATCTAATAACAATTTACAGAGGTTTCTTCAAACAGTAACTAAGTAGTGTGCACCAGCTCCACTAGATGTTGCACCCTATGGCATTGAATTGAAAATAGAAATAAAATGATGAAAATTGTTTATTTCGTGGTGTGAGAGGAAATTGCGGTTCCCCAAAGTGCAGAGGCGCAAATTTTTTGGAACCATTGTTGTAGAAGATATTAAATAAATGCATGGAGTTTATACTTGATGTACAATTTTTGCTATAATGTTAAGTTTAAACCATAGTAATTTTGATTATCGATAATTCGTCTAGGAAGGACATTTTTAAGTGATGATACAAATAATTAAAAATCTTATCACTACTTGTATTATAACATTGATGAACATTAAAAAAATAAAAACCAAATATTTATAATCAACTTTGTTTCTAAAGGAAAATAATCGGTTAGGGAATAAACATTCACAGATTGTTTAGTTAAGTAGGAAATAAAAATTTAATTTTTTGGGGGTGGTTGATTATTTCACTTTATAAGTTGAACGATTGTGCATGACAATATGGAGATTAGAAGGATATAAAAAATATCATGTTTAAGCGGGATTCGAACCCAGGATCTTCCGGATAAAATCTGAGACACTACTACTTCACCATGGAGGTCAGTAACTTATCTTACACATTAAGTGGTTACTAAAGATAATTTAGATGGAAATATATAAACTCCCTTTATTCTGCTATAATGGTAAATAATTCCCCCCAGTAAAATGGATTACTAATAATAATCGAGTGTTCCCGTTGAGTAAAAACTTAGTCCTTGTAAATTTTCACTATTACGTACGAAACGGTCAAGTAATAACCTAGAAAACAAAAAAAGGCTTTAATTGAATACAGAAATAAATTTAAAATGAGTATCTGAATCAAATTAAATTTTCTCGGCTGAAGAAAACCCACATGCTGCAGTTGAATCAAATTTCCAGCAACGATTTTCGGTGAACGTTTGGTGTGGCATAATCGAAAACCTATTTTCGACAAATAGGCCCTTTCATAATAAAACAAAGTATACGAAGATAAATTATCTGGAATTTTTATAGTGGTTAAAAATTTCTCATTGATGAAACGAAATGTACTACTACTCGTATTTTATTTGACATGTACTATCAACTTGGTGGACCACCAACACATTTCACGAATAGAGTAAAACAATTCTTAGATGAAAAATTTGCTGGTAAATGAATTAGACGTAGAGGGCCGGTAAATTGGTAATCTGGATAATCGGGTCTTACTCCCTTAGATTACTGTTTATGGGGTTGGATGAAATGCAAGGTATGCAATCAAAACATAGTCACACATGATGAACTGATTGCTCGCATTCTCAGTGCTGCCGCTGTCATTAAGGAACGCTAAGATATCATTACGTTGGCGAAAGAAAATGTAAAAAAAAGTTGAAAATTGCATCGATGTCAAAGGTGGAATTTCCGAACATTTATTGTAAATTAATTTAATATAATCATAGTAAGTATTTTCATTCTTCAAAAGTCTAAATTTATTGAACTAAAAACAGCTGTTTTTAATTTTTACAAATTCATAACATTTTTCTGTTTAGTTTTACCTTGTTTTTAATAATGGAAATTAATTTTTTTTTATTTTTATGGACTTTTTTACATCAATATTCTCAGAATTAAATTCTCTACAAGTCTGAATAATAGTATTTACGCATTTATTATTCATTTAATAAAGTAACACCTTTTTAAACCTTAAAAACGTGTTTTCGTCACCGAAATTTTCTCTTTTTTGAGTACGTTAGTTATCATACAATTCTGGGAACTATTTTATTCGATTTTTCAGATCAAAAACCATAAGAAATGATCAAATTTACCCCTTATATAACGCCTTAAAAATTTCCTCATTTCACCGGTGGAACTGAAATCCGGGCGAAAATTTTCGCTAGCCGTAATTCGATAAGAAAGCGATTTTGGACATGTGTTTGTATGAACTTTTATCCTTATTTCAAGTTTTAGAATCAGTTGCCAAACTACTTCCCTTTCTTCCTGAATCACTATAAAATAGAATTTAATTTTTATATCATTATTTTTAGGCTTGTACAAAACATTTAAATGGCAAGGACGATGTTTCTTTAGTACGTTTTAAAAATCAAGTTATACATTCCTAATTTTATTTTAAAGGCAACTTAATCATTCTTTCAGTGCGTTTTACTACCTTCCATTTCACTAGAAAAATTTAATTATTATAATTTTTTTTTAATAAGATGTTAAGTTTTATTTCAATTAATGTTATTATTAAACATATTAATCGGATTATTATTATGTATAATTAATTTAAATTAATAAATTTAATTTAAATTAGTTGCATATATTCTCAGTAATGGTAAATCACATTACTTAAATACGATATTTATATTTTAAATTAAGAATAGAATACTGTATTTATTCGAGTATCCCCGCACTTTTTTTCTTGGAATTGGAGAGAAAAAATAAGGGTGCGGGGCTTACTTGAAACATAGCTTTAGCCAGGATAATTTATGTAAAGTAAATGTTCTTAGAAGTACCTAAATTCAATCACATAAATATAGTTACATTAGGCTTTCGTTTATCAATACCGGATGCAGCTTATACAGAATACATCCTTAATTATTAACATCCTGTTCATATTATCGATAGGAACGAAGTTACGGTATTTTTATAAAATTGATTCATTCTGTATAGGCTGCATCCGGTTCTAATGACACAACAGTTACAGTATCAGTTACCCATCGTCGTCTTGTTTATTCGCCATAGTCATTGTACTGTTTGTATATGTGGACGGTTATGTGCATTTTATCTATTTAGTTTATCTTGTAAAGTTAATTATGGTAATTTATTTTAATTACGACATTAAAATGAGTACAAAAGCACAGCGTCTACGATCTTTTACAGTAAATGAAAAACTGCGCGTTATAGAAGAGACTGAAAAAATTGGAAATCGGGCGGCAGAAAGAAAATTTGACGCAGATGAAAGCTGCATTCGAGATTGCATAAGAAGAAACAACTTCTGGTAACAAAAAGGTTTTTCGTGGCTTAAAACCAAAATAAACAGAATAGAAAAAAAATTGTATGACTTTGTTATGGAAAAAAGGGAATACGGTTATGCTGTCACGACAGAAATGTGTCAATCATATGCTCGTGAAATCGCTAAATCATTGAATAAAGTTGATTTTAAAGCAAACCGTGGATGGATAACACGATTTTTCGCTCGAAATGATTTGTCAATAAGACGAAAGATGACCATTTCTCAACGACTTCCAGACGCTTATGAACAAAAAATATTACATTTTCACAAATATATAATAAATCTTAGAGAAGATAAAGGCTATTTGCCTTCTCAAATAGGAAAAGCTGATCAAACCCCCGTATATTTTGAAATGCCATTTGACAAAACCGTAAACAAAAAAGGTGAAAAAAGTGTTACGATTCGCACTGGTGGTAATGAAAAACAAAGGTGTAGTGTTACGCTTTGCATTAATTTTGATGGATCAAAATTACCTCCGTACATTGCTTTTAAAAGAAAAACTCTTCTTACCGTACAGGTAAATGGAGTTATTATCAGAGCACAGGAATCATGTTGGATGGAAGAAACCTTAATTTTAGATTGGATCAGGTGTGTATGGAAAAGCGATCAGGAGATTTACTTAATAAAAAAATACCGGTATGCTAGTAATGTTTAGTTATCGGGGACATACGACTGATAAAGTGAAACACATTTTAAAAAAGGGTATGACAGACCAAGTAATAATTCCAGGCGGATTGACATCTTATTGCAACCACTAGATGTCTGCATTAATAAACCGTTCAGATCTGCATTAAAACAACTGTATAGTAAATGGATGGCTGATGAAAATTTCTTTCTCACGCCTACAGGAAGAATCAATCGCCCAAATTTTAACCGGATTTGTGTTTGGATAAAAGATACTTGGAAGGTATTTCCACGGAATTAGTACGGAAAAGTTTAAAAAATGCGGAATATCTATTGAACTTGATGGTAGTGAAGACGGATCACCTTTGGCAGAGCGACGTGGAGACTACCGGTAACTCTTCTACAGACATTGACAGTGACAGTGATTAATTAAAAATAGAATCCCATATTAAAAAGTGTATTGAAATGATCCTTTTCAATATGATACTTTCTTTTCGTTTTACTGGCCTATTGATTCTGAACTAAACTAGTACTTACGGTAATTAATTATTAATTTAATATTAATATTGTAATTTAAATGAACGAATTAAATGCTTTACTGTGAACATTTACGTATTTTTTTATCATATCTGTTGCGCTTTAAAATATCGGTATATACTCAATTTTTTTTTTAGATTTTCGGTCCGGAAAATCAAGGTGCTGAATAAATACGGTATATACATATATATAATTCCTACCTAATGTTGTTTTCTAAAATTAATTTCAAATGATTATTTTCAAGGTTACAGCAAAATTATATTTTGTTCTAATATTTGTACATAGAAAATAATAACAGTACTATCAATAACATTATGAATATCAATAAAATAGCCAAAAATAATATTGATATTAATAATATTATATTGATGAGAGCATATTAAGGTGAATTTCATTTTTAACTACTAAGGAATATATTTTAACCTCTTCTGTTCATTTTATAAATTACAGCGCCTTTTAGCAATTAACTAGCTTGAAAAATTAGCCTATTTATCAGTGTTATACAAGTATTCTCAGAAACATGATGTACAGCACTCGCGTGATTATTAATATTGTTAATTAATTACTATTTTACTTGAGTATCAATAGTCGCTCTACTAATTACGTTATTTATGTATGAAAAATTCATAAAATTTTAATTATTTAATAGATTTGGTTAATCTTTTGAAAAATTTGTAATTTTTAAATACTTATTTATGATTTTGGGAAACCATAATTAATAATTCAGTTAAATTGATTTGTATTCGTTTCAATTTGCACTTTGTTAAAAAATGTCAGTTTATAAAATTACCTTACTTTTATACAACCAATTTGTTTATAATATATTTACATTTTATGTAATTATTTTTAGCATTTATAGGTATTAGGTTTACATAATCCTTAGTTTAATTTTAGTTTTTGCAATGTTTATCGTCTTTTTTTTAGAGATAATATTTAGTGAAGTCCGTTAACATTATATTTACTCCTCTAATTATTATTGATTGTAATAATTTTTTTTAATAACTCTAATAATTTATAAATAATCTTCATAAATTCTTAAAATAAAATCTTTATAAATTTATAATAATCTTTATAAATAATAATTTATAAATAATCTTTCTTCATTATATCTGACAGTATATAGAATTTATTCTATTTTAAAATTATCACGTCAATTGTTCAAAATTTAAATGATTTATTTAGAAAAAAATATTTAGAAAATCAAGCACGGAGTAATGTTTTTACCTTAAGTAGTAACTCTTCTACTTAAAAGGTCACGAGGGGAAGCTTAGTGCAAGGTCACCCTCAGTATCTCGAATTTAAGCCTAATTAAGGTCATATTTTTCTTAGGCACGTTTATTAAGGATTAAACAATATTTTTTTATATATATATTTGAACAATTTTTTTTATACTTTGCATATTAATTATTTATTTTATTTTATTTAGTTAATATTTTAAAGTTTGGTAGCACCAGTCGCCTGCTATGTTGTGACGTCACAGGTGAGCGGTAGAATTAAATAAATTATTAATATTTAAAGTGTAAAAAGTAACTCGAACTAGCTGTGTCTCGAACTCGATCGCCCGGTAACTGGTGCGTTAAACCTCGCGGCTACACCAGCTGCCGATCATACAAGAAAAATTTTCTGTATGTAAGTTGTGAAATTACATTAGTTTAGTTAGTGCCGAACGTCACCGCTAGTATCGCCATATCCGCGCGAATTAAATTCGATATGCGCGCAATATAGTTAGAATCATTAAATTAAATATACCAAAAGATATTATATTTAAATCAAATGATAAATAAAACGAATAATAGTGATAATGGTAATGATAAATCAAATTATAAAGTTTATGTGTATGTGTGAGTAAATCGTGCATCAGAAACAACTCACAGTTGTAGGACTTTCCTGGAATGCGGTTTTATCCGCGTAACGGGAAAGTCGTACAACTGTGTTGTCAGATTTTTACTACTGAGAATTAAATACAGTTTATGACTTTCAGTGGTATATTATATGCTTTTTCCCATTCACAGAAGCCAAATTAGCATATAAGAATATTTATTATTATATATTTGCTTTTCGCAATTAAACATCTTTAAAACAATGTAATATATTCCTTTTAGATCTACCGTAGAGTCAAAATACATACAATAGTTGGATAAGAATACAATTTTTATTAAGTTTAAAAAAATTTAGGTGCTACCCTCTATCTATTGAAAAATAAAAATAATCTATTCTTTATAAATAATATATATATACGAAAATTATATATTAATTTAATTATTAATATGTATGGTAGTAGAAAGAAAGTAGCTTGAGTCAGTATAGTACAATGAAAAACCTACAAAGCAATTTATAAATCTACATTACCAGAGGCCCACACGATTGATAGAGTGAGTAAATAGATGTACTTCTAGTGAATATAAATCAACGCTAAATACAGTTCACTGCTGCTCAATAGTATTTACTCATATGATATTAGTTGAACCATTTTATTATAATGTAGAAAATTTTAACATTTTGATGATAAACCATTAACAACCGCTTAAAGGTTAGAAATATCTTTGACAGTTTCGTAATGAGATAGGGAGACAGGCCAAATTTACTGACGTTTAAATCAATCATTAAACAGATAATTATCTTAATGCTGTCAAAATTTGACAGCGACTACTGTATAATAAGTTTTAGAAACTTTGCTAAATTTCTATGCCACTATTATAGAAGCATGTTACATTTGCAAAGGTACATTATATTACAAGACTTTTATGTATGTATATATATATATATATATATATATATATATATATATATATATATATATATTTCTCTCATGTAATCAAAACTATTCTATTTTGTAATATGTCTTTACAAATATCAATCAAAAAATAACTTCCGATTTCTTTAAATTAAACGTTATTTCTTTTATGAGTAATTCATACCAATTTTTTTTAAGTTATTGTGATTTATTTATTTATTTTTTTTTTAATATATATGACTTAGTGTTTTTATTGAAAGAAATCTAAAGTAGTCCCAAGAGAATTAATTGAATTTAAGGTATAGTGACTAAAAACATAGGATTTAAGTCATATAAAAACCTTTTCAAATTTTACTTTCGACTTATTAATGCATTTAAAAAATATTCATTGAATCAGAATCAGTTTTCTTTATTTATTTTTGATGAGATTTCAGAAATTATTTATGCGATTTCGACCATTAGTTCTAAAGTGTAAGTGATGAAAAGAATATAAAAAATAACGGTGGGATTCAACCCCTAAAGTATCACAAGAATTACGTCTTGTCCCATGATTTTCCTTATCGAATCGCGTGATTTTGAATATTAATAATAATTTTCTGGTCGTGACAGGTGTTGATAGTCATTTTGTCTCATACAATAGCTTATAACTTGTTTTATCTAGTATATTTTTTAAAAAGTAATTTGACAGTTATTTTATAAGTTGATTATGAAAAGAAGATTTTTGAGATAAATGTATGAATATTACCATTTCTGCTTAATTTATATGATAAGTAAAATATCTCAAGTGGTGGTACATGTCTCTAACGTTCCCTGCCAAATCATTTTTTATAGAGGATAAAATAACGATTTAATATTCTGGATATGTTAAACTTAAAATATTTGTGTAATCCTGCTGATTGATTTTGGAACCACTTCTTTTTTAACCTTTTATGAACTGTGCTAGTATATTGGCAGAATTAGTTTTACATGAGAGTACATTTTTTCAATAAAGACTCCAGAAAATTCGCGAAAACTATATAAATGGACAAATCCAGTTAAACAAAATTTGTTCGTCTAATATTTAAACCAAATACATCTTTAAGACTTATTTAAGAGTATATGGAAAAGAAATATTGGTGACAAAACGCAGTATAGAAAAAAATTCCATATAACGTTTTTATTTATCGACAATAAGTAATACCACTCCAGATGTAACAATGTTATTCAGGAATAGATCTCACTGCCCTGCGACAGTTTATGTTCTTTTTAACAGTTTTTGAAACGCGATGTTAAGGTTTCTTAGCTGCCTAGGAAGGTTAAATCAGTGGAGCTTCATTGACTGCCAGGATATTTCAAAACAGAATGTGCTTTATGAATCATCGATTAAATCTATGTTGGAAAAACTTCGAATGTTTTGTTGTGTAAATCACCACGTCTGTCATTTTTGACTTTGTTGGGGACTAGTTTATTCTTGATAGAAGCTGACAAATTTTCTTAATATTTTATTCTTTATTATGATTCCTCAGTTATAATTTATTTACGTATTTTTTTCCTTTTTATCTTATATTCATATGAAACCTCAAACTCTTCCAATCGGATCACACTATTTCTCTTTTATTTATATGTAAAATGAGAGCCTATAAATATGTATGTGCGTATACTTACTTTATACATATTTTTTAACTATTTAATTTATTTTTAAATATAATTTTCGGTTTTCATTTTGTAACGAAAATCATCTCTCTCAAACTAACTTGAGGCAACCTGCCTAGAGGGAAAGAGTTGACAGCCTGCCACGACTGTCAATCTAAATTTATTTCTGCTCATCATTGACTCCAGTTAAAAAACAATGAAATCTGTGTTATCATCTACTTCAATAAAAGTCTCGCATGACATCACAATCTATTACAGTGTATTAGAAAAAACTAAGTAGTGCTCGCCCCTTGTCGGTTAAGTTTTGGTCATTCAGTAACATCTAACGATAAATTTTCTTGTAAAATTAAATAATCCCTAATGGAATAATAATTAGATATTTGCCAAAAAATAAAACTGTTAAGTTTTAATATTTTACTAAATTACAGTTTTATTCGTTAATTTATAAATATAGATAATTACAGTTTTCACTTTTTAATGAGAAATGAATTATATGAAATGTACACTAGCAGACGATGCGGCGGTCGGCCCTTAGATCACAAGAAGGTTATTTGTACTTGGCTTGAGAGTGATTATAATTTACATCAATTTTTTTAAATTGTACTTCATAAGGATTTCTCCTTACATCTTTTGGCAATTTAGTTTTATCACAGCTTTTTTTTGCTGATCTTTAAAGAGTAATTTTTGTAATTTTACATCCTCATATAATTTTTTTTTTTTTAAATTATTAAGTTGACTTAAAATTAAGCATTAAAATTTTGTGTTTGGGAGCTAGCCTCTTTTTTATTCATACTTTTAAAAATTCCACGAATGTCTCTTCTGCTTAGAAATTTATTATATTGAAATTGCTTAGATGTTAAAGTAGTATCAGATTCTAAAAATGATTCCATATAATAAACAAAACTTTGTAAACTAAAATCAGTAAAATTTAATCTAAGAAGCTAAATTTAAAATAAACTATTAATAATTAAATTAATTAGATGGTATTTAATAATTAACTAAATACGGAACTTCGCTATTCTATAACTCCTCTGAACTGTAGATAGATAGGTTAATTAATAGAGAGGTTGACGTCTTTTAAGTTGAATACATTATTTCTTTTAACATTAACCATGAACTGCAAGTTGGATGATTAAATATTTAGTCCTGTAAGTACAGGCTAAAAGATTTCCTTTTCTTTTAAATAACTTCAAAAAGAAGTCCGTATAAATATATTTGTTATAGTTTTATTTACAAAAAAGTTTGTTAGTTTTTGGAGTTAGTTCAATTTATTTCAAAACATTTTTATTGTTTGAAATTTATAAAATATTTAATTTCTTAAAATTATTATTTAATAAAAATCTGTCATAACTTACCATAAATTTCCAGCGAAATTGTCGTATATAAGAAATGGTAAAATTGTTAATTACCGTAATTTCACTGAAACTGAAGTACAAAAAATATATATATATTTTTTTTATTATTTGTTTCTGAGAAGTGGAACCTACAATAATAAGTATTTTAATGACTGATAATAAAGAACAGGAAGTTTTGTTTTTCTATAAATACTAAGATAATTTAATCATTTCCGTTCATCCTACATTTCTTCTCATTATCTCGACCTTGAACTGTGTGTAGTTGTATTACATAATTTTACTATCATATTAACTGTACTTTGCTACGATTTTGTATGTATTGGCTTATATAACAAGTTTATATTTCAGAGAAAAAATATAAAAATTAGCGGACCCATAGCCTTCATTTAAATGAAGTTTTCGCAAAATCTTATTTAGACTTAATCATTTGTTAGACTATGTTGGCTTATTTATTAGACCTCATTTTTTGTGGGTGCAATTATTTTTTAAAAAGGTGTTATAGAGAGTGATTAGGATCTAAGAAGAAACAGTAATTTAAACAAAAATTATTAAATCTGATTTCCTAGGACAACGTATTCAGGAAAAAACATGTGGGATGGGTTTCTCTCTATTTACAGATTTAAAAAATCAACAATTTTTAAAAATCCATTTTTAATTCCATTAAAAATCAAATGTTCTGGCTAGTAATTTTATGAAATATCATTCGTTTGATAACAGACAACTTTAATAATCGAAAAAAGAAAATTTATAAATGTGGAAATTTTATTTTGAGGGACTTAATTCTTTTAAATTCTATTAAATATAGAATTTAAAAGTTTTCCATTTGAATAGAATTTTTCCATTTGAATAGTTAAAATAATTGAATTTCTTGCTGGTTTAAGAAATGAAAGAAATATCATTTTACTCAATCAGTCAGTTTAACCCCTATTTTTACAGGGTTATTACTCTTTCTTTAGTGGTGTCGAAGAGCTGTATGATAACATTCTGAAAATTAACACGACAGGAGCATTTCGTGTTTGCTGTCGGACCTGAGATAGGGAGCGCTTGCAATGTGAGTTGATTATTGGGCCACTTACGGTGGAGAGTATCGTGGACCGTAAGTTGGCGAATGAGATACAATTCCGTGTTATATTTGATTTTATCACACGGGTCCTTCAACTGAAGGATAGGGCTGCTATGGCAACGAGGAGATGAGGGACAGCTCCCTGCTGAGCTGCTATTCGTTTGTGCATGCACAGATGGGTAGCAGTGATGAGGCACGGGGACTCTCTCGTCCTCTTGTAGAAAAGACCGTAGTCCTGGCGAGAATGCTTCTTTGGGTGTTCTCGTTTGATCAAAAAGGCATAAAGACCGAGTCCCGGCTCCTAGAGTGGGGGAACAGGAATGACATAGTCGGGCCTGGTAACCCTACTCTGGGGGTTAGAGGTAGGCATTAGTAGATAAGATCCAGCCGGCTTATAAAAGAACACTCCCCCGAATTGTGTTATGCTTCGCTGTGGAATCCGATTCGGGGAAGTGGGGAAAAAAAACAAAACATCAATATTCTGTAAATTCAATATCTAAAGAAAATAAGGTAAATGTAATTATTTTTTATAATAAATGTTGATATTTTTTTTAGTGAATTATAAAATTATTCTTTTTTATCTATCAAATGAAAACGTTCGATTTTGGGCTGTTACTATTTTTATCAAAAAGGATTATAAATAATCATAATATTTAAGAAATTAAAGTATTTTGTTATTAATTCCTTGTACGAAGGAAGTAATGTGATCACGGAAAATTTCGGTTTTCAGATTTCACGGAAAATTTGACCATCTCTGAATTCATTTTGACTAGTTTCGGCATGATGTCTATACGTTCGTATGTATCTCGCATAACTCAAAAACGAGTAACCGTAGGATGTTGAAATTTTGAATTTAGGACTGTTGTAACATCTAGTTGTGCACTTTCCCTTTTGATTGCAATTGACTGAACCAAAAGTGTCCCAAAATCCAAAATATTTTGAAGTTTAGACTTTTTCTTAACTGCAGTAATAAATCCTCATTGAGAGCTTTTCAACAATATGTGATAAGTGGTATTTATTTTCATTGGTTTCAGAGTTATAGCCAAATAAAATTTTAATAATGGAATATTCGGATCTTAAGGGGAAGGCACATTGGTTTGAATTTGGCTTCATTTCCTTTTTTTAACTTTTTTTTTTATTTAAATATATTGATTTATTAATAATCATTAACCTATGACTGTAAATAAATTTTTACAATAAATAATAATTCAATAATAATAATAAAAAATAAATTTGAAAAAAGATGAGAAGTTATTGGTGAAATAAAATTTTATGTACTTTTAAAAATCTGTATATGTAATTTAATAAGTGTACAAGGACGTCATGTGATGTCCATATCAGATTTTTTTTTCATCTTAGTTTTAAAGTTTATTAAAAACACAAGAAACCTGTCGTTAATATTTTTATAAAACGAAAACTTTGATACATACAATGTTTTTACTGTCTATCTATTAAACCTGAAGAAAAGGTGTCAGATGAATCGGTGGAATTTAGAGAAGCTTGAGGAAGAGGAGGTAAAGAAGATTTTTGAGGAGGACATCGCAAGAGGTCTGAGTAAAAAAGATAAGGTAGAAAATGTAGAAGAAGAATGGGAGAATGTTAAAAAGGAAATTCTTAAATCAGCAGAAGCAAACTTAGGCGGAATAAAGAGAACTGGTAGAAAACCTTGGGTTTCAGACGATATATTGCAGCTGATGGATGAACGTAGAAAATATAAGAATGCTAGTGATGAAGAAAGTAAAAGGAACTATCGGCAATTAAGAAATGCTATAAACAGGAAGTGCAAACTGGCGAAAGAAGAGTGGATTAAAGAAAAGTGTTCAGAAGTGGAAAGAGAAATGAACATTGGTAAAATAGACGGAGCATACAGGAAAGTTAAGGAAAATTTTGGGGAACATAAATTAAAATCTAATAATGTGTTAAACAAAGATGGTACACCTATATATAATACGAAAGGTAAAGTCGATAGATGGGTGGAATATATTGAAGAGTTATACGGAGGAAATGAATTAGAAAATGGTTTTATAGAGGAAGAAGAGGAAGTTGAGGAGGATGAACTGGGAGAAACAATACGGAGATCTGAATTTAAGAGAGCATTAAAAGATTTAAATGGCAGAAAGGCTCCTGGAATAGACGGAATACCTGTAGAATTACTGCGCAGTGCAGGGGAGGAGGCGATTGATAGATTATACAAACTGGTGTGTAATATTTATGAAAAAGGGGATTTTCCGTCAGACTTCAAAAAAAGTGTTATAGTAATGATACCAAAGAAATCAGGGGCAGATAAATGTGAAGAATACAGAACAATTAGTTTAACTAGTCATGCATCAAAAATTTTAACTAGAATTCTATACAGACTATAAAAACATAAAATTTAAAAACCTTCCACTACTAAATTCCAGAAGGTATACGTACTTACTTTATTAAAGAAGTTTTATTTTCAACAGTTTAATTCCAAAAAATCTTTATCAGTTTAGAAAGGTTTTGAGCAAATAAACATTCTTAATTTACTTGGTACTCGCTTTTACTTTACTCACTAATCAGCCTAATTTATAAGAAATTAAATCTTAGATAACATTTTTTTTTCTACTGCTGAAAACTTCCAGAAATCCGTTCAGTTATTTTTAAATATATTGTTTTTCTTAAATTTTGAATTTTATATAGATAAATTTATTTAAACAACTTCATTTGGTCCATCAATTCGAACAAGCTGTATTAGATGATACATTATTATTCTTGGATCAATTGCTATATTGGGCCCATAATACACAAAATTGTGTCAGAGCTATTTTTCATTTTATTAGTGATCACCCTCCTCTATGAATCATGAGACCTTGCCGTTGGTGAGGGGGCTTGAGTACTCAGGGATACAGAGTAGCTGGACCGAAGGTGCAACCATATCGGAGAGGTATCTGTTGAGAGCCAGACTAAGGAATGATTCCTGAAAGAGGGCAGCAGCTCTTTCAGTCGTTGTTAGGGGCGTGAGTCAGAATGACTTAAACGGCCATATCAACATCACTCAGTCCTCTGAGTACTGCGCAGCTGAAAGCAATGGAAAACTACAGCTGCTTTTTTTCCCAAGAAAATGTGACTCTCTGCATTTTCATATAGCAATGATGGAGGCGCCTTCCTTGGTAAAATATTCCAGAGGTAAACTAGTCCCCCGTTCGGATCTCCGGGTGGGGACTACTAAGGAAGGGGTCACCAGTAAATTAAAAAATAACATTCTACGAGTCGGAGCGTGGAATGTTAGAAGTTTAAAAAAGGTTGGTAGGCTACAAAATTTAAAAAGGGAAATGGATAGGATAAATGTGGATGTAGTAGGTTTGGTGGGAAGAGGAAGGCGACTTTTGGTCAGGTGATTTTAGAATAATTAACTCAGCTTCAAATAATGGGCAGGAGGAAGTAGGTTTCATAATGAACAAGACGATAGGGAAGAGAGTAGAGTATTTCAAAACGCATAGCGATAGAATCATTGTAATAAGGATAAAATCAAAACCTAAACCGACAACGATTGTTAATGTCTATATGTCTACAAGCGCCCATGATGATGATGAGGTAGAGTGTGTATACGAAGAGATTGATGAAGCAATTAAACACGTAAAAGGAGATGAAAATTTAATAATAGTTGGAGATTGGAATGCAAGCATTGGAAAAGGCAAGGAAGGAAATATAGTGGGTGAATACGGGCTGGGCAAAAGGAATGAAAGAGGGGACCGACTTATAGAGTTTTGCACGAAGTATAATTTAGTAATTGCCAACACCCAATTTAAAAATCAAAATAGAAGAATATACACTTGGAAAAAGCCAGGCGATACTGCACGGTATCAGATAGATTATATCATGGTTAAGCAAAGATTTAGAAATCAACTCGTTGACTGCAAAACTTACCCAGGAGCAGACATTGATAGCGACCATAATTTGGTGATAATGAAATGTAGATTGGGGTTTAAAAACCTGAAGAAAAGGTGTCAGATGAATCGGTGGAATTTAGAGAAGCTTGAGGAAGAGCAGGTAAAGACGATTTTTGAGGAGGAAATCGCAAGAGGTCTGAGTAAAAAAAAAAAGGGAGGAAATGTAGAAGAAGAATGGGAGAATGTTAAAAAGGAAATTCTTAAATCAGCAGAAGCGAACTTAGGCGGAATAAAGAGAACTGGTAGAAAACCTTGGGTTTCAGACGATATATTGCAGCTGATAGATGAACGTAGAAAATATAAGAATGCTAATGATGAAGAAAGTAAAAGGAACTATCGGCAATTAAGAAATGCTATAAACAGGAAGTGCAAACTGGCGAAAGAAGAGTGGATTAAAGAAAAATGTTCAGAAGTGGAAAGAGAAATGAACATTGGTAAAATAGACGGAGCATACAGGAAAGTTAAGGAACATTTTGGGGTACATAAATTAAAATCTAATAATGTGTTAAACAAAGGTGGTACACCAACATATAATACGAAAGGTAAAGTCGATAGATGGGTGGAATATATTGAAGAGTTATACGGAGGAAATGAATTAGAAAATGGGTTATAGAGGAAGAAGAGGAAGTTGAGGAGGATGAAATGGGAGAAACAATACTGAGATCTGAATTTAAGAGAGCATTAAAAGATTTAAATGGCAGAAAGGCTCCTGGAATAGACGGAATACCTGTAGAATTACTGCGCAGTGCAGGGGAGGAGGCGATTGATAGATTATACAAACTGGTGTGTAATATTTATGAAACAGGGGATTTTCCGTCAGACTTCAAAAAAAGTGTTATAGTAATGATACCAAAGAAATCAGGGGCAGATAAATGTGAAGAATACAGAACAATTAGTTTAACTAGTCATGCATCAAAAATTTTAACTAGAATTCTATACAGAAGAATTGAGAGGAGAGTGGAGGAAGTGTTAGGAGAAGACCAATTTGGTTTCAGGAAAAGTATAGGGACAAGGGAAGCAATTTTAGGCCTCAGATTAATAGTAGAAGGAAGATTAAAGAAAAACAAACCAACGTACGTGGCGTTTATAGACCTAGAAAAGGCATTCGATAACGTAGACTGGAATAAAATGTTCAGCATTTTAAAAAAATTAGGGTTCAAATACAGAGATAGAAGAACAATTGCTAACATGTACAGGAACCAAACAGCAACAGTAGCAATTGAAGAACATAAGAAAGAAGCCATAATAAGAAAGGGAGTCCGACAAGGATGTTCTCTATCTCCGTTACTTTTTAATCTTTACATGGAACTAGCAGTTAATGATGTTAAAGAACAATTTAGATTCGGAGTAACAGTACAAGGTGAAAAGATAAAGATGCTACGATTTGCTGATGATATAGTAATTCTAGCCGAGAATAAAAAGGATTTAGAAGAAACAATGAACGGCATAGATGAAGTCCTACGCAAGAACTATCGCATGAAAATAAACAAGAACAAAACAAAAGTAATGAAATGTAGTAGAAATAACAAAGATGGACCACTGAATGTGAAAATAGGAGGAGAAAAGATTATGGAGGTAGAAGAATTTTGTTATTTGGGAAGTAGAATTACTAAAGATGGACGAAGCAGGAGCGATATAAAATGCCGAATAGCACAAGCTAAACGAGCCTTCAGTAAGAAATATAAGTTGTTTACATCAAAAATTAATTTAAATGTCAGGAAAAGATTTTTGAAAGTGTATGTTTGGAGTGTCGCTTTATATGGAAGTGAAACTTGGACAATCGGAGTATCTGAGAAGAAAAGGTTAGAAGCTTTTGAAATGTGGTGCTATAGGAGAATGTTAAAAATCAGATGGGTGGATAAAGTGACAAATGAGGAGGTATTGCGGCAAATAGATGAAGAAAGAAGCATTTGGAAAAATATAGTTAAAAGAAGAGACAGACTTATAGGCCACATACTAAGGCATCCTGGAATAGTCGCTTTAATTTTGGAAGGACAGGTAGAAGGGAAAAATTGTGTAGGCAGGCCACGTTTGGAATATGTAAAACAAATTGTTAGGGATGTAGGATGTAGAGGGTATACTGAAATGAAACGACTAGCACTAGATAGGGAATCTTGGAGAGCTGCATCAAACCAGTCAAATGACTGAAGACAAAAAAAAAAAAAAATCTATTAAAGCAGACAGACAGAAAGATCTCCAGTTTTAGAGAAGAAACACAATTTTCTAACAGTTATTTGGGATTGGCTATATATTGATTTAATAACAATGGTTGAATATTTTAACACGAATTTAAGAAAATTAATTTTTGTCCGATCATTTTTATTTAGATTTAGATTAAGTATTCCCCTCTGGTTAATAAATAAGGCTTGGTACCTGGGGTAATGACAGATATTTTTAATGATTTTACTAGTGGTTTAGTAGTTTTACTAATTTAATATAAATTTACTAAAAGTAAGCGATATTTATATTTATCAGTTTTTTCTATATTTATATGATAATTCTTTACATACATTTACATTTACATACGGTTTACATACGGTTTACATTTATATGTAAACCGTATAAGTTTATATAGAGAGCATAAGGATTTATTCATTCGCTCATAGTGTTATGTCATTAGGGCAGGTCCTGTCACGGCTGCTACTCTCCGCCTTGTTCTATCCTTTGCTAACCTCTTTGTTTCAACATATTTTCCCTTTTCCATAACCCCATCCATCATTTTAAATATCTTCCATCCTATTCCTTTCCTCCATTCACCAAGCTTTCTATCGCATCTACTAATAAACACCTTCTTCTCATATAATTTCCTTGCCAGTTCCTTTTCCTACATTCAATCACATTTAGCATTTTTCTATTCTCTCCGATTCTCCTTAATACTTCTTCATTTGATACATGGTCTTGCCATCTGACATTTATCAGTCTGCGCCATACTCACATCTGAAAGGCTCAATTCGTTTTCTGTCTGCCATTCTCAACGTCCACGTTTCAGCCCCAAAGAGCATCTTACTCCAAATAAAACATTTCACTAATTTCTTCCTTAACGCAAAGTTTAACTTTCTACACAGCAGTCTTCCCTTCTTATTAAATACCTGGTTATATCTTGATATTCTTGTTTTAATTTGTACTATACAAGTCAGGTCGTCAGTTATGAAGCTCCATAAGTACTGAAATTTCTTCGCCTGCTCTAAAACTTCATTTCCTGTCTTAATCTCAATCCTCTCCACTTTTCCACCTAATAAGATATATTTTGTCTTCTTTTTGTTAATCCTGACTTTCGCAAATTTTATTTAAGTCATCAAGCATTTCCTTTAATTTACTTGGTCTCTCCGCCAGTACCACCATGTCATCAGGAAAACGTATACATTCTATTCTTCTTCACACGATTTTTATTCCTTTTTCTTTATTCTTCTGAGTAAAAGAGAAATATAGATGAGGATATGGAATGGAATTTTGTAGCGTGTAAAAAATATCATCCCTGACCAGGATTCAAATCTGTCCTTTTGGATGAAATAACTTCCCAGCAGAGATCTACGGAATAAAAAAATCTTCGGGTAAGTTTTGTAAGAAAAATTTTGAAAGGTAACATCCATATTTCGAAACAAGATATGGCTGAAATTTCATAAATTCTACTTCATCCTGGGTGAAATCGGATATATGATTATAAGATTTTATTCTGTTACAAACACCATCTAATTGCTCGTATAAAAATCCTAAGGAAACACATAACGTTGATATATATAAACATGTCATTTTTGTGAATGTGTAATTGTATATAAACTATTTTCCCATTTCCACTGATTTCCATACATACATATAATCTTATAAATAAATCAATATTTTCAGGATATAGTCACGTATTGTACTTGATAATTTGTTTATTACTATTTAATACGTAAAGAAAATTTTTTTTTAATTTTCTCTTATTGAGTAAATGTTTTATCTTATTACATTTCTATTAGGAAATATTTTAAATTAATAATTAGATATGATATATTTAATAACGTAGTGTCTCGGCATTACGTGCGGAGGTCTCGGGTTCCAATCACTGTCAGGCATAGCAAAAAGTTTCTACCGGGCTAATTGCTAATAGCTCTTTTTATAGCAAAAAAGAAAAAACAAATGTAATGTTTATTTATTTATTTATTATAAGAAGTAAAACATTGCTGTATGCCATTTTATTGCTTTTACAGAATCCGTAAATTTATTTATTATTTTATTAATTTTATTTTACTTAAAACTGTTCTTTTACGAACTATTCCATCAAGTAGTTATTTTTATAAGTGGTATTTTTATTATTTGTAATTAAAGTATTTTCTATGTACTTATTCAACTGATATAAAGAAATCAAATAAAAATATTTGAATGTTGTCGTGTTCTATTATGTTATACTAATAAATTTTCCATTACTTATATATATATTTTTTTGAAAACTCAGAAATTGTTATTTAAATTGAGTTTAACCTTTTAATTACAGGACCTAAGAGAAATTGATTTTAGTAGGGTGCAATTTAATTTTTTATAAATTCACTAAATTCAGCCAAATAAAAAATTAATCGCTCATGTTAGTGAGAAATGTTATTTTTAATTTGACTAAGAAAGTTCTAAATTATGATTTGTAATTTGTTTGCAAATGCGTTTAAATTATAATTAATATTATAAAAATTACTAATCACCAAAAATTTACTTTTAATATAGTTTAACTTTCTCCTGAAAAAAAAAATAATTAGAAGTTTCAATTAACTTCCATTTGTAACAGTAACAAATTTATAATTATTTTCATATGCGACTATTATATCTTAATGCACATATTTGGGGTATATGTAAAAATTATTTTTTTTCTTTTGTATTCGTTAAAACAATAATAATTTATACCTGAAAAGACACCCTTTTTATTTCATTTTCTTTCAATGTGTATTTTTATTTCGAAAATTTCTATAAAGAAATCTTTATTTATAATTAAATATAAAATGTATAATAATACATACATTCATTAGACAAAGTAAAAAATAATTTATTTTGATTTAAATGTAGCATTACTTGTAAAGTCGCTTTTGTTTTATTTATTCGTGCGACTATTGTTTTAGTCTCTTACCATCTGAGCTGTAACTTTCCAAGCCAATGATTTGGAATTGATGGGCGCGATCTTTCCTTCGTCATAAAATTTTACAGTGTTTTTTTAAAACTTCACAGTTTAACTTGCATACACATTTATACAGAAAGCGTGAAAACAATAGTAACAAGAAAATACTTGACTCATTTTATTAGTGTTCAAAGTTATTGACATGCAGTGGTTTCGTGTTTTTAACTCATTTATTGTTTATTTAATTTAAATGTAATGTTTATATTTTTTATGATATAAAATAAAATCGATGTTAATGTTACTTCTATTTTCGTTCATTTTCCTTTTTCTTTTTTAGTTTTTCCCCTAAACATTCTATTGTAAAAACCAGTTCAACTATCAGTAGTACGTAATTCACTTTTCATATACTCAGGATGAAGTGAAATAAGACGTATGTGCGCTAAATCTGACTGTATAAAAAGAAGAATAACTTCTATTTTTCTCACAGATATACTGGCACGAGTTCAGAAATGCTCGCCTAACATTCCACCGACTACTTTTTTCCCTAGTTTACACGGTAAGTAGACGGTACGTTATTATTACATCCGTAAAGGAAAACATAATTAGTATTACTACACAATATAATTAAGATAGTCGGCCTTCTTTCTCCTAGTTTTATGTTTTCTTCCTTCTTTACCAGTTTCGTTCCTTTTTAAATAAAAATATATCGATATTATTTCCTTTTTTTCTGATATAAAAGGTGATAGACATCATTTAGCAATTCATTATTGACAATTAAACGTTCTTGATGCTTTAAATAAACTGACAACTCATTGAATTGGGATCTTTTGTATTTCCAGAGAATTGAATTAAATTTTTATACGAATTTATGAACTTAAAGCATTGAAAATTCGATGTATTCTGCTTCATTTAATTTTTTAAAAATATTTCTAATTTCTCCTATTATATTGTTAAATGGTGTGATTTAGGATAAGACCTAGTTCCGGCTGTCCGGATGGTGCTGCTGGGAACGGCATAGCCGGGACCAGTGGCCACTCGGGTGGTTAGTGGCCCTGGGGGGGCACCTCCCCCCACCAGGGCCGAGTTATGCTGGAAAAGCGGGTCAAGTCTTGGGAGAGCGGTTGAGTAGAGGAAAAAAACAAACCCACTAAATAACACACCGGTGTTATTTGGTGGGTTTGTTTTTTCGTGGGTACCGATCCACGATCTAGTATTCAAGTCCGAATAAAAGTAATATCCTTTCTTTCTTCAGCTTTCATCCTTCTTGGGACAGGACAAGACAAAATAATCTAACACTGTTTTTGGTCAGCTCTCCTCACTTATCCGTTCAAAATGCCCGTATCAAACTAATCGTTTTTTTCGATTCTTTTATGATGAAAGTTGTCCTTTTTATCCTAACTCAAATTACCACATTCGTTATTCCGTCAAGTTTTGAAAGTCGGCACGTTCTACGGAAAAAATCAATTTCAAAGCCTCCACATGACTATTGCTGCTCTGCCAGCACTCTGAGCCATAAGTCACAATGATAAAATCGCTGAGTTAGATAAACGAAACAGGGGGGTAGGTTTTTGCTGCATCCCTAGCCACGTTGGAATTCTATGTAACGAGAGGGCAGATTCTGCTGCCAAAGAAGCGTGTATTCAGCCTCCTTTCACCACCCGAGTTACTACCTTTGATTTTATCAATCATATAAAACAATCACTGCGAGCGAGGTGGCAAAGTGGCTGGACAGCTGTCGTCCAGCCACTTTGCCACCTAATAATAAACTTCGACGGATTAAAGATTCAGTGTTGCCGTGGGGCTCCATTTGCAGGAACTCTCATCGCGAGGAAGTGGTCCTCTGCCGGTTACGGTTGGGGTATACGAGGATCACACACGAATATCTAATGTCAGGAGAAGACCCACCCCTGTACACACGATGTAACTGCCGCATGACTGTACACTACATTCTCGTGGACTCCATATGTTATGCGGCGTTGCGTTGTCAGATTGATATACCCAGCAACATTCGTGATATCTTGTGCAATGATGGCGGGATTTTGGAACAGATATTTCTCTTTTTGCATAGTACTGGGTTACTGCAAAGGATTTAATATACTCATATATGTTTTTCTGCAAGGAGAGTTTTTTAATAATTTTAACCTTTATTTTCGATTTGATTTTTTGGTTCTATGTGTTTAATTTTACTATCCGGGGAGGGGATTTTTGCACAACCCATCGGAGTTAGGTAAGTTTTTATACTTTCTTTATTCTATTGTTTTAACTTTTATATTTTATCAACTTTGTCTGTGGTATTAGTTTTGGGTTTTATTTTTTGCTTCTTGGCTTGTTTTAGTAAATTTTTATTATATGATTAATATTACGTTTACACCTTGCATGGTTTGTTATTTTAGAGTTATTTTACCCTTTTAATAATAACTACCGGGCGATGATAACGCCCAGGCGTTTATCGACCACAAACAAAAAAAAAAAAAAATAAAAAAAAAAAAAATAAGTCACAATAAATTCATCTACCACATTATACAATATGTTTTTGGTTCTAACTGTTATCTTTGGTGACCAGAGTAAGCTATTCAATTTCCGAATTGCCGTTCTTCCCTGACCAATCCTAACTTTGATATCACTCTTATACTTCATCCTCAGAAATAAGTGTTCCCATATACTTAATCTTGTCACAATTTTGCACCCCGTCCGCCTTCGCAACTAAATTCTTTCCTCTCACCCACTACAACATATCCCGTTTTCCTTAGATTAATCTTCATGCCCCATTTAAGAGTATTCCTCTCTTAATTTCCTTAGCATATACGAGATTATCCTCGGTATCAATCACCAACACCACCTGATCATCCGAAAGGAACAGTGTATACAGGTAATCGACATTCCCATGTCTATTCCAATCTCTGTACACTTTCTTCTCCATATCTTTAACGCTTCTTGTACATCTCGTATATTATAAATCTCGTATATTTTATTATACATCTCGTATATTTTATAAAGTGTGAGTGACAAATAACAACAACCTTGCTTCAAACCCTTGTTCACCTTAAAACTTCTTTAAATATCATTCCCCATTTTGATTCAGTATTCATAATTTTTACATAAATGATATATTGCTCTGCCATATACCTCATTTAAGTAAACATTTCCAAGAATTTCAAATAATCTATTCAACTGGTATTGCCATATAATACATTTATATTCAGTTTAATCAAATTTGTACTACCTGCTGACAATGTGGAATCATGACATGGCAGTTTTTATTCATCAAGATGTTTTTAAAGTTTTTTAAGACCTGTCAACGATTGTTGATGACACAATCAGTGGAATGGAATATTGTAATATTCTACATATATGAAAAATGTGTCAAATTACTTTTCTTACAAAAAGAATCATCTATATATTTTTTTTAATTATCAATTTAAATTCATCTGTATTTAGTTGTAAATTATTCATCATATACGAAATAAATTAATAATGATAATAAGTATTTCAATATTAGCTAATATTTCAAATTAACAATAAATAAACTTACGCCATTTACTCCAACAGATAAATACTTTTGATTTATTTATATTAAATGATGAAAAGGTTTAACATATTTTCTCTCTTTATTAATCGATCACTATTTCTTTATTCCAAATAAAACTCCATAGTTAAACAACAATGTGAGAAATGTTACACCTTATAATTCAGTCGACTCGTTTCACTTATGTTTTATATCAACAAATTATTTATTCTCTCAACGTTGTTTAATTTATTTCAGTTTACTTCTATCCAGTTAGCCATCCTTTTCTCACAACGCGCGGGGAAAGCAGAAATTATATTTATTACAAAAGAAATGATTGTATCAGTTCAGAATAAATCCATCAGAACATAATTAATTGTACTCTTTATATTTTTTGTTAACCGATTCAAGTGAACAGTATTATGTTATTACACTACCACTCATTTTACCTTTTATATGCAGCAGACAAAATCATCCACGCGTTAACATCGAACTTTGAGTAGAGAATCATACTTTCTCTCGAATCCCACAGCATGCACAGACCGATGATTTCAAAAAGGACGTTTAACAATTTCATTATCTTAATAATTACATCCAAATCACTTTCATAACATCACTTTGTAAAGCACTGGATCATAATTAAAACTGAGCAAATAAGTTGTACGTGAGGCTATTATGTCACACACTGCCATAGTATATTCATATATATATATATATATATGTTGTAATAATATATTGTCTACTATTACTATACTGGTTTTTTA
Organism: Lycorma delicatula; assembly: GCF_047948215.1. Classification (NCBI taxonomy): domain Eukaryota; kingdom Metazoa; phylum Arthropoda; class Insecta; order Hemiptera; family Fulgoridae; genus Lycorma; species Lycorma delicatula. The sequence continues at coordinate 112,634,931 of NC_134456.1, forward strand.
ATTAATTTTTAACTTTGAGGAAAAAGCTGCGACAAAATTTTTTTCTCAGAAATAACATAGCAATCTTGAATAGCAATAATTTACCTTTATTAGCTTTATTATCATAACTATTATTATTACTTGAATCAAAATCGCTAACATAAAATTAGATAATCAGGGCACTGATGTATTAAAATTAATTAAAATGATATAATATTTGTGTAGATTAGATAAAATTTAAAGAGATCCTGTCTAACCGAAAGTGTATCGGCCTAAATGGTTTATAAGAGGAGTAAGATTAGACACTGATTCTTTATATTCTTTATATTTTCTGATTCTTTATATTCAGTTCTGCATTGGTAAAAACATGTAAAATCAAAGTTCTTCTTGTAATAGCTCTACCAAATAATGATGACCAGTACCTATGACAATTATCTAATAATGATGGCCAAGCAGTGACGAATAAAATCGTGTTAACAATAAAATGAGGTAAAACGCGCTGCATGAACAATTTTATTGAATTTTACATTTATAATCCATACAATAACGAACTTTAAACACTGTTGCTCTAATATTGATAATTATAAACTATAACTAATAATTTATAACCGATCAACAAATTAACAGCGAAATATCAATTGATATTATTTTTTAAATAAAAATTTACTTCCAGTGTTAATATCAACTGATATTGGTTACTTATCATAAACAAAACAAATTAGATGGAAACACTTAAAAATGTATTACAAATTTAATTAACTAAATCAGAAGTTAATTCACAACAATGTAGTTTGTATTACGTTGAAACAATGTAACTTATTAATTCCTCATTTCACCTTTTTACTTCAACATTCTTGCAATAGTAAAATTTGATAGTGCTAGTAAAACTTAATTTGTAAGCCTAGCGGTTCAAATTATTTTTTTTGATTAAAGTTTTATTATTAGTTTCCTCGTTGATTTATTTAATTTTATTAAATATTAAATTTTCATATAACAATGGCTTCTTTAAGTGAAGTGGTCTTTACAAGAGGTATGTGATTTATTTAATAATATATTTCTAAACAGAGAACCAAGAAATAAATTGACTGTGATCAAGATAATATGGCGATTTGAAGAAACCGGTCTGAAAAGAATTGTCCTCGCACCACTAGACCAAGAGCTGTCATAACTGATGCAACGTTATTAGATGTATTGCAAACCTTTGTTGAAGACCCTCATTTATCGATTAGAAAAGTTATTTTCCAACATGACATCAGTTATTTTTCATTTCAGAAAATTCTTAAAACAAAAATATTGCACCCTTATAACCTATAACTGATGCAAGAACTTTTGGAAAACAATTTTTACCGCCGAATTGAGCATTGTGATATTATAGTGCTAAAATTAGACATAGGTGTAATTTTCTAATTAATATTTACTGATGAAGCTACTTTTATGTTACATGTCCATGTGAACATTCAAAACTGCCGATACTGGAGCGGTAATAACCCAGATGGATGTTGGAAGCTCATTTACAGCACCCTCAGAAAGTGAACGTTTGGACGGGAATCGTTGCTCATTATATTGTAAGCCTTTTTATTTTAGATGACAATCTTACAGGAGATGATTACTGCAACTTGTTAGCCGATAGAATTTTACAAAATATCCAGGAAAATTTTGGACAAGAATTAAATAATAACGTATGGTTTCAGCAAAATGGGGTACGATCTCATTATTATCTAAGGGCGCGGCCAATTTTAAATGAACAATTTCCAAATCCCTGGGTAGATCGTAGAGGAGCCATAGAAGCATTTTGAATATTTATTGTAAAGTGGTAGGCTTTAAAAATTAATTTCATTAGTAATTTACGATCGAAAACATTTATTTAAAATTTTTAAATAAATATTGGAGTTTTTAAAGTAAATAAAATTGTTCACGCAGCACGTTTACGTCGTTTTACTGTTAATACGATTTTTCCATCATTGCAATTTTGAATGCTTACAACTCGATAACGAAGGCAGTAACAGAAAAAATGGTTTTATCATTGTTTTTCTTGAAAAATTTTAAATCGAAATCATATGTTATATGTCCACTTTTTTATTTAAAAAAAAATGTAATGTGGACATCACATGAATTTCTTGTATGCCTATTAATTGCATATATTTTTTATTATTTTTTTTATTTTTTTATTATTGAATTATTATTTATTGTAATCTTATTATAATCACGGGATAACGATTATTAATAAATCAATATATTTAAATTAAAAAAAAAAATGTAGTAATAAAGTAAAAAAGAGGGAATGAAATCTGATTAGAACCGATGTGCCTTACCTTGTAAAATCCAAATATTTCATTAATTAAGGTTTTATTTGGCTATAACTTTGGTACCAATGAAAGTAAGTACCATTTATGATATATCTTGAAAAGCTCTAATGAGGGCTTATTACTACAGTTAACTAAAAGTCCAAAATCCAATTTTTTTTGGATTTTGAGCTTTTTTGGACACTTTTGGTCCAGTCGATTGCAATCAAAAGGAGAGGTGCACAAGTAGATGTTACAGCAGTCCTAAATCCAAAATTTCAACATCCTACGGCTAATTGTTTTTGAGTTATGCGAGATTCATAGTACGTACGTACAGACGCACGCCGGAAATAGACACAATGGATTCAGGGATGGTCAAAATGGATATATCCGTTGTAATCTGAAGACCGAAATTCGCGATTAGAATGCTTCCTTTAGTACACGGAAGTAAAAATTAAGTTTGATTCAATATGATGGATCCAAAATGGCGGAGAAAAATTAAAAATCCATCATAATGCATATTTGTTTTAACTACGTAGAACCAAATTTCTTTCTGCCACCAAATACCTCTCAGATATGTAGTATAAAGCTTTCCATACATAAATATCACCCAGTATACAATTATTCTTTAAATCGTTTAAATTTTGAATTTTAAAAGGTTGATAAATTAAGAACATTTACGAACGATAAAATTGTTTGGTATCAGTTCCGATTTAATAGGATAAAAATATTTTTTTTAATATGGTTTTATTTTTTATAAAAAAATTAATTTATTTTATGTTTTTAGCTTATTTTTTAAAAATATTATAGGCCTAAAAATTCTGTCCGCATAAATAAAATCTCTTGCCTGATTAAAAAAACAGTAAATACAGAGAGGAGCTACATCCCAACCCACGTAGGGGAAGATACCCACCTTGTGACGATTCCGGTCGTCACACCAGCCCCCCTCCCCGTTACTAGCCCTGATGGGCTTTAACGAGAGTCGTCTTCAAATCCTCTAACTGGTTATATCTTACAGTAATAATCCAGGCCTCGGATAGGATGCCACCGATGTAAATGCCTCGGATGGGATACCACCGATGTAAATGCCTCGGTAGAGATTTACATCACTGATTTTTAACTCGGCTTTTGTCTTCGCTACAGGCCTCTTGCGTACATCTTGACTGTCCTGCATCGTTGCCCTCTGAACTAACTAACCGAGTTCGCGGAAGCACGAACCCCGCGCCTAGTTTTACATTTAAGTAAGCTACTTGTGATTGCAAATGTCTCATTTCGTACGAATCTATTTGGTAAATATGATGCAGACCACCAGCAATAATGTTGATCGCAACAACGGAAATTATTCCTATTTTCCTTAATGTTCTCATATCTTTCTGATCTAAGCCTTCAATTAGATTAGAACTACGGACTCCTACTCAGCTCCATCGCAGAGTCCCGCGTGACATTTACTTCATCACCTAAAACAACCATCGTCGAGATGGCACTACAACTCCACGGCAGAGCGAAGCTCTGCCGTGGAGTTGTAGTAACAACGTTACTGCTGATAACCATGAGTTAAGGCTTTCTGGAATGCGTAAAAATGTGTTGTCTTAATATATGTTTATTAAATATAACAGCTATATGCATTATTTAAATTACGATTTTTACACTTAATTTATAATCTAGTTCTTTTTGTAATAAAATACTTCGAATATTAATATGATACCTATATATGGCCATATATTTTCGAAAAGCAAGACCAATATCCTCCAACTTTCTACCTAAATAACAACTGTATTTTTGGTCTTGTTTATGGTACATTATCTACATCTGTTAATTTTCTTTTGTATTAAACTTTACTTTCTAAATAATTTATCATAAATCAACAAAAATATATTATTTGGTTTACATTTATCGTATTAGTTTAATGATGTAATATTTTATATAAGTTTGTTTACCTAATTAATGAAGTTTTGCACCTTAGTAAATGGTAAATATATTCTACTAAACGTGAGTTGTAGTTTTGCCTTGGTCAAGCAAAATAAATTAAACAATCAATCAACGTCCTCCACCTCTCATACTCTGTGTTTATTGAACGTTATGACAAGAACGTAAAATAGAAATTATCTCTATTTTAAATAAAGAATTTAATCAGTCAGTCAACCATCTCTTATGTTCTCTTTATTAAAACAACAGAGCACTCTCGTTACCCATTTTAGTATGTAACAATGACAGTACGTATAAGTTTATTTGTTTTCTTGTTTTCCATGTAACCGATATTCTTTATTAATAAAATGATTGCAAGTATCTTAATAGGCTATTGTCATCCATTTGCCAAAGTATTTATAATCCTCTTAAATTTTATTTTAATAAAATACGCCTCAGTATATATTATTAATCAAATGGCGTAAAGAATTATGAATATCCACTTTTATTACTAAAAGCAATTAAATCTATGAATAAAAGAAAATTCTGCCTTATAACGACAATTTTGATCTTAAAATGTAATAATGTTATAATGCATATAAAGTCATCCCGACTTTCTGTCAGTAATACATATAAATATATGAGGATATGAGGAAACTTTATATTATTGTAAAGGTACAACAAGTTTATAAAATATTTTAATATTAGATTGTACCGAATGAAAGAATGTATAAAAAATATGAATTCAAAGGAAATATATTCTGTATAATGTTTATAACCTGGTTTTAAAACGTAAAATATCAAAAACTTTCAGTTTGAGTGCATAGAATATTAAAAATACTTTTTATGCGTATGTAAATCTAATTAAAATTGATAATAAAGAAAACATTCAAAAAAAAAATAAACAGAAAAAAACTAATATTAAAAAGTACTATGACAAACGTCATGTCCAGCAAAGGGTTTTCCATAGATTATGAATTAAAAAAGAAAATAATATTTCTATAAAATATAATTTCGAATAAATTTATCATTTAGGCTCCTCTCTTCAATATTTACATCGTTTTTCTCTTTGTTTAAAATTTATAAAGTATCTATTTCAAAACCATTCAACACACCGATAGTGTTCTAGTTAACATACAACGATCAAATATCCGGTTACAAGTATAAAATACAGTAATGGTTTTTAGATCCATTACATGACTATTTTAATATCATAATATCATTTTAAATTAATATTTGAAATACCGAAATTAAATTTCTTGTACCATTTTTTTCTGCAATCACAATGTGTCAGTGATTGTTATATTTCAATTTCCCAGTTATGTCGTTTAAAGATAAATTAAATAAAAATTTTACGTTACGTAAACAATAATTTAAATGTAACGTATAACATATCAAAGGATATAATACTGACCAACAAGTGTATTTTTTTTATATAATGCACCGATTAGAGTATATTTCAATCTGACAGCATCAAACCTATAAAAGTAACAAATGGTGAAAATATATATACAATTAATATTTAAAGTGCCCCGGAAGATTCTACAATCAATCTTCTTAAACGTATTTCTCTCATTAAAATAATGAAAAAAAATTCATGTAAAGATGAATCCGAAAACGCCTCGTTAGCGAGTTACAGCTAGTAAAATATTTCGCTTTGATTTCTGCTCCTTCGCTGAAATGATACCTTACTGAAATTCTGGGAAGGTAAATTAATGGGCTAATTTAATGTTTTATGAACTGAAAAAATTAAAAAAATGGGTCCCAGAACTGTATCTCCATTATTTTCTATGAAATAGAATGTAATAAACAAAAGAAAATTGAGTTGAAAAACACAGTTTAGCTTTGGCATAAAATAATTTCATTAAATTGTCAATAAACAAATAAAATTCATTGGTTAAATTGATATAGTCATCTTAAAACTCGGCTAAGGATTGGACATACCAGGCTTACCCACGCTCATCTGTTTGGCTCTCCTCAGAATCTGTGAGGCTTGCAAGGTCAAATGGTCCGTGCATCATCTGCTCTTTTATTGCCCAATCTTTGGAACCATCCGGTAAAACTTAGATCTGGGTTCTGGTATGAAATGTCTACTAAACCAGAAAGAAGGTGGTATAAAATATCTGTTGCGGTTGGTTCCCCTCCTACAGTCGAATGAATAGTGCAATTTAGTGGTTTTTGTCTGATTTATGTGTTTTAGTTTGTATTTGTTGTTGTTACTTGTCTATGTTTATACTTTATTGTTCCTGTTTCTTTATTGGTTGCTTTTATGATTTTTGTTGTTTTATGTAACACTACATATTAGTGTTACTTTAGTCGCTAGTGACAAATTATTGATAAAACTGTAAAAAATAAAAATAAATAATAATGCAAGAAAATAATGTATTCTTTAAAGCAGAACAATACGAACCAATATGGAAAATAGTGAATTACAATTTTAGATTAAAACGAACAGCCTTCTGTTATTGGATAAAATTGTAAAACAAACTAAACTTCAAAAACCAAATAAAATAAGTTATTCTTACATTAATCAACTGTTCAAAATGTCCGCCATCAACTTGAAAACACATTTCAGCACGGCAAGTTACAGATGACATACATTTTCTTGCATTCTTGGGTTGTTTATGACTACCTCAATAGCCCACGTTATTCTTTGTAAAAGTTCATTAGCATTTTTTGATTTTTGTGCATACTAACACTTTCATATATCTCCACAAAAAGAAATCTAAGGGAGTCATATCAAGTGATCTAGTTGGACATAGTTGAAGTCCGCCTCTGTCAATCCAGACTTAGGAAATTTTTCATTCATGTAATGAATAAAAGAACTATAAAAATGAGCTGGTGCGCCATCGTGTTGAAAATACATATAAGTTTTTGTACTAAGCGGAAAATTCCCTAAAAGTATTGACAGCATTCTGAAGAAAATTCAGGTAACCATTACCTATGAGTATTCTGTTGAAAATGTGAGGTCCGATGAGAACATTACTATTATCCACACCAGACATTTAATGAAAAACGGTGCCGGAAATTAGTTTCAACGGTTTCACGAGAATTGTTATGTTTCGAAAAATTTTTTTTCGTGTATTATTTTTCCCATTTCGTGTAAACATTGTTTTATATGTAAAAACAATCAGCGATGGAAGCACGTTGTTTTGTAGTAGCCATTGACAATATTTGTAATCACCTTCTTCAAGATATTGAACTGGTTGAAGATGATATGAATAGAGACCTTCAATGTCCGTCATATACTTTTGTGAGGAATTCCCAAACGTGCAGATAATCTACGAGTACTAGTAACTGGATTCATACGTAAAATCTGCTATTTAGCATTGTTTCCCGTTCAGATGTTACATTAAATACTTTGCCTCTTAGGTACCGGTGAGTATCTGCAAATAAATGATGGTTAGGAACATTTCGATTGGGAAATCTCCAACGATATTCTTTAACGGTTCTTATATCATTGCCGTTACAAAAACCATAGATGAAACGAATGTCGGTATATTCCTGATTTATAAACGTATACGTCATTTTTTATTTACTACAGAACAAATTACATACTAATTATTATCAATAGCTTTAAAAACCAGTGCAAATGAACTACTTAAATATGTATTTAAGTATTTGTGATCACAAATTCACATTCCACAAATTAAATAAAATCTTCTACTGAAAATTAACTTTTCAATAAAAATACAGCACACTGAAACAAGGTATTGAATCTTTGCTTTCTGGGAAATTAAACAGCGATTACTGATATTGTACAGCATTATAGCGTCCCTATTGGGGAGTTAATGAACTGATCATTATGAAATAATATCATAATGCAGTAAAATACGTATTAGTGTAATTTTTCTGTTATTGTTTCACATGAAAGTACAACTAAATTGCTGTTGTAGTATGTTGTTCGATAATTTACATCAATTTTCTCAGAATTAAATCTCTATCAATTTAACCCATAAATTTTATTTGTATATTGACAATTTAACTATAGTTATTTTTAACTGTATTTTTCAACTCGATCTTTTTGACTAAAGCAACTGGACAACCCAACATAATTTTTATTCAAGAATACATTAAGAGAATTAGTATAGTCTTAACTACACTATCACACCGGTTCCCGTACAAACACCAAGCTAAGCAGTAACTGGCATGGTGAATAAACGATTGGTGATCTTTCATTTACTCGTAAATAATGTCTTGCTATCATTTAGCAATAGATAGGAGTCGTGAAGAATTTAATAAAGATACAGATATCTGCTAATTTTTTCCCCCGAAGAAGCCCAGAAAAACTCAGGAAAATAGATACAGAAGAAAAGAAATATTCAGTTAAATAACTTAGTATTCATAATGATAAGTTATGGTATAATTTTTTCTTATTAACTTAATTCCGTAATCAACTTGCATAGATAACCAAAGATAACAGTAGAAATTTAAAAAAGCTTTTTAGCTTTTATTAACAAATTACATTTTCAACTGACATTAAAAGAGCTTAAACAATACTAAAAGTGTAATTTATAAACACACACTTTTTTTGAAAATAACTTACGAAAAGTGTATATTTCAGTAAAAAAATGTATATAAATATAAAGTAATTCCATCAAGTGTATTTTTAAATGGTTTTGGCTTATAAAAGTAATACTCATGGATATGAGAATTATTGTTTGGATCATTTCCTTCAAAACCAATTTTACGCCTACAGTTTTAATCAGAACTTTTCTACTAAATGAAAGGATAAACCAAGTATAAGAGATTTATTATTACGTCACAATTAATCCGATTTCAAGCATTTTTTTAAATTATTCATGGTTCACCGATTTTTAGTACCATTTATGATTATTTGACCAAAATAAAAAAGGTAATTTCTTAAAAGTCTAAACCCAAATTATTCGTTTAAAAAAATAAATCATGAATAAATTTCGTAAATTCATATTACTCGATTTTGACTACATCCATTTTTCATGTAAATGAAATTAAAAATATAAAATTTCAATGAACAAATAATGATAACGCATAAATAATTATATCATTCATTTATAAGTGAATAAAAGAATACGATAAAAGACAAAAATTAAATAAATGCTTTATAAGTTTGTTTATAATGTGAAATATAGTGTTTCTGAATTCAAGAACAGAAGTTAATAATTGATTCCTAACAGAAATATATGTAAATGTTTGAAGAATTTCTGTTTGCATAAAACTGAAAAACCTCCTTTTCCGTCTGTAGCCCTTTATGTATTTTCTCAGTAGAAATTTTTGTACCTCAAGAATAGAACAAATATTTTAATAAAATTTTATATACTTACTAAAAGTCATATTTTCCAATATAAAAATAAATAAAGATAAAAATATTTTATTATTTTTAAATTACATTAATCATTAAAGTTATTTAATTTTTTTAATTATTATTATTATTATTACTTCGGTTACTCTTTGTTTTATTTCGGTAAAATTTTAAACATTTTTTTTATAAATATATTGACTCTATTTGTCCAAATAACCGAGTAGGGCCAAAATCGTTGAGAATATCTAAACATCAAATTTTAAAAATGGATAAACATTTATATCTATTTTATATTCCTAACGTAAACATTGCAATCTGTTCAACTTGTAAACAATAAGCAACCCCGTGAAATGAGAATGTAAGTATGATATGTAAACGCAATCTTTTACAGACTCAGGCCGACTATTCCTGAGATGTGTATTAATTTAACCGCAACCACCAAAAAATACATGTATATCCATTTTCTAGTATTCAAATTTGCACAAAAGTAAATTACCTTTACAAGTATTTCAACCTCAAAACCTTCGATTTCAAAAATTAGCTGTTAAACAGCTGATTTGGGACAAATATGTTACTGCAAGACCAAAACAGCGGGTTAAAAAATAATAATTTCGTATAAATAATATCGTATGAGTTTTCAGCTCTCTACTAAGAAACGAATCTTTTTTTCTGTGATCAAAACCATTAAACACACATCTGTTAATTGGGAGGTATACGTGAAAGAGTGCGACGTATTTTTAACATTTACATCGCTTCAAATGCGTAACACTTAGAGCGCCTACTTTAAATGCATAATCAATATCAATTTTCAAAGCAATCACACATTTAATAACATTGTAACGTTTTGGGAATACTGTTGACCATTTACAATTTTTTGGAATGTACCTAATTTCTAAGCTTGAATAATGATGCATAAATGATTATTTTAAATTATTAGAATAAAATGCGGGAATAAAAATGATGATAAATAAATAAACAGACGTACGTGGTAAATAATAATTATAATTTCTATTTATTTCCAACAACGTATATATTCGTATAAGCGTTTCTAAATATATTTGTGAAAAATATTTTACTTTTATGTAAGGAATCCACTTCCAAAAATTATTTGAGTATTTCAAGAACATTTTTGTTTATGTATTTTAGGTTTTTGTAAATATTAGTTCCAAGTAAAATTACCATTTATGAATTTTTTTTTTTTTTTATTAAATTTTTCAACTCTACTTCCTCCGTTTTCATTAAATTTGTATTAAAAAAGTATTTTATATACAAAAATTAAAAAGTAATTAACGTAAATGTTAGGTACCGAATCAAACAGTTATAGATTATTTGCCATATTTATGAATCACCGGTTTTAAATATAGGCAATATTTAAAAACAATTAAAAATTTGCCTCAAATGTTGGCTATTTACATAGATTAGTGTCTGGCTAATAGTTAACAAGTCAACAGTTACTACTCACGGTCTCTGTTATGTTTTCACCCCTCTTGCCATCGGTTGCTGAAACCTAGCGGTGGCTAGGGTGCTCCCGCAAACTATGGACGCCAGACCATCACACCACTCTACGTCACAAGTTGTCCCTCGAGCACTGTAAGTAGCGTCTTCTAACCAGTCTACACTCATACCTGACCCAAGGCGGTCGCGTCCGGATGGACTCTCTCAATTCTTGTTCGGATGAACATTACTTTAAGTTTTATTTAGTTTGTTTGCTATCTTTAAGGTTAAATTATAAGTTACAAGTGTTATGTAACAAAATTATTTTAAACCGCCAAGACGGCGTAAAATTAAACAATCCTTCAGTAATCAACAAGGTGTTGTCTTCATTCATCACCTATGAACGCATACAGTCCACCCTCGCTCTAAAATTTGCCGCAACGCTGTTAACCAAGGGCGTCCCGTCGACATCGCAACAGTCACAAGTTTTTAAAAAAAAACGTCTTCTCCAATTTCTTGTAATGAAATTATTCATTAATAAAGATTGTATAAAATTGCCATATTGAATTTTTAGCATTGGAAAAAATTTTAAATGTAAGCCCCGTTAAAATTAACTTAAAATGAATATTGTTAACTTTTTAGTGAAAGAAGCAAAAATTGACCCAATTATTTCTTTAGGGTAAATTATTTTACAATTTAGGAAACTAAATATTTATTAATTGTAACTATTTTCCAACACAATTTAGTATTTACAAACATTCTTGTTCAAATTAAACGTCATTCTGTTCAAAATAAAATGCTTAAATCTTCAGCGAATAAAAACAAAATTTAAAAAAATCAAACAAACATTACTACGATAACTGCTGCTTCATTTAAAAACATTGGTTATATTAAAAAATAATACAGCCATCATTTTAAAATTAGAAAAAGAAAGCCTTCCTATTTATCTGTGCATTTATTCAGAATGTCATGGAAAATCTTTGCTCTATTATTATGGCCAATCTAGAAAACCTGAACCAATTCATCTAGTTCACTTTTTCAGCATTTTTTCCCCATGTTCGGCTGTTTTGCCTCTAAAAATTGTAAAGAATTTTTAAAGTATCGGTAAGTACTGCATAGCTGCAATACATAGCTACATTTTATTTATATTTGTTCAATATTATTAAAAATTATTAATTCAAAAATATTTTAACTATATCTGATATTTCTATTTTTAAATGGTCGGTTATATTGTATAAATTTCAAACATTTTTAGTAAACAAAAAATTAAAATTCCTTAAAAGAATATTTAGAAATCTATTTACTTAGTTTTTTAATTTATTGTAAGCAAAAAAAAATATTACTGATTTTATTTTAACAATCCTGTGTAACCTATGTTATTATAATCCTATACTAACCAACACAGTATGTGTAAACATTGGATGTGTTGTCACGATTTATGTATGATAAATATGATAAAAAATAAATGTAGATGTTTAGATGAAGTAATTTAAGAAAAGAATGAAAATAATATTAACAGACTTCAAGGATATATCAATACCTATATTGTGAGTAAGAGGTAATACAAATAAAAATTGAATTGTAAGTAATTTAATGCAATTAAAGAGGTAATTGTGTTAATTGAATTTATTCTTAGTAAGCAAAGAATATTATTATTTGATTATACATAGAATCAAATACTGAGAAATATCAAGGAAGTTGTTTTCAAATTGTCATTACATAGTTATAGTCGTTGTTATTATTAGTTATAATTCCTATTATCTTTAGTTCTTGATAATTATTTTTTTAAAAAAAGGATTAATAATCAAACAGTATTATCTAATTAAATTTCTTAACAAATTAATAAAAATGGCTTATTCAACTTGAAATTAATTATTTCTGGTTCATATATTTGAAAACTTAAAGAAACTTAACTTTTATATCATAGAACATGGTCGTAATCGTATTTGTCAGAGGAAACATACAAGGAGATAAGAGTAAGAAATAAAGGAAGTGTAATCTGTTGACATTCGGGCAGAAAGATTAACGATAATTTTAATTTTGCATCTTACAAATTTCGTTTAATAAATTTTAATTCTTTTATTTTTAATTTTATGACAAAAACATAGGGAGTACGGAGAATTAACGAACGCAAATCCATCATGCTCAGTCTGCAAATAAAATCGTAAAGTGAACTTGCATCTTAATCACAGGATTCGGATGTCGACTTTTAAAGTGTTGATATGTAAAACGAGTTTTAATACGTCAAACCGTTCTTGCAAAAGATAACTTATCAAATTATAAAAACTTTTTCGCTTCCTTTTAAATAAGGCATTCACTACCAAAGCTTTCCGCTGTATTTCAGGGATACTATAGTATAACAACCGTACATTCAAAATAGATGAGACTTTATCAGTTTTTTCTGATGTAATCCAGCTAAGATAAACGGTAATACATTTCAGCAAGTTTGGAAAATATCGAATATGCCATTTAAACTTGTTAGGCTTAATAAGAAATAGAATGGCAAACTCTCTGATTGTCCATTTAAAAGTTCGCCCTTCTACATTTGCACCTAAATGGGGCAGTTAAGATGTTTTAAACAACTGCACAACTTGAGTAAAGTGTTTAATAGTACAGCGTACATGTGTATAAGCTTATGTGTTTATTACTTCCTTGTACGAAGTAAAGGAAGTATTGTGATACCGAAAAGTTTCGGTTTTCAGATTTCCAACGAAAATATCCATTTTGACTAGTTTCGGTGTGACGTCTGTACGTACGTATCCCGCATAACTCAAAAACAATTTGCCGTAGGATATTGAAATTTTTTATTTAGAACTGTTGTAACATCTAGTAGTGCACATTCCCCTTTGATCGCAATCGACTGAACTAAGTGTTCAAAAAAGCCCAGAATTCCAAACAATTTGAATTTTGGACTTTGTCTTAACTGCAGTAATAAGCCCTCGTTGAAATCTTTTCAACGATATATCATAAGTGGTAATTATTTTCATTGGTTCCAGAGTGTGCCAAATAAAATTTTAATTAATGAAATATTTGTATCATATAAGGGAAGGCACGTCAATTCGAATCAGACTTCATCTCCTTTTTTTTTACTTTTTTTTTTAATTTAAATATATTGAGTCATTAATAATCATTAACCCGTGATTGTAAAAATATTTTTACAATAAATAGTTATTCAATAATAATAATAATAATAAAAATTCATTCAGAAGTTATTAGTGAAATAAAATTTTATGTACTTTTAAAAATGTGTATTTGTAATTTAACCGGCATTATTACATATTATGTGTATATGTAATAGATTTGGTAAAACATCTGATTATTTAATATTAATTGAAAATTATAATTTAGAATCATATTATTTTTGGATTTTCTAGTTTAATTTCTGTTTAATTTTATCAACATTAAAGTTAACAGAGTGACTGAAAAATAGACCTCATAAGAACAACACATACACTGAGACATACATGCGCGATCTTTAATAAATTGCAAAAACTTCTTATCTTTTAGTTCAATACTCCTCTGATATCGTCGGACAATATTATCCCTAAGTCGGAGTTAATCATCAATTCGTTTATTTGTTTTTTGTTGCCAATAATTTAATTGCTCTTTAGTTTGATATAATTCATTGATCTTAAATTGTCCAGACGTCCTCTAGTTTTCAAATTTCCTCCTTCTTTATATTCATCAACCTCTCTTAATCTTTCCTTTCCGTAATTAATCTTCTTAAGGATCTTTCTTTTGATAATTTTCCCTCCAAACACGTTTCGCCTTTAAACCGAAGGGTTCGTTGTGGCGTTAATTTAAAAACGACCGGATTCACCAGCATTATAGATTTTTTCTTCCTAAAAGCCCTCTTTTAATTTTGGCCAAATGGTTTCTAGCCATTTTTCTGACACACCGGTTGGAGTTGCTGCGGCCTCGCCGCTTATTCTCCCCGAAACAATTACGTGACGCTGACGGAACCGTTGTATCCAGGCTGAAGTTATTTCACGTGGTTTACCGAATTTTTAAAAAAAATCGTTCGCCTTAGTTTGCAATATAGAGCCAGTAATAGGATATCACTAACCCTCTGATATTTAAATCATTTTAACAACGTTTGGTCTATATCATTACGTTGAGTAGGCCGTAATTTTTTTGATTTCATAGAATTTATTTTAACATTTTTCTTAATTTTTTCATGGTTCTTCCATATCACCGATATTTTCGAATGACCAACGCCTAATTCTTGGGCAGTGTCGTTATTAGTTTCTCCAATCTCTAATCGCCAGATAATGTGGCCTTTTCCTCTGTCGTGAATGTTTTTCACGAAGTCATGATTAAATCACTATTAAATGATTTACACAGGGTACGTAAAATAAAATACTGTACGCGCACGATATGATATGCTCACATTAAAAGAATAATAACAACTGAAAGTGTCTGTTTCAGTTTCTAATAATCCGGTACAGGAAGAAGATAAGAAAAACAAGAACTATAGTACATATTCAGGTAAAAAGAAAATGGCGACTCATTTTAACCGTCAAAATATTTCTGTAGCAATGATGTAGATATACTACGTTACTGACGAGTCACTTTCGTCCGTCATTGTAACCGACAAACTGCTGTATTGCAGTAGAAAAAATAAGTCATAATAACCGATATAAAACCGATGTAATCATAAACAATATACAATCTGTATTTACGTATTAACAGTATACCAAACCAACCAAGAGACAAGTTTTTGGTCACGATATCCGATATGTCATTATATCCGATGTCACTATAAACTATACTTACTGTAATTGATTTCTGATAATGAAATTCTGTCTACTAATGTAGGTTAATTGTTATATTGATTTACTACATCATTTTAGATTTTTTTTCTGTTAAATTATACTAAGTATCACTCATAAGGTTGAGTGACATAAAAATAATAAGGATTTTGTTATAAAAATTAGAAATAAAATTTTTTTAAAAATTTGTTCTCTCAAATAACTTATTAAAGTTCTGATGTGGACACTACATGACTTCCTTGTACGCCTATTAAATTACATACACACATTTTTTGCTTCACTTCATTGAAACTTATTTTATTTGAAAGTGAGATACGATCCTCCAATTCTTTAATAAAGTGCAATTACACAACTGCTGAAATATTAGTTTTTATTGACATCAAATATTTATACAATTATTAATGCAACCATCTTACATGTAATACGTATTAGGATAGAGTAAAAGTCCCTTTATTAATCGGATTACTATAACAGTATTATTCGTATCTTTGTAAGTTGCTGATTAACAAAACCTAGATTTCTGGTGTGTCGTATAAATTAAAGTTAATAATAATTAAATTATTCCGTTTAGTGAACTCGTGTAAACTAGTTACAAATGTTAATCTCGATCTTACGGCGTAAAATATTCAGTTGTTATTGTTGGATTATTTGGTGAATAATCGAAAATGAGAATGAAACAATCATCCAGGAAAAATAAAGATAACATGAAGAAATATAGAAATATATCTCAAAAAATGAAAAGAAGATGAATATGAAGAGGAAGAACAAGGGAAGAATAAAAAAATTTAGGGAAGATGATAAATATAAAGAGGAAGAAAACGTTAAGACCAAGGAAAAGAAAAATTAAGAGAGGAAAGATTAAGGAAAGGAAAATGTCAAAGGGAAATTATCAAAGGAAAGACTAACAGTACTAATTGCTACAAATATTCCTGGAACTGACAAAAAAAACTTCTGGTTGTAAGGAAAAGTGCTAAACCCCAATATTTTAAAATTATGAAATAGTTCCTGCTATGTACGAAAGTAACACGAAAGCTTGGAAGATCTTTACGTGTTGGTTACGAAAATGGGACCACGAGTTAAAGACTGGAAATGATAAAATACTGCTGCTCATTGACAACTGTCTGGCTCATCCACAGGTTGAAAATCTTTCGTGTATAAAGTTAGAGTTCTTACTACCGAAAACTACGCAGTCATACAGCCCTTAGATCAAGGCGTGATCAAGTTGGTAAAGGGCCACTACAAAAACACCTAATTTTACAAACGATACAGGATTTAGATAAAAAACTTTTTGTTAAAAACTTTTTGTTTTAAAAATGAAACAGAAATAACTGTTCTGGATACTACAATTATGTTACAAAGATCATAGAATGAGGTTTCTCCGCTGACTGTAAAAAATTGCTTTCGATATGCAGGATTTTTACTACAGGCTGGCGAAGTTATTGATGTCCAGTGCGAAGAAGAATCTTTAGCGGAATGGGACAATAGACTGCAGAACCAATCGTTGTCAAATACATTGTTTGAAGATTATCAAGAGGTTGACAAAGATTTAGAAACGCATGAAACTGTAACAGATAATGATTTGCTGACTTCAGTACTACCAGAAATAAATGGGGACATAGGTAATGACAACGAAGGTAACGATAGAGACAACGATGAAGACATCAACCGCCAAATCTTCCAGAAGTTTTAGCGGCAATCAAAACCGTTTCTCGGTTTTTCAGTTTTACAGAAATTGCTGATGAAGAAACAAAGAGTGTTTGTTTTGATTTAGAAAAGAACACGAATGTTTAAAACAAAGCAAAATAACCGACTTTTTGCAGAAAAAGTAATTTTTACCATTTTTCTCTATCTTCTTTTACTCTACCACATTTATATTTATTATTGTATATTTTTATTTTTTTATATTATTTCATTACGTAAATAAATTATTATTGTTATTTTACTGTATTACAATAACCGTTTAGATGACATATTAAAGTGGTACCTCTAAGCTAACTAAACATCGGTTATTGTGACTATCGGTTATAATGACCTCAAATCGTCGGTTCCTTAGAAGTCATTGTAAACGATATTTACTGTATCTTCAAGTTTATCTTATTTTATACAAAAAAATATTTAACACAGTATTTGTACAGATGAAATCATACGTCAGCTGTTGCTGTAGGCCAACGTAGGGGAAACCTCATAAATGCCATGAGAAACTTTTGAAACTCTGAATATCCTATAAATTGTAAAAAAAACAAAAAAAAAACAGAAGTGTTGTTTATTTTTATAATCAAATTATATCTTTAAATTGAAACTTTTCAAAATTATATATTTTTCAGTTTATTTTCCAAAAATGTAATTTGCAGCTGTATAATTGCGTTAATTACAAGATAATTTTCAGATTGCATAAATAATTTTATGTAGTTTCTGTTTAGATTATTATAAACTGAAATCAAAAATAATTATAAAAAAATTATTTTTTTTTAACATTATTGAAATCAATAATAATTGTAATAAATTAATGTTTTATTGCTGCTTTCTTACCAATGTAATATGAGGTTATTTAAGAAAGTTTGTTTAGAAAGTTTCCAGATGTAGACTATAAAATTTTAGTTAGGCCATAGTTGTTAAATCGTAAAATACTAAAATACTGCAATGATTTTAGTCAAATATCTTCGTAAAAAGATACGTTTTCTTCAATGATCTCCATAAAAAATTCATACCTGAAATTGTTTTCTTATAAAATTACGTTTAAGGGCTTTTCTTAATTGTATTACATTTAACTGCTAATATACGTATATGTTTAAAATAATTGTAACCCACTATTGCTTTTTTCTTGTATTAATTCATTTACTAATAGTACTACGTAATAAATTGATTCATTCAACTTTACAACTTTTTAAAAAAAGAAAGTAAATTGTGTAATTTTTAACTTGTCGGTTTTTACTAATACACATTTCAATTGTAAAAAGACATCTGAGAAAACAAATTGTTTTTCTTTTATATAATACATTTTTGTTTATAGAATAATTGTTTTATGGTAAAAATTATTCTTTATATTGAAAGTAACAGAGTTAAAAATGTATATAAATAGTCTATATTCAATCATAGCACTTTTATTGTAATTATTTTCACAATAAAAGTTAAATTGTAAAGTTAAAAATACAAAGCAAAATGCAAAAAATATTTTCAAAAACAAAATGCTTTTGTTAAAGATTATCGGGTATTATGAAAAATTTCAAATCAATTATTATAAATTGATTGTACGTATAAGCAAGGCTTTTATATAAAAAAAAAAAACATAATTATTAGAAAGAACTTGTATGAGAAAATACTACATATGTATTCTTTTTATTTACTACGTTATTCGTTTTCCGCTTTCAAACAACGCTTGGATTGACAAGCTCTTAAACGTATTATAGCGCAAGGGAGCCATACAGTTTTCACAAAGCTATTGATTTTAAGAAAAAATGTAATATCCTCGTGAAATTCAAAGATAGCAACTGATAGTAAGATGATTATTTAACTGAGCTACGATCAATATATAATTTCATGTTAGGTTATTACATAGAAAGTAACCAATTTGCATTTTGAAAGAACATATTTTTGTGCTTTATAATGGTAAATTCTCAAATAATTTGCTTACAACACTGTAAGATCTTAGATAATGTTTTGTTTTCCTTTTTCTAAAGAATATCACTAAAGCAAATCAGAGGTGCGAAGAACTTTTAACGTTTCTGGAAAAAATATATTTGTTAAACCATATATATATAAAATTATTAACCTCAATTATCACCATAAAATTTTTATTACTATTTAAAAAGAGTAGATTGAAGAGTATACAACGTTTCCAAAATAAATTGCCGAGATCAATTGCAGAGGCACCGTGGTTCTCACGGAAAGAAGAGATTCAAGGCTACCTAGGATAAAGACTACCTCGTAAATCCATAATCACGAGATTAATAGTACATTTTTATCAAACTATTTAGACTTACATGAGACATATACTTGAGTTTTAAAGCCTTTGGTTATCGTATGAATACAAAAATTTCAATAAAAATTAATATCATTGTTGATTAATGCACTAATATACTTCTAAACCAAACAGTTTTACGACGATCATTAAGTAATATACTTCGATATTAATTGAAATTTAACTAAGAAAAACTAATGCATCCACCCCAACCCACTACTTAGAATCCGTTTGGTGATCCTTAACAGTCCATTAAATATCTAACTGAAAATTATGTAAAAATAATATTTTTATTTTTCAAAATAAGCTGTAAGTGTTTCAGAAAAACGCGGAAACCTAACATAGTATGATGTTATGAGCAACAAATTACAATTTGTAAAAAAGATAAACTGCATTACTTTATGAGTTAGTATTTTACAATATCTATACCTCTTACAAAATGATATCCTGAAAATTTTAAGATGTAAATGTCAATCTAAAATGTCAACAGTTGTAGTCACTTTAATAAACCGCATGTAAATTATCGAATTCAAATAAATCTAGGTTGTTGTTTCTCTGGGTAAAAAGTAGTTAATTAGTGGGTTAGTCATAGTAGTAGTACCACCTAAACTCGATTATTAAAAATAACCCGCTATATTCACTAGTTGTAAATATATAAAGCGGTAAATTTATTTAATAGCAATAAAAAATATTTTTTTAGGGTAAGTTAAATTTCTTTGAATGGCATTGACTCCCATTCATAAATTCTAATACAGTATTTTAGCTTACGCCTTGCAATAATTTGATTTTCGACTGTCTTTTTTTTCTAACCTCCGGGACCACCGTTAGATATTGCTTCAGAGGATGAGATGAATGATTTGAAGCGTGAGAAAATGTCATGCCTGACCGGGATTCGAACCCGGAACCTCCAGATGAAAGGCCGAGACGCTACCATTCGCGCCATGTAGGCCGGTAGCCTGTGTCGTTATTTGAAATGAGAAAATTAGTTCATTAAATAATATACAAGAATATCTGGTTCAAATATAAATATATGTATTACGTACATATATCCTATATAATACGTAATCTTGTACGTATAAATTTAGAATGAATTTTTTAGCGAATAAAATTTGCTCTAACTGACCATAATTGAAATCGGGAACCTTCCAGAAAAAAAGGAAAAGGTGCTACTACTCAACCACAGACTTCGCCCTCTTTTCTTAAAGTCTTGAAATGGATAAAACTTTTATAAAAACAATTACGAAAACATTTTTTATTTTCTAAAATGATTTCGATACCATTAACCAAAAAATGTTTGTTTATTACATTCTATAATTTTTTTTCTAGGCCAGAGTAGGCATTTCTGCCATTTTATTCCTCACAGCCCAATATACAGCCGCCATATTAATTGCCGGCAACATATTAGTTGCCGGACATACAAATATATAATCGGCTGTCATTTCTTCTTCGTTGCATAGGACGCGCTGTGAAGTCTCAGCTAGTCCTATTTTCTTTAGATGGTGTCGCACAAATAATCGTGTCCAGTGGCTAGCCTAAAACATGCCATAGACTAAAACACGCTCTAGATAAAGTCAGTGGATTTTTAGGGTCGAGCATTGTCGCCCAACGTTTGTCAACACAATCTAAAATTTTCTTCTCTTGCTCTCCCCATGATAGCACTACAGACCATTTTTTTCGCACTTTCCAATGAAATAGGTAGGATGGGCTATGGTTGGTAAGCACCACCCGCGCAAGGCGATCTGCTTGATCATTTCCATAGATACCGCAATAGGCCGGAATCCATTGCATCACTATGGATGTTTTCAATTAGTGATGGTTGAATGATAAAATACGGTTGAATATCAATTTTTGAAATATTTTATATTCTAGAAAAACATATTAATAAAAATTATTTATGTCACTTCTGCCATATGGATGAATGATTTAGTTTGATGAAAAATCAAATTACTTTTATTCGCTTTAATTTCATTCTGTAGAATTTTACTGTTCTATGTAAATGAGATAAGCTACCATAACACTGATTGTAGTAACATTTGCTTGATGGATTTTTTTTTAAATTGCAATTAAATAATAATAATAGTCTATATTCAATACAGAAAGCTGTATTGAATTTATTTAGAAAATATATTGAACTATTTTTGTTACAGAAAAATACGTAACTATAGCAGATTGTATTACTAAAAATAGGTAGATATTTTATTTGTACTTCAATTTTATTAAAAATTAGTTACAATTCTTTATCCTACCGCAACTTTGAGCGTGAATTTATACATGTATTTTACTCATTTATTCACTAATCGAAAACAAGCTGACGCCCAGTTAGTCATTATGTGTTTATTTTTTAATAATAAAATGAAAGATAAATCAACATGGAAGATGAAATGAGTAAAC
Organism: Lycorma delicatula; assembly: GCF_047948215.1. Lineage (NCBI taxonomy): Eukaryota > Metazoa > Arthropoda > Insecta > Hemiptera > Fulgoridae > Lycorma > Lycorma delicatula. The sequence continues at coordinate 112,656,933 of NC_134456.1, forward strand.
TAAACGATGGAAAGATGTAGCTTAGTAATTATTATTTATTCAGTTTCTAGAGTTTTAAAAGTTATAACTAATTTGTACAAACGCACTCTTCATAATCAATTTTTTATTTTTATAACTGCACTTTGATAATTTTCATTCAAATTTCATATTTATCTGTTATTTATTTTTTTTAAATAGATAAATTTAAATACTATTTACCATTTCATCTTTTAATAATGTACATTATATACTATGATTGACTATTCGTTAAAAAATAAATTTATGTAATTTTGTATCTCTGTATATTAGCATCGAATGTATAAGCAAAGATCATACAACTATTCTTACGCAGGCCTATCATCTCTGACCATTTTTACTAGTTGCGCGTGTATATGTTTATGCGAGATGGATGTAGGTTGTTGTAAGAGTAAACAAATAATCAATTCAGAACCGTCATGTTTTTTTACTCGTTTTTAGGATAGCCTCAAACTTTAATTGTTTTTAAACAAACTATGATGCGGTTGATCTTGATAATTTTAAATATAAAGTCAACAGCACTGTTTATTTTGAATTTAATCCACGTTTCACCAATAAAATTGTGTTTATTTAAGATAAATCTTTATACTTCAGAGTTTGATATTTTTAATCGGTCATTTTATTACAAATTGTCTTCTCATTTGTAAACATATCTTTAAAACATCAGAAATATACACAAATATACAACTAAATAAACAATTGCGACCGGTTAACACACCCACAAATGAAAATATGCATGACATTTTATATTCAAGACATTTAAGTAAATCTAATTAAGAAAAAGCATTTACGGTTAAGGCCATGATTTAAAACATTAGGTTTTTCTTCCGATAATACTTATCTGTAGAGATGTGAATTTCTTGAATAAATAGATGATAAATAATTTTCGCTCTTTATCAATAAAATTACTTAAAATTATATTTATAACATGATCAGCAAATAAAATATCTGTGATTAGAAATAGTAAGTGTAAATCAGACCGAATAATGATACAACGTATATAAACGACGCGAACGTGTGTATATGAGACTGTTTGAAGTAAGCTATAATCTTGAAGGAATTTTTGCTGACTACAAAATTTGAAGTACAAATGTTTAATAATGCAATAATCGTTAGTGCTTATGCAATAATTATTCATAAAAAATACAGTAATAAGTAAACTTTTTTTTTCACTTTGTGAGAATAGTTTCTGTTGTTTCTAATAGAAAAATTTTTTTAGGTAGATTGTATGAATATATTAAAAAAAGGAAGTTGTTATTAATTTCATTATTAATATTTATACATACAACTCATTCACATTAAAAGCAAATGAAATAAATTGTTGAAATAGAGGGATGATTAATTTAGTTTTACTGTAAAATTAGTCCATAAAAAGCGCGTGTTATGACAAAGGCTTAAAGAATATGTGAAAGATCTATTAAAAAAAAGAAGAAATTAAAGGAATAATATTTTCTATCGGTTAGTAAAAAATTATTTTAGATTATTGAATTTTTTTGTTGACCAACAAAAATTTACTAATTTAAAAACAAGGGTGGAAAGTCAATGTATTATTATATATTTATAAAGAAAAAATTCACACGAATTTTGGTTTTAAAAGTTCTAAAATTATTGCTATAATATTTAACAGAAACTATTTGTAATGGATTAAATTATTTTGTTTAAAAAATAAAAATACATTGTGTAGTGTTACCGTCGTTCTAGTATTATGAAAACAGTTGACAATTTCTTTATGGCGTATATATCATTTCAAAAAGATTTGGTGTATAATTTTTTGTTTGTACTACAACTAATTGAATTAATTAACTTACCGATATATTTTCTTCAGAATCATCCCCGGCTTGTGGCGGCACTTTATTCATTTCGAATCCCGGATTAAGCCTAGTTGTAACACCCACGAAACTGACGGAGCAGAGATTCACCAGAGCGGTGCACGGACGGCCCCTCGCAACGACGGTAAAATACGATATCTAACGAAAATTACCGAGCGACGGTCACCATAGCAACGTACTTGCGGCTCAATTACAACAGGGCAGATATTGCCCCACTTCTTATTCCTGCTTACTTCTTGTTTACATTCACACAGGGAGCACAGCCACCTCACCACCTCCTACCCATTATTGATACCCGCTACAACCAGTGGTCGTTACGTTTACGTTAATAAGTACAAATTGCACTTCACTGATTAATGTGTTTTTTTTTTCTTATAAAACTTGTAGAGTTGAAAGATGCTTATTGCAATTCTAACATATTTTATTTTTTTCAGTAAAAAATAAATTAATAAGTACCTTGATTATTTTAAGTAAAGGAAAACGGAATCAGTCATAGATCTAATAAACTAAGAAATATAAAGACATTGTAAGCGTTACGATTTAAAATTTTTAAAAGTCTTTTAAAAAATTATATAAAAAGTACGAGAGATGTTATACCCAAAATATATCAAAATTTTAAGGTTGTAAAGGGTCAAACGTCTTCTTAGATAGAAAATCTGTTTATTTAGCTCTCTCTCTCTGTCCTCGGATGTTGTATTTAAAAATAACAACATGTCTTCGTTTACTGACTGAAAGAGCAGCGTTTTTGTCATTATAATTATACATTTCTTTCTAAATGAAGACGCTAAAATGATGTTGTTTTGTTTGGTTATATTTAACCTATGAAAAATATTCGTGCATAAATTTGTTAAATCTAAACCAGCATTAGCAATGTCTAATGATTTTGTTTTTAATTTATATTCATATAAAAATATTTTATTAACGTTTTACAAAAGATATTGCCGCATATTTAGGCTAGGAAATTGAAATTTTTATGAAACAGGTACATCATTGGAACAACCAGCTAAATATAAAACAACTTCTGATTATCAATAACATAATACATCAATTTAAAAAGCGAATTACTACTTTCAGTATCAATTTTCTGGGGGTAATCTGCATTTTAACAAACATTCTGATTGTTAAATTAAAATAGAAACACACCATATTTGTAACCTCTATTTTACTATTTACTTTTCCTGCGACGAGTCTAGCATAGAAATATTAAGAATTTATCTGGTGTTAGGTTGGTTAAGAATAGTTTTACTTCTAATAATATACCCGAAAGGAGCCAAATCTTCTCAAATAATGCCATTAACAATTTTTTTTTTTTTTTTGTTATCTTTGCCTTGGGACCGAACCTACTTTAATATGAACACAACCCCAAAGAATAATCAGGAAGATTTATTCATCCCTGTACTTCTTCCACCACCTTCGTACGAATAATCTTTACCAACATTGCAGACACCGTGTGCTACGACCGTCGGTCCGCAGTTCTCATGACGTTCCCGTCGGTCCCATGACGTTCTCTAGGAAAAGCACGCCGAATTGCTTCAACATGCTTCCCTGTACTACAGGAACTTATAGCACACGAACATAGTGCATTCTGCGGTCTCCTCTTCCCCGTAATAGTCGAATTATTCCGCGGAGGGTCTTAACGTCCTCGCGCATAGGTATGCTTTGAAGCACCCGTGACCAATAAGGAACTGAGTAATCTCGTAGTCCAATTCCCCATGCTTGCGGTCCAGAAACACTTGGAGATCCGAGATCAGCCTGTGAGTCCATCTGCCCTTCTTTTATTGATTCCATAGTATTAGCTAATACATAAAATTAAACGTGCTAAATTTTTCTGACCAAGAATAATACAGTTGTAGCTTGTTCCTCTTTCGTCTATCGATGATTCACACATTAATCAAATATAGGTGTATATGCCAAATAAATATATCTTTATTCCTATCACATCATATATTATTCTTGTTATGGACAGTATGCAAATTTTATAACGTATAAAAATCATTAAAGGTGTTAATAATAAACATTCACTCATAAATGATTACTCTTACTACTTATATGGTGGACTTAGGATTTATAAATTTTTTTTTTTTCACTTTGTATGTCACTTTTATCATCATCCAATTAACATGGCTATAATAATAATAATAGCAATTCGCCTTACCAGTCTTTTCTTCGTTTTGCTAAACTTTGTTTTATCTTTTTTTTTTCTACAAGTTTCAAGAAATTTCTTCATTTAATGTACACCATAATTACAAGAAGATTTCATTTAAGTTTTTCCTTTTGTTTTCTTTATTTTTCTCCTTTCATATTATCTTCTAATTATCGCTAAAATTGATTCTAAATATTTAGATTGTTTGAAATTTTATCTAAGTTTTTCTTAAGTATTTAATCATTTTACTCCTACCTGTACGATTTGTTTGCCTTATTATTATTTTTTTTTTAAATTAAATTAATATTTTTAACAATTACTAAAATAAATTATTAATTAGTATCTAATTACATTTTTATTAATTGAGCATGTAGATTACGTTTCTTATAAACAAATATTTTTAATTATTATTGGAAGACTATGGCACGATTCGTAAAATAATCTGACTTGTTTATCGTGACAATTACTATAAAAAAAATTTAAAAAATGATAATAAAATTCTTACGAATGACTTAACCATTTAAAATTTCATACATTTAGAACAGAAGAAGTGTTAACTTTAGGTATAATTAAAACAAACTTTCGCTTGTAAACTATCTCTTCCTAAAACTTGTAAATAATCGTAACTTGTAATTCGACACAAGAAACCTAATTAGTTTTTAAAAAACATTACAATTTTTCAACGTTTTTGTTTTCAATTAAATAGTTTTCAAATTGTAAATCTGGAAGTTTTTTGTTAAAATAATAAATTTCATGCAGAAACATGTGAAATATACTGAATCACCAATAACTAATTTAGTTAAAGATCTACGTTACAGTACCATTAAATTATTCAAAAAATAGCTTCAATAGAAAAATTCAGCATAAATTAAAAATATTAACAATTTTCAGATAATTTCTTACGTCTTTATTTTTGTTACATATTTTTGTGTTCATTCACTTAAAAATGAGGTTTAAAGTTTAAAACAAATATATTTTCAACGGATCCTTTTTGCAAGCCATAATGTGTGCTACAACAAGCCATAAATATTATTACTGCTATTTGATAATAGAATAAAATTTTGATTAGTAATTCTAATAATCGATAGATGAAGACGCCTACTTGATGAAAATTCATCATAACAAAACATATTTGCCTCTTTCCTTTTGTAATTAGTAATTCTGTTAATTTTTTTTCTTTTTACATTCGTTTTTTTTTATTTTACTAGGACATTAACTTAGAAATAAAATTACTTCTTCAGATATGCTGCTCAAGTATTTCAAAGAGAATGATGAAATTTATGATAAATAAGAGATTCCAAATTATAGTCGGGAATTGAACCCGAGGCCATCTAATAAAGAAGCCAGTTGCTTAACACTACATCAACTAGCCAGCAATACAATACAAGAAGCAAGCAATCACTGGAAAATATCTTTGTATTAATATAAGTATATCAGTATATTGGAAATATACTTATTTATTTATATTGTATGGTACATGAATATTCTGTTCCAAAATATTTAAATTAAACATTCAAACAATTATAATAGGAAAGTATATATAATGATTATATAGGTATAATTACAGATTTCAGTATAGCTACAAATTGATATCTAGATTTTTCAGCCATTCGACTCCAGGTGGAGTAGCATGATAAACAACTTGTGGATCTCCCTTGAATACTGTTTGTAGACAGTACTTAATTAAATGTTTAACAGTTTGGAGTGGTTCACTGTACTCACAACTAGCCATAGGTGAAATACCTCATTTATTCATAAAGTAATTACATCTACCATATCCAGTCCCTTCTCGATTAAGTCTGCACCACAACTCTCTTGGTAGATTAAGCCCATGAGATCTGCATTGTTGTTACATAAAAACATGAAAATTTTGACATGTAAACTTACGGGCCAGTTTCTATACAGGTTTCAAGATTTCAAGCACTGATTAGTTAATCCTCCAGTGACATCCATGTTGATTGGTGTCACTGTATTGGTCTTTTTCCATAGTAGTACAAGGGCATTCTGGCCCCTGAAAAATGGTAGAAGTATATTAGCTAATACTGGGAGCCACCTAATTGGAGTGGAGGAGATTGAACCAGTAATTGTTCTCATGATTTTATTTAACTCAATATCCACCTTAGAGATCCACCTAGGTGGCTTGCCATTGTTGTATGGCAACTGTTCAAATATACTCAACCACAGAATAGGCCAAGGCAAATGCTGATATTAGAAGTATGCTTCTAATATATTTCTTTCATGAATCTAGTTGGTGGTAGAGGGCATATGTAGAGATTGAATAACAAAGTTGCAAGAATTGATCTCTGAAGCAAGCCATTAATTAATATTCTTGACCTACTCTGAGCCTCACCAAAATGTACCATAATCTGCCTATTTTTCAGCATTTCAATGATGTTATTAAAGATTTTGCGCTTGATTACCCTGTTATTTTATTTAGTAGTCTCAGCCTGCAAACAATGCCACTCATATCTTTAACGTATGAATGTTGCAGGTACGAATGCCACTCATATTTTTAATTTTCTGGAATTCTTGGTCAATGCTAGAGCTAAGCGCAAATACCTGATCTGACAAACCCTCTCTGAAGCCACCCTTCTCAGCTGGCAGAGTGTTGTCAATTATTGTTCCTATTTTATTGTATAATAATTTCTCTATCAACTTATAATATACACTCAGTAGAGATGTAGGATGACAGATAGCAACATCTGTCCCGAGTTTGTAATTTCAGTGTTGCTATTATCTTACATTTTATCATCAAGGACGGTAATTCCACAGAGGTCAATAGGCTATTATATAAAGCCTTCAGCCACTCTCTATTATTCTGGCCATAATTCTTCAAGATTTCAGGGCAGATTTCATCTGTATCAGTAGCTTTACATGTTTTGATGGATGCAATTGCTCAATCAACCTCCTCTATCTCAAAGGGTGCTGAGAATTGCATTCTCTGAACACGTGTAATTTATTCACAGTTGGTTGCTCTTTGATTTTCCTTCTAAAGGGCTTATTTCCCTTGAATTTAGTCAAGTCAACAAGATTAATAACAATATTATTTGAATCAATTATTACATTTCTTTTAATGTGCTTCTCAGAAGACAGACATCTCAACAAGGCCCAGGCCTTTTTGCTTTGCCTAGTAAAGTCAGTTATTTTTATATAGACATGAACATTAAATCATGGATGTCGTTGTTCTTTGGTGGTTGGATTTTAATTAACCATGTATCTCAAGAATGGTCGAACTGAGACTGTATAACACTACACTTCATTTATATTCATACATATCATCGTCATTCATCCTCTGAAGTAATACCTGGATGGTAATTCAGGAGGCTAAACAGGAAAGAGAAAGAAAACCTTTTTACTTGAGTGCTGGAAATTGATAGTTTCAACTTCTTTCTTCCACTTTTCCATCCATCCACAATAAAATGCATTCAGTAATTTTATTGTATTCTCTGAACTGTTATTCTCGATGTAATCATCGTAAATTTCTTAACATTTATCATTACAGCCTGGGTTGTACAATCTCCTAAAACCCCTTGGAATATTCCTTTTGGAATCACTGATAATGATTCTATTTTAATTTTCTGCAAATGGCTATATATTTTGTATGTCGTTATTAAGATCCCAAGTGAATTTGTCCCAATTTGCCTAACCAAAATTCCACCTTGGTTTTGAGAATGATTAGCCAAATAGAACTGTTAGGTCTATGATGGTCTTAACAGGTCAATGTTGACCACGGACTAAAGACGACCTCTTGCCTTGCTGGTAGTGGTATCCCATTGCTATTTTTGGGAAAAAAATGTTAGATTAGATTATAATCCTTTTTCTACCTTGCAGAGGAGAAGATTCTTCAATTTTTTGCTTCATGTACCAAGTGCACATCATTAGAGTTTATCCATCTTTCCACAGTATCACCATTACCATCAGTTACCTCATAGTTTCACAAAGTGTTAAGTGAGTTAATCACCCAATATAATATGGGGGTGGCTATCCAACTGATGTAGGTTATTTTTGAGGTAAGTCACTACACTGTACTTAGTATGATGGATTGCTCCAACTATATTATATCCCAGAATCCCAGCTCTTTTTACAAGATCTTCATCAATGCTTGTATGTGTTTCTTGTAGTTTAATCACTTCAATATTTTCTTCTTTTGTTAAGCTTGGTATGCGATCTACTTTGGATTTACTAATGCCTTCAACATTTAGTTGTAGTATACTTTTTAAGTGTCTTAGATTATAGCTCTAAAAAAGGGCTGTTAGTTGATGTGGTTGCAATGTTGCACTCTGTAGATTGAGAGCCTTGTTTCCAAGTAGTTCAATCACTAGTATAGAGTATATTTTAGCATTACCCAGGGGACAGCATGTGGAGCTTGTATATTGTGCATCCCCTTAAGTACAAAGGAAATTTAAATAAAGTGGGGACAAATGACATGTGTTATTAAATCATTCACTTAAAAGTTTTCATTAACTTTTAAATATCTTTCAATAACTTATACGAGTTAATTACTTACTCAGCAAATACATATATATATATATATTAAGAAGTAATCAACATTCCTAAGTAGTTTTCATTGTTGTATCTAGACAAAAAGTAGATTCTTTTGAAAAGTTAATAAGAATTTATCTGAATGCATAAAATTGTAAAAACTGAGTGTATATTATATGGTTTATTTAGTTTACACTCATTTTAATCGAGGTTTAATTTCGAATAATATACAAAAAAATTAAGCAAGCAAGTTCAAATCTAATTTCTTCGATCTATATCGTTATAAATTAAAATTTCACAAGTATAAAAGGAGATTAATTCTGTTTAAATCTTGTAATTTTTTACATTGCATATCATTTGTTATTGTATTTATATTACTACACAGAAGATCTGTGTCATAATTTATTATTTTTCTAAGTAAATAATTTCTATACTTCATTTACAAATTATAATTGGTACTTAACAAAATATTTCTTAAGTGATTTGTATTTTTTAATTAATCCTAATATTTTAGCTCACGTTTTTAAAAAGCAAATTCTTGCATTTTGTTTGGGATATATTAGAAATTTAATGATACATGAAAAAAAAAAGTTTTTAGGCTCTGATATTTAAGAAATATGTTTTGCAGTGTAAGCAAGTTAAATATAAAAATAATAAATGTTTCCTCTTGGTCTTTTATTTGGGCTGTTTGAGATGAATTTCATAAGATACGTTTATTTAGTCGTGCTCCATTATATAAAATTACCAAACTGCCATATTATTTCATAAGTTGAAAAATGTAAAATTGTATTAATAATTTAAGTTAGAATTTTAAATTTCTTTACATTTTTTTATTGCTTAGAGAAAAAAAGAAAGTTGAACAGTTGGAAAATATATATCAATTAACGCATATAATTTAAGGCAAAACCAACAACATTTCAAAATTAATGTAGAAAACTAAAAAAATATGATAACTAATTTATCAAATAGATTTATTGTTAATACTATAAAGAAGTACAAATATATATATATATCAATCATTAAAACTTGATCTTTAAACTGAATGACAAATTATGTTTATAAATTATGAATCTATATAAATAAACTATTAAGATAATTAATTTATTAACTTTTATAAGTAGAATTTTAAAAAAAATTACGTACAAACATTAAAAATTAAAATCTTATAACATTATAATTTTTAAAAAGTATGAAATGATAGCGGTATAATAAATTCATTCAATTTTATTATTAATAAAATACTGTCAAAAATAATTTATCAATTTATTTATAAAAAGCAAAGTTAACAACTTCTGAATAAATAATAAAAAATTGTAGCAGTTAAGTCGTAATTTTTTCTTTAAAATATTCACGTTCATTCCTTATAATGTATTATTAATAATACGTTGTGGAATGGAAGTTTATAAACGAAGCTATACACCAATTATAAAATAGTTGGCTTTCAATGACCAATGTTTTTAGAATGGTATTTTTATAAGCCCCGTCTTCACCTCTCCAATCGACCGCTCTGCATGTGAAATTCTCATCTACTATGCAAGTTCGTTTCATTACTAATGGAATTTTGCGTACAGTCTATGTAATAAATAGAAGGGGCAAACGATTACTTGAAGGATAGTACTTATTTTTATAGTTTTAGCTAAAAGAAGACTAGTAAGAATCAGTTCAAATCATTTATTTTATCTTCAATAATACAGAGTGATAATATACTGGAAATAAAGTTAAGCTTTTTATAATGTTACATTACATCTTTTAATTTTTTCTTATATCGTGTAATTTCTCCAGATTATCTTGAATTCGAGCGAGAAAGACTTCACGAACAGATGCCCTTCCAAAACAGTAATCTAATGTGGAAGAGGACAAGCAGTAATTAAATAATATAAAAAAAATATCATTCAAACATTTGTAAGTCGTATCTTGTGTTAGTATATAAACTACCCTTTAGTTTTCTAAATAAAAAAAGTAAATTTAACTAAAGTAAAAAAAGTAATTTCACTATCATGAAATATGAACTGAATTCAGTTGAATTTTTAATTCCTTGTACGAAGTAAAGGAAGTATCGTGATCGCTATAAACTTTCAGTTTTCAGATTTCAACGGAAATATCCATTTTGACCATCCCTGAATCCATTTTGATTAGTTTCGACGTGACGTCTGTACGTACGTATGTATCTCGCATAAGTAAAAAACGATTAACTGTAGGATGTTGAAATTGTGCATTTAGGAGTGTTGCAACATCTAGTTGTGCACCTCCCCTCTTGATTGCAATCGACTGGACCAAAAGCGTCCAGAAAAGCCCAAAATCCAAGAAATCTGGATTTTGGACTTTTTCTTAACTGCAGTATTAAGCTCTTATTGAGAGCTTTTCAATGATGTATCATAAGTGGTACTTATTTTCATTGGTTCCATAGTTATAGCCAAATAAAATTTTAATTAATGAAATATTTGGATCTTATAAGAGGAAAGCATATTGGTTCAAATCCGACTTCATCTCCTTTTATTAACTTTTTTTTAAATTTAAATATACTGATTTATTAATAATTATTAACTTTCGATTGTAAAAAAAAAATTACAGTAAATAATAATTCAATATTAGCAATAAAAAAATATGCAAAAATATCAGAAGTTATTAATGAAATAAAATTTTATGTACTTTTCATCAGTTTTTTTCTAAAATGTATGGTAGTATTGATGACGCCTTGCTTGATCCATATTGAAATTTAAACAAAGAAGTCAGTTATAAGTACCCCATTTTCTGCTTCCTGAATAAGTAATTTTATTTTTAATCATCATAATAGTGTTTTCCAGTTTGGGTAACTTCCCATATTTCTCCGAAGCCCTTTCATTCTTTTAGTTTTCTAAAAATGTGTGTTATCAATCAACCAACATTTCCTCCGACCTTCTCCTAGTTTATGTTTAACCATTCCTTCTACATTATTCATTTCTTCTGATCGATTATCCTAAAGATAGTAATTAAAAAAAGAATTTATTTCTAAAAAATAAAAATACTCGTTTGTAAGAAACAGACAACGGAACTGTTAACCGTAACACTGTTGAACACTTATGTCTCGTTGCCATTTTTAAGACAAAATTAAAATTTTTCTTTTTTTTAAAAAAAAAATAAAATAAAACTCTCTCAGAGAATTTTAAATATTAGTTATTAAATAAACCCCTTGAATTTTCTCCATCTTAAGCGTGTACAAATAATATAACCTAAAACAATTTTCACTAACACCTTCTTAAACACATTTATTTACTAATTTTTTCTTAGTATTATCATATATTTGCTTTATTATTATTTCACCAATTTCCACTCAACAATTTATTTTGTAATCCTGCATTTATATACTAATGATCTGGTTACCATTTCTAATTTTTTCCTTTTTATCTTTGGAGTCACACATTCCTCATGTGATTATAATATAAGTGTAATTATTTACCTTAGCTAAATATTTATTTAAAATCTTATAATATACGAGTATACTGAAGATTTTTTTCACCGCGTGCTGAATCTTTAGTATTTCTACTGAACCAATGATTTTCTCAATTTTGATCCAATTTTAAACCTTTTTCAATTTTCTTTTCACATTCACTTTTTCAGTATCTATTTCTCCCTCCGTTCAGTGCAATATTCCATTTCCAAAAATTTGTTAAATCCCTTTCTCTATGGGCTCATTTGGTACGCTCATGTACATTTTATCTCTTAATAGAAATAAAAAAACAAGTGACAAAATTAACTAGTAAATTGTTTATATGTATCAATTTTTAATGAGTATCGTACATTTAAATTTTATACAAAACAATGTAAAAAAAATTTTAAATCATTATCATTCTCATTTTATTCGGTCGTGTAAGGATGGCTTATTGTTCACTAGATGAACGGATTGTAACGTGCCCATTAGGGGGAAAAAATTATTTTATTATTTTCTTTTGTTAATACATTCAAGATTATATGTAATAAATAATAAGTTTCTAAAACTAGTTTTCGTGCGTAATACTTTTAAGATATCTAACAACATATTGTAGTATATAAGCTTTTCAAAAACTGTCTTTCAAAAATTTAATTTTTTCACAAAGTTTCAAACTATTATAATTAATAAGGATTAAAGGGGATGTTATTTCCTATCTACGTAATCCTTTTTTTAAATTTTCTTTATTAAGTTTTAAATTTTCTTTATTTAAATTAACTAATAAAGAAAAATTGTTTGAAGAAAAATCTTCCAAAAGTATATTACTACCCATTAAGCCGGTAACATTAATTTTTGTTTGTGGGAATATATTTGGAAGGTTGGAATTTTACACTTATTTCGTATATTTTTGTTTTTATGATGTTTGTTATTTTGACGTCGTCATTGTAGAAAGTTAAGATTTTAGGAAAACAGATTATCCATAATAAATTCAATCTTACTTTTAAGTATTTTTCTAAGCGTGAATTTGTTTAATTTTAATTCAATTATGTTTGTAACATAACCTTAATCAAACATTAATGAAATTAAAAAATTATAATAGTGAATAAATGAAAAAGGAAGAAATATAAGTGTTTAAGGTAATTACTTATCTCATTTTCCATGTTATCTCAATGTATACTTTTTCTATTTTAGCCATTGTTGTTTAATTTAAGATTCCATTTTCTGTTATTTAGTACTACGTGAAAATCGTATCTAATCTATATCAGGGAGTTGACAGCAGACAGGGAGCAAACTGCAGTCTTCTCTATTCTCTTCCGCTAGTGTACATCTGTTGAGAATGTGTAGTCAATTTCGATATCATTCCAGAAATGGAATTGTATTTCATTCTTAGTATGGCTGTCATTTTGTTAGGAAATGATTGTTCTTATCTTTATCTAGCTTAGTACCTTATTTATAGAATTTTTATTTAGGATACTCATCGATAACTTATTTCTATTAACATTTCTCTTTTTATTTAATCAAAATGTAATGTTATTATAACGGTATAACGTATTTTGTAAACATTGTAAATAACATTTAATTTTTTTTTTACTGATTTTAGACCAGTATGAATGATTTTTACGCATATGTAAGCTGATCCTTTTTTCATTTTGTAAAGGAATTTCATTTAGTAATCCAACCGTAAATTTATCCAGACTACTTTCGTTGAAGAATTTTCAACTTATTATTACGTTATATGTACATAGATGAGTTAAAAATTGTTTTCTTTGCCTGTTTTCACATAATTTGTTAGTATTGAATTATTATACCATAATTATCTTTAAAAAGCGTTACTTTTTAATTTTAAGTTAAAATTTCTTTTTGAAACCGATTTTATAACTTTTTTTTTACTCCATTTCATTATAGTAAATATATATTTTTTATCCTAAATAATTCCTTAAAATGTATAACTGTTAGTCCTTAATATATTTATTCTGGTATGAATAAGAATGCATATTATGATCGATATTATTCAACAAGAAGAAATAACCGATAAAATTTCAATGATCTGAATAAATATTATTTACAATAATGAATATAATAAAAAATTGATGTTTATCTCAATACCAATTTTCTTAATGTGTTTTATTTTCCAGGAAAACGTAAAATAATTAATAATAGCACATAGAAGAACTAGTGATTTATGAATTAGTAATGAGATGTAAAATAAATTGTATTTTTATCTCTCTAATTTACAGTTAACATATTACAAGTTATAAATTAATTTCTATTAATAGTGTAATCTTACTTTAAAAAAATGGCTAATTCCATAAAAACTTTAATAAACTTTGTGTTCAAGAACGTTTCATACTTAAATATTTATATAATAATCTCAGTTTTTCGAAATACTTTAATTATTGTTTAGTTCCTTGAAAGAATTATAGAGGCGGATAGTTGACATAGATAGGATTTATAAGTACCATTCCCGTCGCGGTCAATTTTTTTATTTTATGTTTTTTAGTCACGTAACCGGAGGCAGGTGCAGATAGTCACGTCACACACACAGTAACAAAGGCGGTTAACTGTGTTGGTTGAGCTTCTGCGCTGTCCACCGTCGCACCCCTTAAAAAATCGAAATTTAAAAACAACCGAAATTAGTTTTTAGATATGTACTTGAAGAGTATTTGTAAACCCAAATCTACTAGAAGCTTCTTTTAGCGTAGTCAGAAATGGGAAAAATTTGCAATCATTATTTTTTACATTTCTTCGTTCCTTTCGAATTTCGAAAAATTTAGAAATTTTTTTTAGATATTTACATTAAAATTACACACACCAAAAATCAAGTTGATATCTTCATTTGTCATCGAGAAATTAAAAAATAGCTAGGTTTAAAAAAAAAATTCAAAATCCATTTTAACCCTTTAAGCTCGGATTTTCAAAAATCTAATAATAATTTTAGATATTCAGATGAAGATTACATATACCAAAATTCAAGTTGATATTTCCATTTGTTACCGAGATAATAAAAAAAAATATTGAATTTATTTTTACTCCATTTTAATCCTTTAAACGCGGAATTTCAAAAATCGTTTCTTACTGTGCACTTCCACTGTTAGAAGAACATATACATAAATTTTCATCAATCTATCTTCGGTAGTTTCTGCTGAGCGTTGATGAATCAGTCAGTCGCTCAGGACAAATTACTTTATAGGTACAAATTACATTTATTGTTAAATAAAGTTTATTACATTGATTATAAAAATATATAACATAATAACAAATAATTTTTATTTTTAATTCGTTTTAATAGTTTTTTAAACGTTATCGTAAAATACATGCCAAAAATAGAGAGCTTCTAGTAAATTTAATCCTATTTAGTAGACTGTAAAATAATTCACACCAAAAAAATGGAAAATGTTCATGTAAAATAAACATCGATTATTTCAATCTGTAAAAGTACTTTTTCTTTGTAACCATTAAATTTTATAAACCATGATAACAACGAATAAAAGTAATAATAATATAATAATGTGATAATATTTTCACAAAAGGGGTTTTAACTGCTCACAATGATGGAAAGAGAGCCCAACTGCTTATAGTGCTGAAAAGGTGCGCCTTTTCAATACCTTTTATTAACAAAAGCGGGATGGGTAAAAAGTTTGCGAACCACTGCTGTAAGCCTCTTTCACATTATCAATCACCAGTGGGGGCGAATAGCTGTTTTGGATTTCATCCGGACGATTAGTTATAAATGACGAGGTGTACGTGCACGCATCTTTAAAGTACAGTCCGTACGGGTTAACGTCCGTATCTATTTACTGCTGCCATACGGATCGCGTTGTTGTATGTTAAGGGAAACGTAGTCCTAAGGGAAACACAAATTTGAATGTTGAAAACATTATTCTCTGAATTATATTATTTTGAACATTATTCTGTTAATTTATAAACTTAGGTTATCTATATTCTATTTCTTTTCCTGAAACTTCAATAATAAAAATGAAATGAAAATAAAATAACTTTGGAAAAAAGCAGTTTAAAAAAATATGATTAATTTATACTTAGTCTTATTGTGCTAACTTATGTTATTTGTTTACTTTAGTCGGTTACGTTCAGCTAACAAGGATAGCTTAGGAACGAGAACGGTCTGCCTAGGCCATCGAAGCATGTTTGAGTTAATCTTTAATTTGACTGCCTTCTGCGAGGAAGTGAATCTAAAAATAACATACATATAATCATATATTATTATACGGATACATAAATAAGCATATATATATATGTTTGTGTATATATGTTACGTTTACATCCCCTCTTGTTGTCAGGTGCTGAAACCTAGCGGTGGCTAGGGTGCCCACAGCAAACTATGGACGCCAGACATCACGCCACTAGCTGCTCCCTCGAGCACAGTACGTAGCGTCTTATGCCAGTCTGCACTCATACCTGACCCAAGGCGGTCGTGTCCGGATGGACTCTCTCAATTCTTGTTCGGTTGAACATTATTTTAAGTTTTATTTAGCTTATGTTTGCTATCTTTAAAGTTAAGTTATAAGTTACAAGTGTTGTGTTACAAGATTATTTTAAACCGCCAAGACGGCGTACAATTAAACAATCCTTCAGTAATCAACAAGGTGTTGTCTTCATTCATCACCTACGAACACATACAGTCCACCCTCGCTCTAAAATCTACCGCAACGCTCTTGATTAAGGGCGTTCCGTCGACGTCACAACAATACATATATATATATATATATATATATA
The DNA here is from genome assembly GCF_047948215.1 of Lycorma delicatula. NCBI lineage: Eukaryota > Metazoa > Arthropoda > Insecta > Hemiptera > Fulgoridae > Lycorma > Lycorma delicatula. Next base: position 112,673,542 of record NC_134456.1, read on the forward strand.
TATATATATACACAATATTTTTTATACATTTCGACTTCTAAAAAAATTTATAAATTATTACTTAATGTTCATTTTATATAGCAGAAAGTTTTATTGCCATCGACTAGTTCTACTCTATCATCTTATTCTGACCACCATCGTGGAAGACCTTGTGACGATTCTGGTCGCCACACCACCCTTATCGTTCCTAACCCTGATGGATTTTGCCGAAGATCGTCTTTTAGACCCTCTAAACTTGATAACACTACACAGTCATCAATTTGGCCACTGATGCAAACACCTCAGCAGACATTTCCGTCAATGTATTTACAAAACCTACTATTTACCTAAATAATTCATATGGCCTCTTCCAACCACGACCACCATCAACCTTAACTTGCAACCCAGAACTATTAAATTAACCAATTCGCTATCAAATTAACAACGAAGTTTCATACAAAAACTTTCCTTTATCTAACCTCATTCAAATCATTTCTTGATTGAATCTTTAAACATCAAAAATACTATTCTCATACCAACAAAACAAGCTTTCATCACAACTCCGACAACTTTATCCTACAATTCAATTTAATCAAAGTTCTCTGGATTTACTTAAAAATCAAGAAACAGATTCACAAATTAAATAAGTCTCTAATGGAAACATATCCTATCTCTCTTTGCTCTGGCCCACTTTCAATGCTTACAGCCTCCACACCACAGATCCATCACACAGTTCTCCACACTTCCACTCTCATCCTAACAGCAAATATCTCAGCTAACCGGGGCTGGATGTCAAAACGCGTATCTTGACGAAGAATGCACCCAGGCGGGCCGCTAGCCACCCGGGTTGCTATTATATCTGCACATGTATAAGCATCAGACTCTTTCAGCCATCCTCCGCGGGGCTAAGAATCTAAGGAAGCCAGAAACTATGTTCCAGTCCCGTTTCGATTTTCCAATTAACTTTCAGATCAAAACCAGAATTCATCCTTGCAAGCTCTAACTATTTTGATACGTTCAGCTTCGTATCTGGGGCAATCATCAGTGATGTAAATGACATGGCACACATCATCAATGAACCTACACTCTGAACATAAGTCTAAATTTATCAAACCAAATCTGGCCAACGTATTTTGATAAGCACCATGACCACAAAAAACTATGTAATTTTCTGATTGGGGAAAATCTACCTAACTACCTGCATACTTCTCACAACAGAAAAGATATCATGCGTGTAATGGCCATCGGACGATTCAATCCATCTTACCTGCCATAAATGGAAACCTTGGTCGTATATTTCTTTTATGCGCCCATAGGTAAGTTGGCCTAACTTCTTAGTATCACAACGTAATTGGCCTCAGTCGCAAGGGGCTTATTACTGGAAATAACAAGGACCGCCACTCGAGAGACAGTCCTACAGGCACCAATCACAAATAACAATAGGAGACGCTGGGCTCTCAATAAAATATTCCTATAACATTTGTATTTCATTTAATGAGCCCAGATAGGTGCAGCATACAACATTATAGTTTCGTATATACCCGTATCTAAACACGCATGGTTCTGGAATTAAGCCCTCAATCGGGAGGAACTGCCCTCCAAACACCGAAGAAAGCAGAACAAGTCTTTTTGGCAGCACATTGAATAGTACTCCTTGAACGAAGATTCTCAACTAGGATAACACCTAGTTACTTCTACAGCGGGACATACCTAATTCGATGACCTGCCATTGATACACTAGGTCGTCGTGTAACAGATAGTCTGTCCTTGAGCAACATCATCGTTGTTTCCTCTGGGCTAAACACCACCTTATGTTACAAACTCCACAAGTGGATTATCTTGGAAGCCGGGTTGCCCTGCATTCGTTCTCATTCCTCAAATCTCCTTTAACTAGCAAAAGCCTATCATCCGCATACGCGATGACTCAGCATCCACTGGGTAACCTCAACTACCCAGAGCAGGGGTCCTAAAATAGTAGTATCCTGCAGACAATCCTTAGGTAGCGTTTTTCTTACTTCTGAGAAGCCGTCTCGAAGAATAACATCTCGATTGCTGAAATAACTATACAACACATTCAGCTCATTCTGCATACAATCACGCTTCTGCAGAACAAGAAAGCCTCTTAGTATTAGATTTAAATAACAAATAACAACTGAGAATAATCATATTTATAATTTCAAATCAAATGTAGCTGCACCTATATTTAGATCCAACTTTGGAAATCAAACAATAGAGATAAATAAAACATGTTATAAAAATTCACATTTAAATATTGCTGAAATGCTTATTTTAGGGGCATATTACTTGGTTTTATTACTACCGTGATTATTCAGTTTTTGTACCTTTCCTTATAACTCGAAAACGAAGGCATTTATTGAGGAAATGTTTTTGACATTGTAAAGTTTTACATTAAAATAATTTATTCTATTTCCACCTTCCTGTTAAAAAAAAAGTTTGATTTAGTATGGCGGATCCAAGATATTGGACAAAAATTTAAAACACCATAAAGTAGTAATTTTTATAATTTTGTGGTAATTTTGGTGTTTGGAGAGCAGTTCAACCCGATTGGGAGGTTGTACTTGTGAAGTAGTAATTTTGTAATTGCTGTAATCTGCACTTGCTTGTACCTCCTAATATCTCCCTACGTTTTAAAATGTGAAGCCGTTCCGTACTTTAATATCACTCTATACATATGAAAATAGAGGGAGAGATACTGTTGTATCGGAGGGTTACTATTTATTATTAAATTGTAATAAATTTAGTATTACAATCGATGAATAGCTTACAAAATTATAGGTATTATGGTGGTAGGTATTATCATCATAATATCTATTAGGGTATTATAAGGTTATAATCAAATTTGAAATCTCGAGAATGATCGCTGAAACTACAGCTTATCATAATGATTGTTCTGAGCTGAGAAGTAAGAGGCGGTCAATGCCTCTGCCTTCTATTCCTTATCTTTCCCTTTTGTAGCATTATAATCAGTACCTCTAACTACCGCATCTTGTCATACTTTTCAATTAATGAAGCTTTTGATTCAGAAGTCATTAAAACTTTTTTTTGTTTACATCAAAGATTGATAATTCAAAATAGTTTTGTTTTCAATATGGCATTATGTTAAATAATGCTTTATAAATGATACCGTATGAAAAAATCAGCGCATTTTTACATACAGGTTTAACTTTAACAAAATTTTGGGTTAAATGTCTAATGGTAAAAATTGTTTATAAAATTAATGCAGCTCCTACTATTAACATAAATTTCCCTCTAGTACACATTTTTTAAACGTAGATTTTTTTAATAAAGAGAACATTAATGTTTTCTTTTTTAAAATTAGCTCTGTTTTAGGAATTCCATAAAGTTTAAAAAACAATAATATTATTAAATCTTTGTAAGAAAATTATTACACTATAATACCTGATAACTTAAATAATGACTAATCTGTAATCGTTGATCATGGGAAAGAAGTTTTATGTAAAAATTCCCCCTCTTTCTTTATATCTATTGAGATATTAATATCTTATAGATATTAAGATATATAAGATATAAGATATTAAGATGTATCTTATAGATGAGATATTATAATATTGAGATATTAAAAATTCACATAATGAATAAATGTGTGATATAGTATTTGTTTTTGTACAAAATTAATAATTTAAAAAACTATTCAATACAGTTATTATTGTTTCTTAGTTTTCAGTTATTTCTTTAATTACGTAAGAAAATGGAATGAAAAAAATTGGAAAATACAGTAATAATGTAATTAAATACTTTAATCATATTTCTATATACAAAAAAGGTGTAAAAAGTACGTTAAAATATATCAATAAAATAGACGGAAAGTAATTTGTATTAAAACATTGTGATTACATATAATCTACAGCATTTTTTGTAAAATTATATTATTTAAAAATTAAATAAAAAGGATCGTACGTGAATGATGTTACAGAATATTTATTTTTAAATTAAATTTAAATGCCATATACAAATAATATAAATAGTGTATATTTGTAAAAAAAAAAATTAAAATAATTTCTGTGTTCTAGGAAGAGAAGTAGCTGTTCGTAAAACCATAAAACTATACTTTAAATAAATAATCATTAAATTCTAAAACAACTTACCAGGGTAGATTAATATGAAAAAGAATAAAAAAACTTTTAAGACATTTTTATGATTCATATAAACGAAAGATAATTTAAAAATGATGTTTATACCGGTTGATATTAATAAAAAATAAGTGTAATAAATTTTTTAACAAGAAATTTAAGTACGGTCACCAACGTAATAATAATTATATAAAAACTGTGCCAATATTTTCAGTATCTAAATAACTGATTTAACATTAATTATTCATCAGAACTAAGTATTTTATTAAAGTTGCATTTTAATTAAAAATACTGAAATATAACAACAGTATTGCTAGAATAATAACTCTGCCAAAGGTTTGAATGAAGTATTTTATAATAAATAAGGAAAATATCTCGTTCATTAAAAATAAACCAACGTAAGCCGTTGCACTACTTATATATATATATATATATATATATATATATATATATGTATGTATATATATATCGAAATTCATCTCGAAAAATTGAATGAAGAAAGATTCAAGCTAATTCTGTATTTACAAACCTAATCGAAACTATAAGTTGTGAACCTTTTTTTAATTAAACCTAATTGGATTAGTTTTTTCCGCTTAAATTATACATGTTTTATCTTTTATGGTGTTTAGTTTCTTTAGCTTTTTCTTTCAAACAGTATTATAACTTATAACACAAGTATTACCCAAGACAACTCTAAGGATATGTAATAAAATGATCCTTGAGAGATCAGTCTCTTTAACTTTTCTAATAATTTTCCTATAAATTTTGTACCGTACATATTGTATTTCAATGATAAGCTGATCTCTTCAGATATATACTGGTTTACTCCGCTATCATACAGACTATTATTACATTGATAATTTTAAATTATATCTAACAGCAGAAATGCTTTATAAACAAATCCTGTTTCTTGACATTCTATCATTTCTGTATGACACTAAAGATTCATTTGATTTTTATGTCATTTTATAGAATAAAAAAAAGGAAATTACTAAGTCAAAAATAACTGCTTAAAATAAGCGTCTTATTTCGATTGCAGATTGCCTGTGATGTTACTTCATTCTACAGTTATCAGTAATATTAATTCTTGAAAATTGTATTGTTTAACTGGGTTAATTTTATGTTTTCTAAAAGATTCTGTAGTTTATTTTTCAGTTTTAATATATATGCTGATATATGTAAAGGTTAAACACATTAAACCACCTCTGAAAAGAACATCCAATAATTTAATCCTTTATTTCAGTTCAACCTAGGATATAGAACGTCGTATAAAAGTTGATTACAACATCCTAAATCACTAAATTATTAATTTCGATTTAAATTTCACACAAATATTTAATAATACTATTTTAACTGAATCGTTTCATTTTTAGTTAATAACTAACGATTTCTTTTGATTTTTAAAAGTTTTTTTTTTGTCTACAGTCATTTGACTAGTTTGATGCAGCACACCAAGATCCCCTATCTAGTGCCAGTCGTTTCGTTTCGGTCTACCTCCTACATCCTACATTCCTAACAATTTGTTATACGTATTCCAAACGTTGCCTGCCTGCACAATTTTTCCCTTCTACCTGTCTCTCCAGTACTAAAGCGACTGTTCCAGGTTGCCTTATTACGTGGCCTATAAGTCTGTTTGTTCTTTTTACTATATTTTTCTAAGTGCTTCTTTATTCATTAATTTGCCGCAACACGTCTTCATTTGTCATTTCCACCCAACTGATTTTTAACATTCTCCTATAGTACCACATTTCAAAAACTTCTAATCTTTTCTTCTCGGATTCCGATTGTCGAATTTTAACTTCCATATAAAGCTACGCTCCAAACATATACTTTCAAAAATGTTTTCCTGACGTTTAAATTAATTTTTGATGTAAAAAAATTATGCTTCTGACTGAAGGCCTATGCTATTCACTTATGCTATTTGGCATTTTATATGGTTCCTGCTTTGTCCATCTTTAGTAATTCTACTTCCCAAACAATAAAAATTCTTCTTCCTCCGTAATCTTTTCTTTTCCTATTTTATATTCTGTGGTCCATCTACATTATTTCTACTACATTTCATTACTTTCGTTTTGTTCTTGTTAATTTTCATTACTGTTACTCCGGGTCTAAATTTTTCTTTAACATCATTAACTGCTAATTCTATGTAAAGATTAAAAAGTAACGGTGATAGGGAACATCCTTTTCGGAATCCCTTTTTTATTACGGTTTCTTTCTTATGTTCTTCAATTATTACTGTTGCTGTTTGATTCCTGTAAATGTTAACAATTGTTCTATCTTTGTATTTGAATCCTAATCTTTTTAAAATGCTGAACATTTTATTTCAGTCTACATTATCGAATGCCTTTTCTAGGTCTATAAATTCCCAGTATTTTGGTTTGTTTTTCTTTAATCTTTCTTCTTATATTAATCTGAGCGTTAAAATTGTTTCCCTTGTCCCTATACTTTTCCTGAAACCAAATTGGTCTTCTTCTAACACTTCTTTCACTCTCCTTTCAATTTTGTACAGAATTCTAGTTAAGATTTTTGATTCATGACTAGTTAAGCTAATTTTTCTATATTCTTCATAATTATCTGCTGCTGCTTTCTTTGGTATCATGACTGCAACACTCTTTTTGAAGTTTGACGGAACTTCCCCTTTTTCGCAAATATTACACACCAGTTTGTATAATCCATCTATCGCTTCCTCACCTGCACTGCGACGTAATTCTGCAGTTATTCCGTCTATTTCAGGAGCCTTTCTGCCATTCAAATTTTTTAATGCTATCTTAAATTCAGATCTAGTATTTTTTCTCCCCTTTCATCCTCTTCGACTTCCTTTTCTTCCTCTATAACACCATTTTCTAATTCATTTCCTCCATATAACTCTTCAATTTATTCCACCCACCTATCGACCTTTCCTTTCGTATTATAAATTGGTGTACCATCTTTTTTTAACACAATATTAGATTTTAATTTATGTACCACAAAATGTTTCTTAACATTTCTGTATGCTCAGTCTATTTTACCAATGATCATTTCTATTTCCATGTCTGAACATATTTCCTTAATCCACTCTTCTTTCGCTAGTTTGCACTTCCTGTTTATAGTATTTCTTAATTTTCGATAGTTCCTTTTACTTTCTTCATCAATAGCATTCTTATATTTTCTACGTTCATCCATCAACTGCAATATATCCATATAAAGCCTCTGATATCTAAGATTTTTTACCAGTTCTCTTTTTTATGCCTAAGTTGGCTCCTGCTGATTTAATAATTTTCTTTTTAACATTCTCCCATTCTTCTTCTACATTTTCTTTCTTATCATTTTTTTACTCAAACTTCTAGAGATTCTTCCTCAAAAATCTTCTTTACCTTCTCTTTCTCAAGCTTCTCGAAATTCCACTGATACATCTGAATCTTTTTCTTCTGGTTTTTAAACCCCGATCTACATTTCATTATCACTAAATTATGGTCGCTTTCAATGTTAGCTCCATTTTAACCGTTTAAGGAAATAAATAAAATAACGTTTTACAATTATTTTGCACTTTTAAAAAAACTTATGGTCTATGCCAAAATAATGTTGAAAATTTTAGATTCATTTTTATTTTCCTTAGTGATATAAAACTGAGATAGGAAGTCACATAAAATAACTCTACACTTATCTTTTTAATTCTAGGATTATAGAATTCCAGTGAAAATGTTCTCTTGAAACTATCATCATTTATACTAACCTAAATACTACGTTCATCCATCAAATCTTAAAAAAAATTTTCTCCAGTATTAGCACAAAACTTTGTAAAACAATGTAAAGAGATGTAACCTTGAAGTAAGATTATGAAATATGCCACAATTTATTGGATTATCTAGATTTTTTAATTTCTAACGATTTTAACATACCGCTATGTTGATGAGCTTTTCCCACAATAATCATTAATTCTCATGTGTATTATATTATGTTGGCTAATTATTTTTCTTTAAATTTTATAAAAAAAGTTAGGAGTTGTTTTAAAACAGAATTACTGTTCACTAACCTAAAAAAAGAAATTACTTTTCTAACTATAACAGTGATAAATAGGAACCCACATCCCATTATTAAGACTGATCAGTTTCGTTATCAGTACCGTTATGTTGGCGTAGACCGATACACACACACGTGCACGCACACACACACACACACACACACACACACACACACACACACACACACATAATATATAACTTATATATATTTGTATTATATGTATATGTAATATATGTATATGTATTTGTATTATATGTATATACTTATATTTGTATATGTGTGCACGAAAGTGCGGGCGGGTGCGTGCGGGCGGGTGCGTGCGGGCGTGTGTATTTTCAGATATGCGTGGGTATTAATAACTGTGAATAATCTATTAAAAATAAGTTAATATCGAAACACAGTTTGTGTTACTGACAATATATCCGCTCACGCGCGAGCGTGTGTGCACGCGCGTGCTTGTATTTGTGCGTATTTGGGTATTTGCCTTTGTGTCTAAATTATATATATATATATATAAAACAAAATTATCCTACACACCTAAAGAAGCTTTAAAATGATAATAAAATAAATTAATATGTTAAATTTCTTTGTTTGATTAGAATAAATTGTATGATTTTGAGGCAGAACAGAAATCAACAGAAGTGGAGGTTTTCCGTAACGTATATCATTCCTCTTCCAATTTCCGCTTTGTTCGTGTACAATATGTGAAGTGGAAAACTCAGTGAAGCTTTCTTTGCCTATTTTGTCTTCTCTAAGATGATTGCTTTTATCTTTACCAAAAGTATTTTATATAGCTATATAATCTTGAGAATATTCATATGGAAATAAAGAAATTTTCATGATTGCAGTGTAAAACAATTATAAATTTTTTATTATATGTTAGTACAGGAGTGCATTTTTTTTTTTAAAGTTTATATTAGCCTAATTTACATAGTCAAATAATGATTTTTTTTATTAAGTGAAGAAGTATTACATTTATAATGTAATACACTAAGAAGTAATTCCAATGAAAGGGCGCTAATTTTCTTAAAATGTTATCTATTTTTAGATTATGTTATTATTTTATGAATAAATTAAAACAGGGCGATATGTTTTCTTCGTTCACGTCTCATTTTGTTGATAAAAAAATAAGGAATCTGTGAAAATTTAACTTTATTCAATGATTTGTTAATTTGACTATAACTTTTGAACAATCAAAATAATATTTTAATGAAATTTTACAAAAGAGTTATTCCTTGTAACTTTTTAAGGAAGTAAGGGGGAGAGAGAATTTGGCAAGGAAAGTGAAACCACAATGGAAAATGATTTAAATTTTTTCACTAATTTTGTAAATATTAATTCTTACGGACAATTTTTTAAATCAAATAACGATGATTAAAATTCAGATTAACGGCAAATTTGAAGAATTATAAACTACGATAAAGTTTGCGCAATACAAAAAATAACGTGTCGTGAATTTTAAACGAACTTCTTATTTCTTAAAGCATGTTTTTGGATTACTTAATCTTATTTTAGAGTAGCTTATTCAATAAAATAAATTGATTTAGATTGTTCAAAAATTACTCTTTTATTTGTTATGTTAAAATTATATCTAACCTAATTTATTATTTTAACTCTTTTTTTGAGTAATAGTTTTAAACGAATTTCTAAGAGAGATTTGAAAGTTTCAGAATCATATATTTATCTCTCTAAAAAGTGAAATTTACTTTTTATAACATTTTTTTCCTTTAAACACTTTTTATTTTGGAATATTACTAAAAATAAATGTTTACATGTTACATTCCTTTTCGTAAAAAATAAGGGTGTTCCTTGTTTAAAAAAATGTTAGGTTACCCTAGTCAGATGATGTTAATTAAGAATGAACCGGATCGTATCAGTGAAAGAAATACATAAAAATGGAAAAACTCAACTTGCCGCTGAAATGTACGTACTGGTTGACTGGGAAACGGTTTCAAACGAATCTAAGGTGGATGTATAAAAATCAATTTTGAAACCTGTCTCGTCATGTGGGGTTCAACTTAAAGGTATAGTATAGCTATAATATTGAAATTTTAAATTACAAAGTGGAATATCCAACAAAAAAAAAAATCTCAAAGATTTCGTTGAATATTAACAAATCGTTCATATACGACTACATTTTGACTATTAAAACTGAGCCAAAAAATTAAAGCATTTACTAAAAACATCTCACTATTTAATGACTATTCTAACCACTTTGCGCTAAATGTTTTACACAATCGTAATAATGTGCTTTGTTTCAAGTTAACTGACAGATTTTAATAGGTTATCTTTGAAGTTTTTAATTGAAGATTTCATTATATATTATATGACTCTTTTTCTGTTTAGCCTGGAATCACAAGAGTTCATTAGATTATGGTCTCTTATGATCATTAGATCATAAGAGACCATTGGGGATGATATGTATGAATGTAAATGAAGTGTAGTCTTGTACAGTCTCAGGTCGACCATTCCTGAGATGAGTGGTTAATTGAAACCCAACCACCAAAAAACACCGGTATCCACGATCTAGTATTCAAATCCGTATAAAAGTAACTGCCTTTACTTAACTGTGATATAAATAACTATTGGAATCGGTAATGTTGATTTTGTCTTTGTTAAACCAATTACCTGTTATTAATCCGAATTTTCTATATTAAGAATAGACTCTTTGCTGTTTTATTACAATAAAAACCACTCCAAAACATATGAACAATTTTATTTTTGTATTCTTCGGAAAAGTTCAATCTAATTCGCTTTTCAATAGTGTAATTTGTTTTAATGATTTCTTTAATTAAGCAATTTTTTTCTTTTTATGAAAATATTGTACTTTTTATGAATAATTAATTATTCTTAAAGAAAAATAACAAATAGCTTATTTCTTTTTCAATGAAACCATTTTATTTTTTTACACAAACAACTGGTTTCCATCTTCAATTAATTTAGACAAGAATGATTTTTAATCTTTTTTTTAATAATTAAATTGTTAAAATTACTTAATTTTATATAATTATTATAAAGATGGCTGTGATGGATAATTCTAACGATCTATTAAGAATTTTCTAAAAAAAACATACGCGAGTTTGTATAAAATATTAAGAAATCTAAAAGCGTTGAAGTTAAATAAAAGATAAATTCAACGCTATCAGAAGAAAGAAAAGTTTAGACTTCAGATTGATGTATTTTTCTTGCCTCTTTCTACCACCACCAACCCGCTAAAATTACAGCTCTACATCATTTATTTACTTCTGTGGGTCATTCAGTTGTTTTAAAAAAAGATGAGTTCTTTTCTTTTTCTTTACTGTTTACAAATCCTAGTATCTTTGCCCTCAGGGAGTTAATTATATACCGAGGGATATTATTGAGAGATTCGCTAATTATTTTTAATAATTTATTAACAATAGCTGATTAAAGTAATACAGTAATCAGTAACCATGAATATAATTTTAGCAATATATAGTAACAAATTACTTTTATAGTTTAAAATTATTCTATTTTCTTTAAAACTGTTTCCAGATTTACTTTACCAGAAACATTATATTATTGATTGACAATTGTTAAAAAAAACTGCGGAAATAAGAATTTTAATACTTTTTTACGGGTGATTTTTATTAAATGTAAATGATAAAATAAAGATAAATAAAGATCTAACCGGCGGCTGATCTTCGGACTAGACTTATGGCCGGCGGACGGGGAGGCCCGATTGAGTAGACAACGCCCTGGGCTGTGCTTTGCTTTGCTTGTTGAGGATCCGGCCCGGGGGGGGGGATAGGGTGAAAAAAAAAGATAAAATAAAAGTAAGATTACCAGTCTTCTTTATACCCAACGAAGATGGAACCAAAAACACGTCCGTTAATAGAAAAATGATTTAGGAAAACCTTTTAATGAATAAAAGGATATTGAAGACGAAATAATGTAAACGATTCAATCTTTACTTTATTTTACCATAATTTTGATATTTTCATTATGTATAGAATTTTGGGAGTAAAATTTATTATATTTTGAAGAAAATTACACTCTGTATTCGATCCTTAATATTTAGAATAATCGCTGAATAATCTTTATCTAGTTTCTTGAAGATCAGTACAAAGATTTTAGAAGTTTTAGGCACTATTTTAACGGTTAGTAAAAAACCAAAGAATTAAAATAAAAGAAATGAAAGATATAATCTAAATGCAATGTTAACAAAGGCACCTAAGGGTTTTTATTATTATTATTATTCATCTTGCTTTTCTAGGACTGGGCCTATCCATTACAAGCTGATCCATTACAAACACAAACTATTACAACAACCTCAATAAAATATTTTCTAGTTGATCTCATCATCGTCTTCTAGGCCGCCCAGACATATTCTATGAGTAGGATAAAAATGAAAAAAACTTTTACATTGATAAAATTATTTAGATTTATTACTCATTTTGCTATCATGACTCCTCTGATTTTCACGGAGGTTCTTGATTCTTTCATTTACATCAATGATATTGAGCTGATTTCTCTTCTTATATTTCAAATGGTTTCCAGCAACACATCTAAGGAAACCCATTTTTTATATTTAGGTAAGCTTTTAATCTTGCTTTTTAAAGCAGCATGTTTTTGAATTATAGAAAAATTGGATTGATGCTATTATTTACAAATTCATTAATCTATTTCCATTAATGAAAACTCATTAATGTGAACGATAAGTACAACTTATCATAAAAATTTACATCCATCTGACGCGGATGGCAGAACCCAGTAAGAGCCTCTACTTTCGTGTTCGAGGTTTTGCGTGGTCATTATCCTAGAAACCAGTCAACAGTCTCGACGACTGGAAAACGAGAACGGAAGAGCCTAAAGATGAGGGGTCATCGAAAATACCTGGTGCAAGCCCAGACACTTTAAAGTGACATCTATACTACTAGAATTCTTTTCAAGGAGTTGGTATCGCTTTCGTGAGCTAACATCTTACTCGAAAACTATAACAAAAAATAAATATTTCTTATTGATAATTTGTTTAATAATTTTATTTATAGTCGTATCATCAATTAAAGACATTATTGTGATGTAATTTTACCGGTAAACGAGCAGACTTAAGCAAACTCAGGCCAACCATTCCTGAGAATGAACCCCAACCACCAAAGAACGCCGGTATCCACCATCTGTTGTTCAAATCCTAAAAAAGCAACTATCTTTATTCGGATTTGAATCTGAGAACCCTACTACTGAGAACTCATCGTGTTTCATGGATTCTAGGATGTAAGGAAGCAATATAAAAAATCGCTTAAAGAAAAGTAGGCCAACTCAATAAATTGATAATATTGCCCCTTTTTCCAAAGTGTTAGAGGATCAGTTTGGTATGGAAAAAATAGATATTAGAAATACGATCAAACGTATGACAAAATAAAAGAAAGGTAAATTGGTTTTAAATTCAATTTTAATGGTTGTAGATTATTTTTAATTTAAAAAAATGTGTAATTAAGATGTTTTATTCCATTTCAATTATTACATATTTTAGCCTAGGTAAAACAATAAAAATTAAAATAATATCATAATCAAAATCTCTTTATAAGATTTTAAAAATATATTTTATCATTTAAAAAAAACAACTCTACTTCAAATAACTTCTGAATAGAAAAATACGACGAGCAATGTGAACAATGTTTTTTTTCATTTCAGAGGACTTATCCTCTTTACACACGCGCGCACACACACTCACGCCGCGCGCGCACGCACGCACACTAACGCGCCCACACGAACGAGTAAGTTATCTTCTTAAATAAAAAAAAATCATTGAACAATAACAATAAGAAAAATTCTTTTCTCAAAAAGAAGTCGAAAAAGAAAAACATCTTTTCATTTCCGATGCCCTCACTATTCAGTCAGAAACGCACCGATTTTCAGAGTACAGCGCACTGCATATGTTCTATAAACAAGTAAATCTTACAAGCATCAAGTTTAAACACATTCACCACTACGATTCAAGGCATAAGCGCGTATGAAAAATACATCACTACACAGTCTACATAGCTTCAAATTGAGGTTATGTTGTCTGTTGTCGAAATTAAATTGAGCGTAACTAATGAATGAATCAACTAATCTTCATCAAATGTTCACATCCACAACATCAGATACACCACTACAACATATATAAATTGATCTAGTAGTTTTGGAGATTTGTGAACCACAAAACTTTTAAATTCATATCTGAATCTCAATAAAAATTGATCTGGTAGTTTTGGTTATTTTTGAGCCCCAAATTTTATACTTTACTTTCATATAATACATTTTAAATGAATAGTATTTTTGTATTTCATACTTCAAAACGTAAAGAAAATTCAATTTCACCTCCCCAATCCCACCGTACGGCCGAAAGTACTTTTCTTCGAAAAGTCGGTAAAAACCCAATATTGAACCGCAAAGTTAACTGTAATTGCTATGTTTAAATTTGTAGAGAAGAATTCAAATCACTAATAACAATTAAAAAAAAATGGTTGAAATTTAATAAACTTAGTTCAAAACACGGTTATTAACCTATGAAAGGAAGTTTATTAAACATTTTTACGACCAGCTTGCAAAAAAATGTAAAACTTGCATTTTGTTCTATTAATTCAGAGGTATTTATAAAACTAAGTTAAAATTAGAATCACGATTAACTAAACATAAACTAATAAAAGAAAAAAGTATATATATATAATACTACATCCTAAATTCAGAATAATTTTCCTCTTTTGAAGTTAGAGCGTAAAACTAATAAATTATCTCTCACAAAAATATTTATATTGTGATGATATCAGTAATCCAAAATATAAATATTGAAGAAACGTTCAATTTTTATTTTACTTTTTATAAATGTGTTTTTATTTTTTTTGTTTAGTTTGTTCCACTGTTCGTAAATAAAATTACAATTGACTTTTTTATGTTTTTAACGAATTTATTTTTATAAGGATGTAGTGTGTCTACGTTAAAAAAAAATTAACAAACATCAGAGTACAGCTTTTATAACTAATAATAAGCTACATAACTGTAAAATATTAAGTTTTACTCAAACGCACCACAAAATAAAGCTAATTCAGAACTATTCACTTTATAGCAAAATAAAAGAGTGATTGTAAGCAGTCACGTAGTATAGTCTGTTGTTTCCAACAAATGGTGTGATCACTATTTTTTTTGTTTTGTCTTCAGTCATTTGACTGGTTTGATGCAGCTCTCCAAGATTCCCTATCTAGTGCTAGTCGTTTCATTTCAGTATAGCCTCTACATCCTACATCCCTAACAATTTGTTTTACATATTCCAAACGTGGCCTGCCTACACAATTTTTCCCTTCTACCTGTTCTTCCAATATTAAAGCGACTATTCCAGGATGCCTTAGTATGTGGCCTATAAGTCTGTCTCTTCTTTTAACTATATTTTTCCAAATGCTTCTTTCTTCATCTATTTGCCGCAATACCTCTTCATTTGTCACTTTATCCACCCATCTGATTTTTAACATTCTCCTATAGCACCACATTTCAAAAGCTTCTAATCTTTTCTTCTCAGATACTCCGATTGTCCAAGTTTCACTTCTATATAAAGCGACACTCCAAACATATACTTTCAAAAATCTTTTCCTGACATTTAAATTAATTTTTGATGTAAACAAATTATATTTCTTACTGAAGGCTCGTTTAGCTTGTGCTATTCGGCATTTTATATCGCTCCTGCTTCGTCCATCTTTAGTAATTCTACTTCCCAAATAACAAAACTCTTCTACCTCCATAATCTTTTCTCCTCCTATTTTCACATTCAGCGGTCCATCTTTGTTATTTCTACTACATTTCATTACTTTTGTTTTGTTCTTGTTTATTTTCATGCGATAGTTCTTGCGTAGGACTTCATCTGTGCCGTTCATTGTTTCTTCTAAATCCTTTTTACTCTCGGCTAGAATTACTATATCATCAGCAAATCGTAGCATCTTTATCTTTTCACCTTGTACTGTTACTCCGAATCTAATTTTTTTCTTTAACATCATTAACTGCTAATTCTATGTAAAGATTAAAAAGTAACGGAGATAGGGAACATCCTTGTCGGACTCCCTTTCTTATTACGGCTTCTTTCTTCTGTTCTTCAATTATTACTGTTGCTGTTTGGTTCCTGTACATGTTAGCAATTGCTCTTCTATCTCTGTATTTGAACCCTAATTTTTTTTAAATGCTGAACATTTTATTCCAGTCTACGTTATTGAATGCCTTTTCTAGGTCTATAAACGCCAAGTATGTTGGTTTGTTTTTCTTTAATCTTCCTTCTACTATTAATCTGAGGCCTAAAATTGCTTCCCTTTTCCCTATACTTTTCCTGAAACCAAACTGGTCTTCTAACACTTCTTCCACTCTCCTCTCAATTCTTCTGTATAGAATTCTAGTTAAGATTTTTGATGCATGACTAGTTAAACTAATTGTTCTGTATTCTTTACAATTATCTGCCCCTGCTTTCTTTGGTATCATTATTATAACACTTTTTTTGAAGTCTGACGGAAATTCCCATTTTTCATAAATATTACACACCAGTTTGTATAATCTATCAATCGCTTCCTCACCTGCACTGCGCAGTAATTCTACAGGTATTCCGTCTATTCCAGGAGCCTTTCTGCCATTTAAATCTTTTAATGCTCTCTTAAATTCAGATCTTAGTATTGTTTCTCCCATTTCATCCTCCTCAACTTCCTCTTCTTCCTCTATAACCCATTTTCTAATTCATTTCCTCCGTATAACTCTTCAATATATTCCACCCATCTATCGACTTTACCTGTCGTATTATATATTGGTGTACCATCTTTGTTTAACACATTATTAGATTTTAATTTATGTACCCCAAAATGTTCCTTAACTTTCCTGTATGCTCCGTCTATTTTACCAATGTTCATTTCTCTTTCCACTTCTGAACATTTTTCTTTAATCCACTCTTCTTTCGCCAGTTTGCACTTCCTGTTTATAGCATTTCTTAATTGTCGATAGTTCCTTTTACTTTCTTCATCATTAGGATTCTTATATTTTCTACGTTCATCTATCAGCTGCAATATATCGTCTGAAACCCAAGGTTTTCTACCAGTTCTCTTTATTCCGCCTAAGTTCGCTTCTGCTGATTTAAGAATTTCCTTTTTAACATTCTCCCATTCTTCTTCTACATTTCCTCCCTTTTTTTTACTCAGACCTCTTGCGATGTCCTCCTCAAAAATCGTCTTTACCTCCTCTTCCTCAAGCTTCTCTAAATTCCACCGATTCATCTGACAACTTTTCTTCAGGTTTTTAAACCCCAATCTACATTTCATTATCACCAAATTATGGTCGCTATCAATGTCTGCTCCTGGGTAAGTTTTGCAGTCAACGAGTTGATTTCTAAATCTTTGCTTAACCATGATATAATCTATCTGATACCGTGCAGTATCGCTTGGCTTTTTCCAAGTGTATATTCTTCTATTTTGATTTTTAAATTGGGTGTTGGCAATTACTAAATTATACTTCGTGCAAAACTCTATAAGTCGGTCCCCTCTTTCATTCCTTTTGCCCAGCCCGTATTCACCCACTATATTTCCTTCCTTGCCTTTTCCAATGCTTGCATTCCAATCTCCAACTATTATTAAATTTTCATCTCCTTTTACGTGTTTAATTGCTTCATCAATCTCTTCGTATACACACTCTACCTCATCATCATCATGGGCGCTTGTAGGCATATAGACATTAACAATCGTTGTCGGTTTAGTTACCTAAACCGACAACGATTTTATCCTTATTACAATGATTCTATCGCTATGCGTTTTGAAATACTCTACTCTCTTCCCTATCGTCTTGTTCATTATGAAACCTACTCCCTCCTGCCCATTATTTGAAGCTGAGTTAATTATTCTAAAATCACCTGACCAAAAGTCGCCTTCCTCTTCCCACCAAACCTACTACATCCACATTTATCCTATCCATTTCCCTTTTTAAATTTTGTAGCCTACCAACCTTTTTTAAACTTCTAAAATTCCACGCTCCGACTCGTAGAATGTTATTTTTTAATTTTCTGGTGACCCCTTCCTTAGTAGTCCCCACCCGGAGATCCGAACGGGGGACTAGTTTACCTCCGGAATATTTTACCAAGGAAGGCGCCTCCATCATTGCTATATGAAAATGCAGAGAGCCACATTTTCTTGGGAAAAAAAGCAGCTGTAGTTTTCCATTGCTTTCAGCTGCGCAGTAATCAGAGGACTGAGTGATGTTGATATGGCCGTTTAAGTCAATCTGACTCACGCCCCTAACAACTACTGAAAGAGCTGCTGCCCTCTTTCAGGAATCATTCCTTAGTCTGGCTCTCAACAGATACCTCTCCGATATGGTTGCACCTTCGGTCCAGCTACTCTGTATCCCTGAGCACTCAAGCCCCCTCACCAACGGCAAGGTCTCATGATTCATAGAGGAGGGTGATCACTAATAAAATGAAAAATAGCTCTGACACAATTTTGTGTATTATGGGCCCAATATAGCAATTGATCCAAGAATAATAATGTATCATCTAATACAGCTTGTTCGAATTGATGGACCAAATGAAGTTGTTTAAATAAATTTATCTATATAAAATTCAAAATTTAAGAAAAACAATATATTTAAAAATAACTGAACGGATTTCTGGGAGTTTTCAGCAGTAGAAAAAAAATATATTATCTAAGATTTAATTTCTTATAAAATTAGGCTGATTAGTGAGTAAAGTAAAAGCGAGTACCAAGTAAATTAAGAATGTTTATTTGCTCAAAGCCTTTCTAAACTGATAAAGATTTTTTGGAATTAAACTGTTAAAAATAAAACTTCTTTAATAAAGTAAGTACGTATACCTTCTGGAATTTAGTAGTGGAAGGTTTTTAAATTTTATTTTTTATTTTTTCTGTAGTTAAACTACTTAATCATTGTCTACGTATAAATACGTTTTTGAAAAAAATATCCACAGAAATTCTTCGTTTTCTTAACAATTTGTCTTGAAAAAGAAATAAAGCAGTCGATAAAATAAAGCATCTTAATAAATGATAATTAATTAAAGGTAATTGATATGAATGATTCTCGTAGAAAGGAATCCTATGGCATCGTGTTGAAAGCCAGTTATATATTTTAATCGATATTACTTAGGGTAAATTCTAAAACCTAGATGTGATGTTTAATACATATTAAAACAATTTAAAAAATTAAATTAAAATAAATTGTGAAATTAGATGTCTCAATATATATAAATTAATTTTTTTTTGCTATTGAACTTTATTTATAATTGGTTTTCTACACGCTTAAAAACCATGAGTAGTAAATTGATTGACCAACTATATAACATGAATGAACTCCATCCAGTGACACTCCTCCTCGAATATAAACATTAATTATATACGTTACTTCTCAAGAACAAAACATAATGAAAGTGAACCAACACGATGTAAGGGGGTAGAATTTTAGGGGTGGGAACCCCGCACTGTCATCAGTGCGGGTCTGACGGCGGCTGGCAGAGCTTTTTCCACCTCTACGGAAAAAAAGCAATGATAAAAACAGAACAAATAAAAATAACAAATAGAAGTAATTCATTATTAAAATTAAAAATCGTAATAAGAAATAATAATAAGTAAGAATATAAGCAAGATAAAAATAACGTAATAAGTGAGATAATAGAATCAAACTTAACAGCTGACATCAAAAAGTTCAATAGTTAAACAATGTTAATAGATAATAAGACTGAACACACAAGTAATAATACTCGACATAATATTCCTCCTTAATACTCCTTTCTCCTTAATACTCGACATTCAAGTCGAATAATTCCAAATGATTATAAGTACGATGAATGAATTCTCACCTTACTCATTATCACATAAATATAATATAATCAACTGTAACATAAAAATCTGAAACGATAGATATAATATAGAAACCGGTCTATCAAAGTAATTGACACCATAGATATCACCCCTGTCTATGGATTTGATATCCTGTCGTCATATATCACCCAAGTCTAAAACATGGAGGAGCCTTTTTAGTCGTCTAATAGCCCCACTATTGTCTAACAGATTCACCGCTAGATGGTTCACATGTCTATTTAGTCTAGATATATAGTTGTTGCTTACCCTCTAGATTTTCTTACGAATATGTGGGATGCTTAGATAGTCGTGGACCTCGTTATTCCTTACGAACCACAGTGCTTCCGTTATGATCATAAGTACTTTGTTTTGAAATCACTGGATGACCTAAATGTCATAACTGTTGGAAACAACTTGTAATTCTTACAAGTAGTATAGTTGCATACCGTATTACCACATTGGTTTCAGAAATACCATATTTAGCAATAATTTATTTGACAGAGATAAATGAGATTTCCTACCCAGCAACAACCAGTACATTCGCATAAACGTAGTGTTTAACTGCTTCTTTTTTCTTTTATATGATCCTTCCAGATCATACAGCGGTCTAGACGCAAACCCTAGTACCGTACATTTTTCAAATCACGGATGTATTATCTAGGTGGACTCAAGAGTAATCACCTCTCCTCAACGTAAACGTTACATTGAATTAGTAAAATTGACTCTTACCTTCTTCCATTTACATGCCCACACGTTGATAAGATGCAATGAAGATTGCAGTTTACTCGAGGCTAGAGCCGCGTCGCTATAAACTGCCAAGATTACTTCGTCGTCCGCAAAGGACGCAACTATAACATAGATTGGACTGGAAAGGTCAGCAGGAAAGATCAAATATAAAATCGGATCCAAAACTGAACCTTGTGGATCCCCTGACTGACAGTCTTTACAGATAGACAATTCCTGGTTATAACTTAGCTTTCTTTTTTTCTGTTTAGCCTCGGGAACCACCGTAAGGTATTACTTCAGTGCATGAATGGGATGATATGTATGAATGTAAATGAAGTATAGTCTTCTACAGTCTCAGGTTGACCATTTCTGAGATATGTGGTTAATTGAAACCCAGCCACCAAATAACAACGATATCCACGACCTAGTATTCAAATCCGTATAAAATACCTAACGTGTGTAAAAGGTCAATCTAAGTAGTTTTGTATGCCTAAATAAAACGGTTGAGGTAGGTTTGACTAAGTTGTAAAGAATACCTAATAATTAAACTTTGCCAACGGCATGTTGCCCATCTAAGAAAGCCGCCGAACAATATTTCTTCCTTTCCATATATCCGTAGATAAGACTAACAATTTTATGAGCTTTTTCAGTGATTGAATGGCTGCTTCTAAAGCGAAACTGATGATTTAGGATAATGTTATTGTTTATTAAAATTGGCCAGAGTCTCCGAAGGAAGACCCTCTCAAAAACCTAAAAAAAAATAGGAAGTAAACTTCTGTATGAAAACACATCGTTTACCGGCTTACCTTGCTTCAAAACCATAGTTATTTGTGATATTTTCTATTTCGTTGAGTAGCATTTGTCCGAAAGATTGCATTAAAAAAGTGAATTATGTGAAGTAATGCCGAAGGCGGCAACATAAATAACATTCTACCAGTGATTAAGAAAAATCCCGAAGACTTTTTTGAATCATTTCATTTTTTAAATTCCTCCGATACCTCTATAGTTGAAACGGATTTCATCGGGAAGCATAATAAAGTGGACTGTCTAAGAGTTCAAAAATTTCCTCTTCAACCTCTCTCAATTCATGTGGTTGGACGACTTCGTATAAGTGCGTAGCAAACATTTTCCCTTTCTGGCTACAATCCCGTCCATACGATGTGATCTTAAAGAGAGAGATGACAATGTCTCATTATATAACCTAAACTATAAGGTTATTGACAAAAAAAGTTGGATGGGAGCGAGGAAATTTTTAATAAAAGGCTTACTTTGCATTAAATAAAATAGAACATAGTCTAACAAGCTACGTATCGGTAACAAGCCCCGAATATTCACAATTATATTAGGAATACTTACATCTAAAGAAAGACCAGTCAAGAACATTTTGAAAATTTCTTTCCAAGGGTATCGTATTAAATGACTATATATTTATTTGTTTATGGAAACTGAAAAACATACTTCACATAGGTCATCATCCAGAACTAAACAAGTAGGTAGATGCTTTCGCAGTAGTTCACGTCCAGTGATAAAAACCTAGATGTTACTTAAGTTACTTTTAATTAGTTACTTTTAATGGAGAGTTTCAAGAGGACTCTATTAGATCTATAAATTATCTTCTTTCCCAAATTTCTTTCGGGATACTTGTTCTAATTATCAGTGTGTTGTAACGTGCCATCTTGAGAACTATAACTTCAGCTTCAGTTGATTTATATTTTAAACAAGCTGAAGTTGTGTTCTTAAAAAAGATGTTTATTTCCTTCCAAGCGCACCAGTTTTCTCATTATCTTTTACGCAATGGTTACATTGGCATCAGTCCATCTACTTTATTTTGGTTAGAAAAAATAAATAAAGCCTGGTAGCACCCGTATATTAATTTGAACTTAAAACGGTATGAATGAGTGTTCCACATTCTGCATGACTAACGGTACAGATTCAAATTCGCTTGCGCCTGCGGCTTATTTCTATATACCGGTTTAGGCACCATATAATGGCGTAAATTTCAATCTGGAAAACCTTTGTTGTTTTACCCAGTAGAAATTCCTTCGAATTGAGTCTATATATTCCAATCTCGATTTGTTCTTAGATTCCGGAGCAATCTGTATAAACGGATTTTTGTTCAATCAATATATAAAATATCTTTATTTCTACCTCACAAATGCAAACAGTAAATGGATAAAATTATGAGAATGGTGATGTTTTGTCAGTAGTTTAGTGTAATTCAGCACACACCTAATAATGACACTGTTAATATTTTTAAGTTTCTTCTTGCTACCCGACGTCAGAAAAGTCAAATCCCACTCTACCAAATTAATTTTCACTCATAAAGAAGTTTCTATATTAAAAGTTAATAAGCATTGAGTTCTATTCATTTACTCTATTGTCATAAATCATATTTTCATCTGTAAAATTTATATTTTCAGAAGTGTAATTTTACTCTTTTTTCATATGACTAAACTTTGTTTTTTTTTTTAACGGCAGTATTTCTATAAAGTGATGTAGGCACCAAACTTAGCTCTTTTAAAAATTTTACATTTCAACATATTTTACTTATATTGGCATAGACTAGTGTAATATTATTGCAATTATCTAACTGTCATGTACTAGCTTAATTGCAGAATAAACTGTAATTTTGTCATTAAGTCACATAGCAATTAAGTAGAAATTATAAACGTCTCGATATCTGAGTACGTGTAATCTAAGTATACGTATAATCTAACTACCTCTTCTATCTAAGTACGTATACATCAGAAAATATTAGTTTAAACGAGATGAATAAATTAAGTTGATTAATTCAAATTTGAAAAACTGGAAAAAATAGTAATAAAATAGAATTATGCTAGATTAATATTTATTTTTACAACTTTTTATTTCTAAAAAAATTGTTAATTATAACAATATCAGTGAAAAATATGTGAAATATAGCCTTATAATGATTATAATCTGATATAGCTTATTTAATTAAACAAAGGATAATTTAATATAGATTAATCTTTATAATAATGCATAAATCCACTCTATACTACTTCTGTAATTCCTGATTTAAAAAAAAGGTTTTATGTTGTTATACATTTTCTATTTATGATTATCATGTAAATACTGTACATTAATTAATCAGATTAATTTACTTTTGGTGATATAATAGTTAATATAATATAACAAATTACAAATATAAAGAAACATCAAATTAAAAATTTTATTTATGTTTTTATGTATTAAATGTTTTATGAATTTCATTAAGTAAAATAGCGTTTAGTCTTTAAGTCTGACGTTAAGTCGAGCGCACCGGGCTGGTCTAGTGGTTAATTCGTCATCGCAAATCAGCTGATTTTAAAGTTGAGAGTTCTAAGGTTCAAATCCTAGTAAAGGCGGTTGCTTTTATACGGATTTGAATTTCAGATCCTGGATACCGATGTTCTTTGGTGGTTGGGTTTCAATTAACCAAACATCTCATGAACGGCCGATCTGAGTGACTGTGCAAGACTTACACTACATTTACATTCATATATATCATCCTCATTCATTCTCTGAAATAATACCTTTCGGTGGTTCCGGAGGCAAAACAGGAAAAGAAAGTTTTTAAGTCAATCAAAAAATTTTCAATTTTATATATATACAGTAATATTTCAAAACTAATTTTAGCAACTATGAATAAATTTTCAATAATTCTGATTGTAGTATGTAAATTTAGTTTTAAAATCACTATTTATCTTTAATTGTTGAATGAGTTATTTGACCTTGATTTCATATGAAGACTGAAACCATTACCAACCGTACTATCAGTTAAAGTTTCGCCAAAAATAATAAAAAAATTGTCATCGTCAGCCATTACATGTACTATATTGATATACCACATCTTCTAATTCTTTCTTCAAGTACAATTTGGGAAAAGGTATTTTCTCATAATTATCAATATTCCCAAATATTGAATTAAGTTAAAAGGAAGCTTTGTGAAGAGTCGCAGTTGTACTTTATGTACATCTACATAAAAGGTATCTAATTTCAATGTGGAATTTACTCCGACAAGCTTATTGGCATAACAGTATGTTCACGTTTTAGTCGTAGTAATTACAATCAATTTATTTATTTTTATTTTTCACATATAAATTTATTATACGCATTACAAATTAATTTAGGTGATTATCCTTTCAATTTTTAGTCTTTCGTGATATATCGAGAAAAAGCATTAGAGAGATGGACAGAAAATATAAATAATAAATTATTAATGATTCAAATTATTAAAATAATGATTGTAAAATGTACACAATTACATTATGCACTAATAATGAAAGTTTAAAAAATAAAATAAAAACTTAGGCAAATGTAATAATATGTTTTAAATCTATCCTATATGAAATTTGAATGAAAATAGATATATACAGAATAGAAAAATTTGAACATCCCAAAGAAACCGTTGAACTAGAGGAATTAAAAAAGGCGTGTAAGATTGAATACAGTTCCTACTACATAAAAATACTACTTTATTTATGATGTAAATTATTCATAATTTAATTACTGTTGTATATTTTGTGATCGGAAATAAACTACGAAATAGAATCTACTAGTATACATTAAGTTTAATGGCCAAATTTTCGATCAATTTAGTGTATCTTATGATTACAGAAAGGTGAAATTTAGTGGTAGATAGCACTGAATCAAATGTTTTTAGAAAGACGTGCCTATCACGATGTTTGTCTTACTAAGCCCATCTCACACAATCATTCACTCTCTCCTCTCTCACTCACTCTCTCTCTCTTTCTGGTTAATGTGCATTCTAAGAACAATTCATCTGTATATGTTTATATTTATGTTGACTGCCCAGTGTAGAAGTGTGGTTGAAGGCGTTTAGGCAGCTGTGCGTGTCTGTTATTATTGCATGTTTTGACGGCGAGTTTGGAAGCTGTAGCTACATCTTAGCGAACTCTATAAACATAAATCTGATGCCAAAACATAACGTGTCAATGGCGGGCTGGCACGCTACCAGATGCATGACAGAAATCGTCAAATCAATATTTTCTTCGCTTCTAGTCGCCGTATCTTCCTCTATCATCAATCAATTGAACTTTCACTTTCTTTTTTCTTATTACCGAGTCGAGAATAACTTTAGATTCGGTCCCTAGTGTAGTCTACTGTCGTTAACTAAAAAAATAAAGTGTTGCTGTACGCGTCAATACTAAAGCGAACGAGATGATTGGGGAAACTTATTTTTTCTTGGGACACAAAAACAAATCTTTTTTTATTCTTTTTCAAATAGTGAAAAGACGACAGATGTATTTCATTCTTATTCTTCATTTTCATTATTCCTGTTATTTTTAACTAAATTTATTTGTCAATTAAATTTTCAAGTTATTGACATTTATATCCAAAAATCTTATTTGTAATAATCTACTTTTAAAACAACCATTAAGATTACTGAGTGACATTTACGATTAAGTTTATAAAACTAAAAACATAAAAATCTGCATTTGAACATTTAAATTTTAATTCCGCGATTCTTAGAAAAATATTGAAAAAAGTTAAAAAGTACACAGGAAATAACAATAGCTAATTAATAAAATAATAATAGCTAACATTTTTCATTCTAGCAATTACAAAACCGCTGTAATGTAAATAATCATAATTACCTTTACTTAATTAACATAAATAATTCTGATAATTAGAATTTATGAAATCTATTACATTGAATGAGCAGATGTTTTGTTATTAAGATTATTAAGATCTTATTATTTAATTTTATTATTGTTATTATTATGATCTTAGACATAATTTTACAATTATTTTAAAGAAATTGTAAAACCGTCAGAAATTCTTAAAAGACAGTCTGATGAGGAAACATTGACAAACATAAGCATCTACAAACGAATAAGATTTTTAAAGACGACCGATTCTAATAGAAAATGAACTGCAATCTCGCCGTCCGAAAACAACGATAATAAAAAAAATGGCTTACAAGATTAACATGATTATTCAAAGTGATATCAAATTACAGTGAGGAATGTTGCTTCTACACTCAATTTCAGTGACTTCAATGTCAGAAATCAACTTTAACTACCGGAAAGTATACGCACGTTGGATTTCACGAATTTTAACCGGTGAACACAAACACGTCTGCTGGTGGCGCACACATTGTTATCACAATATAAACAAAAGGGAAATGAAGTTTTACAGTTTATGTCATTACTGATGAAACTTGGGTACACTATTCTACCCCAGAAAGAAGAGAGCATCAATGTAATAGTAAAATCCTTCATCTTTGAAACCGAAAAAATCAAAAACCATTTTTTCAGCTGGAAAAATTACGGCTTCATTCTTTTAAGATATGTGAAGGGTTCTACACATCGATTTCCTTTATTTTTTTCTTTATTATTACAGCAACGCACTATAAACGCCGAATATTAATCAGATTTAGTGAAGGGTTTAATAAAATCAATCATCCAAAACAAGAGGAAAAGTCAACATTCCGTCTTTTTTACACAGAATAATGCTGGCCCTCATGTAACCCTAATACAACAGCTACAATTTGTAAATTAAAGTGAATTATTCTGCAACAGAATAGTCCTTCATAGTCCAACCTTGCACTCTCTCACTTCCATTTGTTGGGACGTTTAAAAGAGGCTCTAAAGAGTAAAAGGTTCTGTTCAAATGAAGAAATTATTGAAGCTGTTCGAATCACCACCCATAGGAATTTTTTTTTATTCTGAAGAAATATGGAAGCTATCCGAAAGAAGACCCCTATGCACTGAAAATGATTGAGACTATGTTGAAAAATAACAGTATGTAATTTATTTGTTTTATGTAACTTTATGAATAAAAAATTAATTATATTTGAACGCTCCTCGTATATATCTAAATAACCTCCAATTCAAATTTGACTACCACTAATTAATGTACGCCTCTTACATACGTTGGGAAAACTTATCTCGAGAAAGATAAAGCTAATATGACCATTAAACCATTATCTCAACCCACGAGCAAAATCTAAGGCCTGGAACGGTCTTTACGCATTCTTATGATTGAAAACTTTTAAAAGGATTTTTAATAGATTTAAAATTCTAAAAGGCGATTGCTTTATTATTATTCTTGTAGAGCAATAAAGCTCCAGCATTACTATTGATAAAGCAAGTTTCTTAATTCTGTAATTTTTTATTTAAATTATCTTTTCTCATAAACAAATTTGCGAGTAGTTTCCAGAACATGCTGGGATGCAGCTGACTAATCAGGACTTCATTTATAACTCTATTATTTGGCGTATAATAAATACGTAAATTAAACACTCTTTAATTTTGTCCGGTTTCAGATGATTTTTTAACAATATACCCATCTAGATCTAGACTTTAAATAAAATTTTTGTAATCGATTTTTGAGCGCAATCTTGTTTTATAATTTATTTTAATAAACGGTTAGCATAATTATTCATTGGTCTAAAGAAATGAAAATGAATAAACTCATATCCCATTTGTAAGGAAATTCACTGGGAAAAAATGGAAAGAAAAAACTAAATATTACTACAGTGTCTTCTTTCATTTTTTAACTGCTTTTAGAAAATAGGACAAAATATTAGACAGTTGTTAGTGAGAAATTATTACAAATGTTTTTTTTATTACTCAACTGCCCAAAAAGAAATGTTAATGTATTTAGGGTGTGAACCCATCGGGTTGGTCTAGTGGTTAACGCGTCTTCCCAAATCAGCTGATTTAGAAGTCGACAGTTACAGCGTTCAAGTCCTAGTAAAGCCAGTTATTTTTACACGGATTTGAATACTAGATCGTGGATACCGGTGTTCTTTGGTGGTTGGGTTTTCAATTAACCACACATCTCAGGAATGGTCGAACTGAGAATGTACAAGACTACACTTCATTTACACTCATACATATCATCCTCATTCATCCTCTGAAGAATTATCTAAACGGTAGTTACCGGAGGCTAAACAGAAAAAGAAAAAAGTAAAAAGGGTGTGAATGTTATGTATGAATGTTTGTTCCACCGTAACAGCTCAATGGCTGAACCTATTTAAATGTATAAACCCGCGTAAGAATCTTTGCAAGCTCCCACAAACGTAAAAGTGAAATGAAAATGGAAAAAAAATTAAAAAATAAGCATGAAAACATTTCAGTTTAATCAAATTTTTAATAAAGAATACTTTCAAAAAAATACCTCGAATTATGTTAGACAACGTTTTTTTCTTCCATTTCATGAACCGCGGGACTCGAATATGTCACTTTTCGTCAAAAAGGTGGGTTTATGAATCGCGCCGCTAGGTAGCAGTAATGATAGTACTAGGTAGCGTACCAAAACTTGATAATGTACTTGAAATAATAAAATTTAAACGAAAATATACTACAGCTTGTTTTAATAGCAAATGCTGTTATGTTAGTGAAAGTATGTAAATGAAAGTAAAGTAAGATGAAACAATTTTTTTAATTCCCATCACTTCATTTAAAAAAACAGAAGTATTAATTTACAAAAGATTGCAGCTGCTAATAAAACACAAAAACTCGAACAGTAGGAAAGTGTTACAAATGTGGCAACAAAGATTTGTTACATAAAACAGACATAAATTCGACTGGTAAAATTTTTATTCTACAATTAGAACTATTGATGGAGAAATAAAAAAAAAGTTCATTTAATAGTAATATAAAAAGTGTGTCCACGGATTCGATAAAAATCGGGGGTACACTTACAAAGTAATAAGTCTAATATTACATCACGGATCTTCAATTACTGAAGGTCATTTACACTAGTTTTATTAAAAAAGGAAAAATATGGTATGAAGTGAGTGATATGACTATCAACAAAAAAATTGGCCAAAAAATTCAAAAAATGTATATTTGTTTGTTCTAAAAAAGGCAATAAATTTTAATAATAAATCCATAAGACAACAATCAGTAATTCATACAATTAAATAAAAGAATAATCTAACAAAACGCGGTGATATCCAAAAAAAATTACAATGAAATTGTAAACCGTTCGGTAAAAGTCTCACAGATATCATTTCTTTCATTCAAAAAACAAAAATTATTGTAATATAATTGAAATCGTTTTTAACAAATGATACTGATATCAAATTATCAGAATCTGTTAATAATTTAGGACTAAAAAAAATGCATACGTTTAAAAAAATACATGTTAAATATTTGTAATAGACAATAGATATACAATAAAAGATAATAAACAATGTTTAAGCGTTGTATATCATAAGCAAACAATAGAAAAATATGTTACAAAACTTTTACCGGTCCGATTTCATTTATTCTTATGATTATTCATTTCTTAATATATGAAATCGGGCCGGTAGAGTTTTGTAACAAATTTCTCTATTTTTTTGCTTATTATATGGAACGCTTAAACACTGTTTATTATCTATTATTGTGTATCTGTTGTCTATTACATACATTTAATATATATTTTTTTTTTAACAAAATGGTAAATTAATAACAGATTTTTATAATTTGATATCAGTATCATTTTTTAAAAACATTTTTATTTATATTACAGAAATCTTTGTTTTTTGAGCGGAAGAAATTATATCTGCGAGACTCTTACCATACGGTTTACTTCATTGTAATTTTTTTGTATATATTTTAACAAATTGAAACTGTTTAAAAGTTGATTGGTCACCCATTAAATTGCTTAAGTAAATACTGTATAACGATGTTCAGTCCTTTATTTCCATACTTTGTTTATTTTTAGTTCTATTTATTGTAGTTTTTTTAGTTCGATTTATTTATTTTTTAGTTTATTTTTTGGCAGTCGTGTTTTTTAATTTTTATGATTGTTTTTATTATTTATATAAAGATATGAAAATAGAATTCTTATTATAAAAATAAGCATTTTTATTAATTTTATATTAATTTAAATGTCATAAATTTTAATCTGAATTTCTTTTAAGAAAAAATTTATTAGTTCTGTACTGTACTTGCTCGATAACAAAGTTGGTATATTCATGGTAGCGTAACATGTTTGCTTTATGGTCATTAGTGTACTAAATAATGTGGCATTATTTAGGAATTATAATAGACCGATACAATATACACTGCGCTTTGTTTCAATGATACATATTACAAATCCGTCCACCTGTATGATACAGCGTGAAGTATGGTTTGGGTTGTGCGCGATTAATTTCTAGTATAGATTTACATATTTTATAAATGAATTTTATTCGAGCTGCATTAAACGGAATATTTATTTAGGTCGGTAATTACTGTTTATTTTGTTTTATATTAGATGTAAATTTACACCCGAATTTAAATATCATTAATTTTCTAAGCGATTTTTTATTTATGGAAGGGAATCGACCATAAAGCTAAATGAAGAATTTTGAGGTTCAGAAATTTAAAATCTATTAGAGAAACAAACAGGAACGGATTATTGGATACAGTACCAAATGTCCGGTGAAAGTGGCATTACAAATATTTTTTTCCCTTTCTAAAAGCGCCCATCAGTATACAAAATATAGAATAGTCATATATATATATATATATATATCTGTTCTCTTTTACTTTAATTTATCCTTGTCTTTCATCTCTTCCTAATAGTCTTTGAACCATTATTATCAGTACATCCTGATTCTTGTACAGATTATAAATAACTCCGCTTTCTTTAATTTTTTCATTAAATTATAAATATATTATTAACCGACTTCAAGTGTGTTAACGTATCACGTAAGTGACCTGGCGCGGAGGATCAAACTCTATGAGGATAAATCACGGCGCATATTGGCGAACGAGGTATTTAGGACAAACAATTGTTTTTTGGGCCTCTTTTCACCTGTAAGTTTTTTTTTGGGGGGATGATAAGGAGATCACTAACACTTCTACAACGAATTGTTTTTGTTGGTTGTGAGATATATATATATATAGGCCTTTGTATAAAATTTGTGGCTGGAATATCTCAAAAATATCATTCAGGTATAAAATTATTTGGCTTGATAATCCCATCCCATTGACCTATACTACATCAATTTCATTGAAATTTAGAGATCTGCATTAGAGATCTGTATTAGTGTATCTCGTGTTGTGATGTGAGAATTTGACATAGATCGGTTGAGACGTTCCTCGGATACGCTGAATTTATGATCGACAACAGAAAACATAACCTCAATTTGAGGTTGTGTTGATTTTGCATCGGTGTATTTTTCATACACGGTGTCATAATGGTGAGTGAGTTTAAACTTGATGCTTGTATTTATTAAAAATAACTCGTTGATTTTAATTATTTCATCAAATTATGGTGATAATTTAATTTTCTGATAAATGGAAAATATATTTTAATATTAAATTAAAAAAATTATAGCTCTTTTAGATTTCTAATTTAATTTACGTTTTGTATATTTCTTGCGCAAAAACCTATACAAAATAATTAATTATATAATAAATGCTATACAAAATAAAATAACGAAAAGTCGGTCCTCTTGCGCAGTTCTGAGCAAAATTTTTTTTATATTTCTAACTATGAAACTTTTACTATTTTTGGTAAATGATCAATTATTATTGGTAGCTGATGAAGTAATTTACATTACGAAAATGCTTCAACAAGAAAAATAAGAAAATAATCAGTATTATAAAGATAACTACTTAATTTATGAACTTATTCTACTTTTTTCTGTGTTATTAACCCGTTGTTTATTGAACATTCATAAATTTATGTGGGTTATACATTTATGTACTTTTAGTTGATAAGCACAATTACTATGTTAGAACCACAATTTACAGGAAAACACAACTAATGAATGTTTTATAAAACATTTCATCAGATAATCATTTAATAAAATTTTAGGTTGCTGCATTACCAGACCTATTAGATATTCGCTAAAAATTGAATTTAGTTTGATTTTAACAAAGAAAGCTAATTATCACCAAAATTAAGAAAAATTAATGAAGAAACATAAAATATTTTGAATCCATTTTATACAAAGTATATCTTTCGCAGTCTTAAATCTCATATTCTCTTAATCTAATTAAACACTTTCTCAAGATACCAGTTTCACATTTGCCATGGTTTTTCATTAATCTATCGTCTCATACTGCGTCTATCTGCCTGTTTACATGTGATTGTAATAAGAAATTTAGTTATTTCAAGCGTACGCATTAGGAAGAATAAATTCATTTTTCAAACAAACTGTATTTTAACGCCCTTGAGTTTAAATAACACATATCCTTCATACATATGTCGCACTCTACAGTGTTACTGCTGTCTTAATGTTAAGACAGCTTCTTTGAAAACGCTGAATCTCCATTTCAACTCCATCAGATATCTGTCATTTAATATTCAAAATCCGCGTACGAATAAACTAAACAAGACTTCGAGATGAATAATCATTTCAATAGAGCCATCAAAAACGAGTACGCATACAGACACTCACACAAATACGTTAGTCTTATACTAGACTAGAGTGAATTCGTGAGAGAGGAGAATCCAAAATTCATTTATGCATTTTCATTGAATTTATTTAAATCATCTCAACCGTGCTGCTTCAGCTCTTGAATACTAAATAACCTTATGCGGTACCATTCTATAGGGAATTTTTTTTAAATATGATGACAAAAGTGACGGTAATATATGTCAATACAAACAAGCAGTAATTATATTTTCAATCATTTTTAATTCAATTTCAGTAAATTTATTGCATACGTTTTTTAATTTGTATTGATTTTCAGTAGCAGTTATTTATTAATATTTTTTTCGTATTCAAGTAACAGTTATTATTTTTAATTTATTTGTTTAATATAACATAACACTATTTGTTATTTATATTTCATAATACTTATTTTATAGTTGTATTAATATTTTGTACAAAAAATTAAATATTAACATTTTACAACCGAAATTTTAAAGAAGTATTAATGTTTATTTAAATACGGATAATCGTATTTATTATAGACTAAACATGGATTCTAGAAAACAAATTAATTTAAGTAAAATAGTCAACTTTTAATCAAATCCATGTTATGAACTAATGTCAGTCATCAAATGGTATAACAAAAAAAATGTTCAGCATGCCTCCATGATTGTGATTTGGTTAAGGAAGCTAAATTCTCCACCCACTCGTAAATAGAGAACTAGGCGTTTTAAAAATCTGTCATTATATTGTAATTTTTTTTTTTTTAGTTCAAAATATGTTAGCCAGTTATTTAAATCTTGATATGTTATCTAATATGTTTATTTATTGTTTATTAATAAAAGGAAAAGTTTGAAAATTAATTTTTTTACTAGAATCTTAAAGAGAAAATGAAAATTGATTCTAAAATGCTGATTTGGAATGGCTTGTTTATATTTTGTATATTAAGTGTTAGGCACTGCATTATTGTAAGTTTTAATTAGTTTAATTAAAAGAGTAATAATATAAATATTTAAGGTATCGTAAATATATTTCTTGCAGCAGCTGCACAGAAAATACTAATAAACACAATCTTTTTAAATAAATTAGAAGCCCTACGGATGTAATACAAAGTTTAAGTTTGTAAATGGAATTTTTAACATCGAATAAATGTATCTATTTATAGACAAACTATCCGGTTAGGACACATTTCGTTTCCCCTTGTCACCACTTTGGCACATCCTCAAATAAGGATAATAATTTTAACTTAGCCTAATTATTTACTGAAATTACAACCTAGTCTGTCCAGCCAACTTTTAAAGGTAATAGACTAATGTTTTTTTTTAGTTGCGGCCGAATAAACTACATCCGTTTTTTGAAATTTTCAATGATTTACAACAGACGATAATTTTACTACATGGTCGAAGGTTTGTTTTTAATTTTCCATAATCCCTTTTATGGGCCTAAAAAGAAATTGTTTAAAATGCCTTAAAAATTTATAAATTTCCGGATAAAAGGGTCGAATATGTTATAATAGATTTTTCATAGAATTAGGGAAATTTAATTTATTTATAACATTTTTGTACTTGCAGCTTTACGAAACTTTGAAATGTTAAATCCATCTTTGCATTACTAAAAGTCTTATGACTCTAAGCAAATCTTATTATAGTAGTTTATTTATGCAAATCAAACAGACACGTTCATCTACCGATAAAGTAGATATAAGTAGTCAAAATTAATAGAACATTATCAGTTTCTGTAAATATAAATCTAAAAATAGAAAGTGTTCAAAAGATGTATACAATAGAATAAGAGTCTAAATAAAGAATAAAGATAAGCATTTCATCAGTAGATATTGGAGTATTAGTAAAGGTAAAAGTAAATATAAATTATTAAAATATATAGCCTATAAATTAAAATAAATTTAAGTAAAAAATTTAAATAAATTTAAACACATACACACACACACACATATACATATATATTTATATATTAGCTCCCCTGTTTCATCTTCGTCCGTGCTGTTTGGTTACTTGTGTTTCCCGTAGTAGTCAATTTTTTTTTTATTTTATGTTTTTTAGTCAAGTAACCGGAAGCAGGTGCAGTCAGTCGCGTCGCATAAACAGTAACAGAGACAGTGGCTGTGTTGGTCGAGCCGCCGCGCCCGACACCGTCTCATCGTCTAGCCAGCGGGCTCTGCTCACTGGTTAGAAAAAAAGGACTCATCCTTTAAAAAATCGAAATTAAAAAAAAACGAAAATGGATTTTAACAAAATGAATTTTCAAGCCCAAATCTACTGAATATCTCGTTTAGTATAGTCAGAAATGAGGAAAATTTACCTTTCTTCACCCCTTTCAACGTCGAATTTCAAAAAATTAAATTTTTTTTTTTAGATATTCACTTAAAGATTACATACCTAAAATCAAGTTGATATCTTCATTTTTTACCAAGAAAGTCAAAAAATAATAAATTTCATTTTTACTCCATTTTAACCCGTTAAACTTTGAGTTTAAAAAATTCCTTTCTTTCACTAACTTTGAGTTTAAAAAATTCCTTTCTTTCACTACGTCGTATGAAAAACATATATGCAAATTTTCATGAATTCATCTTCAGTAATTTTTGCCGGGCGTTGATGAATCAGTCAGTCTGTCAGGGCAAGTTGCTTTATAGGTACAGATATATGTATATATGCTTATGTTAAAAATAAAAAATATAAATCAGGGAGAATTAGATAAAATAGTAATTAGCTGAAGAAGGATATTTAAACCAAGGAAAAGGAATGAGGTTGGAAAAAAGAAAAAACAATGAATTCTACTTCAAAACAGATAAATTCATAAAAGCCATATGAGAACGAAGATTATCCTTTTACGAACATTTAAAAATAATAAGCCCTTAAATACTAACCAAGAGAATTTTTGATGAATATAAGGAAAATAAAATTAACTTCAGATGGTTCAAACAAATCAAAATACTTCTCAAAATTGCAGGTGTAAAACATACAGGCATAGAGAACAGAAAAATACTCAGAAAGAAAGTATTAGACCATGAAAGCGTTCAGAATGAAAACAAAGTGTGTAGTAATAAGAAGTGATCAGAAGAGAAAAAAAAACAACACAGCTTGAAAATGAAAGTGGGCTGGAAGACCAACCAGAAAATAATTGTTAAACTCAGTGAAAAGTATTTTTAATGGGCTTAAATGTGTTTTGTAAAACCGGATTCAACATTAACAATTAATATTTTTCCGATGATGATGGAGACTACAGTACTAGAATTTTTTTTAAATTTTTTTATAATGCTTTTAAACAAGCCCCAGTGTTAGTGAAGTAAACCTATATCATAATTATATAAATTATAATTGATACAGTTAATAATAAAGGCTACAATATTATAAATTATTTGTGAATAATTAATAAATAGTCAATACTTACAAATCACTACAAAAAAAAATCTTATTTGTAAAATTACCTGAGTGCCAATTTAACTGGTAAAATACTTTTGTTTATAAGAAACAAATAAAAAATTCCTTTTGAACGCCGAAAGGCGGAGGTAGTTTTCACCGGCGCTAAGTAGAGGATAAAGAAGATTTCCACCTTAAATTTAAGAAAAACTTCAAATTTACGATAATGGTTGCATGTGAAAAAAATTTTCACATGTTTAGCATAAAGCCCCATCTTCTTACAATTCCAGCAATATTTTGGTCATCCCTTGCCGTAAGGGTTGGTCATATCAAAAATTGTTCAGAGAAAAGTTTTAGGTAATATTTAAAGGACAAACGACCACTTTAAACCGATTCGATACAGTGCTTATTAAGGAAGGTATGATTTTTTTTCTTCAAATCCCCATTTTTTTCACTCCCTGGGACAATGGTTGGTGATATCAAAAGATTTTACTTACATAAGTTTTAGGTCCTTAACTAAAGAATAGCAGGAACTTTAAACGAATTCGAATTTTATTTAATAAGAAAGTCATAGCGATATTTTGTTTTTTTTTTCAAAAAAGCCCCCCATTTCTACCTCCATGGTTCGATTTTTACCGTTAACAAACACGACCGAGATGTTGGGACGAGTTATTTTTAAGGAACAATTTTATATATACATAAATGTATATACAAACTTTTGAGCTGACGGTGGTTTTGGGGTCTGGGGGATGTGAAACGCGAAAATATGTCGAAATTTTCCGGAACTTGAATTATGGTACCCATTACAATAGGTAACTTTTTTTTATGAAATCTACCTAACAGCTGTTGACTAGAAGAGTATTAAATTGTCTAATTTCAAAGCGGAAAGTTAGTTTATACAAAATATAAACAAGTCAAACTCTCCACTGGGACAAGTCACCACTCTCGAACACATGCCTCTTGTGTAGGATTGGAATAATAAATATTTATCTCAACAAAGATACAGACAACATGGACCAGTAAAAATCAATGAAATGATTCCTACATTTAGACCAAAAACTTTAGAAAAAAAAAAGATTTTAATATTTTTATGATAAAATACTTTACATTCATTAAAACTTTAAAAGACAGACATGATTTTCCTTTAGTAACTTTTCAACATCTACTGTTTGTTATTTTATGAATTTTTATCTAGGTTTAGACTGTTATGCCTTAGAGTTTTACAGTAAACTGTTTCTGAGAATTTTCTATTTGCGATTTTTTTACAGTTACTACTCATCATAGTTTTTTCTTTTAATTTCTAATAAAAGGAATGGGAGGGTCATTTTGGAAAGTTTTTGTTATTTTTCTTAATTTAGTTTATTTATATAAAATAAATAAAAAAACATAAATCAAGAAAACTTTACTTGAAAAATTATTTATCAACTTTTTTTTAATTTTATAAATTTACTAGAACCGGTAAAACTTTCATTTCTAGGTTGGAAGATTGCCAGCATATTTTTAAGATAACAATCTGTGTTCTGATTTATAAATTACGTATGTATATCTAAAAACCATATCGATAGTAAAATTATTCTCTTAACAGTATAGAACGCTTACTGATTATTTTTTTATTTATTTACTTTTTTTATTTAATATGTTTGGTGTATATGGATAGATTTTTATTTTGTAAGGAAAAAGTAATGAAACATCAAAGTTTAGTTAATTTGCTTATAAAATGATATGTAGAAAGTAATATCTGAAGAGAAAGGCAGAGTAAAGTAAATAACAAAAAAAAAATGTGAGAATGTAGACTGTAGATTAGCACAGAGCAAACAAAAAAACGATGAAAAATTATCATATCAATAAAAACGTGACTGATAACTTTATAAAAAATTATTTCTTTGTCATACTTTTTTGTAATTTGTAATCTATAAAATTTTCGTATTAACTGACTTTGTGTTTCATTACAAACAGCACTCGTTATTTTTTAAAAGGCAATAATTATAAAAATAATTCCAATAATACTGAAAGGAAAGTATTATGTTAATTAATATCTTTCCATAAATAGATTTAAGTAATAATTACAAATAAGTGCTATTATTACTATAAAGCGTTATATAATATTAAAAAAAATTCACGGACAGTATATGCGCATTGCATGATATTGTGTAATGTAATTAACGGTAGCTGTCTAAAAAAAATGTGTTTATATATATGCATGTTGATGAAAAAGCCTTTTTTAATAGATTGAAGTGTCACCACCGGTCACATTACAATGGATCAAGCGAGCTGTACATCATTAAACAAGCAAACTAAAACCACAGTTATACGTATGCAAAGATGACATTTGAAAACACTGTGATGTTTAAAAATTTTGACAACTAGAAAGGAGTAATTATAATCATATTTTTAGTATTTCATCAAAATAAGAAGTTCTCTAGAGGATATATGAAATCATTTAAATTAAATAATAGTGAAATGAAAATAAAATAATAATTGGTCTTAAGATAAAACATTTCCGTCCAATAAAAAAAAAAAAAGTATTTTTAAATTATTTTAAAGTGTTCGATAACTAATACTGCTGAGACGATTATTATTAATGCCCTGCCCTCACAATATACTTTGAAGAAATTAAATTCACCTGCTTATGGTAACAAGATGTATAATGGATTGTTTCCAACAGAAAAGAAAACGTTATTTTACTGCGTTACGTTATTTATCACAACCTTTCAAATGATTGCGATGTATGTAAAGTATATGCGGTACAAAATACACCAGTCACATTTCTTTCTCTGAGAGTAAAATGATATTCACTATATAGCCAGCCCCTGTGGTGAATAGTAAAGGTGTCAATTTTAGGGCTGAATATTGGTTCATTTTGATGTTCTTGCCGTGCTGATTTACAACAGTATATTTGGCACAATAAGGACAATGGGAAACCACTCTACCTTGTAAACTTGGCCTTCGATCTTATCAAACTTAGGATTGGTTATTCCATTATCAGAACTAACTTGTGACTGATGTTAGGTCCTACATACATTACGATTATGGCGCTTAACATGCAGAGATTAAATGAATATAATTAATTTATTTTATATTTTTTATTTTATTTTTCTGTTTAGCCTTCGGGACCAACGTAAGGTATTACTTCAGACGATGAATGAGGATGATAAGTATGAATGTAAATGAACTGTATAGTCTTGTACAGTCTCAGGTCGACCATTTCTGAGATATGTGGTTAATTAAAAACCAGCCATCAAAGAACACCGGTATCCACGATCCAGTATTGAAAACCATACAAAAATTACTGCCTTTACTAGGATTTGAATCTTAGAAATCTCGACTTCGAAATCAGCTGATTTCCGATGAAATTCACCGCTAAACCAAACCGGTGGGTTAATTTATTACATATGAAAAATGTATGAAGTGCAAATTATTGTAGTCGTAAAGTAGCACTTAAAAAACATAAATATCATCAAAGATAAACGATTTTAATCCAAACATGGTTTCCGTTACGGATTGAATATAAAACATTTACACAACAAAAAATTTGAAAGTCAGATATTTCGAGTAGGAGAGCACTGCAATAATTTTTTTTAGAGTGCCCTACACCAATGACATCTCTCACTGGTGTTTTAGTATTAAATGTATCAGTCCTAAAAATTTACTCAAATATTCCGGTTCAGAGTAAAATATTGGCATACTGCGATGATACCATTAATCTTTGTCGCAATGCAATTTCTTAAAATATGCTAAGTCTGGCATCCTCCTTTTTTAAATTGAAAATTTTTTTGAGAAGTGATATCAGCGCTTTTTGTATTAAATATCTTAACTCAAGCAACCAATATTTAAACGGGCAAAACTTAATTCAATTGTTTTTAGTATAAGCATTTTTTTTTGCCTGAAATTATCAAGTAAAAATATTGTTAAAAAAGAATATTCTTTATCCATATAAGTAGGACTATAATACTTTTTATACGCGATTATTCAGAAATGTGTATTGCTTATATTACTTTTCTATTGTTCGTTCGTGATTTGTCGATCATAAAACTCGTCAGTTTTATAATAAACCTCTTGCATAAAGCAAATTCAAAATCCGGTAAAGTGAAATGTGTGAAACTCGTCTTGTCTTGTATAAATACTTCTGCTTCTCGATACTGCAACGACTGGTAGCGAAAATGTGAAACCCACGCCCACAAATGGTCAGATAAAATGATGATTTTTTCAGACTTGATTTGGAAAAAAATTATTTAAGGACTAATTTTAACGTATTAAGATAATTCCTTTTTAATTTCAAAGTTTAATAAAAATAGCTAATTGAACAATTTTATCATAACTTTTCGATTAATATTCTTCAGGCAATTCAAATTTAAATATGTAACAAATACAAAAAACAAATTATTTCACGTAAAATAATTCCGGTAGTTTTTTGTCTCGCGTTTCACGACCTTCCGGTCGTATCAATCGGCAAAAAGTGAGTATAACGCCGTTTAAAATATAAATATTACAGTTTAAGCTAATAGCACATTTATCATCATCATTATAATTTTAATTTCTCTAGATTTGTCGTTCTACTCTATTTTACCGATTGGTTATTTAAATCTTATTTTTAGTTTCACTGCTCCTGTCTTTCAATTCAACTATCATCTTTTTATTGTTTTCCATTTTATATTTTACGGTTCATCTATTGTTTCTACTACTTTCTTTTATTTCTCTCGACTTTTCATCAATTACTAACGTTCCTTTGTTACCATCATTTTCAAAATCCACATTTAAAATCTGTTTCTGTCACTTGTAAGGAGTTTAACACTTTGTCAATTTCTTTTTGAAATTGAAAGAAATTTCTTTTTGCTTTATATATTATACTTTTCATGTTTTTGTTCATACTTCAAGTTCATTCTTCCACTTTTCTATAATTAAGTTTTGAAAAACTCATACATTTTCACTTGTTGCCTTTCTTACCATTTAATTATGTCACCATAATTTGATCTCCTATCGTGATAAGTAATTTATTCAATTTATCTTTTTTTATCATAATCCTTTTTATAGTCTATATATGTAGATAAGTATTCAGCTGTATATGATTACAAAGTTAAGTATACCTAGTGAAGATCAGTATTTAAAGAAATTTAAAAGTTTTCGAAAACCAAATTAGTTCCAAATTTCTTTTGTTTTCCTTTAGCCCTTTACCAAAAATAAACCCTCATTCCAAATTTTTTTCTTCTAAAAATA
Source organism: Lycorma delicatula (assembly GCF_047948215.1). NCBI lineage: Eukaryota > Metazoa > Arthropoda > Insecta > Hemiptera > Fulgoridae > Lycorma > Lycorma delicatula. The sequence goes on from NC_134456.1 coordinate 112,715,105, forward strand.
ATAGAAATATCTGGAATTGATTTAAGATATATATTTTTTTATTAAATCTCAATGACTGATGTCGGATGATTACTCATTTAGTAATTTTAGGATAAAATTTTCTATTTGTAAGTAACTTTTGCGTGTGAGACAATGATCCAAAACATCCTTCAGTTACACTTCTCTACGTGCACTTATTAAACATTGTATAAAACAACTGAAATTTTTACGAAGTCTGCTAGATACTAAAAGAGAAATAATTTTACGAAAACAAATGAATATCCAAATTTAATAATCATACCTACACGTAAGAAGTACAATCACGTTCACACAATCACACATATTTACTCATAATTACATCTAATCAATGATCAGAAAATTCATCAGCTTACTTATTTATAACATTATATTTTTATAAATGTATAATATTATTACCTATTTTTTGACTTACCAGTATATTTTATATATGGTTGGTTGTAATTGAATACCACCCATCAATATTGTCATAATAGTGGATATGAATTTTAAAAGGATAATTCAGTAGGTCAGTTAATGAACTGACTGAAAGAACATGAACAAAAATTTTCTGTATTATATTCAGATTTTCTCTTTTTATTAACATGTTACCACACGTGAACCCTGTCCTATCAATTAACGGAATACGCGGGCTAAAATATTCAGACAGGGACCCTAGAAATCCTGCGCGGCGTAAGTTAATGAGATGGCATTGTCGACAACGTGGGTGACGTATCAGGAACGGACAATATAGGTGACATTACAGAACTTAGTGAGGCAAACCCTGCCTGCCACGCATTACCTTGCATACAAACCGAAAAGGTCAGTTGGCAGGCCGACGAAATTCCGATGGCGAAAAAACGCCAACAAATACATTATACAGAACCTACAACTCGCGTAGTTTTACCAATCTAGTTTACGGTTCCTACATATAACAAATTTAGTCTTCTTAAGAACATTGTGGAAAATGAAGGTTTCATGTGAAATCATTGAAACCAGAGCCTATTTTTGTGACAGGCTTTAACTCTATAACGGAATTGAAAAATTTTTTAGCACGCTTGTTTCCTACTGCTACTGTGAGGAAATACTCTTTGACGATAATGAGATCGGGCCACATGGTGAAAGTTTTGCCGATAGAGATTGAGACATAAAGTCATCAGGTTGAAAATGCTTGAAAGCAATGTCAGTCATTATACATACAAGCTTAGACAAGCTTAGAGAGCATATAGTGTGGTTATGTGAGGCATGCATCATTCGGAAGACAGTAATCGTTGATGAGTTGGCTAGATTAGGCCACGAGGTTAGAAATGTTACTACCGTTCTCTATCGTCACACGAAGGAATCGCTGCAACTTTATTTCGTAGATATAGAGCCGAAATCTAATAAGTAATTTTTAACGTTTAATCTCTGAATTATATAATTGTAAGCTTTGCGACTCCGAATAAACAAAGTGTGTAAGATTACAAATGGTATAAGATTTATCAGCAATACAGGTCTTTCCACCCCACCCAGCCTTATCTTCCGGAGTTACAACTACTGGCAATTCTAATGGAAATTATGCTAATGCTGCAGTTAATATCAACACTCCGCTTGCCAAAAGAGGAAATGTACAGGTAACTGGCTCGGATGGCAATGGTTCTCATGTTTGTGGTAGTAATAACGTTGATGATAGCAATAATGATTGCTTTATTAATGGGCTGAATATTTCTGGTCCTACCTACGCTGAGAAAGTTATAATGTGTGGACCCTCTGATGGTAATGATAATGGATGTAAGGAGTAGGCTGAATGCTTCCGGTTCTACCTACGCTGAATGAGTAAAAATGGGTGGTTCCTATGATCAACGGACTACTGATAACAAGAATTTTCAAGGGTTCATGCATATTGTAGACCATATGTTTCAACGATTTGAGCGAATGATGGGGATTATGATGGACAGGCTGTTCAGACTATTACTGAGTCGTTTTGAGAGAAAATGAACACCTTTTTCAGACTAGCAACCTGGAATGCTAACGGGTTGTTTGATAAGAAACTAGATTTGGAAACGTTTTTAAATATTAATAAGATAAACGTAATGCTTGTGTCTGAAACACAGTTCACTGATAGACATTTTGCCAAGTTTCATGGTTCTACAATGTATTGCACCAACCATCCATTAGGGAATGTGCACGGCGGTACCGCTGTTACTATTAGAACTGCGTTTTCTCACTATGTATCACTTGAACTCAAACAGGACTTTTTACAGGCCACTACCGTGGTTGTCCACAGTGGACGATCAACGTTTTCTACATTTATTGCCCACCACGAAATGCTCTGCAGGCGGATCAGTTTACGACTTTCTTAAGATCTTTGGGTCCAAGATTCATCTGTGGTGGCGATTGGAATTCTAAGCACCTACAATGGGGTTCGTGGCTGACATCAACAAAAGACAGGCAACTTTTCCGGTGAATGGCTGACAATAATTTGGAGTGTTTGTCTTAAGGGCGACCAACCTACTGGCCTACGGATCTAAATAAAATTCCCGATCTCCTGGATTTTTTCGTTTTCAAGGGTATTTCTAGGAACTATTTGCATGTTGAACCACATTTTGAATTGTCGAATCATACACTGGTTGTACTTACATTGTATATTGCCGTTACGCTAACTGCTAAGTCTCCCACTTTGTTTAATAAATATACCAACAAACGACGTTTTCAAGACTTTTGGAGGATAATATACGGTTGGACGTGTCTTTGAAGTCACTGATTGATGTGGTCAATGAAATAAACGAGTTGACTAAATTGGTTCAATCAACGTCGTAGGTCTCCACGCCTAATTTGGATTTTGCTCTCCCAGCTCAAAATACTTATCCGGTCTTCATCAGAGAAAAGATAGAAGAACGCCAGAGATTACGACGCATATGGCAGAGATCTCGTTACCCTGCTGATAAGGTAAAATTTAACAAAACTAAGAAGGAACTCTTGAACGTTTTAGTTCAAGAACTAAAAAGGTTAATTCGGGCATTTAAGAACACTTCGTTTCAATCTAACATTGAGAATATTTCTGATGTGCAGGCTGCTGGGTACACTTTATGGAAAGCTGCAAAGTCGTTTAAGAGACACCTACAGTCTATTCCTCCTCTCCGTAACACTGATGGAACGTGGGCGAGAAGTTTTCAGGAGAAGGTGACCTTATTTGCTGAACACTTTTTCGTCGTATTCCAGCTCATCGATATCGAAACAAATCCAGAAGAGATCGGGGAAATCTCCGATTATTTGACTTCTCCCTTCCAAATGTCCGTGCCAATTACGCGCTTTACAGTACACGAGGTCTCTTCAGTCATTAACGATGAAATACATCCAGCAAAGGCACCGGGATATGATTTGATCACTTGTCAGGTTCTCCAGGCCCTACCTTGGCATGCGATACGTTTGGTTACTTTAATTTTTATTGCTATGTCCGAATTGGTCATTTTCCTGGTCCGTGGAAAATTTATTGTGTTAGCAAAACCGGGTAAAGACTCAACATACGTAACATCTTATAGACCTATAAGCCTGCTTCCTGTACTCTTAAGGTGTTTGATAAGCTCTTTTTGAAAAGACTGAAGCAGTTCGTGGACGATCAAATTCCGGCTCACCAATTTGGGTTTAGGGCGCAACATGCTGCTTTGAAGTAGGCAAACAGGACTGTTAACGTTAGACACCATGCTCTAGACGAGAAACAGTACGTTCAGCGGTTTGCCTCGATGTCAGTCAGGCTTTTGACAAGGTTTGGCATGTAGGGTTGCTCTATAAACTGAAAAAGGTTTTACGTTATGTTTTCTGCGTAGTTCTGAAATCTTACCTGGAATACAGGTGTTTTCAGGTTAAACATGGAGATATTTTGACAGATTTGTTCTTTATTCAATCAGGGGTACTTCAGAAGCGTTCTCGGACCCATCTTTTAAGTTCTGTTTACGGCTGACTTGTCAATTACGGCAGTTACCACAATTGCAACGTTTGCTGACGATACTGCAATTTTTGTTGTCCACGAAGATCCGGCTACTGCGTCTCGTTTTATCCAAGGTTATATCACTCTCCTCGAATCGTCGCTTACAGGTTAGAAAATAAAAATAAACGAAACAAAATCAAAGCACGTCAGATTCACCCTTCGTAGGAAACACTGTCCTCCTGTTTCTATCTTCAGTGTTCTGATTCCGAGATTTCAGGGCTGTAAATATTTGGGTTTTCATCTTGACCGACGACTTACTTGGGCGAAACATATCAAATCTAAGCGTAAACAATTGGATCACAAGTTTAAAACATGTACTGGCTGATAGGACATAGATCTCGGCTTTCAGTAGAAAGTAAATTATTGATTTATAAATCGGTTTTGAAGCTCGTTTGGACTTACAGGCTTAAATTGTGGGGTACATCATGCAATTCCAGTATTGCCATATTTGAACGCTACCAGGCAAAAACACTGCAAAAAATGCCAAACATACCCTGGTATATAAGTAATAGCCTCATGTATATTGATTGATCTTAAGTTTCGACACCCCAATTATTTGGTGGTCAATTTATTGGATAACACGATCAGTGATTTTTCAAGATTTCTGAGGAATAATATTCTTGATTTTCCTTATCGGTTAAATTAGGTGCCTTTATGGTTTGGCTGTACGGGGTGCCTTCTATTTCATTTCTTTCATTTTGTTGTTATCGTTAAGTCATCAGCCGCTGGGTCTGTGACTGCTTAATGTTATTTCAAATAGATCTTATTTACTTATTGTTCAATTATCTTGCTGAACAGATTATAAAGTTGTTGCGTCGTTATAATAAAAAAAAAATTAACATATAATTGATCTCTTATTAAAATAAATTATTACTATTTAAAGTTTAATAAAAATTATTAAATAAATTTAAAATTAAATAAATGTTATTATAAAATACAGTTTTAATAAAGTAATCTTTTACTTATTTTAACTAATTGGTATTTACTTCTTAAATATAAAATTTATCTTATTTTTATAAATGTAATATGAATTTAATATATATATATATATATGTATATGTATATATTTAAATTAATAGGAAATTATTTCAGCCTATTAATTAAATGGAAAATTATGCAAACATTTTAGAATAGGATAAAATTTATTAACAAATTTTCCTGTGCTACAAAAATCTCTTAATTATAATAGTAAATTTGTTTGTAGGAATAATAAATGTATTATTTTAACTTAAGATTGTTAATAATACAAATTTGTATAACCTTATTCTTTTGAATAGACCCTGAAGCGGCAGATTTAATGAGCAAAACTCCAACGCTATTAAAATTAAAACAAATGTTACCTTTATGAATAATTAGTGAAACAAATCTTGATTATAATTATAATTCCAAAGAAAGAACTTTGGTATTGAAAAATAAAATCGAATCGATCCTGATCTTTTAGATACTTTGTTTTAAATATTTACTTTTTATTTACTAAAGATTTTTTCGCCAAAGAAATGCTATATCGCTGATACATTATACAAAATGAAAGAACACAGGTGATATTACTAAAAGCAAGAGTTTAATTTAAATTTAAAATAATTTTTTAACCTAACAGACAATAGTAAATATTTATTACAATAAAATTTGGTAAATTTAATTTAAAATTTTTAAATGTAATTTGGTAAATGTGAAATTTAAATGTTAAATACTTATTACCGATAATAAGTACAGTGTATAATATTTATTGTAACGTTTGGATTTAATATAAAACCATTGACTGATGGAATTCTAAATACTAGAATGAAATGTAAAATCACTTTTACAACTGAGATTAAACTGAAATGAGAGTGAAAGGAAATCACTTTTACAATTGACGTGAAGTGAATTGTGAAACCAGATTTTACCTGCGAATAGTAGCCTGGATTGTTTTCTGTTTAAATTAAATCTACGTAATATTTATTAATTTTTTTTTATTCTTTTTTTTTGTATTCGTTTGGAAAAATAAACAAAAGTGACTGTTTTTTTTTTATTATAAAAGAAAATAATTATTAAAGTTATTCCTATTAGGCTAATAAGCAATGGTCCTTGATAGAAAATTATATTGGATCTTTCATAGCAGAAATGTTCAACTAAGCTGCTCTGACCTATTTAGATTTCGTAAGTTATTGATTGCAGTTCTGTTGATCTTACAGTTCTCTCAATTATATGTCTGTCTTTAGTTCCTTAGAGAAAAATAAGTCCAAAATTGTACAACAGAAAAGAAATATATATAACGAAATTCAAGGGTAGTGAAGAAAATTGTACAGGTATAGAAATTAAAATTTTAGGTTTAAATAATATTTGGAGATCACAGTACAAACAAACGAAGTGTAATAGTTTTCCAAATCTGGGCATGTAGGATGTTAAATGAATAATTAACAAAACATTAAAGCAACATTCCTTTGATTTTGTTTCATCTCAATTCGTTGTCATTAAGGAAGCAAGGATGATAAGAATAAATCTGTCACTTCACGTTTATTTTTACGGACAATTTATAAAGGAAAATTTTTAAATAACTCGCCTTAATTCTTTCTTTTATATTGTAATTTAATTTTACACATTTTTACCTCCTAATAAAAATAAAATGTGTACAAATATAGAATTTTTAAATGTACATTTGCAAATGTTATATTTAGGATAATTCATTTTCAACGTTATTGTAAAAGACATGAAAAGTTTTATAGCTAAATTTTATAGAGAAATTTCAGTTGGAGTGAAGAACTGAAAAATGCAGTACCGTTTTTTATGTATTTTCTCAATCAATATTCTTTCTAAATGTCCACTTTGTTGTTAGGCGCAGAGAATACTGATCGTCAAACTGATTTCAATAAAGGCCGACTCAGTCGAGTTCCTTTTTTTGGAAGGCAATCTTATAATGTCTTGAGAACTTAAAAAAAAAATGATTCGGTAATGAGAAGAAAACCTTACGACAGAGTATTTTCAACCCATTGCATCATGGAACATTGAGATTATCAGATAAGCTTTCGCCAAAAGCGCATAACTTTATGAGTCGGAATACCGCTGGGTTTAACATTTCTAATTCATCGATGAATTTTTGTATTTAGATCTTTACGTCCACCCTGTAAAAGAATGGTTAACTGAACATGATTGATGGAATTAACCGTAAAGAGTTTAAGAAAATATTCTGCCATTATTAAAGGATGACAGAGCACATCATGATTTATGAAGCTCATATTCCCTGGTAGTGGTGCACAATAAGCAGAAAATTCGTTAATGGCCAATCAAAAATCTGCATCTACTTTACGAACAACCTCTTCATTATGGCTTAGTTGCAATGAAGGATGTATATGACCTTTGATTGATTTTTTATGGTAAAAGTAGGAAAAACATTTAGCATCGTAAGATCTTATTTCTTCAAACAAGATGCAAAATCAGCAACAGTCAAGATACTGATAGACTTTCTCGCGTCCGTAGATCGCAAAACGTGAACTGATACAGACCAAGTGTGTTTTCAATAAGTGATGACAGCCTCACGCAAAGAATTCAGTGGCAGTTGTGATAGAAACTTTCCGAGACTACCACCTACCATTGCGGTAGCGTTGGCCTTATAATCACCAGATCTGTCTATTTGTGATTAATTCTTCTACGGAAGACTTCCTTTTTAGTAAACCTAGCAATGTTAAAGAATTGAAATTTAAAATTGATTATATTAAACATATTAAGAAGTTCAATAAAATATTTTAAATTTAGGTTGGAAAAGTATATTTGCAATAGGCAAAGAAGATTGAGAAATTTAAAAAGTTAAAGTAAACAAGAATAAATGAAATCTTTTTCTTAAAATTATGTTAATAAGTTTTATGATTGCAACAAATTTGCTTAGCGTAAGTAATTTCAAAAATTCTCTTTTGTTATTGAGTTCTGTATGTACATCATCCCTCTTGGTCAAAAAGAGATTGACATTATTTTCTTTGTTGAATACCATTTTAGCCCTTAAAATTAGTTTGTCATTCTCAACAGAATTGTAAACAATAATTTCTAAAAAAAATTATCTTTATTAAAATATTTTCTTTACTTTGTGACAGGCTACAAGACATATAATAGCGTATTATGATTCTGCTACTATTTTTTCCAATCACTACACTCCCTTCATCTTTTTTGTGAGATTACATCCATTGCAGCAGAGTAATCAGTACAATTTCAGTCTCGTTTTGCTAATATATCTGTTGCTTGTTATGTTTAAAAGCAACAAAAGAAAAGCAGATTGCTTTTATATATATATACCGATTCGATAGATTAAGCTCAGAACGGCTCATATATATGTATGAGCCGTTCTGAGCTTAATCTATCGAATCGGTTATCACTGTTGCTAGATTTGGAAGATATAGACATATCATAAAACAAAGAAGGAATTGTTTACAGTATACTTGATTCGGCTAAATATATAGCACCATCCAACAAACATCGTCGAGATTAAAAAACTTCAGTTCACATTATTAGTCTGATGAAAAAATAGCGAAAAATGAAGAGTTCAGGAAATTTTATCAATGAATTGGAATTTTTTGAGCTTTGTAAGACCATTAGAAAATGCATCCAGGAAGAAATACATCGGTTTAACATGAAACTATTGCAGAAGACGCTAAAAGAAGGTAGGGAATTAATAGAACAAAACCTAAATTGGTGAATAAAAGAAAACAAATTTTTATTTTAAAACGAGATAGTTCCATATGCAGAACACATCAGGAAATATTAGAAATAATTGAAAAATTTTATTCTAATTTGTACAAGGATCAAAATCAGTCAAAATTAAAATTCCTTGTACAAAAACATACACAGGAACTGAAGGAGGCTGGCGAACACTATGGTCTAAGAATGAACTTTAAAAAGAGTCTCTCAAGTTCGACAAGTTTGCCGAGGAAAAAAATATTCTTGTCTATGGAGAAGTACTCGAACATGTAGATCATTATATATATATATATATATATATATATATGTATATATATTTCTTGGTCAACGGATGTCAACTGAGGGTGATACAATCGAAGGTTGAATCACCCTCAGACGAGTTAATCTTGACTGGCAGTTGTTAACCTTCGTTTTCAAGAGCAAACTGTTTTTCTGCCTTAAAAAGACACTTTTCAATTTATGCATCCAGCCAATCCTTACTTATGGAAGAGAAACTTGGACAATAACTGTTTAATGATTACAGAAGCTGTAGGTAGAACAGAAAAATGTAGAACAATGTATGCTTGAAGTTACTAGTCGAGATAGGAAGGACCTGTAAATGGATCAGAGAACAGACGAAAGTACATGATATCACGAAAATTAAAGAATTAAAATGGCAGTGAGCAGGTCATAGGAAGAAGAACTGACAGAAGTTGGACTAAATTAGTATTTTAATGAATACCAGTAGATGTTGAACATCCACGAAAAGAACCAGAGGCTCGTTGGACTGATAACATTATCAAGTACATTGTACCTGGTATAAGACCGTATTAATTGTAAATTCCTCTATATTTTTATATTTATTTATCTTTATTAGTACTTTAAGTAAATCAGTACTAGTTCATCAGGACGCACTTGAAGGAGATTTAATCTATTATTTAATAAATAACAGCTTATAAGAAATTACTGTACTCCCAATAACAACGTGTTCGAACAAAATATTCAGTCTATACTTCTTAAATTCGAAAAATAAAATCTTTTAAGATAAATTGAGAATGTGATGGTTACAAATCAATGCTTTCGTATGCAAAAATACCATCCAGTTAAAACCTTCTCTGCGATTATAATTGTTTATAAATTACTGTTTATAGAAATAAGCTATTATATTAGGCTATTTATAATTGAATAATTATTTGTTAGACCAAAGTTTTTGCCTTTTTAATTTAATTTTAATTTATGATAAAAAGAACAGATATTAACTTAAACATTAGAAAAATTAAGTATATTTAGTCATGCCAATAAAGAATATGAAATTGCATTAACAATACTATAAGCAATATTGCTTATTGATATTAATAAGCTATTGAGGAGATACTGCTACAACAATCTTACTTTTTAATGCTAAAGTATAAGTTAATTGAAAATCAATTAAAAATTAAATATTTAACAGTTTACTGGGAAAGGTACAATAGTATAGAGCAGTAATAGATAAATTTGAGAAACAACGTTATACTTAAGGATAGAATGAAACGTAAAGGGCGAAGTATCTAACTTCTGTTAAAGATTAAAATCTCTGAGAAAGGGCTTAGCAATAAAACTTTTCTTTCATTACATCTTTCCTAAACCGCCTGTCTAAGAAAAATAGCAGTTGACATTTTGAAACGGGAAAATCTACAAAAAAGTGACTTGTCGTTCCTTGTAATAATAACAAATATTACTAAAATCTCATAAAAATCTCAAAACGTATTTATTCATAAATGTACCGTAAACATACAAATAAAGAGACGATTATCAATAAATGTTGAAATGTGAAAATAAGACCTCGCTTCAATGGGTTGATAAAATTAAAATAGAAATTGAAATTACTTGTACATAATAAACGAAATTTTCATTTTTTTCTAATATCAATTTTGATATAGTAATTTGGACAACTAAAGAATCAGCATACATTTTCCCAAGTAATCGATTAATTATTATATTTACTTGTAGATGGTAAAAATTGATAGCGAACTCAGTTCATTCGACAAGTAACAGATCCCTCCGAGGAGAGAATATAATTTCTGATTACATTAACCATACTTTCTTTTATTTATGAGACAATTCCACACAAGGATAATTCAATGCATGTTAATATTTATGGTAATTCCGCGTATATTATGTTTGAGCAATGTGTAGAAGTTTCACTTCCCTCTACCACCTAAAATGACTAATTACGTAAAGTCGTATCTTAAATTAAATTATAACTAAATATAAATAATATAAATTTAAAAAAATCTCTTTTGGCACGCCGGAAGGCGGATGTAAATTTCACCCGTGCTAAGTAGGGGATAGAAAAGATTTCCATCTTAAAATTAAAAAAAGATTCAAATTTACTCAATACGACAATGGTTGCATGTGAAAATTTTCACATGTTTAGCGTACGATAAGTTTGGCAACGTTCATTAAACGGCATACAAAGTGCTAAAGAAAATTATTTCACCTAATATAAAGCAGCTGCTTTCAATGAGAGTAGTAATGTTTGTTATATGAGGTTTTTTTTTTTTTTTTTTTGTTATATGAGGTTGTCCTTCGAAAAGCTGTCGGCTTTACAAAGAAAAAAGAAGATATTTCAAATATTTTATTTAACATAGTTACCTTGCATTTAAACCAACGATTATTCATTCAATTCAGTTCAGAGACAGTTCACAGGGACACTCTGAAAATAAGCTTTTACATCATCGTTCATCAGTTTGACATCATCGTTTGAAGTGAATTATCGCCCAGCGATAATTTATAAAAGTTATAATTCATGTATGTAAATAATCTTTGCCCAGCCATTTTATGAAAAAAGGAAGTAATCGCCTGGAGCTAAATCCAATGAATTCAGCGCATGTATAAGCACTTTAAAGCGTAGGTTATGGAGTTTCACAGCAACAACCCGAGACGAAAGTGTGTGCTCATTATCGTATCGAAAGAGCACTTTCTTTTTGGCCAGATGAGAACGTTCAGCGTGAATAGTACCCTTCAAAAAGGAAGCGTAATACTCCCCGAAGATAGTCCTGAATTTTTCCAGGTAGTCTATGCGCATCACTTCCTGAGAATCCCATAAAATCGTAGCCATGATTTTTCCTAAAGATAGAACTGTTTTCACTTTCTTCGACGCGCTTCCACTCACTGTTCGGACTGCTGTTTGGTCTCTGACGTGTAATGTAAACGCGTGTTTCATCTACTATTATAAAACGTCCAAGAAACTCTACGGAATCATGTTTAAATACGTCTAAACATACTTGAGTTGCGTTCAGTCAAATGTGTTTTCGATCGACTGTTAACAAACCCGATATCCATCCAGGGGAAAAAGCTTTTTCATATCAAAATAATTATGTAAAACATAGTGGAGACGGTCTATCGAGATGTTTACAAAGCCAGCAATCTCGCATACCATCAGTCGGCAATCATTCAGTTACGGCAATGTGGATTATTGTAACGATTTTTGTTGGTCGTAGTGGTTTCTGTGCGTCCCGAGTGTTCATCTTGAATTGATGTGTAATTCAGTAGCTTATTTTTTACCGTCGAAAAAACGGAGAAGAATCCTTAAAAGTGGAATGTAACTTTTTTTTTGTTTATCCGTCTGGTTAAACCTTTTAAAACAAATTCTTTATTACAGCTTGTACGTCAATTTTTTCTATTTTTCAAAAATTCTCAAAACGTGTTTCACAGTTGTTCTACCGCCACAAACAAATATCAAAATGCAATCGTCTGAAACTTCTCAGAAAGCCATCTAAAGGATCATGCTTGAAAAATTTCATAAAAATATTTGGTCGTACTTGTGCCAGCCGAAAGTTCTCGGCTTTGCCAGCCGAGAACTTTCCGAACAATCCTCGTACAGAATCTCTGTGGGGAATGTATGAAGAACGACTTCTAGGGCTGAATATTAACTGTGATTCGTGGTGTTGTCCTCTTGGAACTGTATTATTATCAGTGAACAAAATCACTTCACTTGTTTTCCGAGTGGAAAAAGTTGTTCTTGTCATTTTTAGAAGTAACTTATCGCTTCTCATGTCAGTTCTCCTTGTATCTGTCCCTTTGATCGTACGATGATCCTTTGTTAATTACTTTTATTTACTTAATTCTTTCCTCTCTGCTTTCCTAAGTATTAACGATATAGTATAATATCTTAATTACTGTGAATAGAAACTGAATATTGTTTACTTGGAGTACAGTTTTATGAGAATACAAACAATTTTAGATCGACCAAATCATATAAATAAAATATAAATAATTCAGCAGTTTTAATATCCTATGTTAAATTTTTCCAGTTGCAAAACATAAAAAAGTTCTAACGGATCGTTTAAATAGTACTACATCCCCACCCCTTACTTTGTGGTAGGCTAAAATTAGTTCCCACAACATATGGTTGCAAAGTCTCTCTCTCTGAAACAGCTAATTTGGCCATATGAAAATCGTTGGATTCCTTCAAGAAAGATGTTTTTTAAATGAGTTATTTTTCGAATTTGACCAACTAAGGAGTACATAAAGTAATATTTTGCATTCATATCTCTTAGTTCTGAACGTTTTCTTTTCTGGTTTTCCAATGGTTATAATTCTTTTGCTTTGTTTCTCCTTGTCTCTTTTAACCAAATATTGTTGGTTTCTTTCTTTTCCTTCTCTCGAAAAACCTTGAAATCCTGTAACCAGTTTTTTGAACTGGTTAGAATTGTTTTATCTTATGTACTTCTTCAGATATTTTGATCTCTTTTAGGTCTTTTTGTACCACTGAAATCCACTGGTTTTTGTTCTTTTGTTATAAATGAGGCTGAATATATATGTTGTAAGCCTGTTATCATTCCTTCTAATAAGGTAGCTGAAGAATTTGACACTTCTTTTTTTTATGGAATCTTCTCAGTTTCATTGTATATGTAAAGATCTTTATTATTTCTGACTTTGTATTCGGTTTCACCTACTTTTATAAATCCTAGAAATTTTTTCAAGATTTTCCTTTCTTTTTTTCTGTTACATTTATTTCACCTGATTTCAAATTGAAGATGCATTCTGATGAGCTTTCTGATTTGATTACCGTATTGTGATGTCTGATTTTTGCTTTAATTGGCATGTTTTTTGTTGAAAATATCTTTTATTAGTTGGTAGGCCAATTCCATTTTTTCAAACTTGATTTGGTTTGGCTTCTTTATCTAAACCATTAATATAGATTATTTCACCAAGATATTTAAATTTACTGACTGTTAATTTCTCCATAATTTGTTTTTAGAAACTTCGAAAATCTTTAATGTTGGTCATAAATTCTGTCTTTTTGAAAGAAATTTTTAGCCCTACTTTTTCTGTAAATTATTTAAATGGTTTAATTGTTCTACTGTCGTTTGGAGTTTCTCCGAGAAAACTGTAATTGTAATGTTAATTATTTTAGAATCCACACAAAATTCTTCTAGGATGTAATATAAGGAACTTCTATCAATTGATTCATATGCTTTTTAGTAATTTACAAAGACGATTACATAGCTTTTATGCATTGTCATGCCATCCCTTCCAAGTTTGTTACATTCCAAGTTTGTTCTGCACATTATCTTCCTTTTCTGAATCTCTGAAAAGAGATATCTGGATCATTAAACAATAACTCCCTGTTAAAAATCGGAAAATTTAAAGAATTAATCAACGTTTAGACGAAAAATTCCTAATACTTGCCCTTCAAAAAATAAGATTCACAGACGAAAACAAAATAGACTCAAAAAATACAAAATCTTCAAAAGGAAATGGAAAAATAATATTGAAAAATATGCCAGATTTGGGAATAACCTTTATGATCAACAAGTAAATTATTAGATATTTTGCAAAATTCTAGCAAGATATATAAAAAAAACTATTCCAATTAAAAAAGATTCCAATTACAAAATCCACCATCACGAGCTGAATACAGTGACGACTTGATCGTAGCAAAATAATATAAAGAATCAGGAAAACAATGAAGAAAAGAGCTGAATAACAATCTATAAGAGATGGAAAACTAAAAAAATCCCACAAGATTGGAAAAATTCACTAATACAACCACTACACAATAAGGGAGACAAAACAGATGTAAATAGAGCGATTTCTCTCTTATTTTTGACATATAAAACTTTATTTCATATGGTCTATTTCGTTTTGGTCTTAATTTTGAAGCTGGATTTCCAGCAGAAGGCTCTAACTCGTTTTTCATAAAGGTTTACGCATTACGAATCGATGACCAAAATGCATGGTTAGTTGCTATGGACTCTCGTTTCTGATTACTAACTGGAGTAATATCTTTACCGAAAGTTTCTATCATGCCTGTTTGTTTGACTTTTTTGGGGAGGAAGAACGAATCTTTCTAAAGTTGTGAACCGTAGAGTTATTCTTCTCTTTATTACAGCTGAGGATTTCAAAAATCCTCAAATTATCCAAGGCCACGACGTGAAGGAACACAACTCTACATTTAGATCGAACCAACCTTTATCGTTTTCGAAAAAATTGCTCTGACAGGATTTCCGTGCAGAAAAACGTTAAATACTTGATTATATTAATTTAATATCTCTTTTTTTTTAATATATATTTTTTTTCGTTATGTGGTTAGTATTTAATAAATTTTAATTTTATTACTACCTTTAACTTTTAAAAAAATTATTTTATTTATCCTGTATATCTGTTTTTTGTTTATTTATTTTCATTTACTTTATACTGAATAGAATAAAGTTTTATTTTGTATGTATTTGTCTATTTTGTGGTTGCCTATAAGATTTTAGAATCTTAGCTAAAAAAATAAATAGAATGAAACGGCGAAATTGATTGTTTAGATGCTAGTGAGTAGTAAGGGAATGAATAATCATTATACCAGTATTGACTGAACAACTAAAAATAAAATCTAGCATTCTTTTCTAATTAATAATATTATTAAGCTTTTATATACTAGGGATTTTTATAAAATTGTGTACCTTTTATGAAAGTAAGCGGTCTGAAGCTAAGTTTAAGCAGCTTATTTGGGCTGAATAGGTTAACCACCTGTCTTATCTGTTACTTTTCAATTGTTACAGCCAAAATATGAAAACTTCGTAATTTTTATAAAATATAACCCATGTAATCGTAATCTAGCAAATTTAACAAACGTCGAAGTAATTTACTCGTGTGAATCGGCCAATTTTTAATCATTTTCTTAATAGTTAAATTTATAGTTGAATAAATTCTTTATTATAAAGGACATTTATAAATTGTCGTTTGAAGATATTTTATTCCTTTAAGTAGATTACAAAGTTTGTGTTATGATAATAAATACAGTTATTAAGTTATTTTATTTTAACTGTAACAAGTAAAGAGTTGTAAGTAATTTAGACCTAAATGTTATGCGGATGGTCAACCCTTCTAAGGTTCTCAACTTAGCTTGAGGGTAATCCATAAACTAACTATTAACTAGATTTTTTCTTTTCATTAACTGTTAAAAACACAACTCATGATGTAAAATATTCATTTATAAATAGAATAACTAACCCTCTTATAAAATATAGAATGCTAGGTTCTTAACGATGACAGAAGATAAAATAACCTTAATTCTTGAATATTAGAAAATAAAGGTTTTTCTTTCCGGCAAAAGAGGAATATAAGACCTTGAGAAAATATATTAATATGCTGTTAAATAATTTTTTACTGTTTCACACTATTTTAACAGACTGATAATTTAGTAAATTTACCTCAGTTTATTAATAAATTTCCCCTTAACATCTACAATAGAAGTGTATAAGTAACAGAAAACGCTCTTTATATTAAATTATACTCCCTAGTTATGCTTAACCAAGAGAAAAAGGGTCGCTCAGACAAATTTACCTTGTACGTTAATATTTAATAAAATTTTGGAAAATGTTAATGAACTTTTCTTCGACGTTTAAAGAAATACCTCTTTGTTACAATAAAGCATTTCGTGATAAAAAAGTTCTTGGCATTAACATTATCGATCATTAAAAATAAGATCATCTAGGCAACATTTAAAAGGAATTAAATGATTTTTTTTTAATTTTAATTTTAAAAATCTACATTATGATCCAACTGTGGAATATTCTGTTTGACCTCCTATTAGGTTGACTAACTACATTTATGTTTCTTAATCGTTTTAATGAGATTCTTATTATTAAACCGTTAATATCGTTTAACATTTGACTTTTTATAGTGGAACCTCTATCTGAGTAAAATAAATGAAATTAAAGCATATGACGAGCTGAGAACCACAAATTGGCAGATGGTAAACGTCACTGTTATGTCTGCTGGTTAATTATAAATTGAAATTTCGACTACAAATTATTTGGTTAAAAAGTCATCGAAATGTCAGCAAAAGTAATTTAAATATTTTAAAAATTATTTAATAAATCTTAAAATTAATTTGATAACGTTATTACAAAAATAATAATTGAATTTCTGTAATTTAGTTAAAATATTTTGAAATTGGCACTGATAAAAAAATGAAAACGCACAACATAAACCAATTTTTTTTTTTTTTTTTTTTTGTAAATATTGTTTTATTTTTAAAATAAAACAATTCTGCATTTCCATGAAATTTTTATTTAAAGTATGAATAATTCTGCATACATTTTATTAAGTCCTGTGAATGATTCTGAATACGTTTGTATGTATTTAAAGAAAAAAATATTAATGGTAAAAATACTATTTAATGTTAATAACACTTCAATATCCTTTATCAATCTAGAGAATTCCACTATCAGAAATCATGGGATTTTTTTTTTATTTCCTCTTATTTCATATTTATCTGAAGTATCCGTTCATCGCCCGGGAAAATATTCTTTAAACTTAATTTTTGTATGTTTTTGTTCTTTCGATCTCATGCAAACCTTTTTATCCAAAATTCAATATAAAATTTGTAATATAAACTGAAAATATGAAACCAATTAATTTTTCAGCTTTATTCTCCTTAAAGATAGTTTAAAGAAAAATAATAAAAAAGGTTTTATTACGTAATTTGTATTTAGAATTTTTTCCGGATTACAATTTTTACTCGGTGCGTTAGAAATATCCATAGAAATTAATCTACAATGCATCAGTAAATTATTCTTATTATTATCATTAAATTATTCTAAAATCTATAATATATAAGTAAATATCTACTTAGCCTTTTCATCTTTTTGTGGACGGTTAAAAGAAAAGCTTCAATTTTTTCCCAGATATTATTCAGCTATTTGTAAAACTAAATTTTAAAGCATATATTTTTTAATTATTTAAACGAAAAACCTGAGTATGTTTTATAGAATATTGGAATAATTATCTCTGATAAATTTCAAGCTTCCACGACAGGTTTAAAAAACAAACGAAAATCAGACACTACTACATTAATCTCGTTAAATCCTCTTATGACTTACAAGGGAAACTGGTTTTACGGATACAAAATCTGGGACAAATATGTTTTAAACATTTTAATGTTTCTCAATTGATACTGTATTTACTGGTTTTTGAAAAATTGTTTTTTCATCCTTAAATGTGATTTTTCTTGGATAAAATTCCTTGTATTTAAATGGGTTCATAATCGTTCCTTATTTTTGAGAAGGAGAATGGTACGGATGTAGATTTTAGGCAGAAATCTGCTTTTTCCAGTTCTTTTGAGTTTTTCTTTATTATCTTACTATCAGACCCGGAAATGCTTCGCTGTTGCTACATTTCAGTATATATACATAGATAGATAGATTAAATGAACACAATTGAAAGGTTGATAAAACATTAACAAAATGAACAATACGGAACTTCATAAAATTTAACCTCTCCCTTTTAACCTTTCCCCTTTCATTTTACCTTCCCCCTTCCCCATTTTGTTTTCCTATTTTCCGTTCCTCCTTTCCATTTACCCCTTTTCTCATTTTCCTTTTTTCCATTTTTATTTTTACCATATTCCCTTTCTCTTTCCTCTGTTTTCCCTTTTCCTTTCCCCAATTTCCCACTTTTACTTTTCCCCATTTCCCACTTTTCCATTTTCCCTTTTCTTCCCCGGTTTCTCTTTCCTTTATTTACCTTTTCCCTTCCTCATTCCCTTTTCCTTTTTTCTCCTTACCCCTTTCTATTTCCTTTTCCCGTTTTCCCTTTTCCCCGTTTTCAACTTTTTTCTTTTTTCCATTTTCCCCTTCTTCCCTTTTAACTTTTTTGATTTTTCCCTTTTCCAACTTTTCCCTTTCTCCCTTTATCCCCGCGCGTAAATCGGTCTAGTAGTTTTTTAGTCTACAGCGGACACATATATCGGAAACAATGAAATGGAATCTTAAAATATTTAGTATATTGCTTTTAAGTGTATTGATTTACGTCTAATATATAGCGCTGATTTTCAAAAAAAGCATGTTTTTACCTGTCATAGGTGTGACTTCTTATGTTTATAAAAGCATGCGCGTATTCGAATGCAAGGTTGTGTCAAAATTTCAAAGCAATCGGTACAGAACTTTTGGAGATTTAAGATTTTGAACAAACAAACATTTACATTTTTATTTATATAGATTAAATTAACTACTTTTTTCCTGTTTAGCCTCCGGGAATCACCGTCAGATATTTCTTCAGAGAATGAATGATGATGATATGTATGAGTGTAAGTGAAAAGTAGTCTTGAACAGTCTCAGGTCAACCATTTCTGAAATGTGTGTTTAATCGAAACCCAGCCACCAAAGAACACTGGTATCAGCGATTTAGTATTCAAATCCGAATAAAAGTAACTGCTTTTACTAGGATAAATTAAGTACTTCGAAGTTATTAAAAAAAACTAGTTTTTTAATAATTTTCCGAAATTTTTAAAAAATTTCTAGTTTATCTATTTTGAAAATGGGAGTATTACTTATAACAGATATATTGAGTAAGAGGGAAAGACTTCACATTTATTTTTATAAATAAATATATTATTTATTTTTATTTACAAGTGTAGTTAAAACATCTGTAGTTGGATGTTTATGATGACAGCCAATTTCTTTTGCTGTAAGCAGAATATCAGTAACTGGAATAATGACAGCAGCTGGCTGTTTATGATAACAGCCAACTTTCTTTTGCTATAAGCAGAATAACAATAAAATAACTGGAATAATGACAGATATATCGAAAAATACTTTAAACAAAAGGCGTTCGAAGTTTTCTTGATAGATATTTATTAAAAATAATGTTTTGGTATTTTTTACTATAATATCATTCAAGAAAGAAAATAGCAAGAAATCGTTTCAGACAACCCGGTATAATTTCAAAAAATTACATATAGCCTAAGTTAGAGCCAAAAGGAAATCAATTTGCAAGTTTCATTAAAAAACAGTAAAGCCATTCAAAAAGAGTTATGCTCATACAAATATTTTTATTCCTTAAGTTTATTTATAAATAATATACTTTATACACAATATACTTTACATATAATACTATACTATATTAATACTATATATATAATTCACTTTATCTATAAAGTATTTTTTATATTGAAGATTTTAAAACTGTTTAATTCTTTTATATCTTTTTTTTTTATTTTAGTCGGGTTAAATAGTTAAAAAACAGAACCAACTATTAGATTAAATTTAATGAATTTTAATGAAAAACCTTTCTTCATCATTATAAATGCTTTTCTAATTTCAAGTTTAACCGATATCTATGACATCAGTTTAATACGTTTTGTGATCAAAAATATTTTGATTCTAATATTTCATCATACTTTAGCACTGTTTGAGAAAAAAAACAGTGAAAAAAGAAATTTAAAAGACTAAAAATTGTAGACGATCTAAAAATAAATTTGAGTTATCAAATAAGCTTAACAGTCTATGCTTTGTTATTATGCTGTCTGATTTTGTGGAATTTGAAAAGTAAGTGAGGAAATAAATGATAATTGTGTAAGAAATTATTGATCATTCTCAAAACTATAGCACGTTATTCACTCCCAAGACTGTAGCACTGAATTTACTAGAATACAATCCACGGTTCAATAAATCAAAGACGTTAATGGTTATTCAAAGAATCTATATAGCAACTTTTCTGTAAGTGATTGCTTGCTAAAATGCTCCACAGATTACTTAGGGCCATTAACAGATGCAGAAGCTCAGAGTTAATGTGGTTTATTAGAGTGATATCAACTGATAATAGATCACATATACTTTAACTGTAATAAACTGGATCATTAAAGTTTATATGGGAGTAAAGAAGAATGGAGAGGAACATCGTACAAGGGACCTGTCTCAGGACTGATAGCCATATAATAATGCTACGCTGAGACAGCTACTCATTCTATTCTTATATTATAAGTTTTAATTTCTTTCTTTAATTATTTTAAAGTTGTTATAGTTGAATAAGGTTTTGTTTTACTTTAATTTATTGTAAATCAGGTGGTAAATTTGAAAATATTGGAAACCAAATGAGAAAATTTGGATAAAAAAATTTCTATAAGATTTTTATCTACTGTTTTATTGAATTTTTGTTATATCCGCTGTTTTCATTTATGGTTATTAAGAGTCTTATTCTGTTAAATTCTCTCGATAATTTCTGCAATATATTTTTCAGGGTTTGATAAAAATAAAAATATTTAATAAAATTATATTTATTTATGTTATTTTAGGTTTTTCTACTGCTTTACTTTCTTCTTCATTTTTAATAGGAAGTATATATTCATTATATTCTTTCTTTTTATTTATATTATTTGTATTTATTTATTCCTTGTCTCTGCTTTTGACTGTTTTTTTATAAACAGTTACTATTTACTCTTTTTTATAAACGTATCGTTTAAAATTTTAATTGCAGATTTTTTTTTAGGATTAAACTCGATTCGTATTATAACACGAATTAGAACAATGGTTATCAAATCAGTCGAAACTCTTTTTATTATTCAAATGAACTGGGGTGCGTTGTGATTACTATTGTCCTCTCCACTTAGCTCACTAAATCAACCTATGTTTTTAGCAATAATGGAACCTTCCGCAAAGATTAAAAGTAAGCATTCTACTTTAATTAAAATTATGAAAAGTTAAACTAACCGATGCTTAATAAAGCTTAATATATTGCATTAACATATTTATAAAACAAAATTTTTACTTTATATCTGAGAAAGTTAATATTTTGAGGTGTATTTACGTAGCAACTAGCGATCAATAAATGCTTCCTCTCCTCTTAGAGTCCACTCTTCTGTTCTGTTAAAGCCCAGTTCCACTTTAAATTCAGTTTTGCACTCTGTATTTACACAACATAAGTAGCTTTTTTCCGTACCAGCAGATAAAACCACAGACATCCAATTGCTCGGATGAATAACTATGTTGATTTTATTGGAACGTGACTAAAATTTTAAATAGTACTTCCGGAACGTCTAGCTTGTGTCTGCATTACTTTTACGTTATTAATTTTATTTACTGATTTATTAATATTAATGATTAGTTTTAATACTATTTATTTGAAAATTAATAAGTTCAAGTAACTGTCTTAATAAAAAAACCTTGTCGTTCTATTATGTTTTCATCAGTCTCCTCAGACTTATTCTCTATTGAGGTTCAAAAAAAAAAAATGTATTCCCGTCATTTTTAGACTGAAAAGAAAATACTCTAAAATCATTGATATAAGTATAGTATATTAAATATATAGTATGACGTATTTCAGGAAAAAAATAATTATCGGATTTTTATAATTAGATATTTAAAAAATAAAACTATGTTAGGTAATGAAATAAACTGAAATTAGTTTATTGAAAGTTACAAAAATAATGGCTAGAATTCTATTAGTTAGATGCTAAAGAGATAAAATCGAGTAAACTACTAAAATCAATAAAGTATTTATTAAAATAAAAATACATCATGCACTGATAAATAATAAATTAATATATTGAGGAAATGTTATTTACGTCTGGTGTTATAACCTAAAAATTGTAAGTGACCTGGCTACAATATCAAGTGACCTGTGACTAGTGACTAAATTAGTCACTAGTCACAGAAAAAATATTATATTATTTCCAAAAAAATTATATCTTTATGGTGCTGGTCTTAATTAGCGGCTAGAAAAAGAAAAAATGAAGTTATTTTTCAGTGGCCATCTTTATTAAACAAAAACAGTTTTACTCACTTTATCTCAGGAGTGGCTCTACTGTAAACATCATTATTATCAGAGAAAATATCTGTAACTAGTATCATTACCTCAAATTGATTGCGCCCAAACAATGAAGAATAAAAATTACCGTACCGCTTTCTATAAGAAATAATACGTTGTGTGGAATCGTTGTCTCTACTCAGGGTGAGCAAATTTTAATAACAGGAAGAAGCTTTTTCGTATAATTTATTTATGATAGTTAAATTTATAAAAATTTTGAAGTTAATTAATTTGAATTCCTTTTTTCCCGATGATAACCCACGGCTAATGAATTAATAAGCTCAACGCATTTGATATAACTAACAATAATAATAATAGCCGTTATTGAAATAATATTTACAGAATTAAAATAATTGACAAAATACAATACTCCTTGGTCTACGACCGTCAGTGGGATTGTATAACTAAAAAAAAATCTTATAATTGAAAATTAAATTCCTGAATCAAAGAAAATCTATATTTCCAAACCTTTTTACAGTATTTACTTAATATTGGTCTACCATGTCTATTAAGATACGCTTCAGATCTTCCATTTGCAAAAATTCCTTGTTAAAAAACTATAGTCACTTCTTCCGTAGAATAGGGCAAAATGCCACAAAATGCGTAATGTTCTTCTCTCTTTGCATATTTCACGTAGAACAAAGCCGATAGTTAGTCTAAAATGAGTACTTGTTCAGATGAATCAATTCGGTTCTTGCTTTAAACATCCATTTACATAAATTAAAATTTTCATTACTGTATACATAATTAAGCGCACAATACTATTCTGTACATTATTCATTAAGATAAATGTATTTTATCACAATATTAAACATCATATATGTTAGGTAGATTTTATAAGAAAGCTACCTATTGTAATAGGTACCATGATTCGACTTCCGGAAAATTTTGACGTATCTTCGCGTTTCACATCCCCCAGACCCCAAAACCATCGTCAGCTCAAAAGTTTATATACACATCATTTATATATATTTCACTTTCTTGTGGACACGATAACTGCCATCATTTTAATGCCAGTCACTTTCAAATTGTTCCTTAAAAATAACTCGTCCCAAAATCTCGGTCGAGTTAGTCAACGGCCAAAATCGAACCATAGGAGTGGAAATGGGGTGCCTTTTTAAAAAAAAAAAACAAAATATTGCTAACTTTTTTATTAAGTAAAGTATCGAATTCGTTTGTTCCTACGATTTTTTTTTGTATAAGGGCCTAAAACTTATCTAAGTAAAGTTTTTTGATATCACCAACCATTGACTTAGGAGGTAAAAAAAATGGGATTTTGAAGACAAAAAAACCGGTGCAAAGTTTCGCACCGGTATAAAGTGGTCGTTAGTCCTCTAAACATTACCTGAAACTTTTGTCTGAAGCAATTTTTAATATGACCTACCCTTACGGCAAGGGATGACCAAACTGTTACTGGAATTATAATATGGGTCTTGTCGTATGCTAAACATGTGAACCTTTTTTTCATATGCAACCATTGTTGTATTGAGCAAATTTGAAGTTTTCTTAACTTTAAGGTGGACATTTTTTATCCCCTCCTAAGCACCGATGAAATCTTTTTTTTCAACTTTTTTTTATATTGACATTAATAATTAATTAATTATTAACTACAGATTTTAAAAACAGTTTTTCAATAAATAATAATTCAATAATAATAAAAATAAAAAAAAAATGAAAAAAAAATTCAGAAGTTATTAGTGAAATAAAATTTTATGTACTTTTTCATTTAAAAAAAAAAAAGTAAATTAAATTGGATTTGAGCCGATGTACCTTCACCTTGTAAGAGAAAATATTTCATTAATTAAAATTTTATTTGGCTATAATTCTGGAACAAATGAAAATC
Source organism: Lycorma delicatula (assembly GCF_047948215.1). NCBI lineage: Eukaryota > Metazoa > Arthropoda > Insecta > Hemiptera > Fulgoridae > Lycorma > Lycorma delicatula. The sequence continues at coordinate 112,739,617 of NC_134456.1, forward strand.
AGTACCACTTATGATATATCGTCGAAAAGCTCTCAATGAGGGCTTATTACTGCAGTTAAAAAAAATCCAAAATCCAAGTGTTTTAAATTTTGGGCTTTTCGGACACTTTTGGTCTAGTCGATTGCAATCAAAAGGGAAGGTACACAATTAGGTGTTACAACAGTCCAAATCCAAGATTTCAACATTCTACGCCTAATAGTTTTTGAGTTATGCGAGATACATACGTACATAAGTCACGCCAAAAATAGTCAAAATGAATTCAGGGATGGTCAAATCGAAATTTCCAAAATGGTTGAAATCTGAAAACCAAAATTCTTCGCGATCACAATATTTCCTTTACGTCGTACAAGGATGGAAAAATCGAGATTTATAAATAACAGTTAATTATTTTAATTAGTCCTAAATTATTTTTATTGGTAACTGGTTCCTGGTTTTTGAATTCACTGCCGTAACAATTCGATTTCGCAGATCTTGAAGAGTAGCAGGTTTAACTGGTAAACCTACCGGGTTGGTCTAGTGGTTAATTCGTCAGCGCAAATCAGTTGATTTCGAAGTCGAGAGTTCTAAGGTTCAAATCCTAGCAAATGCAACAATAACTTTTTTACGGATTTGAATACTAGATAGTGGATACCAGTGTTCTTTGGTGGTTGGGATTCAATTAACCACACATCAGGAATGGTCGACCCGAGACTGTACAAGATTACATTTCATTTACATTCATACATATCATCCTCATTCATATTCTGAAGTAATACCTTACGGTAGTTCCGAAAGCTAAACAGAAAAAAGAAATAACCGTGAAGTAAAAGGTCACATATATATACTTGTTTATATTCTAATGTCGACATATTACAGAATAGAATTATAAATGAATGTTTTGTCTAAAGTAATAAAAAATATTATTACATTTGCTATTTAATAATTAAATTATCTATTTCAAAATTAATGAGATAAAACATTTCATTTAATAGAACGTAATATTAAAAATGCCTATCTTATAAAAAAATACAAATAATACACGTGTTATGAATGACACGCTTTTAATAAATCATAATATGAGAACAAGTTTAAATTTAATATTGTATTATATTATAATACAATACGAGAAGGATAGGGCAGCTTACACTTTAATACCAACCCGTCACTTTAAATTTAAATGACTTGAAAATAAAGACGTGATATTTAAAAATTAAAGGTCCGATGTTTAACATAAACGAAGTCATGGTTTTAAATGGACTTTTATTCAAAATATTTAATAATTAAAAATAAATTATTGTTTTTATTTTTATTTAAAATATCTATATTTCAAAGCCGACTGAATTATCCAATTTTAAGAGGTTATAAATGGGTAAACCCCCCCCCCCAATTATAAAATAGTGAATTTCATTATATTTTTGGGCAATTAATGATTTAGGTAGATTTCATTAGGAAGCTACCTATTGTAATACGTACCAACCTATTGTAAAAGGTATCATGATTCGACTTCCGAAAATTTTCGACATATCTTCGCGTTTTCCATCCCCCAGACCCCAAAACCAATGTCAGCTCAAAAGTTTATATATACGTATATATTTAATTCTCTTGTGGACACGATAACTACCGTAATATGACACCAATCACTTTCAAATTTTTCCTTAAAAATACCTCGTCCAAAAATCTCAGTCGAATTCGTTAGCGGCCAAAATTAGACCATGGTAATGGAATTGGGGTGGCTTTTTCAAAGAAAGAATACATCGCTATAACTTTCTTATTAGTTAAAATATCCAACTCGTTTAAAGTTTCTACTATTTTGATATCACCAACCATTGGCCCAGGGGATGGAAAAAACGGGGTTTCGAAGACAAAAAAATCATACCTTCCTTAATAAGCACAGTATCGAATCGGTTTAAAATGGTCGTTAATCCTCTAAACATTACCTAAACTTTTGTCTGAACAATTTTTGATATTACCAACACTTACGGCAAGGGATGACCAAACTTTTGCTGAAACTGTAAGAAGATGGGCTTGTCATACGCTAAATATGTGAAACATTTTTTCACATTGTCATTTCGAGAAAATTTGAACTTTTTCTTAATTTTATGGTGGAAATCTTTTTTATCCCATATTTAACACCGGTGAAATCTAGCTCCTCCTTCTGGCGTGCCGAAAGGAATTTTTTTGTTTTTAATTCAAAAAAATTCACAAAATATCCTTATATCATTTCCTTTTTAAAGGAAAATAAACCATCCAGACGTAATGTTTCAGAGAAGAAGATAACAGCCACCATTTACCGATCTGTTGGCTGTTTTTTAACTGCAACAGCTAGTTAGTAACAAAATGCTCATGAATAGTCTAGTGATAAAATTACTAATAACCTGCTGTAAGTACCTCGAGTTCTTTAAAGTGTAGTGAAGTAAAACATGAATATATGTTAAAATTAATATCTTTCGTTACCTCATTATAATAATTATACATATTATTATTATTATTTCATAACACAAAAACATTTATGTATATAAATTCTGTGCAACACTCATGTTGCGAAAATAATCTGTGAACTCAGTATACGTAACTCAATATAATGTATGTCTTCAAGTACGAAAAATTAAATAAGTTTTGTCCATTAAGAACTAAGAAAAACTTCTTGTCTTAAATTCTATTTTTATTTATTAATATATTCTATAAATAATAGAATGCAAATTTTTATTTATTATTATAAATTAATAGGCTGTCCATTTGATCAAACTTTAGTCTTTTTTCTCTTGTTTTAATTTTACATTAAGCCTTTATAAACTTTATAGGTAGAGTCCCACCTTTATTGATCTTCCCTGGTTTTCTACCTCGATCCACGCTTACATCCATGTTAATGACAGATCTCAAGCCTGTATTCGCTAATGATGTTATTTAAGTTGAAACTAGAATTGAGTTATAAAAAGTGATAAATCATAAGATTCATTGTTGAAAAAGGAATTTAGTTTGAAAGTTAACGAATATTAAGTGTAATAAAATTATACTTGCACTGCGTTTACAATTATACATTTACATTGCCTTTGTTTTTTTATTAGTAATACAATTTTTTTTGGTTTTTTTGTCATGCCACGTTCTGGTGGGTCACGAGGTGTGAACTCGCATCCAGGTGGTGATTCTTCAGTCCCGGTTGGGATATCGGGGAAGAAGCCTTTCAGAGAGATTATACGAAGTACCCCGCGTGGGGTAATCTCAGCCGAATGTAAGTCTGACAGTTCTTCGGGTAAAGGTGGTCGCGGGGAAGAGTATGAAGGGGCTTTCCACCCTTGTTCGGGCCCTGCAGAGTGTGAGGACTTTTAACAGCTGATTGACGAGCCTTCGGCTAAATAGAGGTTAAGTGTGTCTCATTTTGAAGGCGAAGACTTGAAGAAGTTACGTGTGGTGGGGCAAGGCTTTGCGACAAACACCAAATGAAGGAAGGAGAAGAGGGGAACGAGGAGGAATGTGAGGTGCCCACGAGAGGGTAGAATTTCTCGACCAACTGAGGTGTCTACTGCTTGTATTAGGGAGCTTGAACCAAATAGTCTCTGAGAGTCGTAACATCAAGAGTATTATAAAGGAGAATGTTAATCGGTTGGCAGAAAATGCACGGTGGTTGAAAAACTTTAAAAGTTTCTGGGAAGAATCTGGGATCGTTCGAGTGCAGCCTGTGAAGATGACACAGGCTAAATTGGGTGAAGGGCTCTGCCACTGGGCTGAAGATTGGTCTACAGATATTGTAACGGCTACTACATCGGGCTCACCGAGTGGGGGCTTGCCGTAGCGGTAGACAGGAGATGGCCCAGTATCAGAAACGAATAATAGAATGGCTGCTCACAGTAGTTGATATGTGGATAAATACCTGCAAGAAGACCTCCAAGGCTGTGAGAAGAAATCGACCGGAAAGCGAAGGGTTGACGGACAGCCTCCTGCGGAGTCGTCGCGCATCCGCCCTTGCGTGGATGGATGACGGTAATGATGCACGGGGACTCTCGATCCCCTGAGCTCGAAGACAACTCCCGGGGCTAAGTTATGCTTAATTGGAGGTCCGGCCCCGGGAGGGGAGTTGGTGAGATAGGAGAGAGGATCGGTAGGGCGCAGGCATACATACGCATTTTAACAACATCTGGCGGAACCTGTTAGCGAGCCTGACACTTCATCCGTAACTGGGGTTCCTCCAACTCACAAAAAAAAGAAAGTGTAATGAAATGTGAAAGAAAGGATGATAACAAGGAGGAATTTTGCATTTTATAGCAGTAAAATATGTTAATAAGAGGGTCAAAGAAACAGAGAATAGAGGTTTTTGGTGTGTGTTGCTTTAGAAGAATATTTAATATTAGACTGATTGATAATATAGGAAATAATAAAGATTTATGTAGAAATTTAAGAAAAACAAAAATTTGTAAGAGAATCTTGAAAAAAGAAAAAATGAACGAAGATTTTGGTAACTTTACGATTAAGATATATCCTCAGTGATATAAGTATAAGAATACAAAGAAATAGAATAGTGTATCAGAACAATCAAATCAGTTTGAAAATTTAAAAAAAATCCTAAGTAAAGTTATCCCTCTACTGAGTTGAAGTATTACGTATTCACAGCAAAATTGGGTGTATTAATTTATTGGATTATACTACCTACCTCAGTCTTTCTTAATGTGACGCATATAAAAAGGATCTGAGGTGCCGTAAGGCACTAATTTGAGTTTATTTCTCTAAAAATAATTATGCTTATTATTCAGCAAGCCCTTGAGTTAATCTTAGGGCTGAATATCACCAGCACTTCGGTGGAAGTGGCATGATGATTCCAACCGTTCATTCAAATCGGTAAAAAGAGTCACGGGAAACCACTTCACTCCTCACTTCTTCTTCTTCTTTTTTCTTGTTCTTCTTCTTTTTTTCAGCAATCTTAATATAGGATGTTTGTTATTCTTGAAAATGGATGTGCTGTTTTCAGGATTGAGTTGTGACTCATGTTGGATTCCCTTCAATCATTAGGGTTTTTGATATTTAACAAAAATACAAACTATAATATCTTGCATACTTTTTTAAACAAATGTTGTGTAACAGTTCTTTATAAAATATATTTCTTAGGTTAGGATGATTCTTAACTAAAAGTTCCTGTTTTGCTACCCGACTAATTAGTCGTATTTGTAGCCCTTCCCTCTCATTAAATCTATAATATTATATCTTTATAATATATTTTTGGCGGCATTATTTCATCGATAATTTTAATTAAACGAAGGAAAACAGCAATTGTTTTAATTATCGTTTTTTATTTTTATATTAGTTCTAACTTTAACTTTCTCCTGAAGATGGTTTCATAGTATTGCAAGAAACTAAAACAAGAAAATAATTAATTTGTTTTAAAAGTAAGAAAAAGGCAAAACAATTCAGTAAATACTATTTTGTTATATTGTAAACCTCTTGTGAATTATATAAGGTTTAAATTATATAGCTAATACTATTATTGTAATATTAATATAAGTTTAATCACAATGTTATATTTTTAAATACATATTTTGTTATACTGAATTGTATTTATATACCTAAAATAAATTACTAATTTCGTATAAGCATAATTAACTATTTTCTTTATTCTATTATGCATCGACCTGTGAAAAAAAAAATAGAAGAACGTATACAGTATGCGTACACATTTTACGAATGTACTCAAGCACACATTGCTGTATACTTGTATACACTGTTTTTTTTTTTTTTTTTTTTTTTGTCTTCAGTCATTTGACTGGTTTGATGCAGCTCTCCAAGATTCCCTATCTAGTGCTAGTCGTTTCATTTCAGTATACCCTTTACATCCTACATCCCCAACAATTTGTTTTAGATACTCCAAACGTAGCCTGCCTACACAATTTTTCCCTTCTACCTGTCCTTCCAATATTAAAGCGACTATTCCAGGATGCCTTAGTATGTGGCCTATAAGTCTGTCTCTTCTTTTAGCTATATTTTTCCAAATGCTACTTTCTTCACCTATTTGCCGCAATACCTCTTCATTTGTCACTTTATCCACCCATCTGATTTTTAACATTCTCCTATAGCACCACATTTCAAAAGCTTCTAATCTTTTTTTCTCAGATACTCCGATTGTCCAAGTTTCACTTCCATATAAAGCGACACTCCAAAAATACACTTTCAAAAATCTTTTCCTGACATTTAAATTCATTTTTGATGTAAACAAATTATATTTCTTACTGAAGGCTCGTTTAGCTTGTGCTATTCGGCATTTTATATCGCTCCTGCTTCGTCCATCTTTAGTAATTTTACTTCCCAAATAACAAAATTCTTCTACCTCCATAATCTTTTCTCCTCCTATTTTCACATTCAGTGGTCCATCTTTGTTATTTCTACTACATTTCATTACTTTTGTTTTGTTCTTGTTTATTTTCATGCGATAGTTTTTGCGTAGGACTTCATCTATACCGTTCATTGTTTCTTCTAAATCCTTTTTACTCTCGGCTAGAATTACTATATCATCAGCAAATCGTAGCATCTTTATCTTTTCACCTTGTACTGTTACTCCGAATCTAAATTGTTCTTTAACATCATTAACTGCTAGTTCCATGTAAAGATTAAAAAGTAACGGCGATAGGGAACATCCTTGTCGGACTCCCTTTCTTATTAGGGCTTCTTTCTTATGTTCTTCAATTGTTACTGTTGCTGTTTGGTTCCTGTACATGTTAGCAATTGTTCTTCTATCTCTGTATTTGAACCCTAATTTTTTTAAAATGCTGAACATTTTATTCCAGTCTACGTTATCGAAAGCCTTTTCTAGGTCTATAAACGCCAAGTATGTTGGTTTGTATACACTGTATGTATACAAAATTTTGTATGGATGTATACAAGCATGTATACATGTCAATCGTGTAACATTATTAATTAAAAATATATAATGTATACTAGTAATATAAATTATATTCTTCGATCCACTTCAACAGTATGGTTCATTTAGTTTTCAATTGTAAATATTTGATTTAATTTTCAATTAAAATGGTTGTAATTATACTTCATGATTCCACTGTATGTAAAATAAATTGCTTAAGAGTATAGTTGAAGAATGGAATACCGAATCTTACCAATGCGTATTAAATCGGTTCTGATAATTGGCTGTTGGATAAGGTCCTAATATAGATGTTTTCAGAATCAGATAAACAGTATAAACATTGGAAAAATACTTTCGCTAAAGATAATTCTTTTGTTCAACTTCGATGAACATTAACTAAAAGAAAAAAAAATTGAAAAGGAAAAAAAGGGAAAAGTGAATTTAGAAGCTGGTTAACAAGAGTTGGTGGATAAGAATTATAAAAGCTGTGGATAAGTTATAATTAAAATTAAGATGATTTTCGTGGGTTATAATGTTCCCGCTAAAGCTTGTAGCTTTAAAACCTGTGGTAGTATTTAATATTCAAATGGATATACATCTCTTCCAAAAGCCGTTATAGAAATGAAGCCAACACAAAGAATATTTCTTTAGGTTCAAACCGTATTGTGAATAGAATGCTTGGGTAGTATTTTAATAGAAAGTCTACAATTCCTTACAATTTCAATATTTTACTCACAGTATGGTCTGAGACTAAAGAATATTCTTTTCGTTTCGTTACGACGAACGCAGGTTTTCTACGAACGAAGTAATTCTGTTGCTACGCTGAAGGATTAGATTATAGTTGATGATATTAAAAACTTTATAAAAGGCGGCAATGTCATTTCAGGTGCAGCATTTTTATTAGACAAAGCGTAATTCAACTTTAATAAATACATCATTAGTCAGAACTTTCAGAACTGGGACGCTTAAAATTAGGTAATTTCAATAAATTTCTTCTAAACCTGCAAAAATGCATATGCAATTTCAAAATGATGAATAATTGAGCCTCTGTTTTTATTACTTTTTAATGTTAAAATTAGCAGTTAGTTATCCAGTTGTTGAATTACCTTGCAAGAAAAAGAGCGCGAATAAGGGTTCAACAGAACGTGCAAATTGTCATAGTGAATGAATGTTTTATTGGAAAATAATTTCTATAAGATTATATCCACTAATATCCCCTGGTTTTATTAATCCAGACTTACGAAACTATTTAAAAGACACTATTTACGGGACGAATTCACCCAATCGAGCACTATACTTTAATGCTACTTACTAATGTCATTCTGGAAAAAAGAGGAAAAGATAAATAAAGTTACTAGCAGCATGATTTTTTCATAAGAACACAAAAACAAATGGACATCCTTTTCAACAATTACTACAAATATTTGTATAGTAAATCTCTGTAAATATACTGATAAAATTAGTAAAGGATCTACATTTACATTGAACACATTTTGTTTCCATGTAGGATAACAGTTGTAATAAAGCTTATTATACCATTGTTTGGTCTGAACATAAATTGCTTTACAAACTCATGTTTTGAATTATTCATTTACATCATTATTATTATTATAATTCATATTTAAGTCATTTACAATGTCCTAGAATTTTTCATGATTTTACAGATATTAAGTACAATAAATATTTCCTTCGACCCAGCTATAGATGCAGTTGTTAAAATGATTTTATTTTTTTAATTTCCAAATTAAAAAAAATTTAGTTTGCAATTTTTAATTTTTTAAATTTGAAAATAAAGATTTTGTTTTAATTTTAATTTTTTTTTTAATTTGCAGTTGTTTAACGATTTTTAGGAACAAAACTAATTCTGGCTCTTATTAAAGTTGTTTCACATTTTTATAAATAGTAAGTAAATATTATTTTTACTTTCTTGTACGAAGTAAAGGAAGTATTGTGATCGCAAAGAATTTTGGTTTTCAGATTTCAACGGAAATATCCAGTTTGACCATCCCTGAATTCAATTTGACTAGTTTCGGCGTGACGTCTGTACGTACGTATGTATGAATCTCGCATAACTCAAAACCGATTAGTCGTGGAATGTTGAAATTTTGGATTTAGGACTGTTGCAACATTAATTGTGTACCTCTCCTTTTGATTGCAATCGACTGCACCAAAATTGTCCAAAAATAAAAAAAAAACTGAGATTTTGGACTTTATCTTAACTGCAGTAATTAGCCCTCATTGAGAGCTTTTCAATGATATATCATTAATGGTATTCATTTTCATTGGTTCCAGAGTAATAGCCAATTAAAATTTTAATTAATGAAAAATTGGATCTTACAAGGGGAAGGAACATCGGTTTGAATCAGACTTCATCTCCTTTTTTTTAACTTTTTTTTATAATCTAAATATATTGATTTATTAATAATTATTAACCTCTGATTATAAAATAATTTTTACAATATATAATAATTCAATAATAACAATAAAAAAAGATATGAAAATAAATCACAAGTTATTAATGAAATAAAATTTTATGTACTTTTCATTTGTAAAAATAAATGAGTATATGTAGTTTAATAGGCGTACAAGGAAGTTATGTGGTGTCCACATCAGATCTTTTAATTTTACCAGAGGTATTTATTAAGAAATCGATTTACTTTAAGGGTAGTTAATAATTCTGTAATGAAAATAGGTATGTGCATAAGACAACGATGCTAATATTTACTATAAAAAAAAAAAATGGTTTAATAATAAATTCAAGAAAAATCAACTGTAAGAAAGCTGCGGGAAAGAAAGAGCTATTACTGATCTTATAATATCAAAATGAAATAATAAATATTATACATAAGGAATTATTTTCCTTATCATTTCCTTACATGCTACTCAATCGTTTACTTTTAACCAAAACTACAATAGTAAATTCAACTGAATTTGTTTGCTATAGAATTGAAGTTAATATTATGTGTAAAGGTTCAAAAAATATAAAATCATAAAGAAAAATAACGCTCGAAAACCGTTTAGAAAAACAGAAATCTAAAATAAGATTTCCATTTTTTGTAAGAAGTTCTTTAGGATTATTGTTTTTATACTCATATTTGAGTCAACAAAAGTGTTACATACAAATTAAATGAATTAAAATGTTTCGTAAACAATTTGTTTAAATTGTGCTTGCTTTAATTCATTGTAACTAAAAGTTACCTTGAATTTAACAATAAATTGTTTTGAAACATATTTAACTTACGTTAAAAGAGATATGCGACTAATGACTACAAAAATGTTGAACCTTAATACTGCTCCCAATATTATTTCATGAACAACCCCACCTAAGACTAAATTATTATAATGAGTGAATAATGTAACGATTTTCTGATCTGTTCTATTTTTAAGTTGCATTTAACAACTTCACAAATCCCAACACTTTAGGTAGCGTTTTTTACGCAGTTTAAATGTAGCGCTTTTTACAGCGCTACTTTATAGCAGCGAATTGGAAATGTTCCTGTATAACAGTAATATTTTAAAAAGTACGAAAAGATATGAAAAAAGAAAAAATTATAATACGTAAAAAAACGGATAAAAACAGAATACTTTGAATAAGGATACTGTAAAATTTTTCTAACCTTATCGAGAGTTAGGTTAAGATCGTGAGCGCATAAGAAATAATGTAATTTTTCATTATGATTTTTTATTTACTACTCATAAATTTCAGACAGAACACATAAAATTCGAGTCACTTACACCCCAACTCTATGCTAGCTGCATTTTGACAATTGCGCACAGTGATAATTTTGCGAACATAATCGTCTAAAAGGACTAATCAGCGACCCTTCTTAGACGTCTTTTAGAGTATTTACAAGATCCATTTTTATTTTCAATTTATACCGTTTATTTTAATTTGCAACGCTTACATATCTTTTTATTATATTACACTTTTAATGTAAAAGTTTATTTAATACATCTGAATGATACGAAATTTGATTGAATAAAACCGTTCATATCTTCAAGCAGTGAAGTTTTACATGTGCAAAATATTCACAAATATCACGTATGCAGAACTGTTCTGCGCAGATACGCAATCACTACCCACCGGGTTGATCTAGTGGTAAACGCGTCTTCGCAAATCAGCTGATTTCGAAGTCAACAGTTCCAGCATTCAAGTTCTACAGCAGTACTTTTATACGACAGTTACCTTTTTACGGATTTGAATACTAGATCGTGGATACCGGTGTTCTTTGGTGGTTCAGTTAACCACACACCTCAGAAATGGTCGTCCTGAGATTGTACAAGATTACACTTCACTTACACTCATCCTCTGAAGTAATAGCCTGACTAATGGCTCCCGGAGGCTAAACAGAAAAAAGGAAGGAGTAGATACGCAACCACTACACCTTTCACACATTATATATATATATGTATAGATAATTTATAGCATAGTAAAGTAGATCTTCTGTTGATTTTTCATGACGCGTGGGGGGAAGATTTTCAGCACTCCAAAACCTACTGTTATGACTGTTTACGTAGTCGTCCAGATGAAACCACCCTTCATTTGTGAAAAAAATCGAGTCCATAGCATGAATACCTTCACGTACGAATCGACGAAACCAGTGATAATTTTCTAGCCGTTTTTCTTTATCTGGATCACAAAGTTGATGAACTGTTTGAATTCAACATGGTCGTAAGTTTAACTTTTTGGCCTCCGACAAACAGTTGATTTTGGTAAATTAGTTTCAGCTGGAATTATTTTGATACGAATTTGAATATTAGATCGTGGATACCGGTGTTCTTTGGTGGTTGGGTTTGAATTAACCATACATCTCCGGAATGGTCGAACTGAGACTGTACAAGATTACACTTCATTTACACTCATACATATCCTCATTCATCCTCTGAAATATTATCTGAAAGGTAATTACCGGAGACTAAACAAGAAAAAGAAAGAATTTTCAGCTGACAAGCATCTGATTGATTTTTTTGATGAGGTAGTTAATCAGTCTTTCAGTAATTTCAGCGATTGTGTCTGCATTCAACACTGTCATCGATCTTTTGTGTTCCTTGTTATTAACAGAATCTGTCCCTCTAAATTTAGCCACTAACCTCAAAACTCATGTATTGTTAGTTGGTGGTTTATCATGGTACTTACGGCAAAACGATTTTTGTACTGCAAGCATTGATCGCGTGCTAAAGTACAACTCAAGTATAAAACCACGTCCGTCTTGTCAAAACACCACCTTGTATCTAACAATGCACTGAGCATTATGATCGCTTTGTTATGGCTGTCAGTAGCAGTCTATTGCGTCGGCGCGATGTTCACTTGTTGAACGAGTCCATTCCAGTAAAACGTATGGGAGTTGGCTCTTCAGTTCAAATATTATAGAAGACTGATAGGTGGGTTGCGTTTTAAATGGAACATTTTGTGTGTGTGTGTGTGTGTGTGTATATATATTATATATATATATATATATTCATGTGCTGCTGGTGTTTTAGTAACCAGCAAATTACTAATTATAAAGGAATATTATTTTAAAGCAAATCTAACAGCCAACTGCACACTAATACTAGTGCAAGTCATATATCCACATATTCTCTCAACTTTTCCACTATGTTTAGTTGATGATAAACTCATCACTATGTTTGAAATACTCTATTGGACAAAGATGAGGGAAGGTAATTAAGAAATCATATAATCTAAATTTATTGTCACCTTGTAAATTAGCATTATCTAGGAGATCACAGGAATTGTTTTCCTTAAAAGGAATTTCTATAAGGCTTTTCATTCCAACAATTTTTAGACATTTTTGTTGATAATTTGCTATTCTGTTAGCCACATTCTCCCTTATGTGCCCTTGACCATCGTGAAATCTATTACTCCTATCTACTAGTATTTCACTTTGCTTATTTCTCTTGTAACCTCTCATTTCTCTTACTAGATTGCAAATATAATCTTTACTTTTCATCTACACATTTATATCTTACACTCTTACACTATAACAAAGTCTTTCAATTCTTATACTTTAAAAAGTCAAAATTTTTCTAATTTTTATTCACACAACTTACAATCTTCATAAAATGAATTATGCATTCTTCTTATTTGAATCACTGTACCAAGTTTATGTAATGAAAATTAACATTCATTTTGAGTAATCTAATTAAAAAATTAAGAAAAAAATAATAATTGCATTTAGCTTTTTGTTTCACATTTTAATTTCTCCTACTTACGGTTGTATTCTTAGTTTAAATGTTGAATGAAATTTTGTTTAAAAGAAATAGTTAGATATAGAAAACAATATAAGGCCCTCGTTTTTTTTTTGTTTTTTTAAGTAATATACTAAATAATAAATGCTCTTAGTGTACTCTACAAATAACTACTCAATATACTTACTATGTCTTCTATAAAAGTCAGTAATTAGTCATAAAAATGGTCCAAAGGTTGACTGAAAATTTTTTCAAGTTATTAAAAAACATCTTAATTATAAAATTTGGTTCAGTTTGTTATTTAAAAAATGTTCAATTTTTAATTTATTTGATTCCTTAAATATTGTGTTTTCAAATTCTTCATAATCATTTATTGTTTACAGGTATGTTTTCACTAATGGCACATGAATCTATACTATAACAAAACATTATTCTACACTATACTTTCTATAACTATATTCTATTGTATGAATTTGAAAAAGATGTATTAATATATGATTTCAATTGCATAGTTTCTGTGATACATAAGTACACTCAGGCTGAGTTGAGTGGTAACTTGAAGTATAACAATTATTTAAATTAACAGTATTTGTTTCCTATGAATGAAGAAATGATTGGGGGAGACAGAAAACAGATTGAACAAATGAAACAAACCGTAAAAGAAAAAACAGCTGAAGTTTGGTTCCTTTTCAAAATTTATCATAAAAGAAAACCAGCATTGCACATCCTTAGTGGGTGCCTTGGCATCTAACCTCTCGAGATCCTGTAGGATCCGGCTATGCTGCGCCCTGCGAGGGTTGCTCACCTAGTAGTAGGCTGAACTCGATTCGTTTTTGTGCCATACCTCTAATAACCAGTGTCTTCCTGTCAAGGTGGGCTCCAGCTGGATCTCGGTCTTTTATTTTTCCCCCGAACCCAAGGGGTCCCCAATCAGTCATCAATGATGACCCACCTCGGCAAGCCGCCCTCTCACGATTAGGGCTAGTAGACAAATTGGTGTCAATCAATATTTGACTACAATATCATACTAAATTTTTATTTAATGTAAACTTGACTCTTAATCAATGCTTTAAGATTAAATAATTAGACAAAACAAATATTCCAGCTCATTTTTTAAATTATTTTTAGTACCCAGCTAATTTTTTTGTTTATTAATTCCTTCAAAAGGCATGAGTTTTTTTTAAAGACATCTAGTGACAAAAGAATAACAGATGTTTTGAATAAAAACAGTTGTAAATTCCTTTTAAAAGGTCAAGTGATTTGTTTAACATTGCAGAAGAGTTATTTTTTATGCATTTAAGTATTGTTATGTTCCACTTTGCCATCGGGTGCTGCTACCTAGCGAGAGCTAGAATCTTCACGGCAAGTTTGGTCAGGTGATCTGATCACGTCATATCCTACATCAGAATGCCGCAGGGAGTGGTCGTTACGAGGTAGCAACTTATTCATTTGGCACTCATATCTGATCCAAGGCAGTCACATCATACTCTCAGTCTGGATGGAGTCCATTCTTTGTTCAGATGAACATTAGCTTTAATGTTGTATTTAATTTTCTATTTTTATATGTCAAGTTATACGTTATGTTATAATTCATTTCATTAACTGTCAAGATGACAATTCATTAAACCATTATTCAACAAGCAACAAGGCATTGACTTCAATCATCACCTATGAAAATGCAGTCCAACCTCCCTCTAAAATCTACCACAACATATTAACAGTCTTCAGGCAAGATCATTCATAACAAGTATATAATCACTCCCAAAATAAGTGCCTAAATGATTTTTGTCATCTGTCACAAACACTCAACTGAACTCACTTTTTATCCATTCTGTGTATTATGTATGTACTTAAATTATTATGCTATTTGTATTATGTGTATATTACTCCACATGGAGTATTTTACTTTGTCAACAGTTGCCTAACTGATTTGATCCACTTTTTATTCCTTTTTCCATATAATTTCAACTTATTTTATATCCTCTATCTTTTTTATTTGTTAAGTATCAGTAAATAGTTTTGTCTAGCTGTTTTTATTCTCAATAGGGAGATAACCTTTGTTCAGTATGGTTGTGTGTTTTTTAATTGCAATTTACCTTCAAAATGTCAAGTTTTCCTGGTTAATCTTATGTAAACTTCACCAGATAATGTTTGTTGGCATTTTGTATTAAAGTCTCAAGATGAACCTACAACAAACGAAGTGAAAAAACTTTTGTATATTAATAATAAAATTGGAGAACAAGAAAAAGCTGGGCCCCTCAGATTTGTTGTGTAAGCTATAATGTGACTAGTTCAGTGAATGAAAGGCAACAGAAACTCTGTGCCATTTGCTGTTCCTATAGTGCAGCATGACCCTACCAATAACTTTCATGATTGCTAATATTGTCTTATGGATGTAGAAGGATATTAAAAAAAATACAGTAACATTAAACTGAATATTCAAATATGCAGTCTGCTCTTTGGCTGGTTCCTTGTGGAGAAGACTTACTGTTTCTACCATTGAAGCAGGATTTCAGAGCTTACGGCCAATGATGATAAACTAAATGGTGACAAAGTGATGAAAATATAGATCTTTCTAAGGACACTTGTAGCCCATCTTATCCATCAAAATGAATTAATAATTTGGTCCTATCAAAACTTCTTGGCCCTAGAGTGCAAAAGTGGAACCTGTTGCAGATGGAAAAATGATTCCAACCTTCAGAAAAAGAATGCTGCTTCCTCAGTCTTTTACAAAATGGAGGGTTCTTTTTATGTATGCTTTAACATTGATAAGGATATTGACGGAGCTCGGAATAGATCATAAACATACAGAATGGTGCCATTTTACTGTTTCATTTTAATATAGCTTAAAAGCAGTTTTACTCTACACAATGGAACAGGAAGACATCTATCTATATCAGTAGCTTATTTAGTTTTAGTGAAAGAAACATATGATAACATAGTTTCTGTTTTGAATGCAATTAAGAGTAATTGACAAGTTTGGGGGGATTTAAAATCATAGATATATTAATGAGCCTTCAAATTTAGTACACAAAGTATTGCCGTTTTTTATGTTTATGGAGTTGCAAACATACAGCAGGATTTTAAAAAAACTCTGGCAAAAGAGAACTTATGAATCAAGTGATGAAAACATCTAGTAGACTCCTTGTTGACCTCCCAGAGGTCCCGGGTTTGAATCCCAGTCAGGCATGGCATTTTCACACACGCTACAAATCATTCATCTCATCCTCTGAAGTAATGCTTAACTGTGGACTCGGAGGTTAAAAAAAAACAAAAAAAAACTCCTTGTTGAACTTGAAAAGATTCTTCTTCTTCTTCTTCTTCTTCGTCTTCTTCTTCTTCTGCTTCATATTAAGTTAGGATTGATGAAAAATTCTGTAAAGGTAATGGATGAAGAAGGTGATGGCTTCAAACATTTAAGAAAACATTTTCCTTAACTATGAATTGGACTAATTTAAGAAAGTGAACCAAAAGATCCCAAACTTAAAGAGAATATATTTACTGGGCCTATTATTATAGAAGTGATTTACAATTTTGCTTTAGAAGGAAAACCCAAGCAAGAGCAATTAGCAGCTTAGAAATCATTTGCAAAGATGGTAATTGGATTTTTAGACAACAAAAAATAGGAAAACTACAAAGCCCTAAGTAAAAGCTTCTTAGCTACTACTGAGCTAGGGGATGTTGAATTTTGGTAAAATACATTTTCTACATTTGCATATCAATTTCTTCGTAGGAAATCTTGAGATGGTTAGTGGTGTGCAAGGAGAAAGATTCCACTAGGTTATTAAGACCATGGAGATCTAATATCATATTTTCAGATAGGATCTGAAAATGATGGGTACAATTATTGGTTTGTAAAAAATAAAATTTTATTGTACATAAAATTAGAAAATAAAAAATATGTTATTGTGATTTAGGACATGTTAACAATCTTCTGTTGATCTCCTTTTAAAAGGCTATTTCTTTTTACATATGTTATATATCTGAATAATATCTTATTTCATGATAAATTAAAAAATTCTTAATAAAACACAGTTCTAGTTTAAAAAAATTTTTTTAAGACACAGTATTGCTGATAAGAAAAAAGTTATATGTTACAGACTTTTTGCAATTATTTTTTAATTTCTGGCGGCAAAATAAGTTAGAAATAGATAATTTTACTGACTAGTAAAACAGATAATCAGAAATAAACCAGTAATTTTTTTAAACTAATTCTGGTTGTGTAAGCAGCTAGATATCTAACAATCAACCTAATTCTTCTTCTTGTCAGAATTCCCTGTGGCTTCTTTTTCCTTAGATTCCTCCTAAAACTACTCATTTTATACTTTATCAACTCAACTAATTTATAAAATTTTCCTATTAAACCACTTTTAAAGCTCCTAGTCTTTTCCTTTCTGGTTTTTTAATTCTCCAAGTTTTGCTATATAGATTGCTACACTCAATACAAATATATTATTTAAAAAAATTAATATTTAAATGATGAATTTATGTCTAAGTCAGATTTCTTTTTACTTAAAGACTCTCTTTCTTAATTCTTCTTTATTTTTAATGTCTTTATAATTTCAGGGATATCCTTTACATTTTTACGCCCTAAATAGCAAAATTACTTTCTTTCTGATTAATAAAGTTCTCCAATCATAATAATTCAACTCCTTGTTGTCTTTTTATTTAATCACCTTTTTTTGCCTTTAATTAATTTTTAAACTAAACTTTTAGATTAATTCATACCATTCAGTATTTCATCTAAATCATTATTAAATTCTTTCGTCTTAAGACTTATTTATTCTTCATAGATTGTTACTCCTATCGCCAATTTTTTACTTCAAATCTGTTATTGCCTCTTTAAGGTCTTTAAAGTAGACATTGCTGGATATGATTTTTCAAGGTGAAAAGAAAGGTCCATTTTCACTGAAAAGCAGATTCAAAAAGCAAAGTCCTATCCTGTAGCTTTTTATTGTGCGATTCAAGGATGTATTCTTGTAACATACCTTTCTAGTTTTGCAGAAGTTATAAATAACTCACTTACCTTCTGAAGATCAGTCGATATCTTTGGAAGTACTCCTTTATCAGTTCTTTAATATGTCAGAATATTTAAAAATGGTGTGTGTGTGTGTGTGTGTGTGTGTGTGTGTGTGCGTGTGTGTGTGTGTGTATGTGTGTGTGTGTGTGTGTGTGTGTGTGTGTGTGTGTGTGTGTGTGTGTGTGTGTGTGTGTGTGTGTGTGTGTGTGTGTGTGTGTGTGTGTGTGTGTGTGTGTGTGTGTGTGTGTGTGTGTGTGTATTTGTGTGATGAAATTAAATTTTAATATTTCATAACACTTTGCAAAATGTATTCTCTCTAATCAAATTAGGTTGTGAACTATGTTTGATTTGTCAAATTATAAAAAAAAATTAAAATAGTTGTTAGCAGTTTGATACCACAAAACGAAATACAAATTAGTATGCATAATACATTTATTGTTCTGATTAAAATGATTATTACTAAATCTTAAGGAGAATTAAACTTATATTTAAAAAGATATTAAGAAATAATTGATATATACTTTTTGGATGCTGAGTCAAATGATGATTGAAGGTTCAATAATTAGAGGCTTATCAAATTCTTGAAACTGTTTAGTGGAACACAACCATTACTGTATATGCTGGCACATGACTGAAACTAGCAGCTGCATAACTGAAACTCACTGACTAAAATCTATAACTAAAGGATACATTTTAAAAGAAGCCCTGAACCAACGTTCTTTTCTTCTTTTCTTTTCTTTTCTTTAACATCTCATTGGAAATGTCAGAAGTTGGGCAGAGAGGAACCATGGAGACATGAACTTTGAGTTTACCCAATTCCTGTCTGGCCACAGGTGTTTTCGTGATTACTTACAATAGATGGGTAGGAGCATCACGAACCAATATCATGATTGTGAGAAACATGACACCGCAGAACATGTGGTGTTCTCCTGCCCAAGATGGCGAGATTTGAGAGTCGGACTGGTGAAGTAACAAATAGTGGATGCAAGCAATATAATAAGCGTAATCCCTAGCAGCAAGGTCAAGTGGGATAAAGTATTGACAGTGGTCTCCACCATGATACGTGAAAAGGCGCATGAGGAAAGAATTGTACAGAATATGGATCAACAGATGAACTGAGGGAAAGACTCTGAGGACAATTGATCATGGTGCTAGCCTCTGAAAGCAGACGGTGAGGGTTCCCTGGAGTTGCCAACCATCAATCGTCCCCAGGGGACGCCACGGGGTCGTTTTGAATTGGATAGAAGAGAGCCCCCGGGTGATCACACACAGGCAGAGTACATGCCATAGGGATTAGTTCTGGCCCCTGCATAACTGGAGGGGGAGGCTTATTAGTGGGTGACAGCCCCACACTGCCATCAGAGCAGGTCAGGCAGCAGCTCACAGAGCTTTTTCATCCCCTTCCAGAAAACAAAAAAAAAAGTTATAATAATAAATATTTATATATTTTAATAAATATATCTATACATACATATATTTATATTTATTTTTATTTATTAATTTTTTTTTTTTTAATTAAATTTTATATACCTGATAGATATTGTTGAAAGATATTTGATATATATTTGAATAATAATAACAATAATTTAGTAGATATTAATTTAATGTATAATGTAGTGGTACGATTGATAGTACTTCTTATGAACAGTAAAGCAGTATGTAAAAATTAAAAATTCCCCCTCAGCTAACTTAAACAAAAATAATCAAATTGAATTTACTTTTAAATGTATAAATACTCTTTTAAATTGTACTGTTTCATTTATATTATTATTTACTTCTAAAATATTAATATTTTTTTCTATGATGTTTACAGTGTGTTTATTTTATAACATGGTCAGGTACAATAGATATTTTTTTTTATTCATATCCTTAAATGGTCCAAAAATAGTTTTTTAAATATTTTTTATTCTCCTAACTATAAATATAAAGACTGATCATATTTTATTTTCTATATCCTTTAATCATTAATAATAATAAGAAACTATTACAGAAATAAGAGTTTACAAAAATAAAAATAGTTTATTAATAAAATCTATTAAATAAATCATTACATAACAATATGTAATTTGGTTGTTAGGTTTATACATCATATTACGAAGCTCTCTATTATGCATTCTTTTTGCTAAGTTTTCTTTGTTTTATTAAGAGATTTATATTTCAGATATATTCATTTTTTTTGTTTTTTTGCTATATCTACATAGTGTTGGTTTATTGTCTTTATTAATTGCACAAAATCATTATAAATTCATTTATCTAACCATTTTGTCTGGCATTCATTTATCTAACCATTTCCTATCTTAATAACTCCCTAACTATTAGTCTCAGAGACATAAATACAGTGTCATTTTATAATGGTCAGCTCACCGATACGACTTTGAGTTTGCATCACTGGTTAGCAGGTTTGAAGGGGAGGGGGCACAGTGCAGATCAGCCAAAACTGGCACTCTTGCTCATTTCCATTCAGTGTAGCTCATGAATTAGACGTGATAGTATGGTTATTTGTGTGTATGTGTTTAGAGTTTATCGAGATAGATCAATTTAAATAAAAATAAGTGTTTTTGGACAATATTTATGTTGAACGAATAACCAACTTGGTGTACTAATTTAAATTAATGTAGCTGGTTCATCTTTAATGAATAAAACAATATTTAGTTATACTTCAGTTACATCCTTTAATAAGTAATAATGTTGTGTACATGTCTGTATATGAAAATAATTTTTATGATGTTACTGTTCGTGTAGTGTACGTGTTGCATATAAAATTAAAAAATTTTACAATAATACATTATAAACATTATAAATAATTATCAGCTGATAACTAGGGCAGTTAAATAGTAAACAAGTTTATATATATTTTTAAATAAAAAAGATGATACTGTTAGTATATTTGATTACAATCTATAAAGAGAAGATGAATACATGAGACTTAACAATTTATGTGTAAAAAATTAAAGTAAACATAAAAAAGTATAAAAATTCAATATATCAGCCTCATCCCGCACAAAAGCCTCCAGAAATATAAATTATGCATATCGTTGGAAAAGGGAGGTTATGGGCCACGCACAGGTACCCCAATGTCTGGTGCTGAGCGAGCGAGACTGTTTCTGGAGCGTCGCAAAGCTGGCACGGTGCGCTCAGTGAATGAGTGAATGATGCTGATGGCACGAGCACCTCTACCACTGCTTATTATGCCTTGTATCTCTTACTTCTCATATCACAGACCAATGTTGAACAAAATTGTCATCGAATTTAGTCGAAATAAGTATCATGTACCATTTAGTGTCTGTTTTATGTTAAAATTAATTTTAGTACACAGTCAATGTCTTATTTTTATTTCAATCTAATACACTAAAAGTGACTCGCTGACATACAGACCAACTCAATTTATCTGTAGCGTTGCCCAAATGAAGGAACTAAAATTTTCCATTGGAGACTTTAAGTTTTGTTCAAAGTAAAATACGATATTGGCTCTCTCATTTAAATCTACATTTACCTCTACAGATAAGTTGATCGGTCTGTAGCTCGGAGGAACTTTATCCAAGGTCTGTAACATTTCATGTCAAGCCAATGCTCATGCACCCTGATACAGCCCCACCCGATTTTTTTCAATTTATTTAAACACATATGTAGCCTATGACACTCCTGGTGACATAAGGATTCCAACGTGAGATCATTCATCTAATTCGGTCATACATCATTCAGATGATACGGTGGAACATACATACATACATATACCCTAAATACATTACTCTCCTTTTTAGAGTCATGTAATAATTAATAACAATAATTCAGAGATTTATATTTTATGATTTAGTTTTATATTTGTAAGAATATATATTAATAAAAACTACTGTGCCACACAGAACATCATTTAAATCGGTATAAATATAATTATTATTATAATTTGCTGAATTACTTTTTTTTGTAGTCACTAAATCTATGGATACAGTTTTATTTAAGAATATGTTTTTACATTAATTTCTAGAAATAGATTGTAAACAATACATACATATGCTATGGAAAATGAAATAAGATCCATTTCTGAGTATATCACTTAAATTTTGCTCTGGTCTGATTCCACCCTGATTTTATATTATACTAACAAATACCCCGTTTGAATTTTGAAAATCGGACGATTGTTTGCAAAGATATTATCTTTCTTTTTCCTGTTTAGCATCCGTTCTAATAATACTTCAGAGGATGATATGTATGAGTGTAAATGAAGTGTAGTCTTGTATATTCTCAGTTCAACCACTCCTGAGATGTGTGGTTAATTGAAACCCAACCACCAAAGAACACTGGTATCCACGATCTAATATTCAAATCCGTGCAAAAATAACTGGCTTTACTAAAACTTGAACGTTAGAACTCTCGACTTCCTAATCAGCTGATTTGGAAACACGCGTTCACCACTAGATCAACCCAGTGGGTTGCAAAGATATTATAAGAATACCCTATTGAATCTCCGAAAACAGCCCCTCAGGGGCAGTTTGTTTGTTACCAGTTGAGGGTGATGATTGGTATACCTTCGCACGAGGTGCTCGCATCACCTCACCAATCTAGCCTCACACGCAGTTCCCCCAGGTTATTGAACAGAAATTCCATTAATATTAAGTTCCACTATTATTAAACAGAAATTTTTTAACTTTCTTTAATACTATTTCGTTTTATTTAACGGAAATTTAATTCTATTGTTTTTGTAATGTTTTCATTGATTGATTGAAGCTCACATTTCACATTCATTAATTCATGTCAGTAAAACTTTTGCTTCAATCGGCAAATATCCAATACATATCCAATATAGATATATTATGATCTCCAGATAACGTAAGGATTCCCACGCAGGGTCATAATCTAGATCGGTTCAGCCGTTTAACTGATACGGTGTAACATATATACGTACTTACATAACATTCCTTTTTGAGCAGTCGTGTAAAAATTAATTAATTTTAAGCGGTCGGAAAATTAATTTCAAGAAGTTCCCGCTAGGAGGTAACAGAACAGAATGGCGATAATTATGACGGAATCATAATTCTTGTAAGTCTTGTTTTGAAAGGTTCTGTTTAATTTTGAATAAGTAGATAAGTTTTATTAAACGTTAAAAAGTGTAATTATTTCATTAAAATGGAAGAACCAAATATCAAACAAGTGCTGAATGCCATAAACGTTTTAATAAAACCTAGTACACAAGGTAAGTTATGTTATTGTTTTTATCAATGTTAGGTTAAGTTTCATAATACGGCGGACCAAAATTTTTTTTTAACTGAAGTTTTAAACGATTTTGTTTAACATTATTACATTACTATTTTTCATATATTCAAGTTTTTGAATATATTTAGGTGTAATTCTAATCTATCTTTTAAGCATTTCTGAAAAGTTGTGTAATTTAAACTGTTTAATTCAAAATGAATTTAATTATAGATTTTTAATTTACTGGATGATTAATGAAAGTGATTGCAATGATTTTATATTACATTGTAGAACTTAGAATTATTGAAAGAATAATTTATAGTCTCTATCAAAAAAAATTAAGGTGTACAATATCATTGTTTTAAGTAAGATAAAAGTGATGATTTTTAAAGGAGAATATCCTCTAAAATCAAAGATTTTACTTAATGTCATGTATTGTAAGTCAGCCATTGCAAGTACTTTGGTTGTGATGTTTCCTATGAAGATTATTTTGATTTAATAAAAAAAAGTGAAGTTTAATTAATACACAGCAGGACAATTCATAGAACACTTAATAAAGGACAGAACTGTATCTGTAATCAGAATTTTAATGATTTGTAACTGATATGAGCTTGATTTTAAAGAATTCCAATTTTGCGCGGCAGTTGATACTTTAATTTTTTGATCAATTAATAAAAATTGCTTTAAAATGCTAAATTCCAACTCTGTGAAGATGTGTTCTATATGTTGTTGAAGGAATATAAAAAAAACTTGCTTTCATGAATTTCATTTTATGTTTTTATATTATTTATTAGTGGTTATAATCCATGAAGATAAAACATTATCCCAGAACTATCAGAAATATGCTGTTAAACCTTGAGACTCTGAACAGTTCACTGTTATTATTATCTGCTTACTGGAATAGTATTAGTACTGAAAGCAATATTTATAAAGTTTTAAGATGTTTATAAAATATAATATAATATAAATATGCTTTAGAATTTTTATGTAACTGGTAAAATGTTACTAATATGCATTACAAAACCCAACCTATCTACTACGATCACTGTAACATTAAAGTATGCATTAATCTTCTTCTCCTTAGTCTAGTGATGTTCAGTTAGCCCTTTTTGACAGAAAGGTTATTCAAAGTAAACTATTCTTAAAATCAAAACAATTGATTTTCTTTAATTTGTTTTTGAATATTAATTCAAATTATTGGCTTCCTTGACCATTATTTTTCCAATGTGTAGTTTTTCTTGTAGTTAGTCTTTTTGTTTATATAGATTCTTCTGTTAGCGGTGTTGGTGTTAGTATTACCAATAATGATTGTGTGTGTGTGTGTGCGCACGTACACATGTGTATATAAAATTTGATTTCTTAATTTCAATTTAACTATATTGTTATTTTAAATTAAATTATTTAATTACATTTTTTAAACAAAATGCTGTCTCTTATTTTAGGAAAATCTAAAGATCTTAGTGAAGCACTGAGGATTAATATACAAGAAATATCAAGTTTAAATCCAAGTCTTGTTGATGAATTGTCTCATCTTAGAAATATACATATAAATAACAGTGATGATATTTGGTAAGTCAGTGTATAGCGATATTGTCATGAATAACAATAATAATATTTTGTAAATTACATGTTGACTGGTTTGATGATATCTGGTGTTTTTAAATGGTAATTATTACTTTTCTATGTAAACTATGATATAATAGTATACTTTTATAACCATGTATTATGATACAGTTGTTTTTATTAGCATTTATACAGCCAACATCTAACACTAAGCCAGTAGTCCTGATCATCTGTATAAATGTTAAAAAATTTTCTACCTCTACTCTGGTGAAGAAATTGGTAAAAATTATTCTAATAATATATATTTCAATTTTGTTTTGCGCTTTTCCTTACACAAGACATTAATCTCTTTACTTAGAAAAATATCTTTATTAATTGCGTTTGTTTCAACATAAAAATAAAATACAAAAGATTACACACTGATAATCACAACTTGCTGTAGGTATATAAATTAAACTAATAAGATTAGTATGATATACTGTTGTGGACTGATGATGTAGATTCATCCATAAATACTAATACATCCATAAACACAAACAGGCACCACTCATAACCAGAATCAACATTAAATACAAATTAAAACACAAATAAAGTACAAATTGTAGCACAATTTGTACTTTATTTTGTGTTAAAAGAACCAAGCTTTCATTGTTTTTGATCTGTTTGAAATTTAAAATAAACTAAATTTGAAGAAAAAAAGTTAAACAACCATTGCAGGATAAATCAGATAAATTGTTCTACTACATAATTAGAGGTATTTCCTAACCATGCTTTGAAGAAGGTATTGCATAATTAGTTCTGAAACATTCTCTAGAAGAACAATACCCATTTACCTTTAGTGCAAGAGGTAAATAGTTTGAAACCAGGTCAGAATGCTTATATTTTTTATATTATACCTTACTACTCCTCAGTATTTGTTCCCGACCACCTTTCTCCTTATAATCATCATCTGGTGTTCTGTCTGACAGCAGTCTCCTTATGCTACCACTTCCATCCATTTCTGTCCCAAGCCTTCTTATTCATACCCTTGTTAATTGCCAATCTGACCTCTATCAACTTCATCCATCTTCTTCCTCCTCATTTCCTTTCTCCATCTACTGACCCTTCTATTGTAATTCTCAAGATCCCCACTTCTTCTAGCACATATCCTAACTAGCCTCCTTTTTTTTTGTGTACTTCCTGTTTAAGTGTTCTTCTTTAATTCAGTTCATTATTTCCTCATTCTGCACTTTATCTATCCATCTTTTCTCCATCCCCACATCTCAAAAAACTCATCCAGTTCCTCTCCCTCTTCCTCATCATCCATACTTCTCTTCTATACATCAACACTGTCTATACAGAGCATTTGGCTAATATCTTCTATAACTCTTAATTCCAGACTTTTACTACATAGTAATTTTCTCTTTTTACAGAAGGGTTCCTTTGCCATCCTTACTTTTCCTTTTATTTCCATTACTTTCTTCCAGTCCTCTGTTACCATAGTCCCTAAATATCTATAATTTTTTCTCCTTTTCTATTTTTTCTTATCACTAAATCCTCTTTGTTGTTTTCTTCCATCAATTTAATTGTCCTATGTTTATTTTTATTGCTTACTCCATTCTCTTATTGGGTTGTAATTTATACCTAGTGATGTAGTAGGCTATAGATACTCTAACTCCTTAATGTAAGAAATTCAGCTTCCGATGGACCCTCAATCAATAATGCTGCACTAGATGTATGGAGCCTTCCAATTCATAATTTTCAATATCTGCTTAAAAAGAAGCCTAATTAGGAGAGTAGATGTGTTTGTAATTTTATTAAAAACTTAATTTTTCTGTGGTTTTTTTCAGTTGGAAATATGTGTGTATTTGTCTGAATGTTTTACTGCTATTGAAAAAACATTTACAAAATGATGAAAATGAACTTCTAAGTATTTCACAACAAAAATCTGTGCAAAATATTTTTGAGTTTATTATTTCTATTGGTTTATTACCTTACCTATTACCCGGTGTTGGATTGGGAATTGAACAGCGTTGCCCAAATGCTTCACTGTTTAAGAATTGTATTTATACTTCTTCTGTTAGTGATATTGATGTAAGTATTATCAGTAGTAATTGTAATGTATACATATAGTAGTTTGTTTATTACATAAATAGAATTTTTGTTTTTAATTTTATTTACAGTGGAATTTCTTTTGAACAGTAGTAAAAATTTGTTCAAAATATTATTGTGGTAAGTATGCATTGTTTATGACTTTGTATATTTAAGTCACTGATCCTTTTAATGGCATGAAGTACAAATTTTTACTTGTGCGTATTTCAAAACCATTTATCCACCTTACATTTAAATATATAAAAATTTATATATATTTATATTTAATTTAAGTAAGCATACATTAAACTCGTTTAAATACTGTTGTTAGTTATATACACATAAATGTTACAGAAATAGTTCCAAATAAACTAAAATATCTAGAAGTGTTTATTGAGAATTATATTTACACTTACGATTTTATTACATTGTAGTTTTTTTTTTTTAAAATGCATTTCTTGAGAAGTATGGAAACTTTAGTCTTCCAGCGTAGTTAAGTGTATGTAAAATAAATCTGAACATCCATTAACTAAAAGATACATATTGAAATAAAAAATAATAGGCTCAATTATTAATAGAAAACAACTAATTAAAAATTAATCAGGCTTATATGGCAGTTTCATATCTGAAATACGTGCTTCAAACATGCACCTCAATCCAGTCAGCCATTGAAACTATGATAGAAGGTAATATAAGCGATTTTCATTAACTGAAGAAATATTTCACATGTACTTGTAAAAATTGTTCAAGATGTTCACAGAATAATACTTAAAGGTAATTTCATAAGAATTGTTCAGGCTATTAGAATTATGATATAGATTGACAAACAGATGGATACATAATAATTCATTATATTTGGAATTTTTTTGTACTTAAAAATTACCTGATAGAAATAGATGGAAGGAAAGATTGCTTTGGATTCAATTTTATTACCGTTTTAACTTCAGTCTGCATATTTGGAAATTCTTTTCAATTGCTAAATTTGGTAGTGGAGGACAATGTTTGAGTGATCCAACCATACAATTTTGTTTATGTGGAATTGTAATATTTTATTTGTGAGTTTTGTTTTTACTAAAGTTAGAAGGCTTTAGTTGTTTGTTATATCAATATTCTGGGTGTTATTTCAGTGTTACTTATTTATTGTTTTTGTTTATTTGGTAGCGTGGGTAGCCTAGGCTATCTTGGCCATAGACTATTTAGTGGTTCTTTATTGAATTTCACCTCTTTTGGTTGGTTTTCTTTGGTATAGTGTTTTATTAGGAGTGTAGTTTTTGATTAGTGTTGTTTATTGGTCATTAATTTAAAATTAGTGTAATTTTACATATAGTTGTTTATCATTCAAGAGCGTAATTTATTTACATAGGCAACAGGCATATTGACTCATTATGATTGGTTGTTTTGTTTTGTGGCGGCCATATTGCTGTATCTCGATTGGTGTGTTGTTTACATTGTGCTCTGATTAGGCGGTCTTGTTTGCGATTAAAAATAACTCTATGTTTCTTTTATCTTTGTTTATATCATTTATTAGGTGATCAATTGATAATATGTGGTAAGGAAAAGCAGGGTAAGCCTAGGTGAGATAAACAATCCACTCCTGCTGATGAAGTATTGGCTGGGGTGTGGATTGATGATTCGTCCACCTTGGGAGAGGATGAGCTGAGGGCTTGAGTGTCAAGTGTTTTTACCTGGGCTAAAAAGGACAATCTTGTATGTAACTTTGATTGGATGTGAAGGTAGTTCAGCTCCGCTCTTGAGAGAGTTGAATGAATGATATGGCTCACTGATATAATTTTTGGACAATCCCAAATGTGGTTTAATTGGTTCTTGAAAAATGGCTATTTCTGGATTTAAAGGTTTTAAATCAATTATCATTGTCCTAGCTGAAGGATATGAGACCTTAGCTGTTAGGCCTGCAGAAATTAGGGAGGTGTTGGTTAAAGAAAAGGTTCAGTTCCTGCGGTAATGCCTCAGCATAAGCCTTATGCTGAGGTGTTGAGAGAGAAATGAGAGGCCAGTCTGACTAGTTAGCAACTGGAAGTTGTTTTTGTCAACTTAAAAGAGGGGGGGTTAATAGCTAAGACAAGTAAGGAGATGGACGATGAATTTCAGATCATCCTTTGTCAAAAGAGGTTGAGCCTGAAAATTCATAATATACGTGAAAGGAAAACGGGGTTAGTTGTTGCTGCTGATGACAAGCAGACAATCAATGTTATCTCAGACTCCCTTGAAGTCAGTAAATCCCACATGAAAGTAAACCCCAAACGGAGGAGGCATCTGAGGGTCATAGTTTATGACAGTTCAACGTTTATATGAGGAGGAGTTGATGATTCTCGTACAAGAGCAAAATAGTTGGATGACAGAGGCATACATCAAGTCCAATTGTTGATTGCTATTTAAAACAGGTAGGCGTGAGGCAGAGTGCTACCATGGTGTGTTTGAGGTGAGTCCTAATCTCTGGAAATGCTTCATTGCAGAAGGCAGATCTTTTGTTGACTTTTCTTCATTAAGGTTAAGGATTACTTAGATGTCCAGCGTTGTTTCAAGTCCTGCCAGTATGGATACAGAGCGAAGTTCTGTAATAACTGGTGGCAGTGTGTGCACATTGTGGTGAGGAGGGACATAAACAAGATGAGTGTCTTAAGAAGTCAGAGGGTCTGACTTGTGTGAATTGCAAACATGCTAATAAGAATTCCTAGCACTCTGTGAATAGAAAGGATTATGGTTTTTATCGGATGACTGTCGATATATACATTAATTCTTTAGCTTTAAATGGTTAAATTTGGGCATTTAAATACACAGGGTACTTACATTGTTCAGATTGAGTTCAGTGAGGTTGTTCTGCGTAGAGGTTTGGATGTGGTTCTGCAGCTTCCACATGTTGTGTGTGGTGATCTGTCAGATTTTTCTCATTGGAAATGATTCTATTCCGGTTCTGACAGTATGTTTGCTGTTGTATGCAGAAGGGAATTTGATTGTGGTTTCTTATGACAGCTCTCAGATAGTCATCACGTTGTTGTTCATGTAGATATTCAGAAATAGCATCTGTATGTTGCAAGTTCATATTTTCAATACAGAGGTTCCTGCTGATTGTTGTCTTGAGGTCAGATCAAATTCTCAGATTCTCTGGTCATAGTCCTATCCTTATTGATGCGGATGTTAACCCTAAGTAACTATTGTGGCATAGTGGTTTCACTGATGATGGTAGTGAATTAATTGAGGGCTTTTTAGCCCTGCATGATGTGCAGGTATTTAATTTGCCTGGTGAGTTGCCCACCTACACAGGTATGGTAGATGGGCATTGGTTTTTTAGTGGATCAAACAATGATGTTGCCGTTGGTAGGTTTATTCCTGCCAGTGTTGACTAGAAGGTGGTTGATAATTGCTCAAGCTATCATCAATTGATTGTTTATGAATTGATTGTTGGTGGCTTGAATGAGCACTACTAATGTAATATTCCAGTTCAGTAGGGTCATCTGCACAAGCAAGACTGGAGGAAATTCATTGATTTTCTGTCGGCCAGACATCATGTTCTTGATCAAAGTTTGGAGACATTGGGTTTAGAAGATGTGGCAGACAGATTGTCAGTAGCTTTCATTGATGCTGCTGAACATTCAGTTCCCCATAGTTCTTGTCAAGAAAGGCTCACACACCATGGAAGAGTAGGGAATTAGTAGGGCTGTCTGTCATTTATGAAGAGCGTCTCAGCATGTGGGTGATCCTAAACAGCAGGCAGTCCTTGTTGCAGAGTATAAAGATAAAAGATCTCATTATTTCCATAAGCTCCAAACAGTGAAGAAGGATTCTTGGCGTTTCTGTGCGAGTGAACAAGGGAGCAAACAGGGTGTTGTGTACAGGGTTTTAGGACACAAATATAAAAAGGACATTCTTCTGTCTACTAGCTCGACCTGGCATGGCATAATATCAGATGTATCTGAAATTTTATGGAGACTGCTTAACAATTTACTGCCCGATGACAATGAAGCTGGGGAAACCTCATACCATCTGCAGGTGTGGCATGAGGTCGCTCTGTTTCGCAGAGATGCATTATCTTTTGGGATTGCTGAGGCTGAGGTGCATCAGGCTATTTTTAGCTTAGGCAGAGGTGAGCCCCCCTGGGCTTTGGTGGAATAACAGTGGAGCTCCTTGTTTGTTCAGTTGGGGTGAGTGTAACAACTATCACACGTGTGTTCAATAAATTGTTATTTGGTGGATGCTTCCCTGTATGTTGGAAGAAAGAGATTGTTAAATTTTTGCTTAAAGGAGACAACAAGGATCCTACTGTTAGTTTGTCATATAGACCTCTGATGCTACTGCTGGTTGTTGGTTTGGAAGTTGCTTTGAGAAGGTTTTGTATCTTTGTATAAATGAGAGGTTGACTTTGCAAGGGATATTAATAGAAAACTAGTACGACTTTTGTCCCAGAAAAGGTACTGAGGACGCCATTCTCCATGTGATGAGTGTGGTATTGACCAGTGCAGCGGAATATGTCTTGGGAATTTTCCTGGACATTCTGGTGCTTTAAATAATCTGTGGTGGTCTTCTGTCATTTACCATATACTGATGGCGAATTACAATTATTGCAAAGCTATTTCAGTCATCGTGATGTGTTGCACTGCAGGGGCATGAGGTTGGCAAGACACTGCCAAAAGGTTGTCCCCAAGTCAGTGTGTTGGGTCCTCTGTTGTGGATGGTTGAATTTGATTTTCTTCTACGGCTGAGGTTGTCCAGTGGGTGTCGCATGGTGGCTTATGCCGACAACAGGCTCCTGCTGGTTGAAGGACGCTCACAGAGGGAGTTGGAGTTCAGAGCTACTCGTGTGTGCAGGATTCTAGAGCTGTGGGGCCATTAATAGAAGGTGATGTTCAGCCTGGAGAAGACCATGATGATGCTTCGTAAGGGCTGTTTGGCTGTGAGGTGAGAAGCCTGAGTCTCGATCGCAGGCCGTATAAAGTATGTTAAGGCTCAGAAGTACCTCAGGATGTTTCTCAATGAGAAGTTTTAATTCAAGAAGCACTTTTAATATGTCGTGGGAAAAGTGTGTAGTGATTTCTTTGGTATTTGATGTGTGGTCAATCCTAATTGGGATCTTTATTTCAGGACCATGAGTATCCTGTACAAAGGTGTGTGCGAGGCTATAATGCTACATGCAGTACCTGTTTGGGTGGATAGGCTGAAATTTAAAAGTTACTGGAACATTTTACTGAGGGCCCAAAGACTTATGTTGCTGATGGTAACGGGTAGTTACCAAACGATTTCATGAGAAGAAATCTTGGAGATTGGAAATGTGAAACCTATTGGTTCTTGTGGTGGAAAGGCAGGAATGATATGTTGCTACGAAGATTGGTGAGTTGACTTCTGAAAAGATTCAGGAGATCGAGCAACATGGATTTGAATTATGGCAAGCAAGATGAGATGAGATGGAAGACGAACAGTATACATATGATCTCTTCCCGGATATTAGATGCTTGTGGGATACCTGGATTTTCCCAAATAAGTATGTTACTCAGTTTCTTTCAGGACACAGTGCTTTTAGGGGCAGGTTGGCGTGACACAGCCTGGTGGATTCAGGTTTGTGCTCACAGTGTGGTGCTAGATGACGCCTCCCACGTGCTATATGAGTCTTCAAAGTACGATGAGAAGCACCCTGAGATGATTTTGGATATTCGAGTTGACTTTGGATAGTCAGGAGAGTTGGAAAGAACCCAGACCAAATGAGTAATAGTAGAAGAATTTATCATTTTCCTTACTAAAGAAAGAATTACAGAAGGGGTGTAGGATCCCTACTGGGCTTCCTTTGATTTTTTTTCGTTTTGTTTTGTATTTTTGTTATTGAGTTGTGTGTCGAACTCACTTTTACCGATTCAGGTAGGTATATTTCAGTTCCTTCCCTCAATGTTTAGGTAATTTAGTCCTGTTTAAGACTTCCGTTGAGATTGCTTTGTTTTCCATGATTTCACCTTAATTTGTAGTATATCGATGGGAATGTCGCCTGTGACATTCCCATTGGTGGCATCCTGGCTGACGCAAAACTGAAATATGTCAATTGCTGAGATTTTTGAAGATGATCTCCGGTAAAGCCCATCAGGGCTAGGTAAGGAGGGGTGGCATTGTGACTGGAAACGTCACATGGTGGGTGTCTTCCCCTACGGGGTAGGATGAGAAATTATATTTGAAGTATTGAAAAGTCTCTATCCAAAAGGTTTTTGTGGTAAACGTTCCATGGTTGGTGTCGTCCCCTATAGGGTCAGGATGAGATATTATGTATGTATTACTGAAAACCTCTACCCAAAAGGTTTTTGTGTAACAGCCACTTCAGTCACTGCATCAGTCTGTTTGTTGTTACAGAGGTGTGTTTTCTGTTCAAGAAAAAATTGTATTTTGTGGTGTACCAAACTGAAGACAATAATAATTTTAGCATATCATGTATTTCAACATATATCTGAAAAGGAGGACACCATATATATGATGTGGATTCAGTAAGTTCAAAGAAACAGAATTTGTTCTCAAAAAAAAAATTCCCTGGAAGGCTATCAATATCAGAAATAAGCATTGAACAAATTAGATGATCTGCATCAGAAGTCCTAATAAATTCATCACATATTGAAGCCTTGAGTTATTAAAAATTCAGAAAAAACTGTTCATAACCTTAAAGGTTGTATTTATATGCATACAAAATTCAGCTTCTGAAAGAAATAAAGCCATTTGATACAGAAAACATTTCCAGATCGCTGTTGAGATTTTAGACAAAATTAGAAAAATAGATCATTTTTAGGTAATTGCTTAGAAAGATGATACCCATTTCAAAGTTATTAATCTGCATATGTATTGTGTTCACCGTGTTAATTGTAAATATAAAAAAAAAACATGCAGCTTTATTGTAGTTTTTGACTTATAAAGATTTTAAAAGGAAAATCGAAGGTGTTGAAGGAAATAATTTGAATTTATTTGTGTCAATATTCTCTTGTTTACATTTTAAATCAGCCAATTTATTTAAGGTTAATTAGACAAGATTAGCGAGCATTAGGTTATGTTTATATCATATAACATTTCAGTACATGTAATCATTAGTTATCTAACCTTAATTTTTATCTTAACCTTAACCTAAAGTGCACTAAACTAACTACAGGAATATGTAAGTTTTTGTTTTCATTTTAAAATCTTTATAAATCAAGAAAGTGAAAAAATCATCATCATTATTATTATAACGAAAAGACAGTAAAATTTAAAAACTATAGTACAGCAACATTTTTTTATTATTTATTATTAACATGTTGACCATGACACCATATGCAAAGAATACTTACTTTTGAATGCATATCAGCTTTCTGTTCTGAATAATTACCCATTTTTAAATGATGTAATTTTTACAGTTACTTTCACCTGGATTTTTGATAGTAGACATTTCATGAATATGGGAATTAAAAAACTGACATGTAATTTTTTAGAAAACACACAGCATCTAAAATTAATGTTTCTAATGTTTGACATACTTTAATGAAAAATTGTATAATTGAGACTTTCATGAAAAAATTATTAATGGAAATGTTTAGCTTAATATGTTAAATAGCTACTGCTTTTCTCAATTGAATGTACTCTATATACATTACATAAGACAATTCACCTTACACTTTTAATACATTAATTGCAGGTAGATGGGAAGGCTGAGAACGCCCTGCACTATGCCCTTCAAGAAGTCCTGACCAATCTCAATTGATTTTTCTTGTGGTATACAATAACTGCTTCTAAAGATATATTGAAAATAATGTAACTAGAAATATTTTTGTTTATATTTAATTCGTGCCTTAAACTACTATTTTCTTATGATGACCCTGTATTTTTGATCAAACAACAATTCTTGTTGTATACTAAATATTACTATTAATAATATTAAAACAAATTAATAGTTTTTGGGAAAATGCTAAGCAATACCAATTATAGGTATAATTGGTATTGCCAATGATACCTATACTAGGTATCATTGGCATGATACTAGGCATGAACTACAAAAATGCTACAATAATGCTACAAAAATTACTTGCTTAAAAATGCTACAAAAATTACAAAAATGCATGCTTAATTACAAAAAATAAGCTTATTTTTATTTTTTGTTTGTTTAAACAAACAAAAAATAAATTAAAAAAATTATTTTTTTTTATTCTATTCAAGTAAAACTTGCTAAAAAAAAAATGCAAAAAAAATGCTAAAAAAATGCTTTGATGGAACGGTACTTTACAAAAGCTAGGAATATAACAATTTATAATCTTTTTTAACTTTACTATATAGTTAAAAATATTTTTCAATTGGTCAGATCTCTTCAAATTTGGAAAAATAGAAAAGCAGAAATAATAAACAGAATTTTTAATTTATGCATTCAGTTGTTTTTTTTCTTATGGGACATTTCTGGCTGAAAATTGTGTAGATTTTGTGTTGTGTGTAAATCACTATTAATGTTTAATAAGTTTACTAATGTTGAATCACATTGGGTTGTAAGAATAATTATTCAAGAACATCAAACATGTGAATTTGTTTTTTTTTTTTAACCCTCTGTATGTATTATAATTTCTGTGTAAATGTTAAACACATTGGTATTACCTTATTTTATTTGTCGTTAAAATAAAATTTTTTTTTCCAGAAGTATTACAGAATGAGTGGTGTCACTAAATGCACGTTGTCATTGATTGAAGAAAAATCTATTAGCAGTTTATTACTTTCAAAGAATATAGGAGATATTCTTGCTGCTCTTTGTCAGTTAACCATGCCACCATTTAAAAAACCTACCGCAGAGCTGATTTCAGACCGTGAATATTTTCAGACAAAATTAATTTTTCTTGTCTCAACATCATACCAACCTCTTGTAATTAATGCATTGATGCTTATGCAGGGGAACAAGGTACATTTGATAAATGTAAAATAATTCAGTGAATAAAAAAATAATTAAGTAAATTAAATAAACAATTATTATTTAAATGAATTTTATGTAAAATTAATATGCTTAAATTTCCTGGTAATTAATTTTATTCATAAAATTTTAAGAATAGTTTGTGTTAAAAGAAATTAGCACATCTTGCATTAAAAAAGAATTTATTTAAAATTTTATTACAAGATTACTGTAACATTTATACTCTTTTTTGTACAGATTTGGTTCAAAATATTTATGGAAAAGGTTAGAAAAAGATCATAATTTTTTTAATTTATTCTACAGATCCTCTTTATTGTATGAAAATGTAGTTTTGGTGTATAATTTTTTTCTAATTTATGTAAGTTCGGTTATTTAAATTTATATTTCTTGTGAACTGTGTCTTTATAGTAATTGAATTTGGAATCGTATTGTGTGCTAAGCAGCTAAGTCCAAGATGGTTGCGAGTTGGTGTTAGCAAACTTTTGTCACAAAGATTGATGGAAAAAGATGGTGTTGTGTCGACTGTAAGGGCAATTCAGCATACAGCTAATTGTGAAGATCCTAATGTAGTGACAAAACTTGAATCTGTGGCTCGTCTTATAACTACACCTCACACAAGAGATGCTATCCTTTACTATAATAAAATTGCTCCTCAGGTATGTTTGATTATTTTAATAAACTTTTGCCTTGCATTCTTATTATTAAATGTCACATGGTGTTATATAATATTACTTTTTTAGAATTGTAATTTTAATCTGCAGTTTGTCACAAGGAAGTGATATTCTCATTTTCTTTTTTTAGAATAAATATATTTTCATTAATTTAATTATATTTAAATAATACCTAAAATATGATAGTAGGGATGTGGGGTGGATCCCACATGGGGTGGATGTGCATTGTTATGTCTTATATTGATTGTTTGTTTTTACTGTGTTTTATGTAGTTGATAATATTATATTCTAAATCTACAGTGATTAAATAATATTCATTAAACATCTAGTAAAATCCTGTGTTTGAAAATGTTGTTGCACGAATCAGTGTTATACAAGGAAAATTGAAGATTACATGGTCAACATAAAATTTGGAA
The DNA here is from genome assembly GCF_047948215.1 of Lycorma delicatula. Classification (NCBI taxonomy): domain Eukaryota; kingdom Metazoa; phylum Arthropoda; class Insecta; order Hemiptera; family Fulgoridae; genus Lycorma; species Lycorma delicatula. Next base: position 112,776,455 of record NC_134456.1, read on the forward strand.
CTAAAATGGGTGTAGGTGTTCTATATAGTAATGTCCTGAATTGGAATATGTATTCTGAAGCAACCCATTACATAAAGGTCTTAAGTTACAACCCCATAAATTTATTTGTTCCATCATTCGTGGAACAAACAACACAAATAAGTTAGTATGTCTGTATGTTTGCTTATTCACATCTCATTTTATATTGTGATGTATGCTGTAGACCTATATTTGATACAAAACAGTTGAATGATGTCATTTCATGTCAAGTAATGAGTAATTCAACGCAATGAAATTTTCTTCACTATGAGTTCAGCTCTTGGTATAACTTCCTGTGTTCTTTAGTTGTGGTTGTGGTTTTACTATACACATATTGTAAAGCTTGTTTCATAAGTGAATTAAAGATTTTTATGACAGAATAACTTTTGGTATTATTTTATTGAACATCAAGATTTGTTAAGTTTGTGTATGTGTGTGTTTGGGGGGGGGGGGTTGCTTTGTTTTATCCCACTCTATGGTGAAACAATTTTATGAAGTATTTTAACCAATTAAGTATTTATAAATTCAAACTTAATTATTTTTATAATTAAGTAAGTATTTCTGTAATATTTCAGTTTACTTTCATTGATTAAAACATTTTGAATTTTATGATGAATAAAGATTGGGTTTGCAAAAATTCCCCAAATAATTTTTGTTATGTTTGTGGAAAATTCACCATGAAAGGTCAATGAAATCCAGTATCGAATCTGCTGAAAACTGCTTACAAACATTATTTTGACTGTCCCTTGGGAGACAAATATAAGTCCTCAATCAATGAATCCTCAAGTTCTGTAGATATTAATTGCGTTCCAGAAGAATCAATACTGAATGAACCTCACCTTATGACATAAGTAGAACTGAGCGACCTAATTTGTGACTTTATTTGTCAAAACATGTGAAACATCTAGGTTCATGTTTTAACGAATGAAATATATTAACAAGGATACTAAAATTTTAGTATGTAGAAATTGAAATGAAAATTTACTGAAATACTTAAGAAGAGGCGGTTTAATTTGTTCCTGCTATGATGTTAAGGGGCTATTGTCTGAACTAGACATTGAATATGTTATTCATGATTGACGTTTACTTATAGACTTACCAAAAAGAAGCTTAAAGGCAGTGTTGTTGCATAACTCAATTAAGTTTTCTTCTATACCAGTAGCTCATGTTGTAGAAATGAAAGAAGCATATAAAAGTATGTCAAAAATGTATAAAGTTATTAAGTATGATGAACATTCATGGTGAATCATTGCTGACCTAAAAGTGATGACTTCTTCTCAGTCTCCAGAGTGGCTTTACAAATATATGCGTTTTTTGTGTTTGTGCGATAGTCGGACTACGGATAAGCACTATGCTGTTAAAGACTGGCCAAAATGAAATCAGTGTAACCCAGGAAAGGAAAATGTCAATATTCCCCGTTGAAGCAGATCGTATTATTTTACCTCCCCTATACATAAAACTAGGTCTGATGAAAAATTTTGTAAAAGCGTTAGACAAAGATGGAGACGACTTTAAATATTTGACTGAGATTTATTCACAGTTAAGTGAAGTCAAATTAAAAGAGGTAATATTCATCGAACCACAAATAAAATTAATTTGTGAAAATATATTTGACAGCAAACTGAAACCTGAAGAAATAGCAGCATACAACTCATTCAAAGATGTTGTTACTGGTTTTCTTGGAAACAAAAAAGCTGAAAACCATGATCAACTTATAAATGGACTCTTAGTGAACTACAAAAATGTAGGCTACAGTATGTTATTGAAAATTAATTTTTTACATTCTCATTTGGACTTTTTTCCTTTAAATTTGGGTTACATCAGTTATAAACTAGGAAAAAGGTTCCACCAAAATTTTTTGCAGATGGAACAACGTTATCAAGGCAGATGGGATGAATCCACGATGATTGACTACTGCTGGATGATAAAAAGAGAAGACCTCGCTGAACACAAAAAGAAAATAAATAAGAAATTAAGATAAACATAATGTCTGCAAAATAAAAGTAGGAATTTTAATTGTAATTATTATTATTTTCGTATTCTATTATTTAAGAAGTTTCTCAATATTTTAAAGGATTATAACTAAAGATACAAGGGCGATGAAGAAAAATTGATTTCAATTAAGATTCAATATAAAAACACATTCACCTACTTTTATCTCAGTTCTAAATATTTTTGTTGACCTGTGTTATCCTTTGCCTAGAGAGGTAAAACAACAGCTTAAGTAATTTTCTACTGCACCTGGGTCTTTAGCTATTATTATTAATTTAATGAAAAGTCATATTACGATTTTAACCATTCATTTATACAGAAATAATGTGCTGAACTTTTAACTAGATAAAAATTATTTTGAAACACTTCTGCTGACGTTCAGTTACATCAAAAGGTGGTTTTATGTATCTTTCATGAGAATGATTGGAAATTGTCATTTAAATGAAGAATTTGAAATATCTTTCAAATTCTACAGAACTATTTTAATATTATAATAAAAAATAGTTCTACAGAACTATTTTAATATTTTTTTTAAATATAGAAAAAATTGAATATGTAAAAAAAAAACGAAAAATAAAAATATATACTATGGCGACCCAAAAATGAATCATCTTCAAAAGGAGATTTTAAGCACACATAGTGATAGCCTTGTATGCATACAAGTTACCTGTGTGTTTTCTACTTCCTATCTCAATGTTAAGTTGTTTTTTATAGTCATTGAATCTCAGTGATTGTTCTTGTATAATGTGTTTGTTAATCACTTATTAGGGTAAAAAAAATATTCATCGATGTTATGCAATTCAGTTTTGTATACGTTTAAAAAAATTAAACACATGAACACAGCAAGGTCATCATTCGAGAAGATTGTCTTGTTGGTGTGTAGTAGTTGGAAGAACTGCGCTACATATCTCAAAAAACATTGCACACAATATTCTGAGCGACAGATACATATGAAATGCATTTTATGTCATTAAGTTGTGTGACTCAACACCTGACAAATCTTACAAAGAATTATTGGCTTGCTTCAAGAAGGAAAAAATGCACTTTTTGCATAATGTGATAACCATTGAAGAATCTTGGATTTTCCATTATGACATTGAGATGAAAAAACAATGTTCCTGAAGGAAGTCAACTTCTTCATCATTTTTGCAAAAAAGCTGCACCAGCATAGGTAAAATCAGCATAAGTGTAAATGCTCTGGTACATCAATCTGCTGAAGATAATGCTGATCCACTTCAGAAAAAAATGCCCAGAAAAAACTGAAGAACTCATGTTGCAAAACAATAATGTATATCCTCATGTTACTTATATAGTCTGCAAAATTTTGAATGGAAAAATTAATATTGTTCCTCATCCACCATACAGCCCTGATCTAGAGAAATTCGACTTATGACTGTTCCCGAAGGTGAAGAAGGACCTGAAAGAGTGAAAATTTGAGAAAATCTAATCTAGAGGTCATATGGATTTCATGTTTGAAAAGTGAATCGAGCACTGGATGCAGTGCAGTGTGTTGCATTTACGGGAGACTATTTTGAAAGGAAGATGTAAATGTAGATTCAAGTTTTTTTGAACTGCAGCTGTTTTCTTATTATCTTATTACTTTTTGGACTGCTCTGTTAGATATTTTCATTACTATATATACTTGAATGTTAAATGATTTTAATTTCTCTTTTTCAGATCCTAGGTTTTGTGGGTTCTAGTGATGTGAGTTTAATTCAGATTGGAGTTTTATGTTGTCGTGTGTTACATGAAAAAGATAAAAGTACCTGTGAGAAATATTTATTATCAGTTCTAATGGAACCATTACTTAATTGTTCTCCTTGTTTTACTGAACAAGAATTTGCTAATTGTATTCAAAATCTACAGAAGTGCTTTGCAATTCCTGGTGGTGAAATGTGGGCGGTACCAATTGAGCCTCTCTGTATTTTATCAAAGATTATTTATATTTTATATTGTAAAATATGCGATAGTGTTTCAGTTATTAAAAAACCAATAGAAGATTTACTTTGGGTAATTTTGTCAAAAACTGATGACAAATGGCTGAGAAGAGTTTTTAAAAGTTTATTACTTAATGAACCGGTTACAGAAATTAAAGAATTACCACAAGAAATTTGTTTTGTTTTTGGTGATGAAGGAGGAATTAAAATTAGTGCTGATAATAGTGATATTATTAATAGTGTTGAACATATTTATAGTAAATGTATCTTAAAATTGTTTGAAGAAAAAGATATTACAGGTGCAATTAGTAAAAAATTGTTTTTGTTTTTTTTAAATTATTCTACTTCATTAGGTGATGAATTTTCAGAAATGAAATTGTATATAACAGAAATGCTTGCTGAATTAGCTGAATCTGAAAAAGTACAGAAAAATATTGCTAGCGAATCACAGTCTATTATAGACTTTGTTGATGTTCTCATAACAAATAAATTAGAATCTGCAAATGATGATTCAGAGATATTATGTATAGCCTTATTACTTTTAATTACCATCATGAATGACATGCATTCTTTAAATAAGTCAGATTGGGGAAAACTTAAAAAATTATCAACATCATTACCTAAATTAATTAAAAAAACAAAGAGTATAGAACTGAAGATGTTGTGTGATGAAGTTTATAACATGATTTTAACTCATGGTGTCATAAAAAGTGAAATGAGTACAACCAAACACAAATCTGATTATTCAGAAGATAATAAATCAGGTAATGTGAAGAGTAGATGTGAATTAGCATTAAATGAAGCCTGTGATCCATTACTTCCTGTTCGAGGACATGCAATGTTAGAGTTGGCAAAACTTATTACCTCTGGAGATCCTGAAGCAAAAGCAAAGAAAGATGTAATACTTTGTATTTTCCAGGTTAGTCTTTTATTTATTTATTTTTATATATAAATTATATAAAATATTTAATTTATTAATATCTATAGTTTTTCATCAGAAGTTAATGCATATGTAAGACTAAACTCATTCTATTACTATCCACAAAATTAAATCTAGGCAACACAATAATTAATATATTGATATAGATGATATTTGTGTGTATATATATATATATATATATATATTTTGTAACCATAATACTGGGTGATTCAAAAAGGAATTCATAACTTTAAAAGCATATGAAAATCTATTAAGGTAACTTACAGATTGGTTGAGGCCTCATTTCAAAGAAATACACTTCAAGTTTATCATCCAACATTTACTTTGGTTTGATATGGCTTCCATTTGTAATGCGACATACATATCACCTGAAGTCAGTTTCATTCCAGACTCTAATCAGCGAGTCGGACATTAACTTTGCAGTTGTAGCGTTAATTCGAAATCTTAACTTAAGAAGTTCAGCAGGCAAAGGTGATACATAAGCCTGATCTTCAATGAAACCCCCACAAGAAAAAATCTAGTAGATGTCAGTAGTAGGGAGTAAGCTGACCATGCAATTGGACCTTCATGACCAGTCCACTTACCTGGGAATCGAGTATAAAGATCTCAGACCTCTAGGCAGTAGTGAGGTGTTGCCCTGTCTAAAAAACATTGACCATAGGGCTGTCACAAATGTGCTACAAAGTTTAATGAGGGTTTTTGCTACTCCGTATTCGGCAGTTATAGGTGTTTAACTTGCCAGTGATGTGAAACGTTGACTCATCACTAAAAATTACATTGTCTAAAAATGTATCATCTGCAATTCTATCCATCATTCTCCACAAAATTGCAGCCGAGCAACTTTGTCGTCATCTGTAATGTCTTGAATCATAGTTAGTTTGTATGGCTTCAAGTGCAGTCGTTTGAATACTAAATCGTGGATACCGGTGTTCTTTGGTGATGGGGTTTCAATTAACCACACATCTTATGAATGGTCGAGCTGAGACTTTACTAGACTACACTTCATTTACACTCATACATTTCATCCTCTGAAGTATTATCTGAAAGGTAATTACCGGAGGCTAAACAGGAAGAGAAAGAAGTGCACTCGTTTAGTAATGCACACCAAGCAGTAATTTGTGAAATCCCATTTCTCATGTGTTTAGAATCTCATGTTGAGATTCTAAACACATGAGAAATGGGATGTTGAGATGATGCATGTTAAGTTGATTTCTTTAGACTATGTGCAAAGCTTTCTCTGAGTTGTTCCACAGCAACTTCAGGGAACCTGTTTGAACGAAGGTTTGGTGCCAAGAGTAAATTGCATGTCTCCCTAACGTATTCTACAAAAACTGTAGTTACTGACTGCAGTAACTACAGTCAGTAACTAACAGTCAGTAACTACAGTTTTTGTAGAATACGTTAGGGAGACATGCAATTTACTCTTGGCACCAAACCTTCGTTCAAACAGGTTCCCTGAAGTTGCTGTGGAACAACTCAGAGAAAGCTTTGCACATAGTCTAAAGAAATCAACTTAACATGCATCATCTCAACATCCCATTTCTCATGTGTTTAGAAATTATGAAATCAAAACACACAGCAAGCATGTCCCGCACCAGTAAATGTATCAATTTTTAACAATACTGGTGACAGCTCTGGTGGTCAGATTCGGTACTACTGAACTACCAGAGTCAAAACGTGATATGTTTTGCTATGAAATATCTAAGTTATCAACCAGATCTGTAAGTTATCTAAATAAATTTTTAAATGTGAAGTCCTTTTTGAATTACCTGGTATTGTAAGTTTAAATAAGAATAAAGTAATGTTAGTGAGATTGATTTTTTCCTTCTTTAATGTATTTCAAACTTTGTATTACTGAAGTGTCAAATGTAGAAGAATAAAATTAAAGAGAAGACTGGTGAGTAAAGTATAATAAATCTTGATCCATTCAACTCTTTAACTTAAAGATTGTGAATCAGTTAGCTTAGTTAATTAATATTTTTAATTTTAATAAAACATTTGTTTTTTAGTAAAATTATTTTCCATGATGAAATTGTTTTATGTTTTCTTGTTAAGATAACCCAGTACACATAGTTTTTCATGAATAATTTTTTGTTGAAAAAATCTATTATAATCAAAAAAATACATTTCTGGATTTGGCATATACTCAATCTCCACTCTCAGAAGTTCCTTTCTTAGAAAAAATAATAGTTTATATATATATCAAAAACAAAAGTATAAAAACAGTTTACCAAGAGTATAGAATTCAGTAATGCTTCTTACCTGGTGCTTATTATTTATTTCTAATGGTGCTTTCAATGTTTTCCCTAATCATCAGTTAAACTTTTTCTTTCTAATCACATATTAAATTCAAACCATTAAAATTATAACATAAAAATATTAAAAAAATATAAAATTAAACATTTTCTTAACACTAAATAAAAAATTCTTAATTTTATTTTTAATATTTATAACTACGTATTTTTATATGTTGTAATTTTAATGGTTTGAATTTAATGTGTGATTTGGAAGAAAAGGTTTAACTGATGATGAAGGAAAGCCTCAAAAGCACTATTAGAAAAAAATAATAAGCATAAGATAAGAAGCATTATTATAAGCAATTCTGTACTCTTGGTCATAAACAGTTTTTATACTTTTGTCTTTGAGATATTAGTACAGATGGGAATATGGACAAATACAATAACAAAAGAATTGTCTTTGCTAAGTTAATCTTCTTTTTATTTATATATATTTCTTCTGTCCATGTGTATGTGACTGAACTCTTAAATGGCTTGACTGATTTTGATGAAATTTTGTGTGTGTGATTAAGTTGATTCGAGAATGGTTTAGATTCACAATTTGATCCAATAGAAAATGTTTTTTTAATCAACTTTATTTATTTATGTGAACCATCTTGGGATGGTTCACAATTGGATCCAGTAGGCAGCGCTGCAATCGTGTTAAGAATATTAAATTGAGTATATTATGTTATTTATTGAAATAGCGTTTTAAAGTGTAATTAAAGAATATACATTGTGCAAATTTGTAAGGTGCAGTATAAAGTGAGTATTTTACATGATTTTTCATGAATTTTAATAATGTATACACGTGCATTCAATAACAATCAACTTAACCTACAAATTTAAATTGTCAGTTCTCATTTGATTCTAAGAGACCAGGTTGCAAACACGCGTGAAAATGAAATGTCTTCGAGCTAATGCATTGAGACAAAGAGAGGCACATCAACGAGTCATCGACGCACACAGACACATGATCGACAGCATGCAAGAACGTCATGCATTGACACGTGCATCACTTCACCACCTTGCGTTCGAATAGACTATTCATCACATACACTAATTGTCATCGGCAATATCAACAAAGAATGCCAACACTGTCATGCATTTAAATACAAAGGTGCATCGGCCAGTCTTTGCTGTGCATCAGGAAAAGTTTCACTTCCACCATTGAATTCGCCACCAGAACCATTGAAAACACTATTGGCTGGAGCCACATATCAATCGAAATAGTTTTTGCATGAAATTCGTAAATTCAATTCTTGCTTTCAAATGACAAAAATCATTCAGAATGAGGATGGTCGTAATTTTGAATCAACATTTAAAATTCAGGGCCAAGTGTATCATCAAATTGGTTCTTTGTTCTTAATGTCTGATGCCGATCCAAAAGTTTTGCAAATCTACTTCATGGGCAATGAGGAGCAACAAATTAACACACGCTGCCAATACAACCACATCGAGCAGATGGAGGAGCAAGAAATAGTGACAACTTTGGAAACATTTTTGCGTTGGCAATTGCTTCATCAGGCATTGCAGCAACCTTGCATGGTGGTGGGCAGACTGCGCATTCAGCACTCAAGTTGCCATTGAACATTCACACAAATTCAGACGCAATGTGTAACATAAAGAACCATTCAGGCATGGCTGAAGTTTTGAGAAAATGCAAAATTATTATCTGGGATGAATGCACTATGGCTCACAAGCATTCACTTGAAGCTCTCGATAGAACGCTGAAAAATCTCATAGGTTGAGTTGTGATAACTACGTGTGGTGGCGTACGGTATTTAAAATTTTTTTTTTTTTTTTACATATTTTTTCATCTAAACAGTCCAAATAATTTGTAGTTTATTTGAAAATTTTTTTAATTTTTGGATTTACAATGTTTGAACAGGACAACTTCTGTCAGGTCTGCTAGTATATATGTAGTACAAGATCCAGCAACTGATTTCTGCAGGTAAGGTATCTGTTTTTTAATAAAACTCAATTTAAATGAATAATTAATGATAATGTAATACATTACTGCCGGGTTGCCTAGCAAAAATTAGCCACAGTTACCTTTAATTAAATATATTGTAATTAATTTATTTAAAAAAATTTCAAGTGTGTTTTTTTAAGTGAATTAAACGTAATTTAAAAGAAAATGATGTTAAGAATGTAAAAAAAAATTGGTTATCAGTTCAGTCAGTCGTAACGTAAAAGTGGTCAGGTGTAAACAGGTATGTTATTGTTAATTATTTATGGTCTATTTATGGTATATTGTATTTTTCAAAAACATTATATACTAAATTGAAGTTTTAATTTTTTTTGTACACAATAACACATAGTTGCCTGTAAAAAAATGGCCGCAGGTAGTGGTTGCTATTATTTGAACTAATTACTTTCAGTCTGGATTGAGAGAGAAGAAATATGCGCGTTGCTTCATGTTGTAAACAAAAAAGCAGCGTGACTATCGTGTACAGAAGAAATTAAACTTCAATTTTTTTGAAAAACACAAGCGTAAATAATTAACAATAACATTTACACCTGCAACTTGGATGTTGCAACTGACTTAGAGCTGGCAACTATTTTTTTTTACATTCACATAATTTTCTTTCTAATGACGGTTAGTTCACTTAAAAATTAATTACAATATATTTAATTAAAGGTATTTGTGGCTAATTTTTGCTAGGCAACTCAGCAGTATTGTATTAAATTATCATTAATCATTTATTTAAATAGAGTTTTATTAAAAAGCAGATACCTGCAAAAATCAGCTGCTGGATCTTAGACTAATATATATATATTTATACACACAAAAAAATTCATTGATGATAATCCTTTTTACTTATCTATGTTTGAAAGGAGTATTTGAAAATTAAAGATTATTGCCTTATATAATAAGAACATTTGAATTGTTGTATTTGTGTATTAATAAATTTTTAACTCCATGAGTAATTTTTGATCCAAAAAAACAATGTAATAGACTATTTCAGTGAATCAGATCTTTATTTCAATATATGCTATTTTCTATTCCATTAGTACTTCAAATTAAACCCACCGGGTTGGTCTAGTGGTGAACGCGTCTTCCCAAATCAGCTGATTTGGAAGTCGAGAGTTCCAGCGTTCAAGTCCTAGTAAAGCCAGTTATTTTTACGCGGACTTGTACTAGATCGTGGATATCGGTGTTCTTTGGTGGTTGGGTTTCAATTAACCACACATCTCAGAAATGGTCGAACTGAGAATGTACAAGACTACACTTCATTCACACTCGTACATATCATCCTCATTCCTCTGAAGTATTATCTGAACGGTAGTTACCGGAGGTTAAACAGGAAAAAGAAAAAAGTACTTCAAATTAAGGTTTATTGTTTTGAAAATAAAGAATTCTATTTTCTAAAGGTAATTGTACAATTTAAGCCAAGGCAGGTAATCTCCATTAATAAAGAAAAGAAAAACTCTTACACTGACCCAGTCCATCAAACAGAAATGTTGGCAAATGTTGACCAGAAAACATTCAAGTGGTTCAGAAAGTCAATAATGTTACAAAAAAAAAACAAACTTAATATAAATATTGAAAAGAAATTAATTCTAATAAAGTTGTAAATAATGAAATAAGAAGAGGGTGTTTGAAAAAGATCCTACTTTTCAAAACTAATATATAAAAAAACTTATGAATATAGCTAAGTATCTTCATTCTTAATCACCAAATTTAATTTTGAAAGGTAACTTAAATTGTGTATTTAATGTAACAGGTAACATGAGATCCTAACATAAAAATGTATATTTTACAACATTTGTTTCAATATTATTTATTTTAACTATTTAAATGATGAAAAATAATTCATATTAAAGTGAATAAATTTGTTTCTTAAGTAATGTTAAAAGTAATGAAGAAAACAATTCTCTAAAAAATATCAACTTCCTTTACCAAAATTAAAAACATTTTTAGAAAAACCCTATATTATAACCTTAGATGAACATTTTAGTAAATATTGGACTGTTTCTTAATGCTGCCACTAATCCTCTACAGGTGATGGAATGAGAAATACCTGACACTACAGAATTGTGGGTATAGCAACTGAGAAATATCCTTGTCATACACAGAACTTTAGTCATAGCAGTGATTTTGTTGAAATGCTAAATACAGGGAAAAGCCAGTTGAGAGGAATGGTCTTGGATCTCTTCAACACAAACTTAAAAATCACAAATAAAGTTCACTTACTGTTTCCTTCTGTGTACACAGTATATAAACAAATTTTGGACTCTGTTTAATTTCACCTACATATTCAGGATTATTTGAACCAATTTGGATTACTAACTAAACATCTGTTATTGGTTAAACTTTTTTAGTTAGATTTTTCCAATTGTAGAAAATAAATTTGTGGAAGAAATCCTATAAAATAACATTGCATGAGATGACATGGTCATTAGATATAGTAAATCTCAAAAGTGTTCAATGAAGATATGTGCTGTTCTGCCTCTTCCCAAACGCTAGCCTCTGTAATGAATTATATTGCTAAAAAAAACCATGGATGTAATCCATGTGGATGTGACCATGAAACTGTAATATTCTTCGGATATCTGCATCATTATTATTATTATTGTATTGATAATTTATTTTACTTATTAAAAAAAAATTAATAAGTTCAATAATTTTTTATTAGTATATTATATATACTCACGTAGAAGTAACTAATAAGAATTTGGAAACATTTGAAGATGTGGTTACATTGTCATATTCTTAGAACCTCTTGGAAGGATAAAGTGACAAATGCTAAAAGTTGTTGAGAAGATGAATAGTGCTCAAAGCTTCTTTTGCTGTTAACAATAAGAAAATTGAATATTTTGGGCATATCATGCACAATCTTTGGAGATATGAATTCTTAAATGTGGTTGCACATGACAAGGCAAGGTCAAAAATTTAATAAAACCAAGTAGAAGATTGTTATCATGGCTTAAAACCAGATGCAACACAACTGCAGAGGTGTTTCAAGGAGCAGTATTGCCTATAGATTGGCAGCATCCATAACAGATAGATACAAAAAGAAAAAGAAATTACATATTTGTTATCTTTTTATTTATAAATTATACTTAAATTGGTCTCGTAACTATTACAGAAATCTCCCAGAAATAAATTGTAAGGTTGATGAAATTAAATTACATAACAATCTCTTGCATTTAATCTACTTTGCTAACCTCATTAATTCTGCAACTAAAATGAATGATTTGATAAGAGAAAAAAAAACTAAGTATACACTGGGAATAAAACTATCTTTCAGTCATTAACTCATTTAATTGAGCGTAGCTTTTTTGATAGCACCTACTAGTATGTTATATTTTTTGATAGCTAATGAATGGAGACAGGTTTGAAAACCCACGCTAGTTTTAATAAAACTATCTTTCAGTCATTAACTCATTTAATTGGGCTAAGAGCGTAGCTTTTTTGATAGCACCTACTAGTATGTTACATTTTTTGATAGCTAATGAATGGAGACAGGTTTGAAAACCCACGCTAGTTTTAATACTTAATCAGTATTTAATCCTTTTATTTATAAATAATTTTTTTTAGACTTATTTCCATGAAAAATGTTTTGTTTTGATTTTTTTTATTAAAGGAAAACTTAAAGAATGAAGATTCATATTTATATCTAAGTGCTATTGAAGGAATATCTTCTCTTGCTGCTGAATTTCCAGATACTGTGTTAGTAACTCTTATAGAAGAGTATTCACAGACTGAAACTACAACTCGATTGAAAGTAGGAGAAGCTTTAATGAGAGTTGTTAGGCGATTAGGTAAAGAACTGTTATTAATACTATATTATGCTTATTGTCTCTTTTTTTAAATGTGTTAACCAAACAGTTTTATGTTATTTAGTTTGAATTATTTTTGTAAAATTTCACAATATTTAATAATTGATTTTTGAATATCTGAATGTAGGACAAGCTCAGTTACTGCGTAGATATAGCACTGTGTGATTACATGTATGTAACAGCAGTGGTATATAGCACCACTATATGGTACCAGTGTATAATAGCACTATGTAGATATATTACTACTTTTGTAGTTACCAAACACTGTTCATAGTTACAGTCATTGTGTTTTGTTGTCATTGAAATTGGTGATATTGTAGTCTCTATACATCATTATCATACTAGCCAAACAGAAATCTTCAACATGTGTGCTGGAAAATATATAGAATTTGCTTGAGTAAAATTAAAATTAATTTTTTGAAATTGTTTTAATAAAAATTTGGTTTGATGATATCACCACATAAGCTTGAAGCTTGTGCATGGGATATGATATGGAAATGGAAATGAAATTATATACAAAATAGAATTTATTGCAACAATAAAAAAATCAAGAGTGCACTGTAACATCTTCATTATTTTTAACATTAAGTTACATTATGCTGCTCTATGAAATAAGACAACATTAGAGTATGCTTACTATGTTGTTTCTCTTTTATGTAGGCTATATATATATATATTATTTTATATATTATTTTACTGAAATTATTCTTTTTAAGATTCATATTATTCCTCTGTACTTTTGAAATTATATTTAAATTTTATTAAATAAACCACCTAGTGCAGAATATTGAGGTAAGACATATCTTACCTTAATTTTTCATTAAAGTACTTTTGCAGGATCCCATAGCCTCAAACATGATTGAAATGATTCCATTATCGCATAATAAAAATCAAAAAATACCAGTAATGAAAATTTGTTGCAATTTTTATAACACCCTCTTGTAGAAACTGCAATAGATAGTAGCACTCATTTAAATTAATACACAATTTCATTAATTTAGTATTATTCATTTTGGATTTCAGTCATAACTGAATGCGGTAATCCACAGAAATACTTTAATGAAAAATTAAGGTAAGATATATGTTATCTCAGTATTCTGTATTAGGTGGTTTATTTATTATAATTGTATATATAAATACAATTATAATAAATTGTATTATATATATATATATATATATATATATATGATGTGTATATATATATATATATATAATATATATATATATACACATCACATGCAGCTGTGCATATGTGCAGTTTTCACTACCTAATAGTATAGTGTAATATAATGATCATATTTTGAAACTTTTGAATAACATTTTCTCCTTTCAAGGCCCATATCACCAGTACACTAATAATTTAAATATGTATAACTCAACTCAATCCACCCAAGTACAGAAATAAGACAATTCTTACCTTATTTTTTATTTTTCATATAATTTTTTACAAAAGCACTTTCATGGGAGATCCCACATCATCAGTCGTACATAATATATTTATGTAGAATTACATATTAAACATAAAAAAAATAAAAATTTAAAGATTAAAATTACTTCTACAAAATTGTATGAAGTCAATTAAATAAAATAAAATAAGAACAAAAACATATATTAACATGTATATGACTAGCCAATTACTACTACAGTACTATACTGTTTAAATAAATATTTCATGTAATATCTATAAAGGTGCTGCTATCTATTGCAACTTTTATGAGTGTATATCCTACAAACTTCTATCTGTAAGTTAATTAAATAGAATCTTTGTTTATATTTATATTTTTTTTTTCTAAAATATCTAGATTTTTATTTATATCTCTTTTTTAATTTCTAATATTTAACATCAGAATGTTTATTGTTTATGAAGTGAAATTTTTTATTCTTATAATATCTAAAATGTTCATAAAATCTGGCTGTAAATGTTCTATTAGTTTTACCTATAAAAAAATATCCTCACCATCATTACACTTTATCTTATAAACCCCCACATAAATCGTATAATTCATTATTTTTATTTTTTTTTTAAATATTTTATTATGTGGTGATTACTTTTATACGCAGGTTTTAATTTATCCTCGTCATAAACTTTGCTTATATATGAGGTCTGTTCAAAAAATATGTTGACTAACATCATAAAACAAAATGTACTTTATTTAAAAGTTACTTGTCTCGGTCCCCTTCAAAGTAATCTCCTCCCCGACGCACTTACTTATCCCAACGGTGTTTCCACGTTTGGAAACAGTCCTGGAACGCTTCTTTTGTGATGTTCTTCAGTTCCTTCATCGTATTTCCCTCAATCTCAGGAATTGCCTCAAATCTTCTTCCTTTCAAAGGTCTTTTGAGTTTGGGGAACAAGAAGAAGTCACAAGGAGTGAGGTCAGGTGAGTAGGGTGGGTGGAGAAGAACAGTGATCGAGTGTTTGGCCAAAAACTCACGAGTTCTGAGGGCGGAATGGGCTGGAGTGTTGTCATGATGAAAAAACTAGTCACCACCCTGCCACATTTCTGGCCTTTTCCGCCGGATAGTTTCCCACAGATGCTTGAGAACTTTAATGTAGTAAGTCTGGTTCACTATGGAGCCTTGGGGGAGGTACTCGTGGTGGACTACACCCTGAGCATCAGAAAAAACTATCAACACCACATTGAAACGAACTTGGCGAGCTTTTTTTGGTCTGGGAGATGTTTCACCCACCCACTGGGACGATTGAACCTTTGTTTCGATATCATAACCATACACCCAAGATTCATCACCTGTAATGATGCTCGACAAGAACTTTTCTTCTTCTTCTTCTTCTGAACGTTCAAGCAATTCTAGAATTGTTCTAGAATTCCAGGCTTGTCTAGACAAGCCTGGACATGATGGGTTTTTTGGTCATCCGTCATCAGGGGTGGAACAAATTTTGCAGCAACATGGTGCATCTTCAATTTTTCAGTCAAAATCTCGTAACGTGATCCAACTGATATCCCACACTCTTCACCTAGCTCTCTGAGGGTCAGACGTCGATTTGCCGGAACCAGGGTGTTGAAAGTCATCAGTTGATGTGGAAGGACGTCCAGAATGCTCATCGTCTTCAATCAACTGACGACCATCTGGAAAACTTCCATGCCACTTAAAACATGTCACACGCTTCATAGCAACGTTGCCGTAAGCCGTCTTGAGCATACCAAAAATTTCACTCGCAGATTTTTCGAGTTTAACACAAAATTTCACAGCAACTCTTTGCTCGTTCAAGTCACTTATTCTAAAATCTGCCAAACGAAAAAACACACTTCACTAACAACCGCGTAGCTAAGCAACCAATAATGATATTTGCAATCAAAAAACTGCATTGTAATCAACTGATCTGTATGAACATGGTTATGCCAAGCAGATTTTACTGGAATAAATAAGTGTTCCATATAAGCAAAAAAAATAAAAATTGTCACAAAACTCTTACCAGCCCGATTTCATTTATTAAACAACAAATAATCATAAGAATTGTATTATTTATGTAAGTGTAATATGTATTGCATATAAATTAAATCAGGTGGGTAAGAGTTTTGTAACAAATTTTTATTTTTTTTTTCTTATATGGATCACTTAAACATTGCTTATTATCTATTATTGTATAGCTATTATCTATTAGATATAATCGTTTTGTTACAAACATTTTTATTTATATTACAGAAATTTTTTTTTTTTTTACTGGAAGAAATGATATCTGCGAGACTCTTAGCGTATGGTTTACAATTTCATTGTAATTTTTTTGGATAACACTGCATTTTACTGACTGATTTACTGCATTTAACACTGATTTACTGACTGTTATCTTATGGATTTAATATTAAAATTTATTGCCTTAGAACAAAAAAATTGAATTTCTCAGCCAATTTTTTTTTTGTTGATAGTCATATCATTCACTTCATACCACATTTTACCTTTTTTAATAAAACTAGTATAATCTCTTGTACACTTGTAAACTAACACTTTAATCCCTTGTAAACTAACACTTTTATTTTTTTTTAAAGAAATGATGGGAATTAAAAAAATTGTTTCATCTTCATTACTTTCATTTACGTAACAGCATTTACTATTAAAACAAGTTGTATATTTTTTTTTAAATTTTATTATTTTTCAAGTACATTATCAAGTTTTACGCTACCTAGTACAATCAAATACTGCTATCTAGTAGTGCAATTTGTAAAGGTCATTAAAAAAATGAATAAAATGATATATTTGAGTCGTGCGGTTCTAACAAAATTCTAGGTATTTCTTGAAAGTTTTCTATATTACTTATCTAACTGAACTGAATGTAATGTTTTAAATAATGTTTTCATAATTTTTCACTGTTAGGTTAGTTCATGTTTAAAACTGTAAACTTAATTGGTTTTAAAGTTATTTTACTATTAAGTTTTGATATTTTTTTTTAATATATATTATCAATTCATATATATTAACAAAGTACTAATCCATTTTGAATTACAGTTTATACAGTTGTGTTTACAGTATTTATTTCTGTGTTTAATTTTTCTTTATTATTATTTTGTATATAATGGATAGCTTTATTAATCATATTTGTATATATGTTAATTTATGAGATGAAGGAGAATCAAATCATCCAAATTATCTCTATGAATCCGAATCATCACAATTTTATTGGCTCTAAGTTTCTTATATACCGAAGTTACAATTTGGTTGTTTATGTTAATTTCAATACTATCATCTAGAAAATTTTTTGATGTGTTTATATCTACTTCATAAGTAAATTTTAAATCGTTAAAATATGAATTAAGTTTATTTAAAATTATGAGGTGTTCATTATTTATAACCGAATCATAAATGACAAAAACATCATCTACATAACGAATCCATAATAAAACCTTATGTGTATGAATAATACCATAAACTATTTTATTTCAAAATCTTGTAAGTATATCCGACATAATAGCTGACAAAGAAAATCCCATAGGCGAGGTATTTTCCTGTGTATAACCCTTTTCATTAATTTCAAAATATTTTGTTGACATAATATACCAAAAGTTTATGACAAGGATAAATTTAAACTTGCATATGAAACTAACAACCATATAATAAAATAAAATATTTTAAAACAACAATACTACTGATTTATGTGGAGTTTATGAAGTAAAGTGTAATGATTGTGAGTTTATTTATATAGGTAAAAGTAATAGATCGTTTAAAGCCAGATTTTATGAACATTTTTGGTATTATAAAAATAAAAAATTATTTACTTAATAGTCACAGTTACTTTCATTGGCTGGGGTGGTGAAGTTGCCAGTTACCAAACACTGCCCCAGGTGCGATTGATTGCCTGACCAGGCACTGGAAAAAGGAGGTTTGTAACCCAGCATTGTACACAGGACTTGAACGAGAAGTTCTCTTGCAGCTTTATACTCAACATCTGCCCACTGCTCCCTTGCTTGTAGGAGGCTTGGTTACCATAACCTCACATGACCTACCTTGACCCACATTTCTGAAACTTGAGGTAATAGAGTCTCAGTGAGTTGTGACAGAACCTGAATTTGAATTCCACCAAGGGGTCACATCCAGCAGGGTGAGGTGAGGGAAGCCTCCTCATTTCAAGTGCTTGCACACCCAGAATGAATCCCATGGTATTAAAGTCCATAACCTTGACAGGACACCAGTTAGCTGCACTGGTGGCTCCCCTTATCTCTTAGAACTCCAAGGTTCCCCAAACCACATTTGGTCAGTAACTGTCATGGGCTTTCTGTCTCTTCATTTACAAATTTACTGCATGGGCCCATCGTCCAGACAATGTTTTCACAGCATCTGGTATTTTGTAGCTAAACTGAGTCCTAATGTGGTACAGAGTATACCACACCAGGATAAAAGCAGGGGTTAGCTTTTGCTCACATTCCTGCCTACTCTATCAACAAGGTTATCCAAGTCTAATTTGATAACTATCAATGGGTCGCTTTTCCAAAGATCTGTATCACATGTTACTAATGGCTCTCCACTGCCCAAGAATGGAAATTTACAGACGGAGCCAAGTCTTGTGACATCTAGGATTGGTAGGTAAAGGTAAACAGAGAGTTTTAAGGGTACACCACATGGCTAAACATTTACCTGTTGAGAACTTTTGGTTAGCACCTTGTGATGCATCATATATATATTACTTCAAGTTAATATTATCATTTGGAACATAATTACTTTAATGCAATAAAACAAATCAATAAGTATTTTTTTTTAACAAATCAATAAATCAATGATTTATTTAAATCAACCACCTCATACATTCATAAAAATTCCGAAGTTATATTTTCAAATCCATCTAAAAAAAGGAGGATTAATGATTCAAAAATTACTCGATTTGATGACTTATTAAATTTTATTTTGGTGTTGTTTATGAATGCTACAACAGAAAACAATTCTTATCTGCAAAATTCACATTCATTTTTTAACAAAATTCATTCAAACTTAAATGTAAATTTTATTTAGCAAATATTATGAATTATTATTTAACTTATTATTCTTTTTGAAAGTTAATACTTCCTCCAAGATTTCTGAAATTAACTTTACGTATAAATTAATTTAAATTTTATTAACTTTTTACCAGTGATTTACTAATCACTAAATTAATAAATTTTAAACATAAATATATTATTATTGTATAGTTGAATTTAATAATTGGTTTAGGAAATAGTAAAAATTTCCTAATCACAACTAGTTATTATTGCGTATATAATTTATGTAATATGGAGCTGTTTTTATTTGTGTGATTGTTATAATAATAATAATAGAGCCCTCATGATGAGATTATCAGTGATAACAGGCTGTTCATTTGTAACCATTTACAATCCTTATTGCAGAATGATATATGTATACTTTTACTATTCTATGAGGTAAAGATGATGCATATGACATTTGGGTTTGACAAAACTGTACACTTAAATTATGATTTGTAATATTTCCTGTGAAGTTTTATACAATGTAATTGTTCTTTCAGGTGATATGATTCCTGTTTATAAAAATGAATTGCTAAACTCATTCTTATCTGGTGTCAGGGATTCTGATAATTTGGTACGTGCATCTAGCCTTTCCAATGTTGGTGAATTATGTCAGTTACTTAGTTTCAGAATTGGACCTATAGCTGCAGAGGTAATTACTGTTGTTTTCTTCTTTATTATTTTGTTATTCTATTGGCATTAATAAACAAATTATATAACTTTTTTTAAAAAAATATGTAATTGTATCTTATTATTACAGCTTTTTTTCTTTGAAATACAAGGGCGTTAAACAAAAATTAACATTTTATACTGTGCACCAGTGTCTGCAGATGCTGTGCTCCAGCCACTATATATACACATAATGGCATATGTAGGTAACATAAAACCTTTTACTGGGTTCCAATCTATGCGTTAGTTGTCAAGTATCTAATAATTGAGTGAGGTCGTGCATAAGATGCTCATCGGATTAGTGGAAAAGCAAAAATGAAGGAGTTTAAGGAACAGTGTGTCTGAAATTCTTGAGGAAGTTGTCGTCTGCAGTTGCAAGCACTAATATATTTCAACTCAATTCTGCTTCTGTTTATCAGTCAACAAATGCAGCACGAATTTTTGCACTGATGCAATGCAAAAATCAGGATTTGATGACAAGATCCTATGCTTAAGCCAACTTCAAACAAACAAAACACCTAGGTACTTATGAACTCTAACTCGGCTGATACAGCCTTTATATGTAGTGGGGGTTACAACTGTAGGATAATTTGTCTGCACCCTTATGAGGAAACACAGTCTTGGGCACAGAAATTTTTTAAATTTTGCATGTCCATCTAGCCCTCTGCGGTTGACAAAGCTGCTTTTGCCCGTTCTTCTAGCTGTGGTTGTGAATTACTACGAACTAACAGGAGACAGTTATCGGCAAAAGCCTGGGCCGTGACCCCTTCTGGGAATGTCAATCCCAGAAAACAGAACAGAACTGCAACACAAAGAAGGAAATGCTGCCTCTATGTCAATAAAAATTGCCAAAACATATTTATAGTCAGCGCTTTCCACCTCGGAAAATGCATTTAAGATGCAATCCTCAGTGCCAACCCCTTTCATGAAGCTGTATTGGCCTCAATTTAGAAATGAGTTCATGTCAATGTTTTCCCAGAGTCATTCCACAACCAGCCAGTGGGTAAAATGGTATCTCACCCACCCTGACGCCGATTTCTCATTTCGCCTGTAATGAGTACGTTCATGTTATCAAGGAAGCCAATTTGGCAAGCCTTTATAAGCTAGTTGCAAAATAGCCCCTGGTAGCTTGCTAAGTCATATTACTGGCCAAAGCCATTGCACGTGCTGTCCAGTGTTTGATGCGGGTTTGGTGGTCGGGACCACACTAACATCTGTGGTGACCTACCAGGCATTCTTGTGTTACCAGATGCTCCGGAGGGTGAAGTAGAAATCGGCATCAGGGTGGGTGAGATACCATTTTACCCACTGGCTGGTTATGGAATGAATGCCTGGTAGATCCGCAGACCCTCAGCATACACGTCATCAATGATAATTCCCGTTAGGGAGTGACGCTAACATCTTCTAGCTGACCTAACTCTAGTACGCAGCACACTCAGGTCAGAGGATCACTTTTTCCCAGGTTTCTGCAGAAAGAGGTTTTTCCCCTTTTTCCAGGTTTTCCAAGCAGAGGTCATGATGACTCCAGGCACTCGCAGATCAGCAGATGGCTGCTACCCAAGGATTTGTTCATTGGCCTAGGACGCTGTAGGACCCTCTTGCAGCCAGTCTTGATGGACCGGCAGAGTTGTTCAGTCATCAATTCCACGTCCTCCCTGTGTTCCATGCGCCATTCCAACCCCTATAAGGCAGCTGCACACTCGCATCGCAGCCTGTCCTTATCCAGGCCATTCCGCACAAGGATCCTCATGGCTTCATTTGTGGCTGCCTGGGAATGATGCAGGTTTAACTGCCCCAGGTGCAAGCGTTCGATATGGTGACGACCATTCTCAAAAGCTTCCCCCAATTCAGGTATCACCATATACTGTATTATTAATGATCTTCGCCCGGGCTATGTCGTGTGACCAGCATTGCACACCCCTGACCCGGTGTCTTGCATCAAAGCCTTTCACCAAGGCACAGGAAGCATACTTCGCAGGCGCAGTCTTATTAGGGCAGTTAGTTGCCCTGTGTCCAGTAAGGGTGCAATAACCACACATCTCCGACTGTGCTGTACAGCAGAGAGAGGTGTGACCAAAGCCTTTACATTTAAAGCACCGGGGTACTTCTATATGGTCAATAACTCTGCAAGAGGTCCACCACCACTGCCAGAGGTCCAATAACTGCCAGACCACCCTGGTCTCCTTGAGAAAGTCCTTGACAGCCATATCCTACGCAGGATTTTGGCTGTATATGACCCTGAGGATTTCAGGCTCCTCTACCCTCATTGCCATCAGCAAATCATAGACCAATATTTGCGTCTTCCGTTTGAGCAGCAACTGAGCCTTCAGCCTGTTCTTCTTAAGAATATTGGTCTCCAGCAGGCAATTGCTGACAAAGCCCCTGAACCCCTGCCACAAAGTCCTGCTGACAAAGCCCCTGCCAGCGGTGGACTAAGCTGCTTAGGCCCAGGAGCGGCAGTTACCATGGCAAAGGAAATAGGCTTCTTAACCTTCACCCGTTTAATAGTTTTGTGAAGTTCGCCAAGAGCTTCACCTGTCACTGGCTTGAAACCCCTGACTCCCTCCACCTCCTGGTCAACCTTGCCTGAGAGCCTTGACACAATTGTATCAAGGGCCCGGTTGGCGCCCTGGAGGCTTTCAGACTTTAAAGCCAGCTCAGTAACCATCAAACTACACTCGGACAGGTAAGAGTCAACTAACTGTTGAGCTTACACTGAAATCTGAGACTCCTTCTTTGAAGAGAATTTAGTCCATGCGGACTGCATCTCCTCGATCCTCACCAAACCATCAGTCCCAGAGCTTCCTTCCTACAGAAGGCTCCGTCCCCGAGACCTCTGGCTTAGAACCAACCACCACATCACCGTCCTTTACCACCCTTGACTTCATGAGGAAGCGCCCTTCACCCTCCACAGCCTCGCTCTCCCTCCACAGTATTAACTGATTTTTAGTGCAATTCACTAGTGGACAAGGACGCTCCACTACCCTTGTAGAGACCTCCTTTACATAGGACCGGGGTCTTGGTGGAGAACTGCCTATTGACCTTCTCGGCCAGATGGGGTCACCAGCTACCAGGTCCTTGGCCAAACGACAAAGTCGTCCAAGCAACCTCCTCCGGATTGCTCCATAGCAGCTTTAAATGAAATAGTACCGACTGAAACACCATGCACTACGTTTTCAGCCTGAATGAAACTATCACCTATCTTAAGACCTGGTGAGCGTTCACAATCTCTTTCCTGAGCAAAAAGCTAAAAGCTCCTAAGTCAGACCACCAGCGAGGTCGTAGCGAATCGCTTCTCGAACCTGCTAGAGGATCTAGAAAAATTCTTGGCCTCACAAACCTATGAAATGGAGACACAATTTAACAAAGGAAACGTCCTTACTTAGCCGACAGTGGTACTACTGCAACCCACTGTGTAGCCCAAACTCCACAGTAGCGCAGGTTGACTGAAAGCCACTGATCGTTGTCAGTGATATGATATATGCATAAGTATTTGTTCAACTTAAAAATTTTATTTTGTTCTATTGTTTCAGATTTTTAATTGTGTTGAAAGAATAGTAGCTACAGATCCTGCACCAGAACCTCGGCGTGCTGCAGTTATGCTGCTTACGTTGGTTTTGCGAGGTTTACAATCAGAGGCGCTCAGAGTAAGTTGTTCTTTTTCATAAGCCCTGACTAAAAGTTAAAGATATATTTTATATAAAATTACTTTGTAGGTCTACTTTTATGTATTTTTTAATGCATACATTTTAATACATAATTTTTTTCTTCAAGTAGATCATCGACTAGAGTTTTATGCAAGTTTCTATAATGTCACTACTACATAAAAACAAAGTTAGGTGTTTTTAAAGTATTTAATTATAAATTTGATTTGATTGTCATTCACTCTTCTTATGCAAAAAAAAGTGATCCACACTATACCATTTAAGTTTGCAGTCTGGACAATCTACTTCTCACCTTGTTACCATAGATTTTATCATAACGTAACCTGTATAATATCATAACTTTTTAATATTCTAAAAGTGAAGTTTCATAAAGGTATAGTTTTTTTTTTTTGTAATGGGTCAATCCATTTGAAGTGACCCAAGGATGGTTGCTTGACCAATTCAAGAAAAATTGAAACTTATCCACTTGTTTCCTACATATCACAGGAACTTAAAACTATTTTTTTTTTTATTTTTTTTTTAAATACCTGTGGTGGCCATTTTTGTTACAATGCACTCACCTATTTTTGTGATTGCTAGAGTTTACGGAAAAAATCATAATAAAAAATTATTGGTCATGGAAGGATGAAACAAAAAGCAATTTATTCATATTTTCTCAAGGTAAAAAGATTGGTCCAGTGGTTTATTTACCTATCTGTCTTCTTTCTATGAGAAAATTACTAATAACGTTGAAAAACTGTGAAATTTCACTTTAGGTAGTTTTTTCAAGAGGCAGGGATGGCATGCACAGTTTGTATTATTTTTTTATATGTAGGTAGGTATATGTTAGTAGTTTTATTATAAATAATATTAATGGTGATATACTTAGGTATATGTTAGTAGTTTTATTATAAATAATATTAATGGTGATATACTTACCCCTAAATTTTTATCAATTTTTAAAAACCAATCTTTTTAAAAATTCAAATTTTGGCTTCAATAACTCTGAGGGGGCTGGTGATAAAAATTTCAAATTTGCTCAACTTACATTTCTTTTGTAGATGTTTGTGGCAAATAAAAAAATTATTGTGTATTCTACTAATAAAAGTGTTATAACCTCTCAAAAACATGTTAAAAGCGATACCATTTTGACTCACTAAATAAGTGCTCCAAGGGGGTTTCGTGTCTTGAGATTTCAATGAGTAGCCTACATCTTTTTTCAAGAATTCATTTTTATTTTTATATTGTTTATTTTTGTAACACTATCTGATAAAAAATAAATTGTAGCAAAATTTTAATTATTCTTCAATGAAATAGCCTGTTTTTGTAGCAATGAAAGTTTATTATTTAGTGTGGTTAACCAACAGCTTTGATATCTCTTCAGATAATTCTCTTGAAATTGTGCGAGAAAGACCTGTTTTTTGGGACCCTTTAAATGGATTAACTGTAATGTAGAAAGTAATTTGAATTTAAAAGCTGGTTGTTCAAAGTGTTGTGTGGTTTATTTAATAAATCTTTCAACACTTCTGCAGCAAATTATTCTTTTATTCATAGTTGAAGTAAGGAGTTTGTTTCTATGTAATATTTGGTTCAAATTTTCTCTTTCCAGGTTGTGTTTGATAGTTTAATCTAGAAATAATGTTTGCTGCTTGTTGGAAAGAAAATTTTCCTTCATTTTGTTGTCATTGCCCTGTTTTTTTTAACATTTATGATAACCTGTTGACGTGTTATGTGGTTTTATAATTTCTTGTATTCTGCTTTTTCACTAATTCAAAACCCAAGAAAACCACTGTAGTTTAATTAACCTAAATTTTTGAAAAGTGGCTTTTTATTTGTAAGATTGTAAATGTACTTTCATTTTTACTTACCTTTTGTGGTACACCCATTGTAATTAAATAATCTTAATTCTTAATCTTTTGTGTAATTAATTCTGTGTTTAAATTTTAGAATATTATTTGTATTTGTTTTCATAATGCTCCCCTCATTTTTTGCACATTTCTTCTAAACTTCAGTACAGTTTAAATTCTCAAACAATATTATCTTGACCCTTAAGTACAATAATGTAGAAGATCGTATTCAGGTCTTTCATTAGGGGATTGGATAAGTTTCTCTTTCCTGATCTACAATCCCCCCAGATATTCTCAAAATATGTTTATTATTCTGTAAAATTATTTCTTTTAATGTGTTTAGTCCAAATGGTGATTTATTAGTTTACAAAATGATATTGGAAAATTATTATAGGATTTTTCAATCAATAATTTCAATCAAAATGATATTGGAAAATTATTATAGGATTTTTCAATCAATAATTTCAATCAAAATGATATTGGAAAATTATTGTAGGATTTTTCAATCAATAATTTTTTTTTAATTCTTAAGAGAAGGAAATTTACAAATAATACACATAAAATATACACAGTATAATATATACATAATTAATATACAATGTTATTGGGGAAATATAAAACTTAGTGCTAACATAATATCTTATGTGCTAACATCAAATATACTGAAAATGCCAGCCAAGTGCCTACTATCAAAGGTGAATACAGACAGAATGCTTTACACCTGCCCAAGAAAATATAGCTTAATGTTTCAGTTTACAACAATAAAATATAGTTATTTTTTCCTTGGGAATAAACGTATATTACAAGAAAAGAAAAATTGTTTGTAAAAGAGATTTCACGTTAATAATGTTTCAGTCGCTACTATTTATTATATTATTTTAAGAAATAAATAAATTTCACATATAGTTATTTTTTCCTTGGGAATAAACGTATATTACAAGAAAAGAAAAATTGTTTGTAAAAGAGATTTCACGTTAATAATGTTTCAGTCGCTACTATTTATTATATTATTTTAAGAAATAAATAAATTTCACATTAGATTATAATTAAAAACAATATTAAACCCGTCTCTGATAAAGAGATATCGACTTTCTTCATCTCTAAAGTTAAATAATCTTTTATTAATCAAGATGTACTTGATTATTAATCAAATACATAATCTTTTATGTACTTGATTAATAATCTTTTATTAATCAAGTACATAACATAATTACTATTGGGCTTTTGTGAGTGCTCTATTCTAACACTAAACAAATATACATTCACACCCTGTCCCTCCTCAAAGTCTGTGAAATAGGAAATGCCCGAGATCGCAGATCTGAATTAATATTTATTATCGTTTTCTAGAAATAGAAAACAGAAAGGATCCAGCTCATCCACAAAACTGCAGACATAGAAACAAATGTAGGTATTAATTAATATCATACCTTGCGTTACTAAGTTGTTAGTGACAGGAATCAGCATCCCCTATTATTTTTTTCTTCTTATTAAATGATTCCTGTTTATTTTGTAAATGGAGGTATGTAATTGCATTATTTGTTATTCATATGCATTATTTTATCCCTATTTGTCCATCTAAATCCTCACCTTAAAATGTTTCCATCTACAGTGTTATATAATTTCATTTTAAAATTTGGATTAGTCTTACTTGTTTTGGAAACCTCATCAGACAACCTATGGTCCAACCATTCAGTTTGCCTGTAAAACTACTCTTCATTCCATAAAACTACTCTTAACTTTTTATCCTCTGATATTTTCTTCAGAGGAGAATATTTTTAATTTGTGTCAGATAAATTTGCTTCATATTCAGTTTACTTCAGAATTGCAGCCCTTTACTGCCATTAGAAATTTCATTTCTCTAATAGCAATTATTTGATCTTGAATTGTTATTAATGTATTTATTTTGTAAATTTATTATTGTTTTCTAGGTTCTGGAACCAGTGCTACTGCAGTTGTATCGTACATTAAAGAAAATCTATTTAACAGATAAGGATGATGTTGTGAAACTTCATTCACAACTTGCCTTAGAAGAATTAAGCAAGTCCACTCTTTCTATCCTTTTCCCTCCTGAAAACCTCTCTAAACGAATTTATGTTCTTGATCCACCCCCTTAATTATTCTTCATGGATTTTTAATTGACTTATTTTTAAGGCTTCTTATTTTAGTTGTTACAGTTTAACAAAAAATCACATCTTACTTAATAAAATGTGAAACATTTTGATGTTGAAGATTACATCTGTAGTTTCTATGAAATCATAGAGAACTTTTAAATTTTCTTCTGTATCAATTATTACTTGTATATTTTTAATGATAAATAAAGTATGATTTTTAATAAACAAATATCTTTAATCATTTTATTGATCTCAAATTTTCTGTTATATTACATTTTTTGTTCTTTTTTGTAACTTTTAAAATATGAAATACATCTTATATATAAGATATGGTGCACATCATCAGTGGCCCCCTCTCCAAACACAAGCCTGAATTAATCAAACCAAATCTGGCTAACCTATCTCAAAAATCACCATACCCAGAAAGAAACTGTATAATATGCTGATTCAGGGAAATCAACTACCGTCCAGTTAGTTAATCAATGTGCAATTGATTCTAACTGTGTAAAATGTTTTATTCTCTTTTATTTCTGTTTTTTGTTTTTTTGCAATAATGTACAAAATTTTAACAGCAGTTCATGGATTATGAATAGAGACCGGATTATATGCATTTGCATATTAAGCCGCTTCTCACCGGATATTGCATATTTTCCTTAAAATCTAGTGATAATGCATATTTGTTATATTCATAATATTTTTCAGTAAGGTACTTACCAAAAAAATGAATTCTTTCACTGCAGCCAGCCAAACCTATTAGCCGCACGGTTCTTAGAGCGCACTAGCAGCCGCACATCTATTGTTTTGGTAGCATAATATTATTATGAAGCCAAGTAAAACACAAACTCACGAGAGAAGGACAGATGATACCATTCTGCGTCGCACATGCCTACTGCTGCAGTTTTTTTATTTTTTTGTTTAATATACCATATATATTTTTTTGTTTATTGTTTTAAAGTTTAATATACCATGCCTCCCGAAAATAAAAGTGCCTCTGTGGATAGCTGACTATCTTGGTATATTTACATATGATGGAAATGTTTTATATTGTCAAGTTTGCGAGAAAAATATTTCATGCACAAAAACATTGTCAAGACAAGTCTTCATATCGCAGGATTGCAAAATAAAGGCTCACGACAACAACTTGTAACAGCGGCAAGTAACAATGATTTCACTTCCAAAGGTAAACAAACAAAAAAAAAAACACTTTAGCATGGATTTATGTGAAGCGTTGTTTACAAGTAATATTCCTCTTCACAAACTTACAAATCCTACCTTTAGCTGATGAACTACCAACACTTGTGGCCATTACATTGCGAATTTAATTGTTGTTGCATTAAAACTAGAGCCCTCTTCTAACTATTTGGTGGCCTGCAAACACCTTGAAAAGACAAATCATTCTAAGATCGCGAGATTCGTGAATGAGGGTATTAAAAAATATTTCCTGATCTTCTGCAGATGAAAGACTGTTTATATTTCTCTCAGATCCTGCTCTCTATATGTTCAAGGCAACCAAAACTCTCCAAGTATTTTATCCGAATTTGATTCATGCGACGAGCTTTGCTCACGAACACCAACTCGCTGAAGAAGTATGATCCACGTTTGGCCATGTAAATAAACTGATTTCATCAACAAAGAAAGTGTTTCTTAAGGCACCTGCTCACAATAAGCCCTATAAAGAAAAACTGCCAAATGTGCCTTTTCCTCTTGAACCAGTGGTAACTTGATGGGGAATGTGGATTGAAGCTGTGCTGTTTTACAATGAATATTTCGAGGTCATCAAAGGTGTAGTAAACAACTTTGATAGTGCAGAGTTGTCAGATAGGGCAGTTTTGTCAGTCCAAGGAAACATTTAACGATTGTAGTATAAAAAAAAACATAGCTGTGATTAGCACTTATTTTTCCCACATACCTGCGAGTATTAAAAAGCTTGAAACTCAAGGTTTGGCGTTGACCGAATCTATTCAATTAATGAATAAAATCTGCCAAATGAACTCTGCATTGCCATGTAATCTTAAAGAAAAATTTGAATACATTTTGAACAATAACCCAGCCTTTGAACCTTTGTGTGAAATTGGTAGTTTTATTTGGGAGCTAACATAGCTCCCAAATTCAAATACTGCCCAGTTACCTCAGTGGATGTGGAGTGATCCTTTTCCACTTACAAAAATATTTTGATTGATCGAAGACACAATCTTACTACAGAATATTTAGAACAGTACGTCTGTATGCTGATTTGAAACAAAACATCTAAAAATTACTATTTTTTTTTTTTTTTATTTTAAGTTGCATATTTTGACACTTTTTCATATTTGACATGCATATTTTAAGCATTTTTTATGCATATTTCAAGCTTTTTATGTTGCATATAATCCAGTCTCTAATTATGATCAAAATATTGAGGTAATAAAGATGACAAATGATCAGGGCAATTTGAGGTTGTGTGTCTGTTAATGATACCACTGAAAAGGTTTTGTGAAAAAATACATTTTTTTCTATTATTTTAAATTTGCCTTTATTGTATAAATAAATTGAGAACCTTGTTTATTTTGTATATAATTTATAAAAAAAAAATTGAAAATAATGATTTAGGGTTATTTATAAATAAATACTCAAATCATGAATAGCAAATTTATTGCATTAGACTATTTTAATTAATAAAATACCAACTAACTATTCATAGGTAAATGATACTCATAAAAAACGTAGTGTCACTAAATCCACCATTTTTTTAGAAAAAAATGATATCTGAATGGATTAAAATACTTTTTTAATACATTAAGGTTCAAAGAACCTTTCAAAATGTCACCTAGAATAATAACTGCAAATTACTTACTTGCCTTAAAAGGCTCTAATTTTTCTTATTTTCAGACAGCTAATTTGTTTTCTTTTTTTTTAGCATTATTCCCAAATTAAAAATATTTAAATAGTTAAATAAAATTACAAGACTAAGCACAACGTGCATAAACCTTCAATGTTGCAAATTTAATTGTTAGATTTGCTTGAAATATATAACATAAATAATGTAAGAATATATAACGCAAGTAATTTTAGTTTGCAAGTAAATTTGCCTAACTGTAGTATCAAGAGTGTAAGAACCAAAAAACGAACATCCAGGCAACAGATGGAGAATAGACCGTTTACTCATAAAGAGAAGGGAAAATATGATAAAACTTAACAGCTAAGTTGAAAGACTTTGTATAAGTTACAGGTCCTTTTTTTATGCTTTTCTAAGAGCATCTTTAATAATCTGGATGGATTAAATTTTGCACACACATTTATTCTTTCCTTCACTTCTGTTATATTCTTGCAAAACAATTTAATAATTTTTTACAAAGTTATACAGTTATTAATGCATGTTTTCTCAACCTAATTTGAGTATTAATAAATTAAAAACAAAAAAAATATTATACTCTCTTTTTCATTTGATTCAAACATTAAACTTCCTTCTTATTGCAAGTTTATATCATTTTAAAGCTTATTGTTTTACTTTTTTAGTACTGGACATTATATTTACTAATCAGAAAATTTCATTTATCCTAAAACTTAAGGATACAAATAATTTACTAATCAAAAAGAAGAAAATGCAGCTTTACATTTTGTGGTTAAATTTTTTACGTGTTCACCTCACATGTTTATACAGATTTACATTTGTTTTAAGGGAAAAAATTGAATCAATAATCAAGTGCATGCAATTAATTTTAACTTCAATATATCCTTTCTGTATTTTTATTTGTTCAGATTCTATGTTTTTTTTTTGTTAAATGTGTGTGTGGGCATTAGTAGTGTTTAGTAGTGTCTATAAATAGTGTTCAATATGAATATTGGGTTCAAATACATAAAATAAACAGGTTTTCTCTGGTTGCTTAAAATGATCTCCATGAGTAATATGACTGAGGAAAGAATTGCATTGTAGATCTGAAAACCTATTAATGTTTAGAAATTAATCATATCAAAATTATTTTATAAAATTTACATCACATTTCATATGTTGAACCATGAAAACATTCTTGTCAGTCCAGGTGGGAGCTGGATTAGTTTTAAACTTGGCAAGAAATCAGAACACAGCAATTCTTGACCATATTAAGTTTCATATTAGATTTATGTGTAAAATTCTAGTTTAATTCCTTCACTCTCACCTACTCATTTTCGGCTGATGAAAAAAGACAAATTTTTCACTAAGGGTGTGGAGCACCTGCTCAGTTTAAGAAAGGTTGATAAAATTTACTTCAACTGAAAAATCAAAAGGCTGTTTTTCATGAACAGGAGAGCCGAAACCGCAGAGAGATCTTTAAATTATGATGTAGCCAAAGGTTAAATTATGTTAAGAAGTTGTATTGTTTTAATTAAACTATGAGTTTCTTATAAGTGGTTTAAACTTTTCTGACCTCAAGGCTGAAGAAACAAAATCTGCATTTCAACAAACACCCTGAAATTAAGATCATGAAAAAATTATTTATGTTAACACACAAATTTTTATGAAAATATTATGATTGTAAAGTATTAGCAGCAGTAGTTGTGTATTTTCTCCTTATATTTGTACTATATTGCAAATATGCAATACCATTGCTGGTGACATTGACTCCAAAGGATGTGGGAATGATCACTTAAAAGTCCTACGATAGTAGTGAGACATTAGCTAAGCCAATTTACATTCTCAGAAATGTTAAAACACCTACAATACAGATTGGGTGAACAAAAACAATACAAAAATTATCTACAATTTTTGTGATTTGTAATGTATTAGCTCTTAAGAACAAGAAATAATGAATTTTAACCACATAGATAGATAAGGCCATTGTTTTAGAAATAGAAAAAAAAATTTTTTTTAATCAAAAAAGAGTTATAAGGATCAAAATATTTATAAATAGACCCTAAATATTTATATTTAGTGTAAAATATAACAGCGGTTAAAAGTTCATAAGGAAATAAAGAATCTTAAAAAATGAGAAGTTATTTTAAATGGTTATTTAATGAAGAAAGGTTTTATGGGGGGGGGGGGCCTGTGTATGAAGAGAGAATTCACTTCTGGTACTAACTGTGCCACTATGAAAATGATGTACGAGGGACGATCACAAAGTAATTAAGAGGGGTGTACCCTCTATGAAACAGACACACATTTTATAAGACGGTTTTTTTTTTTTTTTATTGAACAAAAACCAACATATTTTTCAACGTAATCACCAAGTTTCTCTAAATACTTTTCATACCTTGTAACAAGTTTTTCAGTTCCACTCTCAACAATTTCATCCAATTTCCTTCAACCATTTAAGGACCACTTCCTTCAGACCATCATCATTAGGGAAACGCTCCCCTTCCAGAACTCGTTTGAGAGGACCAAACAGGCGGTAGTCGCAGGGTGCTATGTCAGGGCTGTAACGCAGATGAGACCATACTTCCCACTTGAATTTTTGCAGTAACTCCTTTGTCATATGAGCTGAATGAGGTAGCAGCGTTGTGAAGAAAAATTACCCCCATTGCTCAATCTTCCAGGTTTTGATCTCACTCATAAACATAATTTTTGTTTTCTAACATGCGATACATGATATTAATCTATTTTTTGATGCTGAAAACGAATATGCATTCAGAATCTTTGTTTCACCCACCATTTTTGATAAATTTTTTAATTTTAATTAAAAGATTTTTTCATTTTTCAACATATAGTTAGCATTTTAAGCTCCTATATTGTATTATGTTAGCTCATTTTTTTTGTTTAACTTTGATAACATAATTTGTAAGCTATAAATAAACAATACTAGACAAAGAATTAAATCATATCATAGTCACATATTACATCATCATATAGTCTCTTCTATTCTAATATATAACATTTTTTATAATCTGTCAATATTTTTAATCTTTTATTAAAAAAGAATTGCTCAACAAGAAGAGATATATCATTTTATCAATAATTAAATAAAAGTTTGTAAAAAACAACAGCAATTGTATGAATAAATGCCTTCTATGTGTTTTTTGAATTTGTTTTCAGTAATTTAAACATCATTTATAACATTTTAATTGTCATATGAAAAACAAAAAATGAATAGAAGAGACTACAAAAAATCAAAAAAAATGTATGTGTCACAATTAATTGTATAAAGGAAAAGATTTTAATGGATTATTAGTTAAATATGCTATCACATCATTATCATCATCATTATTCACTAAAGGTTATGCCTTGTCGATTTAGCCACTTCACCCTCATCACCACTTCTCTCTTCAATTCATTATAAGAACAAAGGCCATCTCTTCTTTAACATTATTGATAATGGTTGCTCTTGATCTATCTCCAGGTTTTTTACTCATAACCTTGCCCTCAAGTATATTCGTCAAGAACTGGTCATGTAAATGTCCTATCAATTTCACTCTTCTTCTTCGTATAACATTTAGCAAGAACCTCCTCTCACTCACTTCTGCTAACACTTGATCATTCCTTTTCCTATCCACCCTCAGCTTGTTCTTGTCCTTCTCCAAATCCACATTTCCATTGCTTCCAGTCTTCTTCTTTCTGCTTCCCCAAGCATCCATGTTTCACATCCATAAGTTAGAACACTCCAATCATAAGTTTTAGCAAACTGTTTACTTATTTGCAAATTCATATGATTATCACTCAGTAAATTCTTTTTATCCTGGAAAGCTCATTTTGCCAGTGCTATTCTTCTTTTTACTTTTGTGACACATTATGGTTAGTGGCAGTGCTTCTCCAATAACAAAAACTTTCTCTACAACATTAACATCTAATTTAATATCAACCTTTGTTGTACCTTCCTTTGTTTTCCCTACAATCATAGTCTTTGTCTTCTTATTTATTTCAGTTAAGTTTTATTAGTATTTTAGACAGTGTTTCTAACATAATCTCCATTCCCATTGCTGATTCCGCCAGTAAGACAATATTAACTGAAAAGCGGATACAATGTATGGATTTTCCATTAATTCTGATTCCTTGTGGTTTTTCTTTCATTTCTACGATAGCTTTTTCAATAAACAAATTAAAAACAGTAACAGTGGGCAATCTTGCCTGATTTCCTTTCTTATTTTGGCATTAAACAGAAAATTGAAATAAAACAGAAAACTGCAGACATCTGAAAAACAAAAACGTTTTAAAAATAGGAAAAATAACCATAAAAAAATTAATTTATACAATATCAAAACTATTGACAGTGTTTCTAACATAATCTCCATTCCCCTTGCTGATTCCGCCAGTAAGACAATATTATTTGCAAAGCAAATACAATGTATGTTTTTTCCATTAATGCTGATTCCTTGTGTTTTTGCTTTCATTTCTACGATAGTTTTTTCAATAAAAAAAATAAAAACGGTAACAGTGGACAATCTTGCCTGGTTTCATTTCTTATTTTGGCATAAAATAGAAAATTGGAATAAAACAGAAAACTGCAGACATCTGAAAAAGAAAAATATTTTAATAATTGGAAAAATAACCACAAAAAAATTAATTTATACAATATCAAAACATAAGCAAATGATCAAAACATTTATCCTGCCATGTAAAATAGTATCTATGGTATAAAATTATACAATAACCCTTGCTGCGCTGCTTGATGTAACTGATACAGTCCAGTCTTCATTACCATAAAATGAAAAGAGCAGATCAGATGTACATAAACCATGATATTTGAATCTTGAATGAAGAAGTAGGCATAAGAAGAAAATGTATAACAATAAACTCATATGGAAAAAAAAACATTAAAAAATTTAATTAAATGAAACTTATTATTATTTCAATTATTATAAAATAATCTAAAAATTCCTACGAATAATTACT
Organism: Lycorma delicatula; assembly: GCF_047948215.1. NCBI lineage: Eukaryota > Metazoa > Arthropoda > Insecta > Hemiptera > Fulgoridae > Lycorma > Lycorma delicatula. The sequence continues at coordinate 112,811,926 of NC_134456.1, forward strand.
TTCCTAAATGGTATAAAGTGAAAAAAAAACGTTACTTTGCAATTTGTAATCAATCACATGCTTCATGAATTGGATGAGTTGAAAACGACGTAGATATTTCATAAGAAAGTGGTTTATCTGAACCTTCTTAAATGTGTTCATTACATATGTAAAATTTAGTACCTGACAAGTAAAATTCTGTTCCTTAAATGGAAGGTGGAAGGTAGAATCTAACTATGTAATAAGTAGATTCTTGATTATGAGGAAGGTTGAATTCAAAATCAATAACATGGACGATAATCCAGACACCTGAAAAATATATATATTTTAAAAATTAGAAAACATTATATTCAACACTAAAAAAGAGGTATTTTGAAATAAGAAATAGTACCCTAGCATTAAGAATTTTATAAATATTTTAAAATATAAACTTTCTGCTGCGCTTAAGTTTTGTTTGAAAACAGTTAAACCATTGAGATCCATCGAGTTTATCACAGTAACAATAAAATGATATTGAGAATTAAAGTAGTGAATGTTTATGATATAGAAATTATCCCAAAACATAAATAACTGGAATTAAAAATTAATAAATATTTATATCATTAAATCTCTCATCATTAATTTTCATTTTATATCTATTTTACTGGAAATAGTAATAAATTTTTCTACATAAATTATTAATAGCAACATACAAACAACTAATTCATAGAAATCCCATTGTTTTAACCAGATGTATTATATGATGGTCATTTTCTAAAATGCATATGGTAAAAGTGAAATTATAAATATGGTAAAATTTATATATCACATATTACAAATACCATGTTGGAAATGTGGACATCTTGAAATCACAGAATAAGTTTTCAAAGTATTCATTAATCTGAAAGAATAAAAATAAAAATTCAATTATAAAATATTTACGATAAATTTACATAAGATATTGTATTATTCATTATAAACATATTAACCACAAGATTGTATTAGTGCTAAAATTATATGCGAGTATTACTGACATTTAACTTAAAGAGAAATCGACTGCAGTTAATTCATGAAATAATATGAAAAATCTAGTTACTTAAATAATAAAAAGAAGTGCAAAAATAAGATGGTTGTTACTAATTTCAAATTGGTGTACATGATGTCTTGAAATCCAGCTATATTTTCTAAAAATAGAAAACTGCAGACATCTGAAAAAGAAAAACACCTTTATAATTGGAAAAATAACGACAAAAAAATTAATTTATACTATATAAAAACTATAAGCGAATGATCAAAACATATATCCTGTCTTGTAAAATAGTATCTAGGTATAAAATTACACAATAACACTTGCTGCGCTGCTTGATGTCTTTGGTAGAGTCCATTCTTCATTAACATAATATGAAAAGAGCAGATCCAATGTACATAGACCATGAGATTTGAATCTTGAATGAAGGAGTAGGCAATGGTATAAAGTGAAAAAAAAACGTTACTTTTCAATTTGTAATCAATCACATGCTTCATGAATTGGATGAGTTGAGAACGACGTAGATATTTCATAAGAATGTGGTTCATCTGTAAAGGAAATAAATATTACATCAAAAAATTACACTTGTCATTATTAAAATTAAAGACTACAGTGACAAAATTATTAACGGATAATCAACCAATCATTTTTTTGTTGGTAACTAATAGATAAATATATTACATCTGCTTACAGTTTTTACTACCTTCTAATTCACACGATGTGCTTTTGACTAATATGTCCTTACACTAGAACCAATATCATTAAAATTCGACCTTAGAATGTTGAGCATAGAAGCCGTTGCAGTAGACTACATATATCATTAAACATATCTGAAACAAAGATTATTTTTTTATTAGAATAATAAATAAATGACATTGCAAACTAAAGTAGTGAATGTTTATGATATAGAAATCATCCAAAAACATAAATAACTACAATTAAAAATTAATAAATATTTATATCATTAAATCTCTTATCATAGTTTTCATTTTACATCTATATTACTGGAACTAGTAATATATTTTTCCACATAATTTATTAATAGCAACATACAAACTTATATATCACATATTACAAATACCATGTTGGAAATGTGGACATCTTGAAATCACAGAAGAAATTTTCAAAAGATTAAGTAATCTGAAAGAATAAAAATAAAAATTCAATTATAAAATATTTACGATAAATTTACATACGATATCGTATTATTCATTATAAACATATTAACCACAAGACTATATAAGTGCTAAAAATATATGCGAGTATTACTGACATTTAACTTAAAGTGAACTCGATTGCAGTTCATTCATTACATAATATGAATAATCTAGTTACTTAAATAATACAAAGAAGTGCAAAAACAACATGGTTGTTACTAATTTCAAATTGGTGTACATGATGTCTTGAAATCCAGCTATAGTTTCTTAAAACAGAAAACTGCAGACATCTGAAAACGAAAAACATTTTAATAATTAAAATAATAACGACAAATAAATTAATTTTACAATATAAAAACTATAAGCGAATGATCATAACATATATCCTGTCTTGTAAAATAGTATCTATGGTATTAAATTATAAAATAACACTTGCTGCGCTGCTTGATGTAATTGGTAGAGTCCATTCTTCATTACCATAATATGAAAAGAGCAGATCCACTGTACACAGACCATGAGGTTTGAATCTTGAATGAAGAAGTAGGCATAAGAAGAAAATGTATGACAATAAAACCGCCTGGAAAAAAAAAAGATTAAAAATATTAATTAAATGAATATTATTATTACTCTTATTATAAAATAATCTAACAATTTCTACTAATAATTTTTTTCTTAAATGGTATAAAGTGAAAAAAAAACGTTACTTTTCTATTTGTAATCAATCACATGCTTCATGAATTGGATGAGTTGAGAACGACGTAGATATTTCATAACAATGTGGTTCATCTGTAAAGGAAATAAATATTATTCTCAAAAAATTACACTTGTCATTATTAAAATTAAAGACTACAGTGACAAAATTATTAACGGATAATCAACCAATCATTTTTGTGTTGGTAACTAATAGATAAATATATTACATCTGCTTACAGTTTTTACTACCTTCTAATTCACACAATGTGTTTTGACTAATATGTCCTTACACTAGAACCAATATCATTTAAATACGACCTTAGAATGTTGAGCATTGAAGCCGTTGCAGTAGACAACATATATCATTAAACATATCTGAAACAAAGATTATTTTTTTATTAGAATAATGAATAAATGACATTGCAAACTAAAGTAGTGAATGTTTATGATATAGAAATCATCCAAAAACATAAATAACTGCAATTAAATATTAATAAATATTTATATCATTAAATCTCTTATCATAGTTTTCATTTTACATCTATATTACTGGAACTAGTAATATATTTTTCCACATAATTTATTAATAGCAACGTACAAACTTATATATCACACATTACAAATACCATGTTGTTAATGTGGACATCTTGAAATCACAGAAGAAATTTTCCAAGTATTCAGTAATCTGAAAGAATAAAAATAAAAATTCAATTATAAAATATTTATGAAAATTTAAGTAAGCTATCGTATTATTCATTATAAACATGTTAACCACAAGACTATATAAGTGCTAAAAATATATGCGAGTATTACTGACATTTAACTTAAAGTGAACTCTATTGCAGTTCATTCATTACATAATATGAATAATCTAGTTACTTAAATAACACAATGAAGTGCAAAAATAAGATGGTTGTTACTAATTTCAAATTGGTGTACATGATGTCTTGAAATCCAGCTGTATTTTCTTAAAACAGAAAACTGCAGACATCTGAAAACGAAAAACATTTTAATAATTGGAATAATAACGACAAAAAAATTAATTTTACAATATAAAAACTATAAGCGAATGATCATAACATATATCCTGTCCTGTAGAATAGTATCTATGGTATAAAATTATACAATAATACTTGCTGCGGTGCTTGATGTAATTGGTAGAGTCCATTCTTCATTACCATAATATGAAAAGAGCAGATCCAACGTACACAGACCATGAGATTTGAATCTTGAATGAAGAAGTAGGCATAAGAAGAAAATGTATGACAATAAAACCGCCTGGAAAAAAAAGATTAAAAATAATAATTAAATGAATATTATTATTACACTTATTATAAAATAATCTAACAATTTCTACTAATAATTACTTTTTTAAATGGTATAAAGTGAAAAAAAAACGTAACTTTTCAATTTGTAATCAATCACATGCTTCATGAATTGGATGAGTTGAGAACGACGTAGATATTTCATAAGAATGTGGTTCATCTGTAAAGGAAATAAATATTATTATTCTCAAAAAATTACACTTGTCATTATTAAAATTAAAGACTACAGTGACAAAATTATTAACGGATAATCAACTAATCATTTTTGTGTTGGTAACTAATAGATAAATATATTACATCTGCTTACAGTTTTTACTACCTTCTAATTCACACAATGTGTTTTACACTAGAACCAATATCATTTAAATTCGACCTTAGAATGTTGAGCATTGAAGCCGTTGCGGTAGACTACATACATCATTAAACATATCTGAAACAAGGATTATTTTTTTATTAGAATAATGAATAAATGACATTGCAAACTAAAGTAGTGAATATTTATGATATAGAAATCATCGAAAAACATAAATAAGTGCAATTAAAAATTAATAAATATTTATATCATTAAATCTCTTATCATAGATATCATTTTACATCTAATTTACTGGAACTAGTAACATATTTTTCCACATAATTTATTAATAGCAACATACAAATTTATATATCACATATTACAAATACCATGTTGGAAATGTGGACATCTTGAAATCACAGAAGAAATTTTCAAAAGATCAAGTAATCTGAAAGAATAAAAATAAAAATTCAATTATTTAATATTTATGAAAATGTACGTAAGCTATCGTATTATTCATTATAAACATATGAACCACAAGACTGTATAAGTGCTAAAAATATATGCGAGTATTACTGACATTTAACTTAAAGTGAACTCGATTGCAGTTCATTCATTACATAATATGAATAATCTAGTTACTTAAATAATACAAAGAAGTGCAAAAATAAGATGGTTGTTACTAATTTCAAATTGGTGTACATGATGTCTTGAAATCCAGCTATATTTTCTTAAAACAGAAAACTGCAGACATCTGAAAACGAAAAACATTTTAATAATTGAAATAATAACGACAAATAAATTAATTTTACAATATAAAAACTATAAGCGAATGATCATAACATATATCCTGTCCTGTAGAATAGTATCTATGGTATAAAATTATACAATAATACTTGCTGCGGTGCTTGATGTAATTGGTAGAGTCCATTCTTCATTACCATAATATGAAAAGAGCAGATCCAACGTACACAGACCATGAGATTTGAATCTTGAATGAAGAAGTAGGCATAAGAAGAAAATGTATGACAATAAAACCGCCTGGAAAAAAAAGATTAAAAATAATAATTAAATGAATATTATTATTACACTTATTATAAAATAATCTAACAATTTCTACTAATAATTACTTTTTTAAATGGTATAAAGTGAAAAAAAAACGTAACTTTTCAATTTGTAATCAATCACATGCTTCATGAATTGGATGAGTTGAGAACGACGTAGATATTTCATAAGAATGTGGTTCATCTGTAAAGGAAATAAATATTATTATTCTCAAAAAATTACACTTGTCATTATTAAAATTAAAGACTACAGTGACAAAATTATTAACGGATAATCAACTAATCATTTTTGTGTTGGTAACTAATAGATAAATATATTACATCTGCTTACAGTTTTTACTACCTTCTAATTCACACAATGTGTTTTACACTAGAACCAATATCATTTAAATTCGACCTTAGAATGTTGAGCATTGAAGCCGTTGCGGTAGACTACATACATCATTAAACATATCTGAAACAAGGATTATTTTTTTATTAGAATAATGAATAAATGACATTGCAAACTAAAGTAGTGAATATTTATGATATAGAAATCATCGAAAAACATAAATAAGTGCAATTAAAAATTAATAAATATTTATATCATTAAATCTCTTATCATAGATATCATTTTACATCTAATTTACTGGAACTAGTAACATATTTTTCCACATAATTTATTAATAGCAACATACAAATTTATATATCACATATTACAAATACCATGTTGGAAATGTGGACATCTTGAAATCACAGAAGAAATTTTCAAAAGATCAAGTAATCTGAAAGAATAAAAATAAAAATTCAATTATTTAATATTTATGAAAATGTACGTAAGCTATCGTATTATTCATTATAAACATATGAACCACAAGACTGTATAAGTGCTAAAAATATATGCGAGTATTACTGACATTTAACTTAAAGTGAACTCGATTGCAGTTCATTCATTACATAATATGAATAATCTAGTTACTTAAATAATACAAAGAAGTGCAAAAATAAGATGGTTGTTACTAATTTCAAATTGGTGTACATGATGTCTTGAAATCCAGCTATATTTTCTTAAAACAGAAAACTGCAGACATCTGAAAACGAAAAACATTTTAATAATTGAAATAATAACGACAAATAAATTAATTTTACAATATAAAAACTATAAGCGAATGATCATAAAATATATCCTGTCTTGTAAAATAGTATCTATGGTATTAAACTATAAAATAACACTTGCTGCGCTGCTTGATGTAATTGGTAGAGTCCATTCTTCATTACCATAATATGAAAAGAGCAGATCCAACGTACACAGACCATGAGATTTGAATCTTGAATGAAGAAGTAGGCATAAGAAGAAAATGTATGACAATAAAACCGCCTGGAAAAAAAAGATTAAAAATAATAATTAAATGAATATTATTATTACACTTATTATAAAATAATCTAACAATTTCTACTGATAATTACTTTTTTAAATGGTATAAAGCGAAAAAAAAACGTAACTTTTCAATTTGTAATCAATCACATGCTTCATGAATTGGATGAGTTGAGAACGACGTAGATATTTCATAAGAATGTGGTTCATCTGTAAAGGAAATAAATATTATTATTCTCAAAAAATTACACTTGTCATTATTAAAATTAAAGACTACAGTGACAAAATTATTAACGAATAATCAACCAAACATTTTTGTGTTGGTAACTAATAGATAAATATATTACATCTGCTTACAGTTTTTACTACCTTCTAATTCACACAATGTGCTTTTGACTAATATGTCCTTACACTAGAAGCAATATCATTTAAATTCGACTTTAGAATGTTGAGCATTGAAGCCGTTGCAGTAGACTACATATATCATTAAACATATCTGAAACAAAGATTATTATTTTATTAGAATAATGAATAAATGACATTGCGAACTAAAGTAGTGAATGTTTATGATATAGAAATCATCCAAAAACATAAATAACTGCAATTAAAAATTAATAAATATTTATATCATTAAATCTCTTATCGTAGTTTTCATTTTACATCTATATTACTGGACTAGTACAATATTTTTCTACATAATTTATTAATAGCAACATACAAACTTATATATCACATATTACAAATACTATGTTGCTTAATGTGGACATCTTGAAATCACAGAAGAAATTTTCAAAAGATTAAGTAATCTGAAACAATAAGAATAAAAATTCAATTGTAAAATATTTACGATAAATTTACAGAAGATATCGTATTATTCATTATAAACATATTAACCACAAGATTGTATTAGTGCTGAAATTATATGCGAGTATTACTTAAATTTAACTTAAAGTAAACTTGATTGCAGTTCATTCATGAAATAATATGAATAATCTAGTTAATTAAATAATACAAAGAAGTGCAAAAATAAGATTGTTGTTACTAATTTCAAATTGGTGTACATGATGTCTAGAAATCCAGCTATATTTTCTTAAAACAGAAAACTGCAGACATCTGAAAACGAAAAACATTTTAATAATTGGAATAATAACGACCAAAAAATTAATTTATACAATAAAAAAACTATAAGCAAATGACCATAACATATATCCTGTCTTGTAAAATAGTATCTATCGTATTAAATTATAAAATAACACTTGCTGCGCTGCTTGATGTAATTGGTAGAGTCCATTCTTCATTACCATAATATGAAAAGAGCAGATCCAATGTACATAGACCATGAGATTTGAATCTTGAATGAAGGAGTAGGCATAAGAAGAAAATGTATGACAATAAAACCGCCTGGAAAAAAAAAGATTAAAAATATTAATTAAATGAATATTATTATTACTCTTATTATAAAATAATCTAATAATTTCTACTAATAATTACTTTCTTAAATGGTATAAAGTGAAAAAAAAAAAGTTACTTTTCTATTTGTAATCAATCACATGCTTCATGAATTGGATGAGTTGAGAACGACGTAGATATTTCATAAGAATGTGGTTCATCTGTTAAGGAAATAAATATTATTCTAAAAAATTACACTTGTCATTATTAAAATTAAAGACTACAGTGACAAATTATTAACGGATAATCAACCAATCATTTTTTTGTTGGTAACTAATAGATAAATATATTACATCTGCTTACAGTTTTTACTACCTTCTAATTCACACAATGTGTTTTGACTAATATGTCCTTACACTAGAACCAATATCATTTAAATTCGACCTTAGAATGTTGAGCATTGAAGCCGTTGCAGTAGACTACATATATCATTAAACATATCTGAAACAAAGATTATTATTTTATTAGAATAATCAATAAATGACATTGCGAACTAAAGTAGTGAATGTTTATGATATATAAAACATCCAAAAACATAAATAACTGCAATTAAAAATTAATAAATATTTATATCATTAAATCTCTTATCATAGATCTCATTTTACATCTATTTTACTGGAACTAGTAAGATATTTATCCACATAATTTATTAATAGCAACATACAAACTTATATATCACATCTTACAAATACCATGTTGGTAATGTGGACATCTTGAAATCACAGAAGAAATTTTCCAAGTATTCAGTAATCTGAAAGAATAAAAATAAAAATTCAATTATAAAACATTTATGAAAATTTACGTAAGCTATCGTATTATTCATTATAAACATATTAACCACAAGACTATATAAGTGCTAAAAATATATGCCAGTATTACTGACATTTAACTTAAAGTGAACTTGATTGCAGTTCATTCATGAAATAATATGAATAATCTAGTTAATTAAATAATACAAAGAAGTGCAAAAATAAGATGGTTGTTAGTAATTTCAAATTGGTGTACATGATGTCTAGAAATCCAGCTATATTTTCTTAAAACAGAAAACTGCAGACATCTGAAAACGAAAAACATTTTAATAATTGGAATAATAACGACCAAAAAATTAATTTATACAATAAAAAAACTATAAGCAAATGACCATAACATATATCCTGTCTTGTAAAATAGTATCTATCGTATTAAATTATAAAATAACACTTGCTGCGCTGCTTGATGTAATTGGTAGAGTCCATTCTTCATTACCATAATATGAAAAGAGCAGATCCAATGTACATAGACCATGAGATTTGAATCTTGAATGAAGAAGTAGGCATAAGAAGAAAATGTATGACAATAAAACCGCCTGGAAAAAAAAGATTAAAAATAATAATTAAATGAATATTATTATTACACTTATTATAAAATAATCTAACAATCTCTACTGATAATTACTTTTTTAAATGGTATAAAGCGAAAAAAAAATGTAACTATTCAATTTGTAATCAATCACATGCTTCATGAATTGGATGAGTTGAGAACGACGTAGATATTTCATAAGAATGTGGTTCATCTGTAAAGGAAATAAATATTATTATTCTCAAAAAATTACACTTGTCATTATTAAAATTAAAGACTACAGTGACAAAATTATTAACGGATAATCAACTAATCATTTTTGTGTTGGTAACTAATAGATAAATATATTACATCTGCTTACAGTTTTTACTACCTTCTAATTCACACAATGTGTTTTACACTAGAACCAATATCATTTAAATTCGACCTTAGAATGTTGAGCATTGAAGCCGTTGCGGTAGACTACATACATCATTAAACATATCTGAAACAAGGATTATTTTTTTATTAGAATAATGAATAAATGACATTGCAAACTAAAGTAGTGAATATTTATGATATAGAAATCATCGAAAAACATAAATAAGTGCAATTAAAAATTAATAAATATTTATATCATTAAATCTCTTATCATAGATATCATTTTACATCTAATTTACTGGAACTAGTAACATATTTTTCCACATAATTTATTAATAGCAACATACAAATTTATATATCACATATTACAAATACCATGTTGGAAATGTGGACATCTTGAAATCACAGAAGAAATTTTCAAAAGATCAAGTAATCTGAAAGAATAAAAATAAAAATTCAATTATTTAATATTTATGAAAATGTACGTAAGCTATCGTATTATTCATTATAAACATATGAACCACAAGACTGTATAAGTGCTAAAAATATATGCGAGTATTACTGACATTTAACTTAAAGTGAACTCGATTGCAGTTCATTCATTACATAATATGAATAATCTAGTTACTTAAATAATACAAAGAAGTGCAAAAATAAGATGGTTGTTACTAATTTCAAATTGGTGTACATGATGTCTTGAAATCCAGCTATATTTTCTTAAAACAGAAAACTGCAGACATCTGAAAACGAAAAACATTTTAATAATTGAAATAATAACGACAAATAAATTAATTTTACAATATAAAAACTATAAGCGAATGATCATAAAATATATCCTGTCTTGTAAAATAGTATCTATGGTATTAAACTATAAAATAACACTTGCTGCGCTGCTTGATGTAATTGGTAGAGTCCATTCTTCATTACCATAATATGAAAAGAGCAGATCCAACGTACACAGACCATGAGATTTGAATCTTGAATGAAGAAGTAGGCATAAGAAGAAAATGTATGACAATAAAACCGCCTGGAAAAAAAAGATTAAAAATAATAATTAAATGAATATTATTATTACACTTATTATAAAATAATCTAACAATTTCTACTGATAATTACTTTTTTAAATGGTATAAAGCGAAAAAAAAACGTAACTTTTCAATTTGTAATCAATCACATGCTTCATGAATTGGATGAGTTGAGAACGACGTAGATATTTCATAAGAATGTGGTTCATCTGTAAAGGAAATAAATATTATTATTCTCAAAAAATTACACTTGTCATTATTAAAATTAAAGACTACAGTGACAAAATTATTAACGAATAATCAACCAAACATTTTTGTGTTGGTAACTAATAGATAAATATATTACATCTGCTTACAGTTTTTACTACCTTCTAATTCACACAATGTGCTTTTGACTAATATGTCCTTACACTAGAAGCAATATCATTTAAATTCGACTTTAGAATGTTGAGCATTGAAGCCGTTGCAGTAGACTACATATATCATTAAACATATCTGAAACAAAGATTATTATTTTATTAGAATAATGAATAAATGACATTGCGAACTAAAGTAGTGAATGTTTATGATATAGAAATCATCCAAAAACATAAATAACTGCAATTAAAAATTAATAAATATTTATATCATTAAATCTCTTATCGTAGTTTTCATTTTACATCTATATTACTGGACTAGTACAATATTTTTCTACATAATTTATTAATAGCAACATACAAACTTATATATCACATATTACAAATACTATGTTGCTTAATGTGGACATCTTGAAATCACAGAAGAAATTTTCAAAAGATTAAGTAATCTGAAACAATAAGAATAAAAATTCAATTGTAAAATATTTACGATAAATTTACAGAAGATATCGTATTATTCATTATAAACATATTAACCACAAGATTGTATTAGTGCTGAAATTATATGCGAGTATTACTTAAATTTAACTTAAAGTAAACTTGATTGCAGTTCATTCATGAAATAATATGAATAATCTAGTTAATTAAATAATACAAAGAAGTGCAAAAATAAGATTGTTGTTACTAATTTCAAATTGGTGTACATGATGTCTAGAAATCCAGCTATATTTTCTTAAAACAGAAAACTGCAGACATCTGAAAACGAAAAACATTTTAATAATTGGAATAATAACGACCAAAAAATTAATTTATACAATAAAAAAACTATAAGCAAATGACCATAACATATATCCTGTCTTGTAAAATAGTATCTATCGTATTAAATTATAAAATAACACTTGCTGCGCTGCTTGATGTAATTGGTAGAGTCCATTCTTCATTACCATAATATGAAAAGAGCAGATCCAATGTACATAGACCATGAGATTTGAATCTTGAATGAAGGAGTAGGCATAAGAAGAAAATGTATGACAATAAAACCGCCTGGAAAAAAAAAGATTAAAAATATTAATTAAATGAATATTATTATTACTCTTATTATAAAATAATCTAATAATTTCTACTAATAATTACTTTCTTAAATGGTATAAAGTGAAAAAAAAAAAGTTACTTTTCTATTTGTAATCAATCACATGCTTCATGAATTGGATGAGTTGAGAACGACGTAGATATTTCATAAGAATGTGGTTCATCTGTTAAGGAAATAAATATTATTCTAAAAAATTACACTTGTCATTATTAAAATTAAAGACTACAGTGACAAATTATTAACGGATAATCAACCAATCATTTTTTTGTTGGTAACTAATAGATAAATATATTACATCTGCTTACAGTTTTTACTACCTTCTAATTCACACAATGTGTTTTGACTAATATGTCCTTACACTAGAACCAATATCATTTAAATTCGACCTTAGAATGTTGAGCATTGAAGCCGTTGCAGTAGACTACATATATCATTAAACATATCTGAAACAAAGATTATTATTTTATTAGAATAATCAATAAATGACATTGCGAACTAAAGTAGTGAATGTTTATGATATATAAAACATCCAAAAACATAAATAACTGCAATTAAAAATTAATAAATATTTATATCATTAAATCTCTTATCATAGATCTCATTTTACATCTATTTTACTGGAACTAGTAAGATATTTATCCACATAATTTATTAATAGCAACATACAAACTTATATATCACATCTTACAAATACCATGTTGGTAATGTGGACATCTTGAAATCACAGAAGAAATTTTCCAAGTATTCAGTAATCTGAAAGAATAAAAATAAAAATTCAATTATAAAACATTTATGAAAATTTACGTAAGCTATCGTATTATTCATTATAAACATATTAACCACAAGACTATATAAGTGCTAAAAATATATGCCAGTATTACTGACATTTAACTTAAAGTGAACTTGATTGCAGTTCATTCATGAAATAATATGAATAATCTAGTTAATTAAATAATACAAAGAAGTGCAAAAATAAGATGGTTGTTAGTAATTTCAAATTGGTGTACATGATGTCTAGAAATCCAGCTATATTTTCTTAAAACAGAAAACTGCAGACATCTGAAAACGAAAAACATTTTAATAATTGGAATAATAACGACCAAAAAATTAATTTATACAATAAAAAAACTATAAGCAAATGACCATAACATATATCCTGTCTTGTAAAATAGTATCTATCGTATTAAATTATAAAATAACACTTGCTGCGCTGCTTGATGTAATTGGTAGAGTCCATTCTTCATTACCATAATATGAAAAGAGCAGATCCAATGTACATAGACCATGAGATTTGAATCTTGAATGAAGAAGTAGGCATAAGAAGAAAATGTATGACAATAAAACCGCCTGGAAAAAAAAGATTAAAAATAATAATTAAATGAATATTATTATTACACTTATTATAAAATAATCTAACAATCTCTACTGATAATTACTTTTTTAAATGGTATAAAGCGAAAAAAAAATGTAACTTTTCAATTTGTAATCAATCACATGCTTCATGAATTGGATGAGTTGAGAACGACGTAGATATTTCATAAGAATGTGGTTCATCTGTAAAGGAAATAAATATTATTATTCTCAAAAAATTACACTTGTCATTATTAAAATTAAAGACTACAGTGACAAAATTATTAACGAATAATCAACCAAACATTTTTGTGTTGGTAACTAATAGATAAATATATTACATCTGCTTACAGTTTTTACTACCTTCTAATTCACACAATGTGCTTTTGACTAATATGTCCTTACACTAGAACCAATATCATTTAAATTCGACTTTAGAATGTTGAGCATTGAAGCCGTTGCAGTAGACTACATATATCATTAAACATATCTGAAACAAAGATTATTATTTTATTAGAATAATGAATAAATGACATTGCGAACTAAAGTAGTGAATGTTTATGATATAGAAATCATCCAAAAACATAAATAACTGCAATTAAAAATTAATAAATATTTATATCATTAAATCTCTTATCATAGTTTTCATTTTACATCTATATTACTGGAACTAGTAATATATTTTTCCACATAATTTATTAATAGCAACATACAAACTTATATATCACATATTACAAATACCATGTTGGAAATGTGGACATCTTGAAATCACAGAAGAAATTTTCAAAAGATTAAGTAATCTGAAAGAATAAAAATAAAAATTCAATTATAAAATATTTACGATAAATTTACATACGATATCGTATTATTCATTATAAACATATTAACCACAAGACTATATAAGTGCTAAAAATATATGCGAGTATTACTGACATTTAACTTAAAGTGAACTCGATTGCAGTTCATTCATTACATAATATGAATAATCTAGTTACTTAAATAATACAAAGAAGTGCAAAAACAACATGGTTGTTACTAATTTCAAATTGGTGTACATGATGTCTTGAAATCCAGCTATAGTTTCTTAAAACAGAAAACTGCAGACATCTGAAAACGAAAAACATTTTAATAATTAAAATAATAACGACAAATAAATTAATTTTACAATATAAAAACTATAAGCGAATGATCATAACATATATCCTGTCTTGTAAAATAGTATCTATGGTATTAAATTATAAAATAACACTTGCTGCGCTGCTTGATGTAATTGGTAGAGTCCATTCTTCATTACCATAATATGAAAAGAGCAGATCCACTGTACACAGACCATGAGGTTTGAATCTTGAATGATGAAGTAGGCATAAGAAGAAAATGTATGACAATAAAACCGCCTGGAAAAAAAAAGATTAAAAATATTAATTAAATGAATATTATTATTACTCTTATTATAAAATAATCTAACAATTTCTACTAATAATTACTTTCTTAAATGGTATAAAGTGAAAAAAAAACGTTACTTTTCTATTTGTAATCAATCACATGCTTCATGAATTGGATGAGTTGAGAACGACGTAGATATTTCATAAGAATGTGGTTCATCTGTAAAGGAAATAAATATTATTATTCTCAAAAAATTACACTTGTCATTATTAAAATTAAAGACTACAGTGACAAAATTATTAACGAATAATCAACCAAACATTTTTGTGTTGGTAACTAATAGATAAATATATTACATCTGCTTACAGTTTTTACTACCTTCTAATTCACACAATGTGCTTTTGACTAATATGTCCTTACACTAGAACCAATATCATTTAAATTCGACTTTAGAATGTTGAGCATTGAAGCCGTTGCAGTAGACTACATATATCATTAAACATATCTGAAACAAAGATTATTATTTTATTAGAATAATGAATAAATGACATTGCGAACTAAAGTAGTGAATGTTTATGATATAGAAATCATCCAAAAACATAAATAACTGCAATTAAAAATTAATAAATATTTATATCATTAAATCTCTTATCGTAGTTTTCATTTTACATCTATATTACTGGACTAGTACAATATTTTTCTACATAATTTATTAATAGCAACATACAAACTTATATATCACATATTACAAATACCATGTTGGAAATGTGGACATCTTGAAATCACAGAAGAAATTTTCAAAAGATTAAGTAATCTGAAACAATAAGAATAAAAATTCAATTGTAAAATATTTACGATAAATTTACAGAAGATATCGTATTATTCATTATAAACATATTAACCACAAGATTGTATTAGTGCTGAAATTATATGCGAGTATTACTTAAATTTAACTTAAAGTAAACTTGATTGCAGTTCATTCATGAAATAATATGAATAATCTAGTTAATTAAATAATACAAAGAAGTGCAAAAATAAGATTGTTGTTACTAATTTCAAATTGGTGTACATGATGTCTAGAAATCCAGCTATATTTTCTTAAAACAGAAAACTGCAGACATCTGAAAACGAAAAACATTTTAATAATTGGAATAATAACGACCAAAAAATTAATTTATACAATAAAAAAACTATAAGCAAATGACCATAACATATATCCTGTCTTGTAAAATAGTATCTATCGTATTAAATTATAAAATAACACTTGCTGCGCTGCTTGATGTAATTGGTAGAGTCCATTCTTCATTACCATAATATGAAAAGAGCAGATCCAATGTACATAGACCATGAGATTTGAATCTTGAATGAAGGAGTAGGCATAAGAAGAAAATGTATGACAATAAAACCGCCTGGAAAAAAAAAGATTAAAAATATTAATTAAATGAATATTATTATTACTCTTATTATAAAATAATCTAATAATTTCTACTAATAATTACTTTCTTAAATGGTATAAAGTGAAAAAAAAAAAGTTACTTTTCTATTTGTAATCAATCACATGCTTCATGAATTGGATGAGTTGAGAACGACGTAGATATTTCATAAGAATGTGGTTCATCTGTTAAGGAAATAAATATTATTCTAAAAAATTACACTTGTCATTATTAAAATTAAAGACTACAGTGACAAATTATTAACGGATAATCAACCAATCATTTTTTTGTTGGTAACTAATAGATAAATATATTACATCTGCTTACAGTTTTTACTACCTTCTAATTCACACAATGTGTTTTGACTAATATGTCCTTACACTAGAACCAATATCATTTAAATTCGACCTTAGAATGTTGAGCATTGAAGCCGTTGCAGTAGACTAAATATATCATTAAACATATCTGAAACAAAGATTATTATTTTATTAGAATAATCAATAAATGACATTGCGAACTAAAGTAGTGAATGTTTATGATATTTAAAACATCCAAAAACATAAATAACTGCAATTAAAAATTAATAAATATTTATATCATTAAATCTCTTATCATAGATCTCATTTTACATCTATTTTACTGGAACTAGTAAGATATTTATCCACATAATTTATTAATAGCAACATACAAACTTATATATCACATCTTACAAATACCATGTTGGTAATGTGGACATCATGAAATCACAGAAGAAATTTTCCAAGTATTCAGTAATCTGAAAGAATAAAAATAAAAATTCAATTATAAAACATTTATGAAAATTTACGTAAGCTATCGTATTATTCATTATAAACATATTAACCACAAGACTATATAAGTGCTAAAAATATATGCCAGTATTACTGACATTTAACTTAAAGTGAACTTGATTGCAGTTCATTCATGAAATAATATGAATAATCTAGTTAATTAAATAATACAAAGAAGTGCAAAAATAAGATGGTTGTTACTAATTTCAAATTGGTGTACATGATGTCTAGAAATCCAGCTATATTTTCTTAAAACAGAAAACTGCAGACATCTGAAAACGAAAAACATTTTAATAATTGGAATAATAACGACCAAAAAATTAATTTATACAATAAAAAAACTATAAGCAAATGACCATAACATATATCCTGTCTTGTAAAATAGTATCTATCGTATTAAATTATAAAATAACACTTGCTGCGCTGCTTGATGTAATTGGTAGAGTCCATTCTTCATTACCATAATATGAAAAGAGCAGATCCAATGTACATAGACCATGAGATTTGAATCTTGAATGAAGAAGTAGGCATAAGAAGAAAATGTATGACAATAAAACCGCCTGGAAAAAAAAGATTAAAAATAATAATTAAATGAATATTATTATTACACTTATTATAAAATAATCTAACAATCTCTACTAATAATTACTTTTTTAAATGGTATAAAGCGAAAAAAAAATGTAACTTTTCAATTTGTAATCAATCACATGCTTCATGAATTGGATGAGTTGAGAACGACGTAGATATTTCATAAGAATGTGGTTCATCTGTAAAGGAAATAAATATTATTATTCTCAAAAAATTACACTTGTCATTATTAAAATTAAAGACTACAGTGACAAAATTATTAACGAATAATCAACCAAACATTTTTGTGTTGGTAACTAATAGATAAATATATTACATCTGCTTACAGTTTTTACTACCTTCTAATTCACACAATGTGCTTTTGACTAATATGTCCTTACACTAGAACCAATATCATTTAAATTCGACTTTAGAATGTTGAGCATTGAAGCCGTTGCAGTAGACTACATATATCATTAAACATATCTGAAACAAAGATTATTATTTTATTAGAATAATGAATAAATGACATTGCGAACTAAAGTAGTGAATGTTTATGATATAGAAATCATCCAAAAACATAAATAACTGCAATTAAAAATTAATAAATATTTATATCATTAAATCTCTTATCATAGATCTCATTTTACATCTATTTTACTGGAACTAGTAAGATATTTATCCACATAATTTATTAATAGCAACATACAAACTTATATATCACATCTTACAAATACCATGTTGGTAATGTGGACATCATGAAATCACAGAAGAAATTTTCCAAGTATTCAGTAATCTGAAAGAATAAAAATAAAACTTCAATTATAAAACATTTATGAAAATTTACGTAAGCTATCGTATTATTCATTATAAACATATTAACCACAAGACTATATAAGTGCTAAAAATATATGCCAGTATTACTGACATTTAACTTAAAGTGAACTTGATTGCAGTTCATTCATGAAATAATATGAATAATCTAGTTAATTAAATAATACAAAGAAGTGCAAAAATAAGATGGTTGTTACTAATTTCAAATTGGTGTACATGATGTCTAGAAATCCAGCTATATTTTCTTAAAACAGAAAACTGCAGACATCTGAAAACGAAAAACATTTTAATAATTGGAATAATAACGACCAAAAAATTAATTTATACAATAAAAAAACTATAAGCAAATGACCATAACATATATCCTGTCTTGTAAAATAGTATCTATCGTATTAAATTATAAAATAACACTTGCTGCGCTGCTTGATGTAATTGGTAGAGTCCATTCTTCATTACCATAATATGAAAAGAGCAGATCCAATGTACATAGACCATGAGATTTGAATCTTGAATGAAGAAGTAGGCATAAGAAGAAAATGTATGACAATAAAACCGCCTGGAAAAAAAAGATTAAAAATAATAATTAAATGAATATTATTATTACACTTATTATAAAATAATCTAACAATCTCTACTAATAATTACTTTTTTAAATGGTATAAAGCGAAAAAAAAATGTAACTTTTCAATTTGTAATCAATCACATGCTTCATGAATTGGATGAGTTGAGAACGACGTAGATATTTCATAAGAATGTGGTTCATCTGTAAAGGAAATAAATATTATTATTCTCAAAAAATTACACTTGTCATTATTAAAATTAAAGACTACAGTGACAAAATTATTAACGAATAATCAACCAAACATTTTTGTGTTGGTAACTAATAGATAAATATATTACATCTGCTTACAGTTTTTACTACCTTCTAATTCACACAATGTGCTTTTGACTAATATGTCCTTACACTAGAACCAATATCATTTAAATTCGACTTTAGAATGTTGAGCATTGAAGCCGTTGCAGTAGACTACATATATCATTAAACATATCTGAAACAAAGATTATTATTTTATTAGAATAATGAATAAATGACATTGCGAACTAAAGTAGTGAATGTTTATGATATAGAAATCATCCAAAAACATAAATAACTGCAATTAAAAATTAATAAATATTTATATCATTAAATCTCTTATCGTAGTTTTCATTTTACATCTATATTACTGGACTAGTACAATATTTTTCTACATAATTTATTAATAGCAACATACAAACTTATATATCACATATTACAAATACTATGTTGCTTAATGTGGACATCTTGAAATCACAGAAGAAATTTTCAAAAGATTAAGTAATCTGAAACAATAAGAATAAAAATTCAATTGTAAAATATTTACGATAAATTTACAGAAGATATCGTATTATTCATTATAAACATATTAACCACAAGATTGTATTAGTGCTGAAATTATATGCGAGTATTACTTAAATTTAACTTAAAGTAAACTTGATTGCAGTTCATTCATGAAATAATATGAATAATCTAGTTAATTAAATAATACAAAGAAGTGCAAAAATAAGATTGTTGTTACTAATTTCAAATTGGTGTACATGATGTCTAGAAATCCAGCTATATTTTCTTAAAACAGAAAACTGCAGACATCTGAAAACGAAAAACATTTTAATAATTGGAATAATAACGACCAAAAAATTAATTTATACAATAAAAAAACTATAAGCAAATGACCATAACATATATCCTGTCTTGTAAAATAGTATCTATCGTATTAAATTATAAAATAACACTTGCTGCGCTGCTTGATGTAATTGGTAGAGTCCATTCTTCATTACCATAATATGAAAAGAGCAGATCCAATGTACATAGACCATGAGATTTGAATCTTGAATGAAGGAGTAGGCATAAGAAGAAAATGTATGACAATAAAACCGCCTGGAAAAAAAAAGATTAAAAATATTAATTAAATGAATATTATTATTACTCTTATTATAAAATAATCTAATAATTTCTACTAATAATTACTTTCTTAAATGGTATAAAGTGAAAAAAAAAAAGTTACTTTTCTATTTGTAATCAATCACATGCTTCATGAATTGGATGAGTTGAGAACGACGTAGATATTTCATAAGAATGTGGTTCATCTGTTAAGGAAATAAATATTATTCTAAAAAATTACACTTGTCATTATTAAAATTAAAGACTACAGTGACAAATTATTAACGGATAATCAACCAATCATTTTTTTGTTGGTAACTAATAGATAAATATATTACATCTGCTTACAGTTTTTACTACCTTCTAATTCACACAATGTGTTTTGACTAATATGTCCTTACACTAGAACCAATATCATTTAAATTCGACCTTAGAATGTTGAGCATTGAAGCCGTTGCAGTAGACTAAATATATCATTAAACATATCTGAAACAAAGATTATTATTTTATTAGAATAATCAATAAATGACATTGCGAACTAAAGTAGTGAATGTTTATGATATTTAAAACATCCAAAAACATAAATAACTGCAATTAAAAATTAATAAATATTTATATCATTAAATCTCTTATCATAGATCTCATTTTACATCTATTTTACTGGAACTAGTAAGATATTTATCCACATAATTTATTAATAGCAACATACAAACTTATATATCACATATTACAAATACCATGTTGGAAATGTGGACATCTTGAAATCACAGAAGAAATTTTCAAAAGATTAAGTAATCTGAAAGAATAAAAATAAAAATTCAATTATAAAATATTTACGATAAATTTACATACGATATCGTATTATTCATTATAAACATATTAACCACAAGACTATATAAGTGCTAAAAATATATGCGAGTATTACTGACATTTAACTTAAAGTGAACTCGATTGCAGTTCATTCATTACATAATATGAATAATCTAGTTACTTAAATAATACAAAGAAGTGCAAAAACAACATGGTTGTTACTAATTTCAAATTGGTGTACATGATGTCTTGAAATCCAGCTATAGTTTCTTAAAACAGAAAACTGCAGACATCTGAAAACGAAAAACATTTTAATAATTAAAATAATAACGACAAATAAATTAATTTTACAATATAAAAACTATAAGCGAATGATCATAACATATATCCTGTCTTGTAAAATAGTATCTATGGTATTAAATTATAAAATAACACTTGCTGCGCTGCTTGATGTAATTGGTAGAGTCCATTCTTCATTACCATAATATGAAAAGAGCAGATCCACTGTACACAGACCATGAGGTTTGAATCTTGAATGAAGAAGTAGGCATAAGAAGAAAATGTATCACAATAAAACCGCCTGGAAAAAAAACGATTAAATATATTTATTAAATGAATATTATTATTACTCTTATTACAAATAATCTAACAATTTCTACTAATAATTACTTTCTTAAATGGTATAAAGTGAAAAAAAACGTTACTTTTCAATTTGTAATCAATCACATGCTTCATGAATTTGATGAGTTGAGAACGACGTAGATATTTCATAAGAATGTGGTTCATCTGTAAAGGAAATAAATATTATTATTCTCAAAAAATTACACTTGTCATTATTAAAATTAAAGACTATCGTGACAAAATTATTAACGGATAATCAACCAATCATTTTTGTGTTGGTAACTAATAGATAAATATATTACATCTGCTTACAGTTTTTACTACCTTCTAATTCACACAATGTGTTTTGACTAATATGTCCTTACACTAGAACCAATATCATTTAAATACGACCTTAGAATGTTGAGCATTGAAGCCGTTGCAGTAGACAACATATATCATTAAACATATCTGAAACAAAGATTATTTTTTTATTAGAATAATGAATAAATGACATTGCAAACTAAAGTAGTGAATGTTTATGATATAGAAATCATCCAAAAACATAAATATTGCAATTAAAAATTAATAAATATTTATATCATTAAATCTCTAATCATAGATATCATTTTACATCTATTTTACTGGAACTAGTACGATATTTTTCCACATAATTTATTAATAGCAACATACAAACTTATATATCACATATTACAAATACCATGTTGGAAATGTGGACATCTTGAAATCACACAAGAAATTTTCAAAAGATTAAGTAATCTGAAAGAATAAAAATAAAAATTCAATTATAAAATATTTACGATAAATTTACATACGATATCGTATTATTCATTATAAACATATTAACCACAAGACTATATAAGTGCTAAAAATATATGCGAGTATTACTGATATTTAACTTAAAGTGAACTCGATTGCAGTTCATTCATTACATAATATGAATAATCTAGTTACTTAAATAATACAAAGAAGTGCAAAAATAACATGGTTGTTACTAATTTCAAATTGGTGTACATGATGTCTTGAAATCCAGCTATAGTTTCTTAAAACAGAAAACTGCAGACATCTGAAAACGAAAAACATTTTAATAATTGGAATAAGAACGACAAAAAAATTAATTTATACAATATAAAAACTATAAGCGAATGATCATAACATATATCCTGTCTTGTAGAATAGTATCTATGGTATAAAATTATACAATAATACTTGCTGCGCTGCTTGATGTAATTGTTAGAGTCCATTCTTCATTACCATAATATGAAAAGAGCAGATCCAATGTACATAGACCATGAGATTTGAATCTTGAATGTAGGAGTAGGCATAAGAAGAAAATGTATGACAATAAAACCGCCTGGAAAAAAAACGATTAAATATATTAATTAAATGAATATTATTATTACTCTTATTACAAATAATCTAACAATTTCTACTAATAATTACTTTCTTAAATGGTATAAAGTGAAAAAAAACGTTACTTTTCAATTTGTAATCAATCACATGCTTCATGAATTTGATGAGTTGAGAACGACGTAGATATTTCATAAGAATGTGGTTCATCTGTAAAGGAAATAAATATTATTATTCTCAAAAAATTACACTTGTCATTATTAAAATTAAAGACTACAGTGACAAAATTATTAACGGATAATCAACCAATCATTTTTGTGTTGGTAACTAATAGATAAATATATTACATCTGCTTACAGTTTTTACTACCTTCTAATTCACACAATGTGTTTTGACTAATATGTCCTTACACTAGAACCAATATCATTTAAATACGACCTTAGAATGTTGAGCATTGAAGCCGTTGCAGTAGACAACATATATCATTAAACATATCTGAAACAAAGATTATTTTTTTATTAGAATAATGAATAAATGACATTGCAAACTAAAGTAGTGAATGTTTATGATATAGAAATCATCCAAAAACATAAATAACTGCAATTAAATATTAATAAATATTTATATCATTAAATCTCTTATCATAGTTTTCATTTTACATCTATATTACTGGAACTAGTAATATATTTTTCCACATAATTTATTAATAGCAACGTACAAACTTATATATCACACATTACAAATACCATGTTGTTAATGTGGACATCTTGAAATCACAGAAGAAATTTTCCAAGTATTCAGTAATCTGAAAGAATAAAAATAAAAATTCAATTATAAAATATTTATGAAAATTTAAGTAAGCTATCATATTATTCATTATAAACATGTTAACCACAAGACTATATAAGTGCTAAAAATATATGCGAGTATTACTGACATTTAACTTAAAGTGAACTCTATTGCAGTTCATTCATTACATAATATGAATAATCTAGTTACTTAAATAACACAATGAAGTGCAAAAATAAGATGGTTGTTACTAATTTCAAATTGGTGTACATGATGTCTTGAAATCCAGCTGTATTTTCTTAAAACAGAAAACTGCAGACATCTGAAAACGAAAAACATTTTAATAATTGGAATAATAACGACAAAAAAATTAATTTTACAATATAAAAACTATAAGCGAATGATCATAACATATATCCTGTCCAGTAGAATAGTATCTATGGTATAAAATTATACAATAATACTTGCTGCGGTGCTTGATGTAATTGGTAGAGTCCATTCTTCATTACCATAATATGAAAAGAGCAGATCCAACGTACACAGACCATGAGATTTGAATCTTGAATGAAGAAGTAGGCATAAGAAGAAAATGTATGACAATAAAACCGCCTGGAAAAAAAAGATTAAAAATAATAATTAAATGAATATTATTATTACACTTATTATAAAATAATCTAACAATTTCTACTAATAATTACTTTTTTAAATGGTATAAAGTGAAAAAAAAACGTAACTTTTCAATTTGTAATCAATCACATGCTTCATGAATTGGATGAGTTGAGAACGACGTAGATATTTCATAAGAATGTGGTTCATCTGTAAAGGAAATAAATATTATTATTCTCGAAAAATTACACTTGTCATTATTAAAATTAAAGACTACAGTGACAAAATTATTAACGGATAATCAACTAATCATTTTTTTGTTGGTAACTAATAGATAAATATATTACATCTGCTTACAGTTTTTACTACCTTCTAATTCACACAATGTGTTTTACACTAGAACCAATATCATTTAAATTCGACCTTAGAATGTTGAGCATTGAAGCCGTTGCGGTAGACTACATACATCATTAAACATATCTGAAACAAGGATTATTTTTTTATTAGAATAATGAATAAATGACATTGCAAACTAAAGTAGTGAATATTTATGATATAGAAATCATCGAAAAACATAAATAAGTGCAATTAAAAATTAATAAATATTTATATCATTAAATCTCTTACACATAGATATCATTTTACATCTAATTTACTGGAACTAGTAACATATTTTTCCACATAATTTATTAATAGCAACATACAAATTTATATATCACATATTACAAATACCATGTTGGAAATGTGGACATCTTGAAATCACAGAAGAAATTTTCAAAAGATCAAGTAATCTGAAAGAATAAAAATAAAAATTCAATTATTAAATATTTATGAAAATGTACGTAAGCTATCGTATTATTCATTATAAACATATGAACCACAAGACTGTATAAGTGCTAAAAATATATGCGAGTATTACTGACATTTAACTTAAAGTGAACTCGATTGCAGTTCATTCATTACATAATATGAATAATCTAGTTACTTAAATAATACAAAGAAGTGCAAAAATAAGATGGTTGTTACTAATTTCAAATTGGTGTACATGATGTCTTGAAATCCAGCTATATTTTCTTAAAACAGAAAACTGCAGACATCTGAAAACGAAAAACATTTTAATAATTGAAATAATAACGACAAATAAATTAATTTTACAATATAAAAACTATAAGCGAATGATCATAAAATATATCCTGTCTTGTAAAATAGTATCTATGGTATTAAATTATAAAATAACACTTGCTGCGCTGCTTGATGTAATTGGTAGAGTCCATTCTTCATTACCATAATATGAAAAGAGCAGATCCAACGTACACAGACCATGAGATTTGAATCTTGAATGAAGAAGTAGGCATAAGAAGAAAATGTATGACAATAAAACCGCCTGGAAAAAAAAGATTAAAAATAATAATTAAATGAATATTATTATTACACTTATTATAAAATAATCTAACAATTTCTACTGATAATTACTTTTTTAAATGGTATAAAGCGAAAAAAAAACGTAACTTTTCAATTTGTAATCAATCACATGCTTCATGAATTGGATGAGTTGAGAACGACGTAGATATTTCATAAGAATGTGGTTCATCTGTAAAGGAAATAAATATTATTATTCTCAAAAAATTACACTTGTCATTATTAAAATTAAAGACTACAGTGACAAAATTATTAACGAATAATCAACCAAATATTTTTGTGTTGGTAACTAATAGATAAATATATTACATCTGCTTACAGTTTTTACTACCTTCTAATTCACACAATGTGCTTTTGACTAATATGTCCTTACACTAGAACCAATATCATTTAAATTCGACTTTAGAATGTTGAGCATTGAAGCCGTTGCAGTAGACTACATATATCATTAAACATATCTGAAACAAAGATTATTATTTTATTAGAATAATGAATAAATGACATTGCGAACTAAAGTAGTGAATGTTTATGATATAGAAATCATCCAAAAACATAAATAACTGCAATTAAAAATTAATAAATATTTATATCATTAAATCTCTTATCGTAGTTTTCATTTTACATCTATATTACTGGACTAGTACAATATTTTTCTACATAATTTATTAATAGCAACATACAAACTTATATATCACATATTACAAATACTATGTTGCTTAATGTGGACATCTTGAAATCACAGAAGAAATTTTCAAAAGATTAAGTAATCTGAAACAATAAGAATAAAAATTCAATTGTAAAATATTTACGATAAATTTACAGAAGATATCGTATTATTCATTATAAACATATTAACCACAAGATTGTATTAGTGCTGAAATTATATGCGAGTATTACTTAAATTTAACTTAAAGTAAACTTGATTGCAGTTCATTCATGAAATAATATGAATAATCTAGTTAATTAAATAATACAAAGAAGTGCAAAAATAAGATTGTTGTTACTAATTTCAAATTGGTGTACATGATGTCTAGAAATCCAGCTATATTTTCTTAAAACAGAAAACTGCAGACATCTGAAAACGAAAAACATTTTAATAATTGGAATAATAACGACCAAAAAATTAATTTATACAATAAAAAAACTATAAGCAAATGACCATAACATATATCCTGTCTTGTAAAATAGTATCTATCGTATTAAATTATAAAATAACACTTGCTGCGCTGCTTGATGTAATTGGTAGAGTCCATTCTTCATTACCATAATATGAAAAGAGCAGATCCAATGTACATAGACCATGAGATTTGAATCTTGAATGAAGGAGTAGGCATAAGAAGAAAATGTATGACAATAAAACCGCCTGGAAAAAAAAAGATTAAAAATATTAATTAAATGAATATTATTATTACTCTTATTATAAAATAATCTAATAATTTCTACTAATAATTACTTTCTTAAATGGTATAAAGTGAAAAAAAAAAAGTTACTTTTCTATTTGTAATCAATCACATGCTTCATGAATTGGATGAGTTGAGAACGACGTAGATATTTCATAAGAATGTGGTTCATCTGTTAAGGAAATAAATATTATTCTAAAAAATTACACTTGTCATTATTAAAATTAAAGACTACAGTGACAAATTATTAACGGATAATCAACCAATCATTTTTTTGTTGGTAACTAATAGATATATTACATCTGCTTACAGTTTTTACTACCTTCTAATTCACACGATGTGCTTTTGACTAATATGTCCTTACACTAGAACCAATATCATTTAAATTCGACCTTAGAATGTTGAGCATTGAAGCCGTTGCAGTAGACTACATATATCATTAAACATATCTGAAACAAAGATTATTTTTTTATTAGAATAATAAATAAATGACATTGCAAACTAAAGTAGTGAATGTTTATGATATAGAAATCATCCAAAAACATAAATAACTGCAATTAAAAATTAATAAATATTTATATCATTAAATCTCTTATCATAGTTTTCATTTTACATCTATATTACTGGAACTAGTAATATATTTTTCCACATAATTTATTAATAGCAACATACAAACTTATATATCACATATTACAAATACCATGTTGGAAATGTGGACATCTTGAAATCACAGAAGAAATTTTCAAAAGATTAAGTAATCTGAAAGAATAAAAATAAAAATTCAATTATAAAATATTTACGATAAATTTACATACGATATCGTATTATTCATTATAAACATATTAACCACAAGACTATATAAGTGCTAAAAATATATGCGAGTATTACTGACATTTAACTTAAAGTGAACTCGATTGCAGTTCATTCATTACATAATATGAATAATCTAGTTACTTAAATAATACAAAGAAGTGCAAAAACAACATGGATGTTACTAATTTCAAATTGGTGTACATGATGTCTTGAAATCCAGCTATAGTTTCTTAAAACAGAAAACTGCAGACATCTGAAAACGAAAAACATTTTAATAATTAAAATAATAACGACAAATAAATTAATTTTACAATATAAAAACTATAAGCGAATGATCATAACATATATCCTGTCTTGTAAAATAGTATCTATGGTATTAAATTATAAAATAACACTTGCTGCGCTGCTTGATGTAATTGGTAGAGTCCATTCTTCATTACCATAATATGAAAAGAGCAGATCCACTGTACACAGACCATGAGGTTTGAATCTTGAATGAAGAAGTAGGCATAAGAAGAAAATGTATGACAATAAAACCGCCTGGAAAAAAAAAGATTAAAAATATTAATTAAATGAATATTATTATTACTATTATTATAAAATAATCTAACAATTTCTACTAATAATTACTTTCTTAAATGGTATAAAGTGAAAAAAAAACGTTTCTTTTCTATTTGTAATCAATCACATGCTTCATGAATTGGATGAGTTGAGAACGACGTAGATATTTCATAAGAATGTGGTTCATCTGTAAAGGAAATAAATATTATTCTCAAAAAATTACACTTGTCATTATTAAAATTAAAGACTACAGTGACAAAATTATTAACGAATAATCAACCAAACATTTTTGTGTTGGTAAATAATAGATAAATATATTACATCTGCTTACAGTTTTTACTACCTTCTAATTCAAGCAATGTGCTTTTGACTAATATGTCTTTACACTAGAACCAATATCATTTAAATTCGACTTTAGAATGTTGAGCATTGAAGCCGTTGCAGTAGACTACATATATCATTAAACATATCTGAAACAAAGATTATTATTTTATTAGAATAATCAATAAATGACATTGCGAACTAAAGTAGTGAATGTTTATGATATATAAAACATCCAAAAACATAAATAACTGCAATTAAAAATTAATAAATATTTATATCATTAAATCTCTTATCATAGATATCATTTTACATCTATTTTACTGGAACTAGTAAGATATTTTTCCACATAATTTATTAATAGCAACATACAAACTTATATATCACATCTTACAAATACCATGTTGGTAATGTGGACATCATGAAATCACAGAAGAATTTTCCAAGTATTCAGTAATCTGAAAGAATAAAAATAAAAATTCAATTATAAAACATTTATGAAAATTTAAGTAAGCTATCGTATTATTCATTATAAACATATTAACCACAAGACTATATAAGTGCTAAAAATATATGCCAGTATTACTGACATTTAACTTAAAGTGAACTTGATTGCAGTTCATTCATGAAATAATATGAATAATCTAGTTAATTAAATAATACAAAGAAGTGCAAAAATAAGATGGTTGTTACTAATTTCAAATTGGTGTACATGATGTCTAGAAATCCAGCTATATGTTCTTAAAACAGAAAACTGCAGACATCTGAAAACGAAAAACATTTTAATAATTGGAATAATAACGACCAAAAAATTAATTTATACAATAAAAAAACTATAAGCAAATGACCATAACATATATCCTGTCTTGTAAAATAGTATCTATCGTATTAAATTATAAAATAACACTTGCTGCGCTGCTTGATGTAATTGGTAGAGTCCATTCTTCATTACCATAATATGAAAAGAGCAGATCCAATGTACATAGACCATGAGATTTGAATCTTGAATGAAGGAGTAGGCATAAGAAGAAAATGTATGACAATAAAACCGCCTGGAAAAAAAAAGATTAAAAATATTAATTAAATGAATATTATTATTACTCTTATTATAAAATAATCTAATAATTTCTACTGATAATTACTTTCTTAAATGGTATAAAGTGAAAAAAAAAAAATTACTTTTCTATTTGTAATCAATCACATGCTTCATGAATTGGATGAGTTGAGAACGACGTAGATATTTCATAAGAATGTGGTTCATCTGTTAAGGAAATAAATATTATTCTAAAAAATTACACTTGTCATTATTAAAATTAAAGACTACAGTGACAAATTATTAACGGATAATCAACCAATCATTTTTTTGTTGGTAACTAATAGATAAATATATTACATCTGCTTACAGTTTTTACTACCTTCTAATTCACACAATGTGTTTTGACTAATATGTCCTTACACTAGAACCAATATCATTTAAATTCGACCTTAGAATGTTGAGCATTGAAGCCGTTGCAGTAGACTACATATATCATTAAACATATCTGAAACAAAGATTATTATTTTATTAGAATAATCAATAAATGACATTGCGAACTAAAGTAGTGAATGTTTATGATATATAAAACATCCAAAAACATAAATAACAGCAATTAAAAATTAATAAATATTTATATCATTAAATCTCTTATCATAGATCTCATTTTACATCTATTTTACTGGAACTAGTAAGATATTTATCCACATAATTTATTAATAGCAACATACAAACTTATATATCACATCTTACAAATACCATGTTGGTAATGTGGACATCATGAAATCACAGAAGAAATTTTCCAAGTATTCAGTAATCTGAAAGAATAAAAATAAATCTTCAATTATAAAACATTTATGAAAATTTACGTAAGCTATCGTATTATTCATTATAAACATATTAACCACAAGACTATATAAGTGCTAAAAATATATGCCAGTATTACTGACATTTAACTTAAAGTGAACTTGATTGCAGTTCATTCATGAAATAATATGAATAATCTAGTTAATTAAATAATACAAAGAAGTGCAAAAATAAGATGGTTGTTACTAATTTCAAATTGGTGTACATGATGTCTAGAAATCCAGCTATATTTTCTTAAAACAGAAAACTGCAGACATCTGAAAACGAAAAACATTTTAATAATTGGAATAATAAAGACCAAAAAATTAATTTATACAATAAAAAAACTATAAGCAAATGACCATAACATATATCCTGTCTTGTAAAATAGTATCTATCGTATTAAATTATAAAATAACACTTGCTGCGCTGCTTGATGTAATTGGTAGAGTCCATTCTTCATTACCATAATATGAAAAGAGCAGATCCAATGTACATAGACCATGAGATTTGAATCTTGAATGAAGAAGTAGGCATAAGAAGAAAATGTATGACAATAAAACCGCCTGGAAAAAAAAGATTAAAAATAATAATTAAATGAATATTATTATTACACTTATTATAAAATAATCTAAGAAATTCTACTGATAATTACTTTTTTTAATGGTATAAAGCGAAAAAAAAATGTAACTTTTCAATTTGTAATCAATCACATGCTTCATGAATTGGATGAGTTGAGAACGACGTAGATATTTCATAAGAATGTGGTTCATCTGTAAAGGAAATAAATATTATTATTCTCAAAAAATTACACTTGTCATTATTAAAATTAAAGACTACAGTGACAAAATTATTAACGAATAATCAACCAAACATTTTTGTGTTGGTAACTAATAGATAAATATATTACATCTGCTTACAGTTTTTACTACCTTCTAATTCACACAATGTGCTTTTGACTAATATGTCCTTACACTAGAACCAATATCATTTAAATTCGACTTTAGAATGTTGAGCATTGAAGCCATTGCAGTAGACTACATATATCATTAAACATATCTGAAACAAAGATTATTATTTTATTAGAATAATGAATAAATGACATTGCGAACTAAAGTAGTGAATGTTTATGATATAGAAATCATCCAAAAACATAAATAACTGCAATTAAAAATTAATAAATATTTATATCATTAAATCTCTTATCATAGTTTTCATTTTACATCTATATTACTGGAACTAGTAATATATTTTTCCACATAATTTATTAATAGCAACATACAAACTTATATATCACATTACAAATACCATGTTGGAAATGTGGACATCTTGAAATCACAGAAGAAATTTTCAAAAGATTAAGTAATCTGAAAGAATAAAAATAAAAATTCAATTATAAAATATTTACGATAAATTTACATACGATATCGTATTATTCATTATAAACATATTAACCACAAGACTATATAAGTGCTAAAAATATATGCGAGTATTACTGACATTTAACTTAAAGTGAACTCGATTGCAGTTCATTCATTACATAATATGAATAATCTAGTTACTTAAATAATACAAAGAAGTGCAAAAACAACATGGTTGTTACTAATTTCAAATTGGTGTACATGATGTCTTGAAATCCAGCTATAGTTTCTTAAAACAGAAAACTGCAGACATCTGAAAACGAAAAACATTTTAATAATTAAAATAATAACGACAAATAAATTAATTTTACAATATAAAAACTATAAGCGAATGATCATAACATATATCCTGTCTTGTAAAATAGTATCTATGGTATTAAATTATAAAATAACACTTGCTGCGCTGCTTGATGTAATTGGTAGAGTCCATTCATCATTACCATAATATGAAAAGAGCAGATCCACTGTACACAGACCATGAGGTTTGAATCTTGAATGAAGAAGTAGGCATAAGAAGAAAATGTATGACAATAAAACCGCCTGGAAAAAAAAAGATTAAAAATATTAATTAAATGAATATTATTATTACTCTTATTATAAAATAATCTAACAATTTCTACTAATAATTACTTTCTTAAATGGTATAAAGTGAAAAAAAACCTTACTTTTCTATTTGTAATCAATCACATGCTTCATGAATTGGATGAGTTGAGAACGACGTAGATATTTCATAAGAATGTGGTTCATCTGTAAAGGAAATAAATATTATTCTCAAAAAATTACACTTGTCATTATTAAAATTAAAGACTACAGTGACAAAATTATTAACGAATAATCAACCAAACATTTTTGTGTTGGTAAATAATAGATAAATATATTACATCTGCTTACAGTTTTTACTACCTTCTAATTCAAGCAATGTGCTTTTGACTAATATGTCTTTACACTAGAACCAATATCATTTAAATTCGACTTTAGAATGTTGAGCATTGAAGCCGTTGCAGTAGACTACATATATCATTAAACATATCTGAAA
Source organism: Lycorma delicatula (assembly GCF_047948215.1). Classification (NCBI taxonomy): domain Eukaryota; kingdom Metazoa; phylum Arthropoda; class Insecta; order Hemiptera; family Fulgoridae; genus Lycorma; species Lycorma delicatula. The sequence goes on from NC_134456.1 coordinate 112,845,773, forward strand.
CAAAGATTATTATTTTATTAGAATAATCAATAAATGACATTGCGAACTAAAGTAGTGAATGTTTATGATATATAAAACATCCAAAAACATAAATAACTGCAATTAAAAATTAATAAATATTTATATCATTAAATCTCTTATCATAGATATCATTTTACATCTATTTTACTGGAACTAGTAAGATATTTTTCCACATAATTTATTAATAGCAACATACAAACTTATATATCACATCTTACAAATACCATGTTGGTAATGTGGACATCATGAAATCACAGAAGAAATTTTCCAAGTATTCAGTAATCTGAAAGAATAAAAATAAAAATTCAATTATAAAACATTTATGAAAATTTACGTAAGCTATCGTATTATTCATTATAAACATATTAACCACAAGACTATATAAGTGCTAAAAATATATGCCAGTATTACTGACATTTAACTTAAAGTGAACTTGATTGCAGTTCATTCATGAAATAATATGAATAATCTAGTTAATTAAATAATACAAAGAAGTGCAAAAATAAGATGGTTGTTACTAATTTCAAATTGGTGTACATGATGTCTAGAAATCCAGCTATATGTTCTTAAAACAGAAAACTGCAGACATCTGAAAACGAAAAACATTTTAATAATTGGAATAATAACGACCAAAAAATTAATTTATACAATAAAAAAACTATAAGCAAATGACCATAACATATATCCTGTCTTGTAAAATAGTATCTATCGTATTAAATTATAAAATAACACTTGCTGCGCTGCTTGATGTAATTGGTAGAGTCCATTCTTCATTACCATAATATGAAAAGAGCAGATCCAATGTACATAGACCATGAGATTTGAATCTTGAATGAAGGAGTAGGCATAAGAAGAAAATGTATGACAATAAAACCGCCTGGAAAAAAAAAGATTAAAAATATTAATTAAATGAATATTATTATTACTCTTATTATAAAATAATCTAATAATTTCTACTAATAATTACTTTCTTAAATGGTATAAAGTGAAAAAAAAAAAGTTACTTTTCTATTTGTAATCAATCACATGCTTCATGAATTGGATGAGTTGAGAACGACGTAGATATTTCATAAGAATATGGTTCATCTGTAAAGGAAATAAATATTACATCAAAAAATTACACTTGTCATTATTAAAATTAAAGACTACAGTGACAAAATTATTAACGGATAAACAACCAATCATTTTTTTTGTTGGTAACTAATAGATAAATATATTACATCTGCTTACAGTTTTTACTACCTTCTAATTCACACGATGTGCTTTTGACTAATATGTCCTTACACTAGAACCAATATCATTTAAATTCGACCTTAGAATGTTGAGCATTGAAGCCGTTGCAGTAGACTACATATATCATTAAACATATCTGAAACAAAGATTATTTTTTTATTAGAATAATAAATAAATGACATTGCAAACTAAAGTAGTGAATGTTTATGATATAGAAATCATCCAAAAACATAAATAACTGCAATTAAAAATTAATAAATATTTATATCATTAAATCTCTTATCATAGTTTTCATTTTACATCTATATTACTGGAACTAGTAATATATATTTCCACATAATTTATTAATAGCAACATACAAACTTATATATCACATATTACAAATACCATGTTGGAAATGCGGACATCTTGAAATCACAGAAGAAATTTTCAAAAGATTAAGTAATCTGAAAGAATAAAAATAAAAATTCAATTATAAAATATTTACGATAAATTTACATACGATATCGTATTATTCATTATAAACATATTAACCACAAGACTATATAAGTGCTAAAAATATATTCGAGTATTACTGACATTTAACTTAAAGTGAACTCGATTGCAGTTCATTCATTACATAATATGAATAATCTAGTTACTTAAATAATACAAAGAAGTGCAAAAACAACATGGTTGTTACTAATTTCAAATTGGTGTACATGATGTCTTGAAATCCAGCTATAGTTTCTTAAAACAGAAAACTGCAGACATCTGAAAACGAAAAACATTTTAATAATTAAAATAATAACGACAAATAAATTAATTTTACAATATAAAAACTATAAGCGAATGATCATAACATATATCCTGTCTTGTAAAATAGTATCTATGGTATTAAATTATAAAATAACACTTGCTGCGCTGCTTGATGTAATTGGTAGAGTCCATTCTTCATTACCATAATATGAAAAGAGCAGATCCACTGTACACAGACCATGAGGTTTGAATCTTGAATGAAGAAGTAGGCATAAGAAGAAAATGTATGACAATAAAACCGCCTGGAAAAAAAAAGATTAAAAATATTAATTAAATGAATATTATTATTACTCTTATTATAAAATAATCTAACAATTTCTACTAATAATTACTTTCTTAAATGGTATAAAGTGAAAAAAAACCTTACTTTTCTATTTGTAATCAATCACATGCTTCATGAATTGGATGAGTTGAGAACGACGTAGATATTTCATAAGAATGTGGTTCATCTGTAAAGGAAATAAATATTATTCTCAAAAAATTACACTTGTCATTATTAAAATTAAAGACTACAGTGACAAAATTATTAACGAATAATCAACCAAACATTTTTGTGTTGGTAAATAATAGATAAATATATTACATCTGCTTACAGTTTTTACTACCTTCTAATTCAAGCAATGTGCTTTTGACTAATATGTCTTTACACTAGAACCAATATCATTTAAATTCGACTTTAGAATGTTGAGCATTGAAGCCGTTGCAGTAGACTACATATATCATTAAACATATCTGAAACAAAGATTATTATTTTATTAGAATAATCAATAAATGACATTGCGAACTAAAGTAGTGAATGTTTATGATATATAAAACATCCAAAAACATAAATAACTGCAATTAAAAATTAATAAATATTTATATCATTAAATCTCTTATCATAGATATCATTTTACATCTATTTTACTGGAACTAGTAAGATATTTTTCCACATAATTTATTAATAGCAACATACAAACTTATATATCACATCTTACAAATACCATGTTGGTAATGTGGACATCATGAAATCACAGAAGAAATTTTCCAAGTATTCAGTAATCTGAAAGAATAAAAATAAAAATTCAATTATAAAACATTTATGAAAATTTACGTAAGCTATCGTATTATTCATTATAAACATATTAACCACAAGACTATATAAGTGCTAAAAATATATGCCAGTATTACTGACATTTAACTTAAAGTGAACTTGATTGCAGTTCATTCATGAAATAATATGAATAATCTAGTTAATTAAATAATACAAAGAAGTGCAAAAATAAGATGGTTGTTACTAATTTCAAATTGGTGTACATGATGTCTAGAAATCCAGCTATATGTTCTTAAAACAGAAAACTGCAGACATCTGAAAACGAAAAACATTTTAATAATTGGAATAATAACGACCAAAAAATTAATTTATACAATAAAAAAACTATAAGCAAATGACCATAACATATATCCTGTCTTGTAAAATAGTATCTATCGTATTAAATTATAAAATAACACTTGCTGCGCTGCTTGATGTAATTGGTAGAGTCCATTCTTCATTACCATAATATGAAAAGAGCAGATCCAATGTACATAGACCATGAGATTTGAATCTTGAATGAAGGAGTAGGCATAAGAAGAAAATGTATGACAATAAAACCGCCTGGAAAAAAAAAGATTAAAAATATTAATTAAATGAATATTATTATTACTCTTATTATAAAATAATCTAATAATTTCTACTAATAATTACTTTCTTAAATGGTATAAAGTGAAAAAAAAAAAGTTACTTTTCTATTTGTAATCAATCACATGCTTCATGAATTGGATGAGTTGAGAACGACGTAGATATTTCATAAGAATATGGTTCATCTGTAAAGGAAATAAATATTACATCAAAAAATTACACTTGTCATTATTAAAATTAAAGACTACAGTGACAAAATTATTAACGGATAATCAACCAATCATTTTTTTTGTTGGTAACTAATAGATAAATATATTACATCTGCTTACAGTTTTTACTACCTTCTAATTCACACGATGTGCTTTTGACTAATATGTCCTTACACTAGAACCAATATCATTTAAATTCGACCTTAGAATGTTGAGCATTGAAGCCGTTGCAGTAGACTACATATATCATTAAACATATCTGAAACAAAGATTATTTTTTTATTAGAATAATAAATAAATGACATTGCAAACTAAAGTAGTGAATGTTTATGATATAGAAATCATCCAAAAACATAAATAACTGCAATTAAAAATTAATAAATATTTATATCATTAAATCTCTTATCATAGTTTTCATTTTACATCTATATTACTGGAACTAGTAATATATATTTCCACATAATTTATTAATAGCAACATACAAACTTATATATCACATATTACAAATACCATGTTGGAAATGCGGACATCTTGAAATCACAGAAGAAATTTTCAAAAGATTAAGTAATCTGAAAGAATAAAAATAAAAATTCAATTATAAAATATTTACGATAAATTTACATACGATATCGTATTATTCATTATAAACATATTAACCACAAGACTATATAAGTGCTAAAAATATATTCGAGTATTACTGACATTTAACTTAAAGTGAACTCGATTGCAGTTCATTCATTACATAATATGAATAATCTAGTTACTTAAATAATACAAAGAAGTGCAAAAACAACATGGTTGTTACTAATTTCAAATTGGTGTACATGATGTCTTGAAATCCAGCTATAGTTTCTTAAAACAGAAAACTGCAGACATCTGAAAACGAAAAACATTTTAATAATTAAAATAATAACGACAAATAAATTAATTTTACAATATAAAAACTATAAGCGAATGATCATAACATATATCCTGTCTTGTAAAATAGTATCTATGGTATTAAATTATAAAATAACACTTGCTGCGCTGCTTGATGTAATTGGTAGAGTCCATTCTTCATTACCATAATATGAAAAGAGCAGATCCACTGTACACAGACCATGAGGTTTGAATCTTGAATGAAGAAGTAGGCATAAGAAGAAAATGTATGACAATAAAACCGCCTGGAAAAAAAAAGATTAAAAATATTAATTAAATGAATATTATTATTACTCTTATTATAAAATAATCTAACAATTTCTACTAATAATTACTTTCTTAAATGGTATAAAGTGAAAAAAAAACGTTTCTTTTCTATTTGTAATCAATCACATGCTTCATGAATTGGATGAGTTGAGAACGACGTAGATATTTCATAAGAATGTGGTTCATCTGTAAAGGAAATAAATATTATTCTCAAAAAATTACACTTGTCATTATTAAAATTAAAGACTACAGTGACAAAATTATTAACGGATAATCAACCAATCATTTTTTTGTTGGCAACTAATAGATAAATATATTACATCTGCTTACAGTTTTTACTACCTTCTAATTCACACAATGTGTTTTGACTAATATGTCCTTACACTAGAACCAATATCATTTAAATACGACCTTAGAATGTTGAGCATTGAAGCTGTTGCAGTAGACTACATATATCATTAAACATATCTGAAACAAAGATTATTATTTTATTAGAATAATGAATAAATGACATTGCGAACTAAAGTAGTGAATGTTTATGATATAGAAATCATCCAAAAACATAAATAACTGCAATTAAAAATTAATAAATATTTATATCATTAAATCTCTTATCGTAGTTTTCATTTTACATCTATATTACTGGACTAGTACAATATTTTTCCACATAATTTATTAATAGCAACATACAAACTTATATATCACATATTACAAATACTATGTTGCTTAATGTGGACATCTTGAAATCACAGAAGAAATTTTCAAAAGATTAAGTAATCTGAAACAATAAGAATAAAAATTCAATTGTAAAATATTTACGATAAATTTACAGAAGATATCGTATTATTCATTATAAACATATTAACCACAAGATTGTATTAGTGCTGAAATTATATGCGAGTATTACTTAAATTTAACTTAAAGTAAACTTGATTGCAGTTCATTCATGAAATAATATGAATAATCTAGTTAATTAAATAATACAAAGAAGTGCAAAAATAAGATTGTTGTTACTAATTTCAAATTGGTGTACATGATGTCTAGAAATCCAGCTATATTTTCTTAAAACAGAAAACTGCAGACATCTGAAAACGAAAAACATTTTAATAATTGGAATAATAACGACCAAAAAATTAATTTATACAATAAAAAAACTATAAGCAAATGACCATAACATATATCCTGTCTTGTAAAATAGTATCTATCGTATTAAATTATAAAATAACACTTGCTGCGCTGCTTGATGTAATTGGTAGAGTCCATTCTTCATTACCATAATATGAAAAGAGCAGATCCAATGTACATAGACCATGAGATTTGAATCTTGAATGAAGGAGTAGGCATAAGAAGAAAATGTATGACAATAAAACCGCCTGGAAAAAAAAAGATTAAAAATATTAATTAAATGAATATTATTATTACTCTTATTATAAAATAATCTAATAATTTCTACTAATAATTACTTTCTTAAATGGTATAAAGTGAAAAAAAAAAAGTTACTTTTCTATTTGTAATCAATCACATGCTTCATGAATTGGATGAGTTGAGAACGACGTAGATATTTCATAAGAATGTGGTTCATCTGTTAAGGAAATAAATATTATTCTAAAAAATTACACTTGTCATTATTAAAATTAAAGACTACAGTGACAAATTATTAACGGATAATCAACCAATCATTTTTTTGTTGGTAACTAATAGATAAATATATTACATCTGCTTACAGTTTTTACTACCTTCTAATTCACACAATGTGTTTTGACTAATATGTCCTTACACTAGAACCAATATCATTTAAATTCGACCTTAGAATGTTGAGCATTGAAGCCGTTGCAGTAGACTACATATATCATTAAACATATCTGAAACAAAGATTATTATTTTATTAGAATAATCAATAAATGACATTGCGAACTAAAGTAGTGAATGTTTATGATATATAAAACATCCAAAAACATAAATAACTGCAATTAAAAATTAATAAATATTTATATCATTAAATCTCTTATCATAGATCTCATTTTACATCTATTTTACTGGAACTAGTAAGATATTTATCCACATAATTTATTAATAGCAACATACAAACTTATATATCACATCTTACAAATACCATGTTGGTAATGTGGACATCATGAAATCACAGAAGAAATTTTCCAAGTATTCAGTAATCTGAAAGAATAAAAATAAAACTTCAATTATAAAACATTTATGAAAATTTACGTAAGCTATCGTATTATTCATTATAAACATATTAACCACAAGACTATATAAGTGCTAAAAATATATGCCAGTATTACTGACATTTAACTTAAAGTGAACTTGATTGCAGTTCATTCATGAAATAATATGAATAATCTAGTTAATTAAATAATACAAAGAAGTGCAAAAATAAGATTGTTGTTACTAATTTCAAATTGGTGTACATGATGTCTAGAAATCCAGCTATATTTTCTTAAAACAGAAAACTGCAGACATCTGAAAACGAAAAACATTTTAATAATTGGAATAATAACGACCAAAAAATTAATTTATACAATAAAAAAACTATAAGCAAATGACCATAACATATATCCTGTCTTGTAAAATAGTATCTATCGTATTAAATTATAAAATAACACTTGCTGCGCTGCTTGATGTAATTGGTAGAGTCCATTCTTCATTACCATAATATGAAAAGAGCAGATCCAATGTACATAGACCATGAGATTTGAATCTTGAATGAAGAAGTAGGCATAAGAAGAAAATGTATGACAATAAAACCGCCTGGAAAAAAAAGATTAAAAATAATAATTAAATGAATATTATTATTACACTTATTATAAAATAATCTAACAATTTCTACTGATAATTACTTTTTTAAATGGTATAAAGCGAAAAAAAAATGTAACTTTTCAATTTGTAATCAATCACATGCTTCATGAATTGGATGAGTTGAGAACGACGTAGATATTTCATAAGAATGTGGTTCATCTGTAAAGGAAATAAATATTATTATTCTCAAAAAATTACACTTGTCATTATTAAAATTAAAGACTACAGTGACAAAATTATTAACGAATAATCAACCAAACATTTTTGTGTTGGTAACTAATAGATAAATATATTACATCTGCTTACAGTTTTTACTACCTTCTAATTCACACAATGTGCTTTTGACTAATATGTCCTTACACTAGAACCAATATCATTTAAATTCGACTTTAGAATGTTGAGCATTGAAGCCGTTGCAGTAGACTACATATATCATTAAACATATCTGAAACAAAGATTATTATTTTATTAGAATAATGAATAAATGACATTGCGAACTAAAGTAGTGAATGTTTATGATATAGAAATCATCCAAAAACATAAATAACTGCAATTAAAAATTAATAAATATTTATATCATTAAATCTCTTATCATAGTTTTCATTTTACATCTATATTACTGGAACTAGTAATATATTTTTCCACATAATTTATTAATAGCAACATACAAACTTATATATCACATATTACAAATACCATGTTGGAAATGTGGACATCTTGAAATCACAGAAGAAATTTTCAAAAGATTAAGTAATCTGAAAGAATAAAAATAAAAATTCAATTATAAAATATTTACGATAAATTTACATACGATATCGTATTATTCATTATAAACATATTAACCACAAGACTATATAAGTGCTAAAAATATATGCGAGTATTACTGACATTTAACTTAAAGTGAACTCGATTGCAGTTCATTCATTACATAATATGAATAATCTAGTTACTTAAATAATACAAAGAAGTGCAAAAACAACATGGTTGTTACTAATTTCAAATTGGTGTACATGATGTCTTGAAATCCAGCTATAGTTTCTTAAAACAGAAAACTGCAGACATCTGAAAACGAAAAACATTTTAATAATTAAAATAATAACGACAAATAAATTAATTTTACAATATAAAAACTATAAGCGAATGATCATAACATATATCCTGTCTTGTAAAATAGTATCTATGGTATTAAATTATAAAATAACACTTGCTGCGCTGCTTGATGTAATTGGTAGAGTCCATTCTTCATTACCATAATATGAAAAGAGCAGATCCACTGTACACAGACCATGAGGTTTGAATCTTGAATGAAGAAGTAGGCATAAGAAGAAAATGTATGACAATAAAACCGCCTGGAAAAAAAAAGATTAAAAATATTAATTAAATGAATATTATTATTACTCTTATTATAAAATAATCTAACAATTTCTACTAATAATTACTTTCTTAAATGGTATAAAGTGAAAAAAAAAACGTTTCTTTTCTATTTGTAATCAATCACATGCTTCATGAATTGGATGAGTTGAGAACGACGTAGATATTTCATAAGAATGTGGTTCATCTGTAAAGGAAATAAATATTATTCTCAAAAAATTACACTTGTCATTATTAAAATTAAAGACTACAGTGACAAAATTATTAACGGATAATCAACCAATCATTTTTTTGTTGGCAACTAATAGATAAATATATTACATCTGCTTACAGTTTTTACTACCTTCTAATTCACACAATGTGTTTTGACTAATATGTCCTTACACTAGAACCAATATCATTTAAATACGACCTTAGAATGTTGAGCATTGAAGCTGTTGCAGTAGACTACATATATCATTAAACATATCTGAAACAAAGATTATTATTTTATTAGAATAATGAATAAATGACATTGCGAACTATAGTAGTGAATGTTTATGATATAGAAATCATCCAAAAACATAAATAACTGCAATTAAAAATTAATAAATATTTATATCATTAAATCTCTTATCGTAGTTTTCATTTTACATCTATATTACTGGACTAGTACAATATTTTTCCACATAATTTATTAATAGCAACATACAAACTTATATATCACATATTACAAATACTATGTTGCTTAATGTGGACATCTTGAAATCACAGAAGAAATTTTCAAAAGATTAAGTAATCTGAAACAATAAGAATAAAAATTCAATTGTAAAATATTTACGATAAATTTACAGAAGATATCGTATTATTCATTATAAACATATTAACCACAAGATTGTATTAGTGCTGAAATTATATGCGAGTATTACTTAAATTTAACTTAAAGTAAACTTGATTGCAGTTCATTCATGAAATAATATGAATAATCTAGTTAATTAAATAATACAAAGAAGTGCAAAAATAAGATTGTTGTTACTAATTTCAAATTGGTGTACATGATGTCTAGAAATCCAGCTATATTTTCTTAAAACAGAAAACTGCAGACATCTGAAAACGAAAAACATTTTAATAATTGGAATAATAACGACCAAAAAATTAATTTATACAATAAAAAAACTATAAGCAAATGACCATAACATATATCCTGTCTTGTAAAATAGTATCTATCGTATTAAATTATAAAATAACACTTGCTGCGCTGCTTGATGTAATTGGTAGAGTCCATTCTTCATTACCATAATATGAAAAGAGCAGATCCAATGTACATAGACCATGAGATTTGAATCTTGAATGAAGGAGTAGGCATAAGAAGAAAATGTATGACAATAAAACCGCCTGGAAAAAAAAAGATTAAAAATATTAATTAAATGAATATTATTATTACTCTTATTATAAAATAATCTAATAATTTCTACTAATAATTACTTTCTTAAATGGTATAAAGTGAAAAAAAAAAAGTTACTTTTCTATTTGTAATCAATCACATGCTTCATGAATTGGATGAGTTGAGAACGACGTAGATATTTCATAAGAATGTGGTTCATCTGTTAAGGAAATAAATATTATTCTAAAAAATTACACTTGTCATTATTAAAATTAAAGACTACAGTGACAAATTATTAACGGATAATCAACCAATCATTTTTTTGTTGGTAACTAATAGATAAATATATTACATCTGCTTACAGTTTTTACTACCTTCTAATTCACACAATGTGTTTTGACAAATATGTCCTTACACTAGAACCAATATCATTTAATTCGACCTTAGAATGTTGAGCATTGAAGCCGTTGCAGTAGACTACATATATCATTAAACATATCTGAAACAAAGATTATTATTTTATTAGAATAATCAATAAATGACATTGCGAACTAAAGTAGTGAATGTTTATGATATATAAAACATCCAAAAACATAAATAACTGCAATTAAAAATTAATAAATATTTATATCATTAAATCTCTTATCATAGATCTCATTTTACATCTATTTTACTGGAACTAGTAAGATATTTATCCACATAATTTATTAATAGCAACATACAAACTTATATATCACATCTTACAAATACCATGTTGGTAATGTGGACATCATGAAATCACAGAAGAAATTTTCCAAGTATTCAGTAATCTGAAAGAATAAAAATAAAACTTCAATTATAAAACATTTATGAAAATTTACGTAAGCTATCGTATTATTCATTATAAACATATTAACCACAAGACTATATAAGTGCTAAAAATATATGCCAGTATTACTGACATTTAACTTAAAGTGAACTTGATTGCAGTTCATTCATGAAATAATATGAATAATCTAGTTAATTAAATAATACAAAGAAGTGCAAAAATAAGATGGTTGTTACTAATTTCAAATTGGTGTACATGATGTCTAGAAATCCAGCTATATTTTCTTAAAACAGAAAACTGCAGACATCTGAAAACGAAAAACATTTTAATAATTGGAATAATAACGACCAAAAAATTAATTTATACAATAAAAAAACTATAAGCAAATGACCATAACATATATCCTGTCTTGTAAAATAGTATCTATCGTATTAAATTATAAAATAACACTTGCTGCGCTGCTTGATGTAATTGGTAGAGTCCATTCTTCATTACCATAATATGAAAAGAGCAGATCCAATGTACATAGACCATGAGATTTGAATCTTGAATGAAGAAGTAGGCATAAGAAGAAAATGTATGACAATAAAACCGCCTGGAAAAAAAAGATTAAAAATAATAATTAAATGAATATTATTATTACACTTATTATAAAATAATCTAACAATTTCTACTGATAATTACTTTTTTAAATGGTATAAAGCGAAAAAAAAATGTAACTTTTCAATTTGTAATCAATCACATGCTTCATGAATTGGATGAGTTGAGAACGACGTAGATATTTCATAAGAATGTGGTTCATCTGTAAAGGAAATAAATATTATTATTCTCAAAAAATTACACTTGTCATTATTAAAATTAAAGACTACAGTGACAAAATTATTAACGAATAATCAACCAAACATTTTTGTGTTGGTAACTAATAGATAAATATATTACATCTGCTTACAGTTTTTACTACCTTCTAATTCACACAATGTGCTTTTGACTAATATGTCCTTACACTAGAACCAATATCATTTAAATTCGACTTTAGAATGTTGAGCATTGAAGCCGTTGCAGTAGACTACATATATCATTAAACATATCTGAAACAAAGATTATTATTTTATTAGAATAATGAATAAATGACATTGCGAACTAAAGTAGTGAATGTTTATGATATAGAAATCATCCAAAAACATAAATAACTGCAATTAAAAATTAATAAATATTTATATCATTAAATCTCTTATCATAGTTTTCATTTTACATCTATATTACTGGAACTAGTAATATATTTTTCCACATAATTTATTAATAGCAACATACAAACTTATATATCACATATTACAAATACCATGTTGGAAATGTGGACATCTTGAAATCACAGAAGAAATTTTCAAAAGATTAAGTAATCTGAAAGAATAAAAATAAAAATTCAATTATAAAATATTTACGATAAATTTACATACGATATCGTATTATTCATTATAAACATATTAACCACAAGACTATATAAGTGCTAAAAATATATGCGAGTATTACTGACATTTAACTTAAAGTGAACTCGATTGCAGTTCATTCATTACATAATATGAATAATCTAGTTACTTAAATAATACAAAGAAGTGCAAAAACAACATGGTTGTTACTAATTTCAAATTGGTGTACATGATGTCTTGAAATCCAGCTATAGTTTCTTAAAACAGAAAACTGCAGACATCTGAAAACGAAAAACATTTTAATAATTAAAATAATAACGACAAATAAATTAATTTTACAATATAAAAACTATAAGCGAATGATCATAACATATATCCTGTCTTGTAAAATAGTATCTATGGTATTAAATTATAAAATAACACTTGCTGCGCTGCTTGATGTAATTGGTAGAGTCCATTCTTCATTACCATAATATGAAAAGAGCAGATCCACTGTACACAGACCATGAGGTTTGAATCTTGAATGAAGAAGTAGGCATAAGAAGAAAATGTATGACAATAAAACCGCCTGGAAAAAAAAAGATTAAAAATATTAATTAAATGAATATTATTATTACTCTTATTATAAAATAATCTAACAATTTCTACTAATAATTACTTTCTTAAATGGTATAAAGTGAAAAAAAAAACGTTTCTTTTCTATTTGTAATCAATCACATGCTTCATGAATTGGATGAGTTGAGAACGACGTAGATATTTCATAAGAATGTGGTTCATCTGTAAAGGAAATAAATATTATTCTCAAAAAATTACACTTGTCATTATTAAAATTAAAGACTACAGTGACAAAATTATTAACGGATAATCAACCAATCATTTTTTTGTTGGCAACTAATAGATAAATATATTACATCTGCTTACAGTTTTTACTACCTTCTAATTCACACAATGTGTTTTGACTAATATGTCCTTACACTAGAACCAATATCATTTAAATACGACCTTAGAATGTTGAGCATTGAAGCTGTTGCAGTAGACTACATATATCATTAAACATATCTGAAACAAAGATTATTATTTTATTAGAATAATGAATAAATGACATTGCGAACTATAGTAGTGAATGTTTATGATATAGAAATCATCCAAAAACATAAATAACTGCAATTAAAAATTAATAAATATTTATATCATTAAATCTCTTATCGTAGTTTTCATTTTACATCTATATTACTGGACTAGTACAATATTTTTCCACATAATTTATTAATAGCAACATACAAACTTATATATCACATATTACAAATACTATGTTGCTTAATGTGGACATCTTGAAATCACAGAAGAAATTTTCAAAAGATTAAGTAATCTGAAACAATAAGAATAAAAATTCAATTGTAAAATATTTACGATAAATTTACAGAAGATATCGTATTATTCATTATAAACATATTAACCACAAGATTGTATTAGTGCTGAAATTATATGCGAGTATTACTTAAATTTAACTTAAAGTAAACTTGATTGCAGTTCATTCATGAAATAATATGAATAATCTAGTTAATTAAATAATACAAAGAAGTGCAAAAATAAGATTGTTGTTACTAATTTCAAATTGGTGTACATGATGTCTAGAAATCCAGCTATATTTTCTTAAAACAGAAAACTGCAGACATCTGAAAACGAAAAACATTTTAATAATTGGAATAATAACGACCAAAAAATTAATTTATACAATAAAAAAACTATAAGCAAATGACCATAACATATATCCTGTCTTGTAAAATAGTATCTATCGTATTAAATTATAAAATAACACTTGCTGCGCTGCTTGATGTAATTGGTAGAGTCCATTCTTCATTACCATAATATGAAAAGAGCAGATCCAATGTACATAGACCATGAGATTTGAATCTTGAATGAAGGAGTAGGCATAAGAAGAAAATGTATGACAATAAAACCGCCTGGAAAAAAAAAGATTAAAAATATTAATTAAATGAATATTATTATTACTCTTATTATAAAATAATCTAATAATTTCTACTAATAATTACTTTCTTAAATGGTATAAAGTGAAAAAAAAAAAGTTACTTTTCTATTTGTAATCAATCACATGCTTCATGAATTGGATGAGTTGAGAACGACGTAGATATTTCATAAGAATGTGGTTCATCTGTTAAGGAAATAAATATTATTCTAAAAAATTACACTTGTCATTATTAAAATTAAAGACTACAGTGACAAATTATTAACGGATAATCAACCAATCATTTTTTTGTTGGTAACTAATAGATAAATATATTACATCTGCTTACAGTTTTTACTACCTTCTAATTCACACAATGTGTTTTGACAAATATGTCCTTACACTAGAACCAATATCATTTAATTCGACCTTAGAATGTTGAGCATTGAAGCCGTTGCAGTAGACTACATATATCATTAAACATATCTGAAACAAAGATTATTATTTTATTAGAATAATCAATAAATGACATTGCGAACTAAAGTAGTGAATGTTTATGATATATAAAACATCCAAAAACATAAATAACTGCAATTAAAAATTAATAAATATTTATATCATTAAATCTCTTATCATAGATCTCATTTTACATCTATTTTACTGGAACTAGTAAGATATTTATCCACATAATTTATTAATAGCAACATACAAACTTATATATCACATCTTACAAATACCATGTTGGTAATGTGGACATCATGAAATCACAGAAGAAATTTTCCAAGTATTCAGTAATCTGAAAGAATAAAAATAAAACTTCAATTATAAAACATTTATGAAAATTTACGTAAGCTATCGTATTATTCATTATAAACATATTAACCACAAGACTATATAAGTGCTAAAAATATATGCCAGTATTACTGACATTTAACTTAAAGTGAACTTGATTGCAGTTCATTCATGAAATAATATGAATAATCTAGTTAATTAAATAATACAAAGAAGTGCAAAAATAAGATGGTTGTTACTAATTTCAAATTGGTGTACATGATGTCTAGAAATCCAGCTATATTTTCTTAAAACAGAAAACTGCAGACATCTGAAAACGAAAAACATTTTAATAATTGGAATAATAACGACCAAAAAATTAATTTATACAATAAAAAAACTATAAGCAAATGACCATAACATATATCCTGTCTTGTAAAATAGTATCTATCGTATTAAATTATAAAATAACACTTGCTGCGCTGCTTGATGTAATTGGTAGAGTCCATTCTTCATTACCATAATATGAAAAGAGCAGATCCAATGTACATAGACCATGAGATTTGAATCTTGAATGAAGAAGTAGGCATAAGAAGAAAATGTATGACAATAAAACCGCCTGGAAAAAAAAGATTAAAAATAATAATTAAATGAATATTATTATTACACTTATTATAAAATAATCTAACAATTTCTACTGATAATTACTTTTTTAAATGGTATAAAGCGAAAAAAAAATGTAACTTTTCAATTTGTAATCAATCACATGCTTCATGAATTGGATGAGTTGAGAACGACGTAGATATTTCATAAGAATGTGGTTCATCTGTAAAGGAAATAAATATTATTATTCTCAAAAAATTACACTTGTCATTATTAAAATTAAAGACTACAGTGACAAAATTATTAACGAATAATCAACCAAACATTTTTGTGTTGGTAACTAATAGATAAATATATTACATCTGCTTACAGTTTTTACTACCTTCTAATTCACACAATGTGCTTTTGACTAATATGTCCTTACACTAGAACCAATATCATTTAAATTCGACTTTAGAATGTTGAGCATTGAAGCCGTTGCAGTAGACTACATATATCATTAAACATATCTGAAACAAAGATTATTATTTTATTAGAATAATGAATAAATGACATTGCGAACTAAAGTAGTGAATGTTTATGATATAGAAATCATCCAAAAACATAAATAACTGCAATTAAAAATTAATAAATATTTATATCATTAAATCTCTTATCATAGTTTTCATTTTACATCTATATTACTGGAACTAGTAATATATTTTTCCACATAATTTATTAATAGCAACATACAAACTTATATATCACATATTACAAATACCATGTTGGAAATGTGGACATCTTGAAATCACAGAAGAAATTTTCAAAAGATTAAGTAATCTGAAAGAATAAAAATAAAAATTCAATTATAAAATATTTACGATAAATTTACATACGATATCGTATTATTCATTATAAACATATTAACCACAAGACTATATAAGTGCTAAAAATATATGCGAGTATTACTGACATTTAACTTAAAGTGAACTCGATTGCAGTTCATTCATTACATAATATGAATAATCTAGTTAATTAAATAATACAAAGAAGTGAAAAAACAACATGGTTGTTACTAATTTCAAATTGGTGTACATGATGTCTTGAAATCCAGCTATAGTTTCTTAAAACAGAAAACTGCAGACATCTGAAAACGAAAAACATTTTAATAATTAAAATAATAACGACAAATAAATTAATTTTACAATATAAAAACTATAAGCGAATGATCATAACATATATCCTGTCTTGTAAAATAGTATCTATGGTATTAAATTATAAAATAACACTTGCTGCGCTGCTTGATGTAATTGGTAGAGTCCATTCTTCATTACCATAATATGAAAAGAGCAGATCCACTGTACACAGACCATGAGGTTTGAATCTTGAATGAAGAAGTAGGCATAAGAAGAAAATGTATGACAATAAAACCGCCTGGAAAAAAAAAGATTAAAAATATTAATTAAATGAATATTATTATTACTCTTATTATAAAATAATCTAACAATTTCTACTAATAATTACTTTCTTAAATGGTATAAAGTGAAAAAAAAACGTTACTTTTCTATTTGTAATCAATCACATGCTTCATGAATTGGATGAGTTGAGAACGACGTAGATATTTCATAAGAATGTGGTTCATCTGTAAAGGAAATAAATATTATTCTCAAAAAATTACACTTGTCATTATTAAAATTAAAGACTACAGTGACAAAATTATTAACGAATAATCAACCAAACATTTTTGTGTTGGTAACTAATAGATAAATATATTACATCTGCTTACAGTTTTTACTACCTTCTAATTCACACAATGTGTTTTGACTGATATGTCCTTACACTAGAACCAATATCATTTAAATACGACCTTAGAATGTTGAGCATTGAAGCCGTTGCAGTAGACAACATATATCATTAAACATATCTGAAACAAAGATTATTATTTAATTAGAATAATGAATAAATGACATTGCGAACTAAAGTAGTGAATGTTTATGATATAGAAATCATCCAAAAACATAAATAACTGCAATTAAAAATTAATAAATATTTATATCATTAAATCTCTTATCATAGTTTTCATTTTACATCTATATTACTGGACTAGTACAATATTTTTCCACATAATTTATTAATAGCAACATACAAACTTATATATCACATATTACAAATACTATGTTGCTTAATGTGGACATCTTGAAATCACAGAAGAAATTTTCAAAAGATTAAGTAATCTGAAACAATAAGAATAAAAATTCAATTGTAAAATATTTACGATAAATTTACAGAAGATATCGTATTATTCATTATAAACATATTAACCACAAGATTGTATTAGTGCTGAAATTATATGCGAGTATTACTTAAATTTAACTTAAAGTAAACTTGATTGCAGTTCATTCATGAAATAATATGAATAATCTAGTTAATTAAATAATACAAAGAAGTGCAAAAATAAGATTGTTGTTACTAATTTCAAATTGGTGTACATGATGTCTAGAAATCCAGCTATATTTTCTTAAAACAGAAAACTGCAGACATCTGAAAACGAAAAACATTTTAATAATTGGAATAATAACGACCAAAAAATTAATTTATACAATAAAAAAACTATAAGCAAATGACCATAACATATATCCTGTCTTGTAAAATAGTATCTATCGTATTAAATTATAAAATAACACTTGCTGCGCTGCTTGATGTAATTAGTAGAGTCCATTCTTCATTACCATAATATGAAAAGAGCAGATCCAATGTACATAGACCATGAGATTTGAATCTTGAATGAAGGAGTAGGCATAAGAAGAAAATGTATGACAATAAAACCGCCTGGAAATAAAAAAGATTTAAAATAATAATTAAATGAATATTATTATTACTATTATTATAAAATAATCTAATAATTTCTACTAATAATTACTTTCTTAAATGGTATAAAGTGAAAAAAAAAATTTACTTTTCTATTTGTAATCAATCACATGCTTCATGAATTGGATGAGTTGAGAACGACGTAGATATTTCATAAGAATGTGGTTCATCTGTAAAGGAAATAAATATTATTATTCTCAAAAAATTACACTTGTCATTATTAAAATTAAAGACCACAGTGACAAAATTATTAACGAATAATCAACCAAACATTTTTGTGTTGGTAAATAATAGATAAATATATTACATCTGCTTACAGTTTTTACTACCTTCTAATTCAAGCAATGTGCTTTTGACTAATATGTCTTTACACTAGAACCAATATCATTTAAATTCGACTTTAGAATGTTGAGCATTGAAGCCGTTGCAGTAGACTACATATATCATTAAACATATCTGAAACAAAGATTATTATTTTATTAGAATAATCAATAAATGACATTGCGAACTAAAGTAGTGAATGTTTATGATATATAAAACATCCAAAAACATAAATAACTGCAATTAAAAATTAATAAATATTTATATCATTAAATCTTTTATCATAGATATCATTTTACATCTATTTTACTGGAACTAGTAAGATATTTTTCCACATAATTTATTAATAGCAACATACAAACTTATATATCACATCTTACAAATACCATGTTGGTAATGTGGACATCATGAAATCACAGAAGAAATTTTCCAAGTATTCAGTAATCTGAAAGAATAAAAATAAAAATTCAATTATAAAACATTTATGAAAATTTACGTAAGCTATCGTATTATTCATTATAAACATATTAACCACAAGACTAAGTGCTAAAAATATATGCCAGTATTACTGACATTTAACTTAAAGTGAACTTGATTGCAGTTCATTCATGAAATAATATGAATAGTCTAGTTAATTAAATAATACAAAGAAGTGCAAAAATAAGATGGTTGTTACTAATTTCAAATTGGTGTACATGATGTCTAGAAATCCAGCTATATTTTCTTAAAACAGAAAACTGCAGACATCTGAAAACGAAAAACATTTTAATAATTGGAATAATAACGACCAAAAAATTAATTTATACAATAAAAAAACTATAAGCAAATGACCATAACATATATCCTGTCTTGTAAAATAGTATCTATCGTATTAAATTATAAAATAACATTTGCTGCGCTGCTTGATGTAATTGGTAGAGTCCATTTTTCATTACCATAATATGAAAAGAGCAGATCCAATGTACATAGACCATGAGATTTGAATCTTGAATGAAGGAGTAGGCATAAGAAGAAAATGTATGACAATAAAACCGCCTGGAAATAAAAAGATTAAAAATATTAATTAAATGAATATTATTATTACTCTTATTATAAAATAATCTAATAATTTCTACTAATAATTACTTTCTTAAATGGTATAAAGTGAAAAAAAAAAAAATTACTTTTCTATTTGTAATCATGAATTGGATGAGTTGGGAACGACGTAGATATTTCATAAGAATGTGGTTCATCTGTAAAGGAAATAAATATTATTCTAAAAAATTACACTTGTCATTATTAAAATTAAAGACTACAGTGACAAATTATTAACGAATAATCAACCAAACATTTTTGTGTTGGTAACTAATAGATAAATATATTACATCTGCTTACAGTTTTTACTACCTTCTAATTCACACAATGTGCTTTTGACTAATATGTCCTTACACTAGAACCAATATCATTTAAATTCGACTTTAGAATGTTGAGCATTGAAGGCGTTGCAGTAGACTACATATATCATTAAACATATCTGAAACAAAGATTATTATTTTATTAGAATAATGAATAAATGACATTGCGAACTAAAGTAGTGAATGTTTATGATATAGAAATCATCCAAAAACATAAATAACTGCAATTAAAAATTAATAAATATTTATATCATTAAATCTTTTATCATAGATATCATTTTACATCTATTTTACTGGAACTAGTAAGATATTTTTCCACATAATTTATTAATAGCAACATACAAACTTATATATCACATCTTACAAATACCATGTTGGTAATGTGGACATCATGAAATCACAGAAGAAATTTTCCAAGTATTCAGTAATCTGAAAGAATAAAAATAAAAATTCAATTATAAAACATTTATGAAAATTTACGTAAGCTATCGTATTATTCATTATAAACATATTAACCACAAGACTATATAAGTGCTAAAAATATATGCCAGTATTACTGACATTTAACTTAAAGTGAACTCTATTGCAGTTCATTCATTGCATAATATGAATAATCTAGTTACTTAAAAAATACAAAGAAGTGCAAAAATAAGATGGTTGTTACTAATTTCAAATTGGTGTACATGATGTCTTGAAATCCAGCTATATTTTCTTAAAACAGAAAACTGCAGACATCTGAAAACGAAAAACATTTTAATAATTGGAATAATAACGACAAAAAAATTAATTTTACAATATAAAAACTATAAGCGAATGATCATAACATATATCCTGTCCTGTAGAATAGTATCTATGGTACAAAATTATACGATAATACTTGCTGCGCTGCCTGATGTAATTGGTAGAGTCCATTCTTCATTACCATAATATGAAAAGAGCAGATCCAATGTACATAGACCATGAGATTTGAATCTTGAATGACGGAGTAGGCATAAGAAGAAAATGTATGACAATAAAACCGCCTGGAAAAAAAAAGATAAAAAGATAAATTAAATGAATATTATTATTACTCTTATTATAAAATCATCTAACAATTTCTACTAATAATTACTTCCTTAAATGGTATAAAGTGAAAAAAAAAACGTTACTTTTCAATTTGTAATCAATCACATGCTACATGAATTGGATGAGTTGAGAACGACGTAGATATTTCATAAGAATGTGGTTCATCTGTAAAGGAAATAAAAATTATTCTCAAAAAATTACACTTGTCATTATTAAAATTAAAGACTACAGTGAAAAAATTATTAACGAATAATCAACCAAACATTTTTGTGTTGGTAACTAATAGATAAATATATTACATCTGCTTACAGTTTTTACTACCTTCTAATTCACACGATGTGCTTTTGCCTAATATGTCCTTACACCTGAACAAATATCATTTAAATTCGACCTTAGAATGTTGACCATTGAAGCCGTTGCAGTAGACTACATATATAATTAAACATATCTGAAACAGAGATTATTTTTTTTTTAGAATAATGAATATGATTTTTATTTCTATTATTGTAAACTAAACATAAAATTCCATAAAAATTTAGTGGTAAAGTTTATCAAAATAGTTATAAAAATTTGTTATGGGATTAAATGTTTTTTTTTTTCTATATGTAAAATTTAGTACCTGATGGGTAAAATTCTGTTCCTTAAATGGAAGGTAGAAGGTAGCAATCAAACTATGTAATAAGTAGATTCTTGATTATCAGGAAGGTTGAATTCAAAAAGGATAACATGGACGATAATCCAGACACCTGAAAAATATATATATTTTAAAAATTAGAAAACATTATATTCAACACTAAAATGAGGTATTTTCAATTAAGAAATAGTACCCTAGAATTAAGAATAATATTTATATTTTAAAAAAGAAACTTTCCGCTGCGCTTAAGTTTTGTTTGAAAACAGTTAAAACATTGAGATCCATCGAGTTTATCACAGTAAATATAAAATGACATTGGGAATTAAAGTAGTGAATGTTTATGATATAGAAATCATCCAAAAACATAAATAACTGCAATTAAAAAATAATAAATATTTATATCAATAAATCGCTTATGATAGTTTTCATTTTACATCTATTTTACTGGAACTAGTAATATATTTTTCCACATAATTTATTGATAGCAACATACAAACAACTAATTCATAGAAATCCCATTGTTTTAACCAGATGTATTATATGATGGTCAGTTTCTAAAATGAATATGGTAAAAGTGAAATTAGAAATATGCTAAAACTTATATATCACATATTACAAATACCATGTTGGAAATGTGGACATATTGAAATCACAGAAGAAATTTTCCAAGTATTCAGTAATCGGAAAGAATAAAAATAAAAATTCAAACATAAAATATATACGATAAATTTACATAACATACTGTATTATTCATTATAAACATATTAACCACAAGATTGTATTAGTTCTAAAATTATATGCGAGTATTACTGACATTTAAATTAAAGTGAACTCGATTGCAGTTCATTCATGAAATAATATGAATAATCTAGTTAATTAAATAATAAAAAGAAGTGCAAAAATAAGATGGTTGTTACTAATTTCAAATTGGTGTACATGATGTCTTGAAATCCAGCTATATTTTCTTAAAACAGAAAACTGCAGACATCTGAAAATGAAAAACATTTTAATAATTGGAATAATAACGACAAAAAAACTAATTTATACAATATAAAAACTATAACCGAATCATCAAAACATACATCCTGTTATGTAAAATGGTATAAAATTATACAATAACACTTGCTGCGCTGTTTGATGTAATTGATAAGAGTCCAGTCTTCATTACCATAATATGAAAAGAGCAGATCCAATGTACATAAACCATGAGATTTGAATCTTGAGTGAAGGAGTAGGCATAAGAAGAAAATGTATAACAATAAAACCGCCTGGAAAAAAAAGATTAAAAATAGTAATTATATGAATATTATTATTACTCTTATTATAAAATAATCTAACAATTTCTTATAATAATTACTTTTTTAAATGGTATAAAGTGAAAAAAAAACGTTACTTTTAAAATTGTAATCAATCACATGCTTCATGAATTGGATGAGTTGAGAACGACGTAGATATTTCATAAGAATGTGGTTCATCTGTAAAGGAAATAAATATTATTATTCTCGAAAAATTACACTTGTCATTATTAAAATTACAGACTACAGTGACAAAAGTATTAACGAATAATCAACCAAACATTTTTTTGCTGGTAACTAATAGATAAATATATTACATCAGCTTACAGTTTTTACTACCTTCTAATTCACACGATGTGCTTTTGACCAATATGTCCTTACACCTGAACAAATATCATTAAAATTCGACCTTAGAATGTTGAGCATTGAAGCCGTTGCAGTAGACTACATATATCATTAAACATATCTGAAACAAAGATTATTTTTTTATTAGAATAATGAATAAATGACATTGCAAACTAAAGTAGTGAATGTTTATGATATAGAAATCATCCAAAAACAAAAAAATAACTGCAATTAAAAATTAATAAATATTTATATCATTATATCTCTCGTCATAGTTTTTCATTTTACATCTATATTACTGGAACTAGTAATAAATTTTTCTAAATAATTTACTAATAGCAACATACAAACAACTAATTCATAGAAACCCCATTACTTAAACCGGATGTATTATATGATGGTCAGTTTCTAAAATGAATATGGTAAAAGTGAAATTAGAAATATGCTAAAACTTATATATCACATATTACAAATACCATGTTGGAAATGTGGACATCTTGAAGTCACAGAAAAAATTTTCAAAAGATTAAGTAATCTGAAAGAATAAAAATAAAAATTCAATTATAAAATATTTACGATAAATTTACATAACATACTGTATTTTTCATTATAAACATATTAACCACAAGATTGTATTATTGCTAAGATTATATGCGAGTATTACTGACATTTAACTTAAAGTTTACTCGATTCAGTTCATTCATGAAATAATATGAATAATCTAGTTACTTAAATAATACAAAGAAGTGCAAAAATAAGATGGTTGTTACTAATTTTAAATTGGTGTACATGATGTCTTGAAATCCAGCTATATTTTCTTAAAACAGAAAGCTGCAGACATCTGAAAACGAAAAACATCTTAATAATTGGAAAAATAATGACAAAAAAATTAATTTACACAATAATAAAATTATAAGGGAATGATCAAAACATATATCCTGTCTTGTTAAATAGTATCTATGGTATAACATTATACAATAACACTTGCTGCGCTGCTCGATGTAATTGGTAGAGTCCATTCTTCATTACCATAATATGAAAAGAGCAGATCCAATATACATAGACCATGAGATTTGAATCTTGAATGAAGGAGTAGGCATAAGAAGAAAATGTATGACAATAAAACCGCCTGGGAAAAAAAGATTAAAAATATTAATTCAATGAATATTATTATTATTTCTCTTATTATAAAATAATCTAACAACTCCTACGAATAATTACTTTCTTAAATGTTATAAAGTGAAAAAAAAACGTTACTTTTCAATTTGTAATCAATCACATGCTTCATGAATTGGATGAGTTGAGAACGACGTAGATATTTCATAAGAAAGTGTTTCATTTGTAAAGGAAATAAATATTATAATTCTCAAAAAATTACACTTGTCATTAATAAAATTAAAGACTACAGCGACAAAATTGTTAACGAATAATCAACTAAACATTTTTGTGTTGGTAACTAATAGATAAATATACTACATCTGCTTACAGTTTTGCTACCTTCTAATTCACACAATGTGCTTTTGACTAATATGCCCTTACACTAGAACCAATGTCATTTAAATTCGACCTTAGAATGTTGAGCATTGAAGCCGTTGCAGTAGACTACATATATCATTAAACATATCTGAAACAAAGATTATTTTTTTATTAGAACAATGAATAAATGACATTGCGAACTAACGTAGTGAATGTTTATGATATAGAAATCATCCGAAAACATAACTAACTGCAATTAAAAATTAATAAATATTTATATCATTATATCTCTTATCATAGTTTTTTATTTTACAACTATTTTACTGGAACTAGTAATAAATTTTATCTACATAATTTTTTAATAGCAACATACAAACAGCTAATTCATAGAAACCCCATTATTTAAACCAGATGTATTATTTGCTGGTCAGTTTCTAAAATGAATATGCTAAAAGTGAAATTAGAAATATAGTAAAACTTATATATCACATATTACAAATACCATGTTGGAAATGTGGACATCTTGAAATCACAGAAGAAAATTTCCAAGTATTCAGTAATCTGAAAGAATAAAAATAAAAATTCAATTATAAAATATTTATGAAAATTTAAGTAAGCTATCGTATTATTCATTATAAACATGTTAACCACAAGACTATATAAGTGCTAAAAATATATGTGAGTTTTACTGACATTTAACTTAAAGTGAACTCTATTGCAGTTCATTCATTACATAATATGAATAATCTAGTTACTTAAATAATACAAAGAAGTGCAAAAATAAGATGGCTGTTACTAATTTCAAATTGGTGTACATGATGTCTTGAAATCCAGCTATATTTTCTTAAAACAGAAAACTGCAGACATCTGAAAACGAAAAACATTTTAATAATTGGAATAATAACGACAAAAAAATTAATTTATACAATATAAAAACTATAAGCAAATGATCATAACATATATCCTGTCTTGTAAAATAGTATCTATGGTATAAAATTATACAATAACACTTGCTGCGCTGCTTGATGTAATTGGTAGAGTCCATTCTTCATTACCATAATATGAAAAGAGCAGATCCAACGTACACATACCATGAGATTTGAATCTTGAATGAAGAAGTAGGCATAAGAAGAAAATGTATGACAATAAAACCGCCTGGAAAAAAAACATTAAAAATAATAATTAAATGAATATTATTATTACACTTATTATAAAATAATCTAACAATTTCTACTAATAATTACTTTTTTAAATGGTATAAAGTGAAAAAAAAACGTAACTTTTCAATTTGTAATCAATCACATGCTTCATGAATTGGATGAGTTGAGAACGACGTAGATATTTCATAAGAATGTGGTTCATCTGTAAAGGAAATAAATATTATTATTCTCGAAAAATTACACTTGTCATTATTAAAATTACAGACTACAGTGACAAAAGTATTAACGAATAATCAACCAAACATTTTTTTGCTGGTAACTAATAGATAAATATATTACATCAGCTTTCAGTTTTTACTACCTTCTAATTCACACGATGTGCTTTTGACCAATATGTCCTTACACCTGAACAAATATCATTAAAATTCGACCTTAGAATGTTGAGCATTGAAGCCGTTGCAGTAGACTACATATATCATTAAACATATCTGAAACAAAGATTATTTTTTTATTAGAATAATGAATAAATGACATTGCAAACTATAGTAGTGAATGTTTATGATATAGAAATCATCCAAAAACAAAAAAATAACTGCAATTAAAAATTAATAAATATTTATATCATTATATCTCTCGTCATAGTTTTTCATTTTACATCTATATTACTGGAACTAGTAATAAATTTTTCTAAATAATTTACTAATAGCAACATACAAACAACTAATTCATAGAAACCCCATTACTTAAACCGGATGTATTATATGATGGTCAGTTTCTAAAATGAATATGGTAAAAGTGAAATTAGAAATATGCTAAAACTTATATATCACATATTACAAATACCATGTTGGAAATGTGGACATCTTGAAGTCACAGAAAAAATTTTCGAAAGATTAAGTAATCTGAAAGAATAAAAATAAAAAATTCAATTATAAAATATTTACGATAAATTTACATAACATACTGTATTTTTCATTATAAACATATTAACCACAAGATTGTATTATTGCTAAGATTATATGCGAGTATTACTGACATTTAACTTAAAGTTTACTCGATTCAGTTCATTCATGAAATAATATGAATAATCTAGTTACTTAAATAATACAAAGAAGTGCAAAAATAAGATGGTTGTTACTAATTTTAAATTGGTGTACATGATGTCTTG
This sequence comes from Lycorma delicatula, assembly GCF_047948215.1. Taxonomy (NCBI): domain Eukaryota; kingdom Metazoa; phylum Arthropoda; class Insecta; order Hemiptera; family Fulgoridae; genus Lycorma; species Lycorma delicatula. The sequence goes on from NC_134456.1 coordinate 112,873,704, forward strand.
AAATCCAGCTATATCTTCTTAAAACAGAAAACTGCAGACATCTGAAAACGAAAAACATCTTAATAATTGGAAAAATAATGATAAAAAAATTAATTTACACAATAATAAAATTATAAGGGAATGATCAAAACATATATCCTGTCTTGTTAAATAGTATCTATGGTATAACATTATACAATAACACTTGCTGCGCTGCTCGATGTAATTGGTAGAGTCCATTCTTCATTACCATAATATGAAAAGAGCAGATCCAATATACATAGACCATGAGATTTGAATCTTGAATGAAGGAGTAGGCATAAGAAGAAAATGTATGACAATAAAACCGCCTGGAAAAAAAAGATTAAAAATATTAATTAAATGAATATTATTATTATTTCTCTTATTATAAAATAATCTAACAACTCCTACGAATAATTACTTTCTTAAATGTTATAAAGTGAAAAAAAAACGTTACTTTTCAATTTGTAATCAATCACATGCTTCATGAATTGGATGAGTTGAGAACGACGTAGATATTTCATAAGAAAGTGGTTCATCTGTAAAGGAAATAAATATTATTATTGTCAAAAAATTACACTTGTCATTAATAAAATTAAAGCCTACAGCGACAAAATTGTTAACGAATAATCAACTAAACATTTTTGTGTTGGTAACTAATAGATAAATATACTACATCTGCTTACAGTTTTGCTACCTTCTAATTCACACAATGTGCTTTTGACTAATATGCCCTTACACTAGAACCAATGTCATTTAAATTCGACCTTAGAATGTAGAGCATTGAAGCCGTTGCAGTAGACTACATATATCATTAAACATATCTGAAACAAAGATTATTTTTTTATTAGAACAATGAATAAATGACATTGCGAACTAACGTAGTGAATGTTTATGATATAGAAATCATCCGAAAACATAACTAACTGCAATTAAAAATTAATAAATATTTATATCATTATATCTCTTATCATAGTTTTTTATTTTACAACTATTTTACTGGAACTAGTAATAAATTTTATCTACATAATTTTTTAATAGCAACATACAAACAGCTAATTCATAGAAACCCCATTATTTAAACCAGATGTATTATTTGATGGTCAGTTTCTAAAATGAATATGCTAAAAGTGAAATTAGAAATATAGTAAAACTTATATATCACATATTACAAATACCATGTTGGAAATGTGGACATCTTGAAATCACAGAAGAAAATTTCCAAGTATTCAGTAATCTGAAAGAATAAAAATAAAAATTCAATTATTAAATATTTACGAAAATTTACGTAAGCTATCGTATTATTCATTATAAACATATTAACCACAAGACTATATAAGTGCTAAAAATATATGCGAGTATTACTGACATTTAACTTAAAGTGAACTCGATTGCAGTTCATTCATTACATATAATGAATAATCTAGTTACTTAAATAATACAAAGAAGTGCAAAAATAAGATGGTTGTTACTAATTTCAAATTGGTGTACATGATGTCTTGAAATCCAGCTATATTTTCTTAAAACAGAAAACTGCAGCCATCTGAAAACCAAAAAGATTTTAATAATTGGAATAATAACAACCAAAAAATTAATTTATACAATATAAAAACTATAAGCGAATGATCATAACATATATCCTGTCTTGTAAAATAGTATCTATGGTATTAAATTATAAAATAACACTTGCTGCGCTGCTTGATGTAATTGGTAGAGTCCATTCTTCATTACCATAATATGAAAAGAGCAGATCCACTGTACACAGACCATGAGGTTTGAATCTTGAATGAAGAAGTAGGCATAAGAAGAAAATGTATGACAATTAAACCGCCTGGAAAAAAAAAGATAAAAATATTAATTAAATGAATATTATTATTACTCTTATTATAAATTAATCTAACAATTTCTACTAATAATTACTTTTTTAAATGGTATAAAGTGAAAAAAAAACGTTACTTGTCAATTTGTAATCAATCACATGCTTCATGAATTGAATGAGTTGAGAACGACGTAGATATTTCATAAGAAAGTGGTTCATCTGTAAAGGAAATAAATATTATTATTCTCAAAAAATTACACTTGTCATTATTAAAATTAAAGACTACAGTGAAAAAATTATTAACGAATAATCAACCAAACATTTTTGTGTTGGTAACTAATAGATAAATATATTACATCTGCTTACAGTTTTTACTACCTTCTAATTCACACGATGTGCTTTTGCCTAATATGTCCTTACACCTGAACAAATATCATTTAAATTCGACCTTAGAATGTTGACCATTGAAGCCGTTGCAGTAGACTACATATATAATTAAACATATCTGAAACAGAGATTATTTTTTTTTTAGAATAATGAATATGATTTTTATTTCTATTATTGTAAACTAAACATAAAATTCCATAAAAATTTAGTGGTAAAGTTTATCAAAATAGTTATAAAAATTTGTTATGGGATTAAATGTTTTTTTTTTTTCTATATGTAAAATTTAGTACCTGATGGGTAAAATTCTGTTCCTTAAATGGAAGGTAGAAGGTAGCAATCAAACTATGTAATAAGTAGATTCTTGATTATCAGGAAGGTTGAATTCAAAAAGGATAACATGGACGATAATCCAGACACCTGAAAAATATATATATTTTAAAAATTAGAAAACATTATATTCAACACTAAAATGAGGTATTTTCAATTAAGAAATAGTACCCTAGAATTAAGAATAATATTTATATTTTAAAAAATAAACTTTCCGCTGCGCTTAAGTTTTGTTTGAAAACAGTTAAAACATTGAGATCCATCGAGTTTATCACAGTAAATATAAAATGACATTGGGAATTAAAGTAGTGAATGTTTATGATATAGAAATCATCCAAATACATAAATAACTGCAATTAAAAAATAATAAATATTTATATCAATAAATCGCTTATGATAGTTTTCATTTTACATCTATTTTACTGGAACTAGTAATATATTTTTCCACATAATTTATTGATAGCAACATACAAACAACTAATTCATAGAAATCCCATTGTTTTAACCAGATGTATTATATGATGGTCAGTTTCTAAAATGAATATGGTAAAAGTGAAATTAGAAATATGCTAAAACTTATATATCACATATTACAAATACCATGTTGGAAATGTGGACATATTGAAATCACAGAAGAAATTTTCCAAGTATTCAGTAATCGGAAAGAATAAAAATAAAAATTCAAACATAAAATATATACGATAAATTTACATAACATACTGTATTATTCATTATAAACATATTAACCACAAGATTGTATTAGTTCTAAAATTATATGCGAGTATTACTGACATTTAAATTAAAGTGAACTCGATTGCAGTTCATTCATGAAATAATATGAATAATCTAGTTAATTAAATAATACAAAGAAGTGCAAAAATAAGATGGTTGTTACTAATTTCAAATTGGTGTACATGATGTCTTGAAATCCAGCTATATTTTCTTAAAACAGAAAACTGCAGACATCTGAAAATGAAAAACATTTTAATAATTGGAATAATAACGACAAAAAAACTAATTTATACAATATAAAAACTATAACCGAATCATCAAAACATACATCCTGTTATGTAAAATGGTATAAAATTATACAATAACACTTGCTGCGCTGTTTGATGTAATTGATAAGAGTCCAGTCTTCATTACCATAATATGAAAAGAGCAGATCCAATGTACATAAACCATGAGATTTGAATCTTGAGTGAAGGAGTAGGCATAAGAAGAAAATGTATAACAATAAAACCGCCTGGAAAAAAAAGATTAAAAATAGTAATTATATGAATATTATTATTACTCTTATTATAAAATAATCTAACAATTTCTACTAATAATTACTTTCTTAAATGGTATAAAGTGAAAAAAAAACGTTACTTTTAAAATTGTAATCAATCACATGCTTCATGAATTGGATGAGTTGAGAACGACGTAGATATTTCATAAGAATGTGGTTCATCTGTAAAGGAAATAAATATTATTATTCTCGAAAAATTACACTTGTCATTATTAAAATTACAGACTACAGTGACAAAAGTATTAACGAATAATCAACCAAACATTTTTTTGCTGGTAACTAATAGATAAATATATTACATCAGCTTACAGTTTTTACTACCTTCTAATTCACACGATGTGCTTTTGACCAATATGTCCTTACACCTGAACAAATATCATTAAAATTCGACCTTAGAATGTTGAGCATTGAAGCCGTTGCAGTAGACTACATATATCATTAAACATATCTGAAACAAAGATTATTTTTTTTTTAGAATAATGAATAAATGACATTGCAAACTAAAGTAGTGAATGTTTATGATATAGAAATCATCCAAAAACAAAAAAATAACTGCAATTAAAAATTAATAAATATTTATATCATTATATCTCTCGTCATAGTTTTTCATTTTACATCTATATTACTGGAACTAGTAATAAATTTTTCTAAATAATTTACTAATAGCAACATACAAATAACTAATTCATAGAAACCCCATTACTTAAACCGGATGTATTATATGATGGTCAGTTTCTAAAATGAATATGGTAAAAGTGAAATTAGAAATATGCTAAAACTTATATATCACATATTACAAATACCATGTTGGAAATGTGGACATCTTGAAGTCACAGAAAAAATTTTCAAAAGATTAAGTAATCTGAAAGAATAAAAATAAAAATTCAATTATAAAATATTTACGATAAATTTACATAACATACTGTATTTTTCATTATAAACATATTAACCACAAGATTGTATTATTGCTAAGATTATATGCGAGTATTACTGACATTTAACTTAAAGTTTACTCGATTCAGTTCATTCATGAAATAATATAAATAATCTAGTTACTTAAATAATACAAAGAAGTGCAAAAATAAGATGGTTGTTACTAATTTCAAATTGGTGTACATGATGTCTTGAAATCCAGCTATATTTTCTTAAAACAGAAAACTGCAGACATCTGAAAACGAAAAACATCTTAATAATTGGAAAAATAATGACAAAAAAATTAATTTACACAATAATAAAATTATAAGGGAATGATCAAAACATATATCCTGTCTTGTTAAATAGTATCTATGGTATAACATTATACAATAACACTTGCTGCGCTGCTCGATGTAATTGGTAGAGTCCATTCTTCATTACCATAATACGAAAAGAGCAGATCCAATATACATAGACCATGAGATTTGAATCTTGAATGAAGGAGTAGGCATAAGAAGAAAATGTATGACAATAAAACCGCCTGGAAAAAAAAGATTAAAAATATTAATTAAATGAATATTATTATTATTTCTCTTATTATAAAATAATCTAACAACTCCTACGAATAATTACTTTCTTAAATGTTATAAAGTGAAAAAAAAACGTTACTTTTTAATTTGTAATCAATCACATGCTTCATGAATTGGATGAGTTGAGAACGACGTAGATATTTCATAAGAAAGTGGTTCATCTGTAAAGGAAATAAATATTATTATTCTCAAAAAATTACACTTGTCATTAATAAAATTAAAGACTACAGTGACAAAATTGTTAACGAATAATCAACTAAACATTTTTGTGTTGGTAAATAATAGATAAATATACTACATCTGCTTACAGTTTTGCTACCTTCTAATTCACACAATGTGCTTTTGACTAATATGCCCTTACACTAGAACCAATGTCATTTAAATTCGACCTTAGAATGTTGAGCATTGAAGCCGTTGCAGTAGACTACATATATCATTAAACATATCTGAAACAGAGATTATTTTTTTTTTAGAATAATGAATATGATTTTTATTTCTATTATTGTAAACTAAACATAAAATTCCATAAAAATTTAGTGGTAAAGTTTATCAAAATAGTTATAAAAATTTGTTATGGGATTAAATGTTTTTTTTTTTCTATATGTAAAATTTAGTACCTGATGGGTAAAATTCTGTTCCTTAAATGGAAGGTAGAAGGTAGCAATCAAACTATGTAATAAGTAGATTCTTGATTATCAGGAAGGTTGAATTCAAAAAGGATAACATGGACGATAATCCAGACACCTGAAAAATATATATATTTTAAAAATTAGAAAACATTATATTCAACACTAAAATGAGGTATTTTCAATTAAGAAATAGTACCCTAGAATTAAGAATAATATTTATATTTTAAAAAATAATCTTTCCGCTGCGCTTAAGTTTTGTTTGAAAACAGTTAAAACATTGAGATCCATCGAGTTTATCACAGTAAATATAAAATGACATTGGGAATTAAAGTAGTGAATGTTTATGATATAGAAATCATCCAAAAACATATATAACTGCATTTAAAAATTAATAAATATTTACATCATTATATCTCTCTTCATAGTTTTGTATTTTACAACTATTTTACTGGAACTAATAATAAATTTTATCTACATAATTTTTTAATAGCAACATACAAACAGCTAATTCATAGAAACCCCATTATTTAAACCAGATGTATTATATGATGGTCAGTTTCTAAAATGAATATGGTAAAAGTGAAATTAGAAATATGCTAAAACTTATATATCACATATTACAAATACCATGTTGGAAATGTGGACATATTGAAATCACAGAAGAAATTTTCCAAGTATTCAGTAATCGGAAAGAATAAAAATAAAAATTCAAATATAAAATATATACGATAAATTTACATAACATACTGTATTATTCATTATAAACATATTAACCACAAGATTGTATTAGTTCTAAAATTATATGCGAGTATTACTGACATTTAAATTAAAGTGAACTCGATTGCAGTTCATTCATGAAATAATATGAATAATCTAGTTAATTAAATAATACAAAGAAGTGCAAAAATAAGATGGTTGTTACTAATTTCAAATTGGTGTACATGATGTCTTGAAATCCAGCTATATTTTCTTAAAACAGAAAACTGCAGACATCTGAAAATGAAAAACATTTTAATAATTGGAATAATAACGACAAAAAAACTAATTTATACAATATAAAAACTATAACCGAATCATCAAAACATACATCCTGTTATGTAAAATGGTATAAAATTATACAATAACACTTGCTGCGCTGTTTGATGTAATTGATAAGAGTCCAGTCTTCATTACCATAATATGAAAAGAGCAGATCCAATGTACATAAACCATGAGATTTGAATCTTGAGTGAAGGAGTAGGCATAAGAAGAAAATGTATAACAATAAAACCGCCTGGAAAAAAAAGATTAAAAATAGTAATTATATGAATATTATTATTACTCTTATTATAAAATAATCTAACAATTTCTACTATAATTACTTTTTTAAATGGTATAAAGTGAAAAAAAAACGTTACTTTTAAAATTGTAATCAATCACATGCTTCATGAATTGGATGAGTTGAGAACGACGTAGATATTTCATAAGAATGTGGTTCATCTGTAAAGGAAATAAATATTATTATTCTCGAAAAATTACACTTGTCATTATTAAAATTAAAGACTACAGTGACAAAAGTATTAACGAATAATCAACCAAACATTTTTTTGCTGGTAACTAATAGATAAATATATTACATCAGCTTACAGTTTTTACTACCTTCTAATTCACACGATGTGCTTTTGACCAATATGTCCTTACACCTGAACAAATATCATTAAAATTCGACCTTAGAATGTTGAGCATTGAAGCCGTTGCAGTAGACTACATATATCATTAAACATATCTGAAACAAAGATTTTTTTTTTATTAGAATAATGAATAAATGACATTGCAAACTAAAGTAGTGAATGTTTATGATATAGAAATCATCCAAAAACAAAAAAATAACTGCAATTAAAAATTAATAAATATTTATATCATTATATCTCTCGTCATAGTTTTTCATTTTACATCTATATTACTGGAACTAGTAATAAATTTTTCTAAATAATTTACTAATAGCAACATACAAACAACTAATTCATAGAAACCCCATTACTTAAACCGGATGTATTATATGATGGTCAGTTTCTAAAATGAATATGGTAAAAGTGAAATTAGAAATATGCTAAAACTTATATATCACATATTACAAATACCATGTTGGAAATGTGGACATCTTGAAATCACAGAAAAAATTTTCAAAAGATTAAGTAATCTGAAAGAATAAAAATAAAAATTCAATTATAAAATATTTACGATAAATTTACATAACATACTGTATTTTTCATTATAAACATATTAACCACAAGATTGTATTATTGCTAAGATTATATGCGAGTATTACTGACATTTAACTTAAAGTTTACTCGATTCAGTTCATTCATGAAATAATATGAATAATCTAGTTACTTAAATAATACAAAGAAGTGCAAAAATAAGATGGTTGTTACTAATTTTAAATTGGTGTACATGATGTCTTGAAATCCAGCTATATCTTCTTAAAACAGAAAACTGCAGACATCTGAAAACGAAAAACATCTTAATAATTGGAAAAATAATGATAAAAAAATTAATTTACACAATAATAAAATTATAAGGGAATGATCAAAACATATATCCTGTCTTGTTAAATAGTATCTATGGTATAACATTATACAATAACACTTGCTGCGCTGCTCGATGTAATTGGTAGAGTCCATTCTTCATTACCATAATATGAAAAGAGCAGATCCAATATACATAGACCATGAGATTTGAATCTTGAATGAAGGAGTAGGCATAAGAAGAAAATGTATGACAATAAAACCGCCTGGAAAAAAAAAGATTAAAAAATTTAATTAAATGAATATCATTATTATTTTTCTTATTATAAAATAATCTAAGAATTCCTACGAATAATTACTTTCCTAAATGGAATAAAGTGACAAAAACATTACTTTTCAATTTGTAATCATATGCTTCATGAATTGGATGAGTTGAGAACGACGTAGATATTTCATGAGAAAGTGGTTCATCTGTAAAGGAAATAAATATTATTATTCTCAAAAAATTACACTTGTCATTATTAAAATTAAAGACTAGAGTGAAAAAATTATTAACGAATAATGAACCAAACATTTTTATGTTGGTAACTAATAGATAAATATATTACATCTGCTTACAGTTTTGCTACCTTCTAATTCACACAATGTGCTTTTGACTAATATGTCCTTACACTAGAACCAATATCATTTAAATTCGACCTTAGAATGTTGAGCATTGAAGCCGTTGTAGTAGACTACATATATCATTAAACATATCTGAAACAAAGATTATTTTTTTATTAGAATAATGAATAAATGACATTGCGAAGTAAAGTAGTGAATGTTTATGATATAGAAATCATCCAAAAACATAAATAACAGCAATTAAAAATTAATAAATATTTATATCATTAAATCTATTATCATAGATATCATTTTACATCTATCTTACTGGAACTAGTAACATATTTTTCCCCTAATTTATTAATAGCAACATACAACCTTATATATCACATATTACAAATACCATGTTGGAAATGTGGACATCTTGAAATCACAGAACAAATTTTCCAAGTGTTCAGTTATCTGAAAGAATAAAAATAAAAATTCAATTATAAAATATTTACGAATAATTTATATAAGATATCGTATTATTCATTATAAACATATTAACCACAAGATTGTGTTAGTTCTAAAATTATATGCGAGTATTACTGACATTTAAATTAAAGTGAACTCGATTGCAGATCATTCATGAAATAATACGAATAATCTAGTTAATTAAATAATACAAAGAAGTGCAAAAATAAGATGGTTGTTACTATTTTCAAATTGGTGTACATGATGTCTTGAAATCCAGCTATATTTTCTTAAAACAGAAAACTGCAGACATCTGAAAACGAATAACATTTTAATAATTGGAATAATAACGACAAAAAAATTAATTTTACAATATAAAAACTATAAGCGAATGATCATAACATATATCCTGTCTCTTAGAATAGTATTGATGGTATAAAATTTTACAATAACACTTGCTGGGTTGCTTGATGTAATTGGTAAAGTTCCATTCTTCATTACCATAATATGAAATGAGCAGATCCAATGTACACAGACCATGAGATTTGAATCTTGAATGAAGAAGTAGGCATAAGACGAAAATGTATGACAATAAAACAGCCTGGAAAAAAAAGATTAAAAATAATAATAAAATGAATATTATTGTTACTCTTATTATAAAATAATCTACTAATAATTAATTTTCTACTAATAATTAATTTTTTAAATGGTATAAAATGAAAAAAAAACGTTACTTTTCAATTTGTAATCAATCACATGCTTCATGAATTGGATGAGTTGAGAACGACGTAGATATTTCATAAGAAAGTGCTTCATCTGTAAAGGAAATAAATATTATTATTCTCAAAAAATTACACTTGTCATTAATAAAATTAAAGACTACAGTGACAAAATTGTTAACGAATAATCAACTAAACATTTTTGTGTTGGTAACTAATAGATAAATATATTACATCTGCTTACAGTTTTTATTACCTTCTAATTCAGACGCTGTGCTTTTGACTAATATGTCCTTACACCAGGACAAATATCATTTAAATTCGAACTTAGAATGTTGAGCATTGAAGCCGTTGTAGTAGACTACATATATCATTAAACATATATGAGACAAAGATTATTTTTTTATTAGAATAATGAATAAATGACATTGCGAACTAAAGTAGTGAATGTTTATGATATAGAAATCATTAAAAAACATAAATAACAGCAATTAAAAATTAATAAATATTTATATCATTAAATCTCTTATCATAGATATCATTTTACATCTATTTTACTGGAACTGGTAACATATTTTTCCCATAATTTATTAATAGCAACATACAATCTTATATATCACATATTACAAATACCATGTTGGAAATGTGGACATATTGAAATCACAGAAGAAATTTTCCAAGTATTCAGTAATCTGAAAGAATAAAAATAAAAATTCAATCATTAAATATTTATGAAAATTTACGTAAGCTATCGTATTATTCATTATAAACATATTAACCACAAGACTATATAAATGCTAAAAATATATGCGAGTGTTACTGACATTTAACTTAAAGTGAACTCGATTGCAGTTCATTCATTACATAATATGAATAATCTATTTACTTAAATAATACAAAGAAGTTAAAAAATAAGATGGTTGTTACTAATTTCAAATTGGTGTACATGATGTCTTGAAATCCAGCTATATTTTCTTAAAACAGAAAACTGCAGACATCTGAAAACAAAAAACATTTTAATAATTGGAATTATAACGACAAAAAAATTAATTTTACAATATAAAAACTATAAGCGATTGATCGTAACATATATCCTGTCTCTTAGACTAGTATTGATGGTATAAAATTTTACAATAACACTTGCTGCGCTGCTTGATGTAATTGGTAAAGTTCCATTCTTCATTAGCATAATATGAAAAGAGCAGATCCAATGTACATAGACCATGAGATTTGAATCTTGAATGAAGGAGTAGGCATAAGAAGAAAATGTATGACAATAAAACCGCCTGGAAAAAAAAGATTAAAAATATTAATTAAATGAATATTATTATTATTTCTCTTATTATAAAATAATCTAACAATTCCTACGAATAATTAGTTTCTTAAATGTTATAAAGTGAAAAAAAACGTTACTTTTCAATTTGTAATCAATCATATGCTTCATGAATTGGATGAGTTGAGAACGACGTAGATATATCAAAAGAAAGTGGTTCACCTGAAAAGGAAACATATATTATTATTCTCAAAAAATAAAACACGTCATTATTAAAATTAAAAAATGCAGAGACAAATTATTAACGAATAATCTACCAAACATTTTTTTGCTGGTAACTAATAGATAAATATATTACATCTGCTTACAGTTTTTATTACCTTCTAATTCAGACGCTGTGCTTTTGACTAATATGTCCTTACACCAGGACAAATATCATTTAAATTCGAACTTAGAATGTTGAGCATTGAAGCCGTTGTAGTAGACTACATATATCATTAAACATATATGAGACAAAGATTATTTTTTTATTAGAATAATGAATAAATGACATTGCGAACTAAAGTAGTGAATGTTTATGATATAGAAATCATCCAAAAACAAAAATAACAGCAATTAAAAATTAATAAATATTTATATCATTAAATCTCTTATCATAGATATCATTTTACCTCTATTTTACTGGAACTGGTAACATATTTTTCCCATAATTTATTAATAGCAACATACAATCTTATATATCACATATTACAAATACCATGTTGGAAATGTGGACATATTGAAATCACAGAAGAAATTTTCCAAGTATTCAGTAATCTGAAAGAATAAAAATAAAAATTCCATTATAAAATATTTACAATAAATTTACATAAGATATCGTATTATTCATTATAAACATATTAACCACAAGATTGTATTAGTTCTAAAATTATATGCGAGTATTACTGACATTTAAATTAAAGTGAACTCGATTGCAGTTCATTCATGAAATAATATGAATAATATAGTTAATTAAATAATACAATGAAGTGCAAAAATAAGATGGTTGTTACTAATTTCAAATTGGTGTACATGATGTCTTGAAATCCAGCTATATTTTCTTAAAACAGAAAAATGCAGTCATCTGAAAACGAATAACATTTTAATAATTGGAATAATGACGACAAATAAATTAATTTATACAATATATAAACTATAAGCAAATGATCATAACATATATCCTGTCTTGTAAAATAGTATCTGTGGTATAAAGTTATACAATAACACTTGCTGCACAGCTTGATGTAATTGGTAGAGTCCATTCGTCATTACCATAATATGAAAAGAGCAGATCCAATGTACATAGACCATGAGATTTGAATCTTGAATGAAGAAGTAGGCATAAGAAGAAAATGTATGACAATAAAACCGCCTGGAAAAAAAAGATTAAAAATAATAATTAAATGAACATTATTATTTCTCTTATTATAAAATAATCTAACATTTCCTACTAATAATTACTTTCTTAAATGGTATAAAGTGAAAAAAAACGTTACTTTTAAATTTGTAATGAATCACATGCTTCATGAATTGAATGAGTTGAGAACGACGTAGATATTTCATAAGAAAGTGGTTCATCTATGAAGGAAATAAATATTATTATTCTCAAAAAATTACACTTGTCATTATTACAATAAAAGACTACAGTGAAAAAATTATTAACGAATAATCAACCAAACATTTTTGTGTTGGTAACTAATAGATAAATATATTACATCTGCTTACAGTTTTGCTACCTTCTAATTCACACAATGTGCTTTTGACTAATATGTCCTTACACTAGAACCAATATCATTTAAATTCGACCTTAGAATGTTGAGCATTGAAGCCGTTGCAGTAGACTACATATATCATTAAACATATCTGAAACAAAGATTATTTTTTTATTAGAATAATGAATAAATGACATTGCGAAGTAAAGTAGTGAATGTTCATGATATAGAAATCATCCAAAAACATAAATAACAGCAATTAAAAATTAATAAATATTTATATCATTAAATCTATTATCATAGATATCATTTTACATCTATCTTACTGGAACTAGTAACATATTTTTCCCCTAATTTATTAATAGCAACATACAACCTTATATATCACATATTACAAATACCATGTTGGAAATGTGGACATCTTGAAATCACAGAACAAATTTTCCAAGTGTTCAGTAATCTGAAATAATAAAAATAAAAATTCAATTATAAAATATTTACGAATAATTTACATAAGATATCGTATTATTCATTATAAACATATTAACCACAAGATTGTGTTAGTTCTAAAATTATATGCGAGTATTACTGACATTTAAATTAAAGTGAACTCGATTGCAGATCATTCATGAAATAATACGAATAATCTAGTTAATTAAATAATACAAAGAAGTGCAAAAATAAGATGGTTGTTACTATTTTCAAATTGGTGTACATGATGTCTTGAAATCCAGCTATATTTTCTTAAAACAGAAAACTGCAGACATCTGAAAACGAAAAACATTTTAATAATTGGAATAATGACGACAAATAAATTAATTTATACAATATATAAACTATAAGCAAATGATCATAACATATATCCTGTCTTGTAAAATAGTATCTGTGGTATAAAATTATACAATAACACTTGCTGCGCAGCTTGATGTAATTGGTAGAGTCCATTCTTCATTACCATAATATGAAAAGAGCAGATCCAATGTACATAGACCATGAGATTTGAATCTTCAATGAAGGAGTAGGCATAAGAAGAAAATGTATGACAATAAAACCGCCTGGAAAAAAAAGATTAAAAATATTAATTAAATGAATATTATTATTATTTCTCTTATTATAAAATAATCTAACAATTCCTACGAATAATTAGTTTCTTAAATGTTATAAAGTGAAAAAAAACGTTACTTTTCAATTTGTAATCAATCATATGCTTCATGAATTGGATGAGTTGAGAACGACGTAGATATATCAAAAGAAAGTGGTTCACCTGAAAAGGAAACATATATTATTATTCTCAAAAAATAAAACACGTCATTATTAAAATTAAAAAATGCAGAGACAAATTATTAACGAATAATCTACCAAACATTTTTTTGCTGTTAACTAATAGATAAATATATTACATCTGCTTACAGTTTTTATTACCTTCTAATTCAGACGCTGTGCTTTTGACTAATATGTCCTTACACCAGGACAAATATCATTTAAATTCGAACTTAGAATGTTGAGCATTGAAGCCGTTGTAGTAGACTACATATATCATTAAACATATATGAGACAAAGATTATTTTTTTATTAGAATAATGAATAAATGACATTGCGAACTAAAGTAGTGAATGTTTATGATATAGAAATCATCCAAAAACAAAAATAACAGCAATTAAAAATTAATAAATATTTATATCATTAAATCTCTTATCATAGATATCATTTTACCTCTATTTTACTGGAACTGGTAACATATTTTTCCCATAATTTATTAATAGCAACATACAATCTTATATATCACATATTACAAATACCATGTTGGAAATGTGGACATATTGAAATCACAGAAGAAATTTTCCAAGTATTCAGTAATCTGAAAGAATAAAAATAAAAATTCCATTATAAAATATTTACAATAAATTTACATAAGATATCGTAATATTCATTATAAACATATTAACCACAAGATTGTATTAGTTCTAAAATTATATGCGAGTATTACTGACATTTAAATTAAAGTGAACTCGATTGCAGTTCATTCATGAAATAATATGAATAATATAGTTAATTAAATAATACAAAGAAGTGCAAAAATAAGATGGTTGTTACTAATTTCAAATTGGTGTACATGATGTCTTGAAATCCAGCTATATTTTCTTAAAACAGAAAAATGCAGACATCTGAAAACGAATAACATTTTAATAATTGGAATAATGACGACAAATAAATTAATTTATACAATATATAAACTATAAGCAAATGATCATAACATATATCCTGTCTTGTAAAATAGTATCTGTGGTATAAAGTTATACAATAACACTTGCTGCACAGCTTGATGTAATTGGTAGAGTCCATTCGTCATTACCATAATATGAAAAGAGCAGATCCAATGTACATAGACCATGAGATTTGAATCTTGAATGAAGAAGTAGGCATAAGAAGAAAATGTATGACAATAAAACCGCCTGGAAAAAAAAGATTAAAAATAATAATTAAATGAATATTATTATTTCTCTTATTATAAAATAATCTAACATTTCCTACTAATAATTACTTTCTTAAATGGTATAAAGTGAAAAAAAACGTTACTTTTAAATTTGTAATGAATCACATGCTTCATGAATTGAATGAGTTGAGAACGACGTAGATATTTCATAAGAAAGTGGTTCATCTATGAAGGAAATAAATATTATTATTCTCAAAAAATTACACTTGTCATTATTACAATAAAAGACTACAGTGACAAAATTATTAACGAATAATCAACCAAACATTTTTGTGTTGGTAACTAATAAATAAATATATTACATCTGCTTACAGTTTTTACTACCTTGTAATTCACACAATGTGCTTTTGACTAATATGCCCTTACACTAGAACCAATATCATTTAAATTCGACCTTAGAATGTTGAGCATTGAAGCCGTTGCAGTAGACTACATATATCATTAAACATATCTGAAACAAAGATTATTTTTTTATTAGAATAATGAATAAATGACATTGCAAACTAAAGTAGTGAATGTTTATGACATAGAAATCATCCAAAAACATATATAACTGCATTTAAAAATTAATAAATATTTACATCATTATATCTCTCATCATAGTTTTGTATTTTACAACTATTTTACTGGAACTAATAATAAATTTTATCTACATAATTTTTTAATAGCAACATACAAACAGCTAATTCATAGAAACCCCATTATTTAAACCAGATGTATTATTTGATGGTCAGTTTCTAAAATGAATATGCTAAAAGTGAAATTAGAAATATGGTAAAACTTATATATCACATATTACAAATACCATGTTTGAAACGTAGACATCTTGAAATCGCAGAAGAAATTTTCAAAGTATTCAGTAATCTGAAAGAATAAAAATAAAAATTCAATTATAAAATATTTACGATAAATTTACATAACATACTGTATTATTCATTATAAACATATTAACCACAAGATTGTATTAGTTCTAAAATTATATGCGAGTATTACTGACATTTAAATTAAAGTGAACTCGATTGCAGTTCATTCATGAAATAATATGAATAATCTAGTTAATTAAATAATACAAAGAAGTGCAAAAATAAGATGGTTGTTACTAATTTCAAATTGGTGTACATGATGTCTTGAAATCCAGCTATATTTTCTTAAAACAGAAAACTGCAGACATCTGAAAATGAAAAACATTTTAATAATTGGAATAATAACGACAAAAAAACTAATTTATACAATATAAAAACTATAACCGAATCATCAAAACATACATCCTGTTATGTAAAATGGTATAAAATTATACAATAACACTTGCTGCGCTGTTTGATGTAATTGATAAGAGTCCAGTCTTCATTACCATAATATGAAAAGAGCAGATCATATGTACATAAACCATGAGATTTGAATCTTGAGTGAAGGAGTAGGCATAAGAAGAAAATGTATAACAATAAAACCGCCTGGAAAAAAAAGATTAAAAATAGTAATTATATGAATATTATTATTACTCTTATTATAAAATAATCTAACAATTTCTACTATAATTACTTTTTTAAATGGTATAAAGTGAAAAAAAAAACGTTACTTTTAAAATTGTAATCAATCACATGCTTCATGAATTGGATGAGTTGAGAACGACGTAGATATTTCATAAGAATGTGGTTCATCTGTAAAGAAAATAAATATTATTATTCTCGAAAAATTACACTTGTCATTATTAAAATTAAAGACTACAGTGACAAAAGTATTAACGAATAATCAACCAAACATTTTTTTGCTGGTAACTAATACATAAATATATTACATCAGCTTACAGTTTTTACTACCTTCTAATTCACACGATGTGCTTTTGACCAATATGTCCTTACACCTGAACAAATATCATTAAAATTCGACCTTAGAATGTTGAGCATTGAAGCCGTTGCAGTAGACTACATATATCATTAAACATATCTGAAACAAAGATTATTTTTTTATTAGAATAATGAATAAATGACATTGCAAACTAAAGTAGTGAATGTTTATGATATAGGAATCATCCAAAAACAAAAAAATAACTGCAATTAAAAATTAATAAATATTTATATCATTATATCTCTCGTCATAGTTTTTCATTTTACATCTATATTACTGGAACTAGTCATAAATTTTTCTAAATAATTTACTAATAGCAACATACAAACAACTAATTCATAGAAACCCCATTACTTAAACCGGATGTATTATATGATGGTCAGTTTCTAAAATGAATATGGTAAAAGTGAAATTAGAAATATGCTAAAACTTATATATCACATATTACAAATACCATGTTGGAAATGTGGACATCTTGAAGTCACAGAAAAAATTTTCAAAAGATTAAGTAATCTGAAAGAATAATAATAAAAATTCAATTATAAAATATTTACGATAAATTTACATAACATACTGTATTTTTCATTATAAACATATTAACCACAAGATTGTATTATTGCTAAGATTATATGCGAGTATTACTGACATTTAACTTAAAGTTTACTCGATTCAGTTCATTCATGAAATAATATGAATAACCTAGTTACTTAAATAATACAAAGAAGTGCAAAAATAAGATGGTTGTTACTAATTTCAAATTGGTGTACATGATGTCTTGAAATCCAGCTATATTTTCTTAAAACAGAAAACTGCAGACATCTGAAAACGAAAAACATCTTAATAATTGGAAAAATAATGACAAAAAAATTAATTTACACAATAATAAAATTATAAGGGAATGATCAAAACATATATCCTGTCTTGTTAAATAGTATCTATGGTATAACATTATACAATAACACTTGCTGCGCTGCTCGATGTAATTGGTAGAGTCCATTCTTCATTACCATAATACGAAAAGAGCAGATCCAATATACATAGACCATGAGATTTGAATCTTGAATGAAGGAGTAGGCATAAGAAGAAAATGTATGACAATAAAACCGCCTGGAAAAAAAAGATTAAAAATAATAATTAAATGAATATTATTATTTCTCTTATTATAAAATAATCTAACATTTCCTACTAATAATTACTTTCTTAAATGGTATAAAGTGAAAAAAAACGTTACTTTTAAATTTGTAATGAATCACATGCTTCATGAATTGAATGAGTTGAGAATGACGTAGATATTTCATAAGAAAGTGGTTCATCTATAAAGGAAATAAATATTATTATTCTCAAAAAATTACACTTGTCATTATTACAATAAAAGACTACAGTGACAAAATTATTAACGAATAATCAACCAAACATTTTTGTGTTGGTAACTAATAAATAAATATATTACATCTGCTTACAGTTTTGCTACCTTCTAATTCACACAATGTGCTTTTGACTAATATGTCCTTACACTAGAACCAATATCATTTAAATTCGACCTTAGAATGTTGAGCATTGAAGCCGTTGCAGTAGACTACATATATCATTAAACATATCTGAAACAAAGATTATTTTTTTATTAGAATAATGAACAAATGGCATTGCGAACTAAAGTAGTGAATGTTTATGATATAGAAATCATCCAAAAACATAAATAACAGCAATTAAAAATTAATTAATATTTATATCATTAAATCTCTTATCATAGATATCATTTTACATCTATTTTTCTGGAACTAGTAACATATTTTTCCACATAATTTATTAATAGCATCATACAAACTTATATATCACATATTACAAATACCATGTTGGAAATGTGGACATATTGAAATCACAGAAGAAATTTTCCAAGTATTCAGTAATCTGAAAGAATAAAAATAAAAATTCAATTATAAAATATTTACGATAAATTTACATAAGATATTGTATTATTCATTATAAACATATTAACCACAAGATTGTATTAGTGCTAAAATTATATGCGAGTATTACTTACATTTAACTTAAAGAGAAATCGACTGCAGTTAATTCATGAAATAATATGAAAAATCTAGTTACTTAAATAATACAAAGAAGTGCAAAAATTAGATGGTTGTTACTAATTTCAAATTGGTGTACATGATGTCTTGAGATCCAGCTATATTTTCTTAAAACAGAAAACTGCAGACATCTGAAAACGAAAAACATTTTAATAATTGGAAAAATAACGACAAAAAAATTAATTTATACAATATAAAAACTATAACCGAATGATCAAAACATACATCCTGTCATGTAAAATAGTATCTATGGTATAAAATTATACAATAACACTTGCTGCGCTGTTTGATGTAATTGATAAGAGTCCAGTCTTCATTACCATAATATGAAAAGAGCCGATCCAATGTACATAAACCATGAGATTTGAATCTTGAGTGAAGGAGTAGGCATAAGAAGACAATGTATGACAATAAAACCGCCTGGAAAAAAAAAGATTAAAAAATTTAATTAAATGAATATCATTATTATTTTTCTTATTATAAAATAATCTAAGATCTCCTACGAATAATTACTTTCCTAAATGGAATAAAGTGACAAAAACATTACTTTTCAATTTGTAATCACATGCTTCATGAATTGGATGAGTTGAGAACGACGTAGATATTTCATAAAAAAGTGGTTCATCCGAAAAGGAAATAAATATTATTATTCTCAAAAAATTACACTTGTCATTATTAAAATTGAAGACTACAGTGACAAAATTATTAACGAATAATCAACCAAACAATTTTTTGCTGGTAACTAATAGATAAATATATTACATCTGCTTAAAGTTTTTACTACCTTCTAATTCACACGATGTGCTTTTGACTAACATGTCCTTACACCAGAACCAATATCATTAAAATTCGACCTTAGAATGTTGAGTAGAGAAGAGGTTGAAATAGATTACATATATCATTAAACATATCTGAAACAAAGATAATTTTATTAGAATTATGAATAAGATTTCTATTTCTATTATTGTAAAGTAAAAATAAAATTCCATAAACTTTCAGAGTTAGTGTATATCAATATAGTTATTAGAAGTTGTTATTGTCTTAAATGTGTTATACAATATATTATTCAATTATTAATTCAAAATTGCAATGCGGCATTTGCTGTTGGGGAGGTACGTTTTTTTTCTACTCTCAATCCTTTTATGATTGCTCAAAAAAAGATTGTAAGATCTTCTTTTGAGCAATCATGCTGTTCAAATATATCAAAGTAAATATATTCGAACCATCCTTCCCACTGTTTCAAAGATTGCAATTCTTACCATTAATGTATATTTATGTTTATCGGGTTTTGCAGATATTCTATATTAGAGGAGGTTATATGAGGGGTAATAATAGTGTTTATTCAGGCAGGCTACAAGCACAGAACCGTGTAGCTATTCCATTTCCGAAAAACGAAGCTTATAAACGCTTCTTTATTTATTGCGCCCCAAAGTTGTTTAATTAACTTCCAGTTTCTATAACATCCACAAATTCTCTACCAATCTTCTCCAAAAGGCTGAGATTATGGCTTTTGACGTTGCAGGATATTCAATTTCTTTTAACAAATTTAATTAACAAACTAAATTTTTCATTTTTCATTGAGTGACACTAATTAGTCACTGAATAATCGTAATTCAGTTATGAGTAAGTAAATGTTAAATAAGTCGTTAAGTAATCGTGTAAACATTGAAGGTAAGTTCTATTATGTGTAATTTTTTTAGGTTATAAATAATTATTAAATGAATCTTTGTGTTTTTATTAGAGAAACTTGTTAGCATCTGTCTCAACTGATTATTTTAAAAACTGATGGTGACCTCAACACAGCTATGCGCTAAGAAGGCACCTATCCTTAGTACATATACTTTTATTTTTTAAGTAATAACGGTAATAAATAATAAAGCATTAATCGAAGTTTTTTTGTTAGTCTCTTAAACTGTGTTTTTTGTTTTTAGATTTTTTTTTTATTAGATCAAATCTAAGAATTTAAGAATTAATTTAAGTTAATTTTTAAGAATTAAAATTTTTTAATGAAAATTCATTTAACGCTACTTTTAATTAATTAAATTAGTTTCAATGTAATAGTAATTAAAAACAAAATTAAGGATATTGTGATTTTAATTAACTTAAGAGAAATTTTGTAAATTAGTCTATTAATGTTTATTTTTCAGTTATCATAGTTATATGTTACTGTATATTGTAAAAAAATTCTTTTTTGTATATGTATTATGGAATAAAGAATTATTTTATTATCTACCATCATAGTTTTCATTTTAATTCTATTTTACTGTAACTAGCAATATATTTTTCTACATAATCTATTAATAGAAACATACAACTATTTGATACAAATCCCATTGTTTTAACCAGATGTATTATATGATGGCCAGTTTCCTGAAATGAATATGGTAAAAGTGAAAATTATATATATCAGATATTGCAAATACCATATTGGAAAAGTGGACATCTTGAAATCATAGAAGAAATTTTCAAAGAATCCAGTAATCTGAAAGTATGAAAACAAAAATTCAATTATAAAATATTTACGATAAATTTACGTAAGCTATTGTATTATTCAGTATAAACATATTAACCAGAAGATTGTATTAGTGCTAGATAAAATTTAGCATTACTTTTCTTGAAGTAATCATAAGAAAAATCAAGTTCGACAAAAATGAAGAAAAATTGCAAAATGTAAACATCCAACAGGTATAAACATGAGATGAAATCATAGTTCTTATAGGTCCAGAAAATAGACACATCTGAAAATAGAAAATAGTTATTTAATTCTGACATAATTGAGTTAATAATAACAAGATACGAAATACTGGGTATACAAAATTAAACTTGAAAAAACAATTCATAAAAATTTGTGTATCTTTCTATAAAGTATAAAAATAAAGACACAGATGCAGATATTATGTTTCATATTTATGTGTGGTGATCTGTTTGTAATTACTTAAGTCCAGTTGTTAATCATTTCATAAATTGGAGGGAATTCAATATCTTCACTGCATACTAACACAATGAAATTATTATACATAGTGAAATTAAAAAAAATTTGGCAAAAAGGAAGTTGTCAATTAAGCAATGAGACTTAGATAAACATTTTTTACATCTGAAAGCACAAATACATTTTAACTTTAAAAATAATCAAAACATTATTGAAATTATTGTAATTTTTTTCAATTAAACGCATCATAATTAAAATATGCAATAATCCAGAAAATAAAATTATATGCGATTTTTACTGACATTTAACTTAAAGTGAAATCGTTTGCAATTCATTCATGAATTAATAGGAATAAATATTTTAATAATTGGAAAAATAACCACAAAAAAATTATTTATACACTACCAAAACTATAAGCGAATGATCAAAACATTTATCCTGTCATGTAATATAGTATCTATGGTATAAAATTATACAATAACCCTTGCTGCGCAACTTGATGTAATTGATAGGGTCCACTCTTCATTACCATAATATTAAAACAGCAGATCCAATGTACATAAACGATGAGATTTGAATCTTGAATGAAGAAGGAGTAGGCATAAGAAGAAAATGTATAACAATAAACCCCTCTGAAAAAAAAAGATTAAAAAATTTAATTAAATGAATCTTATTATTTCTATTATTATAAAATAATCTAACAATCCCTACGAATAATCAAATCAGCAGACCTCCTTTTTTTTGTTAACAGGTTGTTGCAGACAAATATGAACAATATTAAACTACAACTAATATTTGATTTATTAGATTATGTTCACTTTCCTAAATGGCATAAAGTGAAAAAAAATACTTTTCAATTTGTAATCAATCACATCCTCACAAATTGGATGAGTTGAGAACGACGTAGATAAGGAAATTGTTCAACTGAATAGAAAATATATATTATTATTATTCTCAAAAAATTACACTTATTAGTAAAATTAGAAATTTGAATTTAAATTAGTAAAATTAGAATTTGTAAATGAATAATCATTAAACAATTTATCCTGCTATGTAATAGAGTAACTGTTTTACGATCTACTAATTCATCTGCCGTGCTCCTAACAAACATGTCCTAGCAGCTAACCCAATATCCGAGGTTATGAAAGTAAAGTAATATTTTTTTGCCTGCCAAAGTGGCAATACTGTAAAGTTGCTATTAATCATATGGTTTTAGGAACAGCTGATACAATTTTTTTGCAGTAAATGTGGCAACACTGTAATTTTTCTAGTAATAGTTTTATGAACAGTTGATTCATATTAGGAATTAAATTTTTGTTTATTGTTTTCACGTGAGATGTAAACTAACTTTTCGTAAAATGAGTTTTTGTTCTGCGTTATAAAAATGAGTGTTAATAATTATGAACAACGTTGTGCAGTCAAGTTTTGTGTTGCAACTCGGTGAGAATGCTACTGATTTTTTTTTTTTAATTGAAAAGGGCGTATGCAGATGACACTCTCTCTCACGAGCTTATGTTTTTAGATGGCTTAAAGCATTTTCCGGTGGCCGGGAGTCAGTTTTGGACGATGCACACTGTGGAAAACCGTTAACGTAAAAAAAGTGACGATAATGTATAGCGAGAGACTTGATGAGACTTGACGGGACCGGCGATTAACTATCAGAATGATTGCAGAACAATTGAATTTGAAACATACCAGAGTCCATCAAATTTTGACAAACGTATTTGATAATATTAGATCATATTCTAATGATCTGAAAACAGAAAATATTTTCTAATTAATAAAAAACTGTATAAATTTATAAATTAATATGTGTTTATTCTATTAAAAATATGATTAATAAATCAAGTAGTATATCTTAGTAAATGAATTTTTATTAGCGATATAAAATTGTACATTACCACTCATGTAGTTATTTCATGTATTTGTGAAACTCGATATCTTGACTTTTATACTGTAGCAGTGAAATGAATACATACATGAAAATAAAATCACTTCTTTGAAAAGTATTTAGAGAAATAATAGCTATAAATTTGTAGACTATACATTGTGGAGTTCCTGCATGATGTTACTCAAATTTCAGTTGTTCTTAATGTTATACGAAAATGGTGATAATACTAATATTATCAATGGACATAAATACAATAATGAAAATAGGGCATGTTGAAATAAATAAACAAGAAAATTTTTAAATCTTCTATGATATTCAATTGAAATAAGCAGTATATCTTGCTATACAATTTATTGCTAGTGTTTTAAAACTATAGGTTACCTTTCTTTGAATTCCTATTTTATGTACTATAAGTCCAGTTTCTTGGCTTATATATGACACACTGAAACAGCAATATATTAAGGAAATAAGTACAAACTGGCAAAGAGGACAAAGTGAAATTGTAGTAAACATTTGGTAGGACATTCTACAACTCTGAAACCATATACAAATTTTAAATTAAAATAAAACTGATAACATTATTCAGTAAAATAATAAATGAGTAATCAAATAAGCAATATTACCAAAAACAATATATATTGTTGCATTTGTAAAACTATATGTTTACCGTCTTGAAGTTAGTACTAAATAATTAGTCAAAATCCTGTTTCTTAACCTGCATATGAAAAGGGCAAAACAGGAATATACCATGTTGTAAACACATTCTTAATGAAAAGGATTAAGTTGATATCACTGTAGATAATTCGTAAGAAAATCCACTCGTCTAAAAGAAAATATTTTATAACAGCAGTTTAAATTGCTATGAAATATACTTTTACTTTTATAAATTCTTACGATTGTATTTTTTAGATACATGATGTAACAGTGAGTTGAATGTACACCAATCTTGAAAGTACAACCTTGAAACAATTATGAACTGAAATGATAATAGAGATATGTATGGTAATAAACACATCTGAAAACAGAAATAAATTTACTCCTAAAATAAAATTAATAATAATATTATTTGTGCTGTTAAAAAATAATTTAATAAAACTGATGTATAATCAAATAAGTAATATATCTCATTTTAAAATATATTGTTCTTGACAGAAAACAGTATGTTACCCCTAACCCACCAATTTTATCTAGTGGTGAATTCGTCATCACAAATCAGCTGATTTCAAAGTTGAGAGTTCTAAGGTTCAAATCCTAGTAATCACAGTTATTTTTATATGATTTTAATACTATATCATGGATACAGTGTTCTTTGTTGGTTGGGTTTCAGTTAATCGCACATCTCAGGAATGGTCGACCAGAGACTGTACAAGACTACTCTATTTACATTCATACATTTCATCCTCTGAAGTAATATCTTATGGTGGTTCTGGAGGCTAAACACAAAAGTAGTATGTTATCCCTCTTGAAGGTAATACTTAATGTACTAATCGAATTTCAGTTTCTTAAAATGGCATTTAGTGAGCCCAAAAAAAGAAATTTAGCATTAATTAAACACAGTATTGACAAATAGGGCAAGTTGAAATCAAACTATTGAATATGTATGATAATAAAACATCTGAAAATATAAAAAAAAATTAAATTTACAGAAAATAAATAACGTTGACAAATTTATTCAATTTTTTTTTTTGTTTAATAGAACCAATGATTAAGAAATAAACAGAATATTCTACTAGAAGATATGTGGATGGTAAAATAAAACTGAACGTTATCGGTCTTTGTGTTCCTACTTAGTGCATTTCTGCATTAGTCGAGTGCCAGTTGTCTTTTAGGATTTACAAAATCAGTGAAACAGAAACATACCAAGGATATGAACACAAAGTTGTCAAAAAGAAAGGGTGTAATCTTAAATAAAATATAATTTTATTAAAAAATCCTACGAGTAATTAAAGTAACGGTATATTGTACTCCAGAACTGTTGCTCACATAAAATATACATTATCCTTCTTCCTGTTATTACTTCATGTAGTAGTTGAAATCCAGTTTCTTAAACTGCATACGAGAAGAGTGAAAAGCAAATGTATTATTAATATAAACACATTTTTGACAAATAGTACAAGTTGAATCATAATACAGAATTTGTCTGATTACCCAAATATGTAAAAATAGAAAATATTCTTAAATAATAAAAAAATAAAAATTAATAACATTAATTAAACTACTACATTATTATTCATTACAACATAAAATTAGTGAAGTGAGCAGTATACTGGCTGTAATATGTATTGATGGTGTTTTGTAAATTTGTACACATTACTCTTCATCAAGTTCCTACTTGATGTATTTGTCAAAGTTCAACTGTATTGATTATTATATGAAAAGTGGAACTAATTTAAATCATGGACAGAAACACAATCTTGACAAATAGGTTGAGTAGAAATCAAAGTAGAGAATTTTTATGATAAAACATTATTTAAACGATTTTATTATTTTTCAATGAAACCTATGATTAATCACACACTATATTATTGTAAGAAATATATTGAGAATGACATAAAACTATACATTTTCTCTCTTAGAATCTACTTGATGTATTAGACAAAGTCCAGTTCTCTTTACTGTTTATATGAAAACGATTAAATGAAAATATACCAGGGATATAAACACAATCTTGACAAATAAAATAAATTATATTCAGAGAAAAGAATTTGTATGATTATCATCTGATCTGAAAACAAAATATTTGAAAATTCTGAAAAAAATTAAAATTTATAATATTGAATAAGTTGTTGTAATATTATTCATTAAATCTATGATTAATCGAACAAGAATATACCCTGCTACAAAACATACTGAATCTGACATACAACTCTACATTACCCCTTTTTTTATTATTCAAATCCAGTTGTCTTGAATTTTTTACAGAACCGTCAAAATGGTTATGCACTAATCATATAAACACAATTTTGACAAAGTAGTAACGAGTTGTAACCAAAGTAAAGAATCTGTTTGGTAATCTACACATCTGAAAACATAAAATCTTTATTTAATGTTTAATAAGAATTAGTATCTAAATACAACATTAATTTCACTTTGTATTTTTATTTATTTTTTTTTTTTTAGTTTGGTTTATCAAATTACCTCAAATACCTTAAAAATTTACATAATAATGACTTGAAATTAATTGATTACTATAAGAATGTGACTTTGATTCCAGAAATGATAAAAGAGAATAAGGAGTTTATACTTTGACCTATTCTTATTAAAATTGTATACCATCAATTCTTCTCCTTCTATTATAATCATTTCTCTATATGTGATAGCTAAGGAAAGATAACAGTTGTGAACCATTTATAGAATGCCATCAACACAAACCCCATAAATGTGGAATTTCTGGGTAGGTAATTAGCCTCTAGGTGCACATCAGATTTAAATCAAAAGAAATTGAAAAAGTATTTAAAGTGCAAAAAAGTTAGTAAAAATTCAAATTTGTTTCACTGGCCCATTGATATGCCCAGTCACCTCGACACGCCAGCCAACAGTTCCTATGATACAATCAGAATCAGACCAAAATACAAACACCGTACAACACAATTTAGCATATTTTGAGTCATAATTTGCAATCAGAAAGTCAGAAGTGTTTTGTCAACCACAAAAGAAAATGTTTGTTCTTCACTATCACATCACTACAATAATATTTACATATTCACTTTGTAAATTTTCATTTTTTAAATATGTACATTACTCCTCATTATAGGTTCTACTTGATATATTTGTTGAGTAATATTTTTTCAATAAGCGAGTGTACACATTTTTCAGTATATACGTTTGGACTTTTGAAATGTAAGATTAAAACATTTGCAGTACTTGAAAACTAATGTACATGTGTACCAACAAATGATGTGTTGAACATTTATGTTAAAAACTAATAGAAAATACTGTGATTTATTACTAAGAGTTTTTAAATAAAAAAATATTTTAATGCGTATTTACAATTACATAATTCAGCTCAAAGATTTATGTCCTTAATGTTTTTTTTTGTGCAGGATGAACATACGGAGGAAACAAAAATTAACTTTGAGAAATAAGTGGAGAACAAGAAGAAAAATTCAACAATTTCTATAATTATCAGTAGTTCTTTATCATAAACAAAAATATTATACTGCAATTCATACACCATCTCTTTATCTTTATATAAACATATCATAAGATCTGGCAATCTAAATCTCTATTCTTTATGTGATTCGATATTCTTAAGTGTCCTGATAACTTGCACAAAAATAAGCTGACACCAAACACATTACGGCACAACCTTACATTTAGAGATTAGTACTGATATTTTCTCATGGGAGATTTCATTTATAGGAATATTCTCTGGAACAACAACCTGTATTTGAAATTATCCCCACTACATCTGCATCAACAAAATGCAATAACATCCATCAACAACAGATACAACTGGAAAACCGGGAATCATAGTGAATATTTGTTAGTCTTTTTATTTTTCTTGAGAATTAATTGTAAAATAAAAACAGTTATTTTTAGCACTGTAATTACAACTGCATTTTGAAAGTAGTTGAGGGACGTATTCCAACAGCACATTCATTTTTTTGTAGGAATATTCTCTGCAACAACAGCCAACAGATGATACCACAATGGCACAACCAGAAACTGTCGCTACAAACTTGCAACAGTTTATAAAATTGGGAGACACTGATTGCCAACAATAATGCAAATGAAGATGACAGTGAACACAATATCGAGTTGCAATTCACATTCTGGTCATTTGAAAAATCTATAAAATCAAGAAGTAACTGAAACTACTACCAATCAATTGCAACTTGTTGCAAATTATTACTTCAGCAAACAACAGTTCACTTGCTTTTCCTTCCATGAGAGTGCAATTGTGAACCTACCTGGTTGAGGATCTTTCTATTTTAAAATAAATGATCAGATGTTCCATTCTGTAGAAATTAATAGCTGCCTCAAGGAATGACTTCTGCCTATGCTTCACTTTTCATTATTGACTCTACAGATGCATTACAAATACAAATGGAATATAAAATAAATCAACATTGTACATAAGCGACTATAAGAAATTTACAGTTGTTGGAAGAAGTCAATCCTTATGCACAATTCTTAATGTCCATGAAGAACATTAACTGAACAATGCCAGAATTAAATTTACAATTACAATGTCAAATTCATTATTTAAATAAATTAGGTATAACTTAATAACAAATGAAATTGCTGCCATTTTCACCGCTACTGATGGCACATCAAATGGAAAGTTCGACTTTGTTGTTCCCATAAGGAGATTCTGGATTGGAAGCCTTAAATATGTTAATATTCATACCACAAATGTTATTATCAGAGAATTAATTTATGTCAATTAGATCCAAATATCTCATTTAAACTAGACAGAGAGCAATTTCCAGTATAAGTTGCTTTTGCTATGACAATTGATAATGCACAGGGTCAGATTTTGTAAAAAGCAGGACTTTTTTACCCACTGCAGTTGATTGCTTTTGGCCAGTTGTGTTGTTTTTCTAGAGCTAAATCATTTCAACATATAAAAGTAACTATCATAAAAAAATTGGAAAAAATGTTGTTACATAATATATTCACTACTTCTAATACTGTGTACCAAGATGTTTTGTAGCAACTGTGTTTTTCATTTTATCTAATGTTCTATTAAATTTGTTACAGTTCAATAATTGTATTTATGTATACTTCAGTCATTACACTGATGTGTTTTCATGTTATATAATGTTCGTGAATATACCAGTGAACTATTAATGTTTTGTAGCAACTGTATTTTTTTTGTTTTCTAATGTTCTGTATAGTTTGTTACTTTAACATTGCAATCATAGTACTTACTCTTTCTTTTTTTAGAAATAAATTAATACTACAATTCATGCGATTTATTTTTATTTTTATGAAAATTTTAACCCATCTGACTCATGAAACTCAAAGAAACAAACTAAACAGAGGCAATGTGCAAAATTTCTGCACAGATCTGCTTGTACATCCATATATAGACAAATATTTATAAAAAATTTCAACTTTTTTGATAAATAAATTTCAAGATATGAGGAAAACTGTTAAGCAGTAATGTTGAATTATCTTCCTAATCTTTGATTTCTCTTTTTTTCTGTTTAACCTCCGTTACCACTGTAAGATGTTACTTTAGGATTTTAAATAACTAAATAGACTTCATCATATTAAAACTCATTTTCTACTACCACTATAAAAAAATAAAAAAATTAATGAGGCGTAAACTACCCTTTTTTAATTTTTAATTTTGTATAAAATGTATTGCCATTAATGCCAATATAGAGAAGGCAGTTCAAAGATATTAATTAAAACACCGACAAACACGTAAATACGTTCGTGCGGCTTCTGTAAATTTCTGTAACTTTTTTTGCTCTCACTGCAGGTTAAGTTCAAAAGACTTTATTAAATTTGCTTTATCGTGTTTTATAGATATGTAATTTATTTGTAAGTAATTATTTTCTTGCGACTGTGTATTAACATCACGTTTTATATAATTCGTCATTCTAACCTTAATTCTACGACGTAGGTTCAAATAAATTTTAATGAATAAAAATGTCTGGTAAAAAATGTTTCATGTGCCATAATAACAAGAACGGTTTTGTGATACATAAATATGCTATTCAGTACAATGAGTGTTAGACGTTCAATTATGTCGTGTGTTGAAAGGCTATCTCCAAATAATCGTGGTGGTTGTCATGCTGTGCTAAAAGTGATGCTTCTGCGAAGCAAAATAAAACCTACCAGGCAAAAATGACTCGCAACGTGAAATCCAGAAAACAATGTTTTAGCAAGTTTGAAGTCAAACTCGAAAGCCTTAATGGAATCTCATCTGTATGAAATTGCACGAAAAAATTGACCCGCTCAACCAAAGTAAAGTGTCAGAGATACAGTTAACACTGTAGGTGCGTGTAGGTGTTACCGAAGAAAGCCTTGAATTAAACAATGAATCTGTAATAAATGAAGTTATGGATTAATTAAATCATGAAAAAATATATCATTCAACTTTGATGCTATAAAAAATGATCTAACTGAAATTGTGAATATCCTTAAAAATTTCAACCTGGAATACCTTCCTTTTAATACGGATGACAACTTTGATTACATACTATAATCGCAATGCTTTATCTAAGAAGATTGATAACGCACAGTGGACAACAGTGAAGCTTTGGTACGTTTGTGTTAACGGGGAAAGACCGTAAGACCGATTTTTTATTTTGTGGATTTTCGCTGGTTTTTATTGATATACTTTTTTTACGAAGTAAATAAGTTTGTTTAGGTGAAATTTAATTGAGTTTAGGTAACTTAACTAATGATTCCACGTACTGAACTTCATGCGATATCTACATAATCTAAAGCTCGCCAAGTTCGTCTAATTAACATTAATATACAACTTATTAAAAACAGTGATTAAATGAAGTACAATAATTAACGTATAAAATAACTGAAAACCATGTAAATCGATTGTCCCTCCTCCCTGTTAACACAAAAGTACTTATTGGAACTTATGGAGTGGTCAGGAATAATACTGAGGAATGTAAACAAAAATGGAATTTACTACTTCAATATCCAGTTATGTAAATATTTTTGTAATATTTAATATTTTATTACTGTTATTTTAATGTTCTGGTTACCAGTGGCTGTCACCTTTTCTTTTACCTGTTTACCTCCTGGTAATTACCATTCAGATAATACTTCAGAGGATGATTTGTACGAGTGTAAATGAAGTGTAGTCTTGTACAGTCTCACTTCGACCATAACTGAGATGTGTGGTTAATTGAAACCTAACCACCAAAGAACACTAGTATCCACAATCCAGTATTCAAATCTGTGTAAAAATAACTGACTTTACTAGGACTTGAATACTGGAACTCTCTACTTCCAAATCAGCTGATTTGGGAAGACACATTCACCACTAGACCAACCACTAAGTGGTTAGTAGCTGTAACCTTTCTTTCTTTTTTTTTTCTGTTTTAGCCTCCGGTAACTACCGTTTTAGATAATACTTCAGAAGATGAAAGAGGATGATATGTGTGAGTGTGAATGAAGTGTAGTCTTGTACATTCTCAGTTCGACCATACCTGAGATGTGTGGTTAATTGAAACCCAACCACCAAAGAACACCGGTATCCACGATCTAGTATTCAAGTCCGTGTAAAAATAGCTGGCTTTACTAGGATTTGAACGCTGGAACTCTCGACTTCCAAATCAGCTGATTTGGGAAGACGCATTCACCACTAGACCAACCCGGTGGGTTTAGTAGCTGTAACCTGGAACTGGGTATGCTAACAACTATTATCGGTATAATGTTGATATTCACAGTACTGCCTTGTGTCTCCCTAATGTTTGCAAAAATTATAATTTATTTCAATTAAGTATGTTAATTATAAGGGTAATTTACTTGATTTAGTACTAATTTAGTAACATATTTTTTTATTGATGAAATATTTGAATATTGTGCTTTTTCAGTATCCGTTAGACGTTACCTTACCTTTTGCAATTGCCCCAAACTGAAGTAAATAAATATTACTTGAAAAATGCAAATTTTTAAAGTATTCTTAATAATCTTGACAACAATGTTATCTTTAAAAATGTATATATTTGTCATAATGATCTTGATACCTATGTAGTATAGTTCATGATGCCTTTAATTATGTGATACAAAACATCAGTTAGTGAGGGTAAGTTTCCAAAATTATTTTCAGCTGAACTAATAAAAAAAAGTTGTAAGT
This sequence comes from Lycorma delicatula, assembly GCF_047948215.1. Classification (NCBI taxonomy): domain Eukaryota; kingdom Metazoa; phylum Arthropoda; class Insecta; order Hemiptera; family Fulgoridae; genus Lycorma; species Lycorma delicatula. Next base: position 112,906,996 of record NC_134456.1, read on the forward strand.
TTTACAAATCATATATATCTTATTAATATTATTATAATTTATTTAAAAAGAATGTTTGCTATGTAAATTTTTAAATAAACCTGGTATGGTGAATTAGACTACCAAAGTTGAAAAATCGAAGATTAATTCTATGAATTTTTAAAGTATGTGAATTGTATAGATAATATAGAATCACAGGATAGATCTTCTGTGAGCATGCATTATAACAACAGCGAGGCTAATAATGTTAATTTATTGGGCAGGACATTGTTAATTTATTTGCTGATAAATTCAGTAATTTATATTCTAATAATGATCTCTCTTCAGGTAATATTTTGTTTGGGTATGTTTTAGTAATAATGTGCTTATTGATGACAAAATAATAGCTATTATTGAATTGGATGAAACATCAAGAGCTCCTGGCCATAGTAATATTAATCCACTCTTGATTAAAAAATATTCATCATTCTTACTACCAGTCTTCAGTCACTCAAAAGTTAGCAAATTTCCTGCTATATGGAAAACTTATTTTGTTATACTGTTGAATAAAAGTGATGAAATATTTGATGTAAAAATTATCAGCTTAGTGCGGTATTATAGATAAACTATTGGGCAAATTAGTCTATAGTAAGGTCACATTTTTATGTTAAGAAATTTATTATTAAAAAGCAGCATGGTTCTTGAGAGTAAATCTACTCAGATAAATTTAAGCATGAAATACATTGTTCTATAAGTAAAAGCTCAATTGTTGATGCCTTTTATTCTGATTTTTTGTTGTAAATATCAAACTTCTTATTAGAAAATTATCAGCTTTTAGATTTAATGGACCTTTAGTTTCATTATTTCATTAATTTCATTTGAATAGAATTCAGCTAGTGAAAATAAATAAGTTTACATCAAGAAAATCATTGTAACATCAAGAATAGACATCCACTCTAGTTTTTATAAATGATACTAGTTTAAACGTTTGATTTGCTCAAAGTTTGCTGTTTGAAGATGATTTAAAACTTTCAAAAATGTTTGTCTTCAAAGTGATTTAAATGCTGTTAAGTCTAATGGGAGTGTGTTGCAATCTTAAATGCCACTTGCCTTCAAAAGATTTCGTGCATTAAAGATTTTGGTATATTTATTGATAATAAACTAACAGCTTAATACCATATTGAATTTATTGTCTCAAAAGCTATAAAAAGTTTAATTTTATAAAAAAATGTAAATATATTGACTCTTTTAGAGTATGTTTTAAATATTTACACTGGTTTTAAATATTTACACTGGTTTAACATATTGTTCAGATATTTGGAGACCTTAAACTAATTATATAAATACGTTGCTTGAAAAATCTTCACACATTTTCAGTTTACAACGGTATTCTGCATACAAAGTTGGTGAGCTTTCATTACTTCATTACTCTAATCATTATTATAGTTATACTATGAATGTTTTTGAATACCTAATTTTAAATCATCTTTTGAAAGAATTGACTTGTCATTTGACTGTTTGCTTTAAGAATGCTTAATTATTTTGACTGATCTGATTTATTACAGTTATTTTGCTTTAATATTCCTGGTCATTACCTTAGAGATAATCAACACAAATTTGTATCTAACATGTTACGCAACTTATCTTACTGTAATTTGGGTGCTGATTTCAAATATGCTGTTGAAATTGTGTTACCAAATAAAAGTTTTTTTGTAAATCATAAATTTTTGAACTTTTTAGGCAACATAAAAGATGAAAATATGTTTTTTGGGTTTTTTTTTTAAGCTGTTAGAAAACACAAATGTGTGGGATGTTATTTAAAATTTGTTTCCTGCACTCCCACCTTGACTTTTTTCTGAAAATTTGGGCTCTGTCAGCAATAAGCAAGGAGAGCATTTCCATCAGGATATTCTGACCATGGAGCATCAGTACCAAGGAAGATGGGATCCTGGAATGATTGTGACTATTGTTGGTTTTTGTTTAGAGAAACTGATCTAACAACGCACAAGCGAAAATTTTATTACCATATTTTAAAAATTAAAGGTAAGACAATTCTAATGATTTAAACTTTTATTGTTTTTTAAAGACATTTCAAATGATTTAGACTTTTAGAGACCTATTTTAAAATTGTATTAATGTATTGCAATTTATGTGTGTTTGAATAATTATTATTGGATTTAACCAAATTTTAAGTGAATACACAAAATAATATTTTTAAAATACTGATTTCACAATGATTATGCATTTATTGGTAAATTAATTGTACGTCTAAATCATATGTATCTAAAAAACATAACTTATTACACAAATTCTAATAACAGTTTTGAATTCAGCACCCCAAAATAGTTAAAATCAACTTGTACGATTCCAGATACACAAAAATTTTTTTTTGTTCACTAGTAGTGTTATTTTTATTTAAATGTAAATTTTCAATGGAGATCATCAATACCTCAAATATCTATACTTTGTAATCGTCACACTAACTGGTTTGACATTGATAAAACTAGCAAATATTCAATTTCTAATTTATCTATAAATATGTTATTTGAATAATATAACTTTATTATTGTAGTAAAGTCTATCTTATATACTTATATTTGTATTTTATGTTTTTTTCCATGGGAAATTTCCTATATAGTTGAAATAAGTAAAAAGAGGGTGTTGAAACATTGATTTTTGAAAAAAATCCAATATTCAAAATTTTGGACAGTCGCTATACTTTACATTTTTAGCTAAGTTGCTTCAGCAGCAATAGCCAGGAAAGTAAAAATGGCCCATTGCAAGATGATCCACAACTCAACCTCTTTGTGGATTGATCATCTCTTCCTCTACCATTGTCCTTTTTTTTATAGCTATTATTGAAATTTTGTTATTTCTCCTCTGATCAGGTTTGGTATTTTACTGGTATTTACCTTCTAGTAGTCACAACATGTTAGTCACTTCTAAATTTAGACCCTATGAGGTTTCAACTTTATACTTCTTTCCTGATTCACACAAAATTCGAAACTAGAGACTAAGGTCCCGTAAAGACCCGTAAATTATAGCCCGGCTTCTTTATTTTCCAAAATCTAAATTTAGACGTCAAAAGATTTTTTAAAAAATCCACTTTCTTTAGAAGCTTTAACTGCTTTTTTCATCGTTAATTATTTTAATAAAAAATATGATCACTTATACTTTTAATCAAGAAGTATCATATCTTTAAAGTTGCATTTTCTGTTTCTATTTCCAAGTATTTATAAAATTAAGAAAAAAATTAATTTTTCAAAACATTTATACTGTTAACTTTTAATTAACATCATATACATTAAATTGATTTGTTGTTGCCAGGGTTTTTTATATGTATATGTTTATATCATAGCAACAGATTGATTTTCTTACAATTAATTTTTCATATACCGATTTGTCTGTTACAATTGTAAACTATTTTTGTAGTTTGTAAAGCTCTTTGTTTAGTGTTATAGATTTTTAAGATATAAAATTTATGTAAATATTTATTTATATATTATATTATATTGTTTTGGTGCCAAATTTTTAAAATACAAAACAACCCAAAAAATCGTAAAGAAGTATTTTAAATCTAGCATCACATGCACTATTGCAAAATCTTGCCTTAAAAAAATTTTTATAAAGATGTTAAAAAAAATTTAGAATATTGATATAGTAACTGAATTAATAGTGTGGTATAATAGTTGCTGAAAAAAATACTTCCAGAAACATACAATAAACAAGCTTTTAGTTGTCATATTAGAAAAAATATGTACTTACTTTCTCGTATAAAAAAGATGACAATTTTAGAAATTAATAGTAAGAAATTTAAATCCGTTACATTTAAATAAAAAAAAGTATTCATTATAAAAAGTACCAAAGAAAATATAATTAATGAATAAGTAATGCTTGAATACAATGATTTTCTTAAGGAAATTGCAAATTAAATTAGTTTGAATTATTCAAAAATGTCAAATCTATATTTAAAAATGAATAACATATAGTAGCAAAGTAATAGGTCACTATTTATGAATACAAAGACAAAAATTAAAATTAAACAAACCCATGATATAATAAAATGCAATAGTGAATAATTTTAAAAGCCTACCATATAATTCTGCTGTTGTGTTAAATCTGTAATTATGAAAAATAATTTCTAACTTTGATTTTCTATTTTATTTTAACATTTTAATTTTTTCAATGATCAGATAACTTTCTGAATCCAGACCTTTCAAATGAAAGATGTAGTTACTACCACTCCACCGCAGAGGTCTGTTATTAACGTTTATCCTTTAATTTGAAATCAAAAAAATAAATGGAATAACATAACATTATATCTGAAGTTTTCTCAAATTAAAAAAAAAAACCATTAATAAGTTAAATTTTTGCAAATTATTTAAATGGTTACAACTAGAACAATAAAAATACAATTTAGAAAATTATTAGATACTTTATGCAAAGCTTTTTTATGTAAATTTTTGATTTTGTTGTTTTTAGCTACATAATAAAAATCTTAATTAAATGAGATTAATTTTTGAGGGAGTTGAAGATACATTTTATCGAGAAATATGTGGATGCTTACTTTTAGTTAAATTGTATCATAATTATATTGACTGGTATGAAAATGTTAGTTAGTATCTCAGATGCTTTAAGCAATCCCTTATGCCTACTAAAAGCCGATGAAAAAAATTGTCATGATATGCAGGCATTAAATACATATATTTTATTTTAGTGATATAAACATTATCTGAAATTCCTAAAAATCATATATAGTAACAAATTACGACTAAATTTATTTTTCTTAAAAGACTGCCTAGCATGGCGTCCAATGTGACTGCTTCACTCAACCCTGTAAAAAATCAGTTCTAGATATTACAAAGTTACATTTAAATATAAATACATCATCCAAAAAGGATGTGAGGAAGATCGTTGATAAACATAATAAGAGAAATGGGTATCCCAACCCCATAGGGGAAGACACTCACCTTGTGGCAATTCTGGTCGTTGCTACACCACTCTCTCTGTTCCGATTTTGAGGGGCTTTACCAAGGGTTGTCTTTAGACCCTCTTACTGATTACATCTCACAGTCATCAGCCAAGCCTCAGTCAGGATGCCACCGATGCAAGTGCCTCGGCAGATACTTAACATCAGTAAAAATTATATCAGCCAATGCCTTCGTTTAATTTCTTTTGGACATCTTCACTCTTCTTTTCCTACAATATCACCCTCTGAATTAGCTAACCGAGTCCGCGGAAGTGCGAACCCCACGCCTCATCCAATTTTAATACCTTCACTTGTGACTGTAAATGCCTCAACCATCGACTAAGTAACAAGTTAATATAATGCTAAACTCATACCGTTCAAAATGTGTTATACGTAACAACGAAGTTCACACCTACATCCCATCACCCACTATAAACATCATAACTGAAGACCGCCCTTGGCAAGACAGTGCCACACCTCACGGTTGCATGGACTACCATGTCCTGGCAGTCACCCCCCTCACCATAAGCGGCTCCGTCGCCCAACTTTAACAACTGTTGCTCTAAATTAACCGCGTGTCATTTACTCCATCACATTCGAAGACCGCTTTCGGCAAGATAACCCCCCCCCCACCCATCCATCCCCGTCGACTTCAACAATCACTGCTTTTGAACGCCTACCCACGGCTATTCAAATGTCTCGGCCGAAACCCTAGCCACCCGAGACCCTACTCCGTTTAAACACCTTCAGCCGATCTACGTAATGCAAGGAAACAGAGGAAACCAGCCACTATCGACCATTCCCCACGAACCTTCCAATTTATTCAGAGATCCAGAAATGAGTTCACTCTCTCAAGTTCTCTAATTGGTACGTTCAGCCTCTTACCGGGGACAGACATGGAGAACATGGTCCACGTGTCATCAACCCCGCAGTCCGGGCGTAGATCTGAATCTACTATACGAAACCTAGTCAATCTCTCCCGAAAACCACCATGCTGGGGAAGGAATTATGTAATATACCGATTGGGGAAAATCCACCTAAATGCGCGTAAATCAGACACAATTGGAAGTATGTCATGCGTGTAACGACCAACAGGGGAGTCATCACCCCTGGTCTTCAATTTCCCGCATACGTTCCTAAGTAAGAAGACCATCCTGTTTGGGAATATAACGTTTCTTACGTTCTATGGCAAGAATATCTATCGGCTTAATGCCAGCCATAGCACAGACTGCCTCCTGTGACACAGCCAACAGAAGGAGACGCTGGGCTCTCAAAAGAATGTTCCTGTAACACGTAAAGTTCACACGATGAGCCCAGACAGGCGCAGCGTACAACATGCTTCACTTACACTAAATATTAATCAGCAACTAGCAGAAAGGATTTCGCTGCTTCCTCACTTTGGGATTTACGAATAAATATTCTTTCTTAAAATAATAACTGAAAGCTAGTTATTTCGTTTTATTACCGTATAGAAATTAAAGCTACTCTTTGCTGAGGCTATGATTTTGCTATGTTTCTAATGATGAGTAACTAATTATATAAAATCTTTTATAATTGTTTTAACTAAAAATACAGTATTCTAAATTATATGAAAAAGTAATTACGAGGGTAAGACAATTACTATCCGCAATTTAGTTATATTTTTGTTTATGTTGGTAGTACTGTCGTGTTGCATATATGACGCATGCGTGGTTTAATTGTTCTTATGTCTGTGCAGGTTTAATGCTGCTAGGTTAGTTTTTTTATCGCTGCCTGGCCGTTAATCATGGCTGCTCCGCTTTCTGTTTGCACCAAAGAAGAGTAAGGTTCAGTGATCCGTTTTTTGTAGTCGGAAGGTGTATCAGGGGCCGAAATTCATCGAAGACTTTCGGTACAGTACGGGAACAGTGTGTTGCCGCATCGGAGTGTTTACAAATGGATTGAAAAATTCAAAAAGGTCACACAAGCGTTACGCACGGCGAAGGAGCCGGACGACCGTTTACCGCCACAAATGAGGAAAACATTGAGCGTGCACGTGACATGGTTTTCTTAGACAGACAAGTAACTATTGATGAAGTGGCACATCTGCAAATTAGTCACGGTTCTGCTTACGAAATCATCGACAACAGATTTGGGTTTCATAAATTCTGTGCAAGATTGATCCCAAAACAACTCGCACAGTCGCGTAAACAAACGCGCTTGAACATCTGCCAAAACATTTGGATCGCTACGGTAACGAACGGGAGATCTTCTTAGACAGAATCATTACTGGTGACGAAACATGGATCCATCATTACGAGCCGGAGAGTAAACGGCAAAGTATGGAATGGAAACATCCAAATTCGCCCTGCAAAAAAAAGTTCAAGATCCAACCGTCCGCAGGAAAAGTGATGCTTACGGTTTTTTGGGACTCAACAAGGCCCAGTACTGGAACATTATGAGGAAAGGGGCACGACAATAAACAGTGCGCATTACAGTTAGATGCTTACTGCCAAACTGAATACTGCAATTCGAAGCAAATGCCGAGGACTGCTGTCGAAAGGTGTTGTGTTGTTACACTTTGAGTGGCCCCTTAATGCCACTCAAAGAGGCATTAAGGGGCCGTCGATTTACCTCGGACGAAACAGTAAAAGAAGCGGTGCATTCCTGGTTCGCAGCTCAACTGAAAGCTTCTTTTATGAGGGCATCAGGATGCTTGTGCAACGATAGACCAATCGCGCTGAAATGCAAGGGGACTATGTTGAAAAATGATGTACATGTAAGTTTCCTATTTGTATTGCACTAAAATTTATAACTACATTGCGGATAATAATTGACTTACCCTCGTAACAAGTTGTGTCATAACACCCTCTGCTACAACTAATGTAGTTTTTAAAAGGTTCTTTTACTAATAAAAAAGAAGTCTGGAAGAGTTTCTTTACTACTAACAAGTCGCGGCTACGTAGCGGAATACTCGCAATCATCAGGATTTTTTTTTAGATGATGGCGGTGTAATTTTCGTGTAGTATTTGCCAAGTATCACATGTACAAGGATATCATGATGTTAGTTTTTTTAGAAACAGACATACTGTAAGTCCTATCACAAAATATACATCCTATTTTCTCCAGTGCTACCGTTGATGATTGTTCAGAAATCGAAATAATAACCTAGCTTTAGGTTTTAAATATAAGTTTCGTTAACAAGTTTTAAGCGTAATCTTGTTTCCTAAATTATTTTAATAACCGTTTATTTTTATATTTACTTTTTATATTGTAGTGCATTTCCATTACTAACTTTTACCCATAGTCTCTCTTGGCTCTTCCAGGGAATTGCTGGGACAGTACCTTGTTGTTGTCGTCGTTGAGAAGGACATTTTTACTTCAGTAAATATAATTAATCATTGTTGAATACCGATTAAATCATGATCCATAATAAATATAAACAAAATTACGTAGATTTCTTGAATATATTTTTTAAGTTCAAGTTTTCATAATAATAAAGTTTTTGTCTAAGGCGAGTTTGCGTATTTAGAACAATGTTTGAGTAAACTATTGATCTATGAAAAGTTTATATCAGGTCCTATAGTATAATCTATGTTAATGAACTATTATAATGTTATATTTATTTTAAATATGGGATTTTTTAAATTTAAGTGCATGTCGTTACTACATTTCTACTTTTCCTCAATTGCATTTCCCTGTGATGGATTTTCTATGGATATCTTTAAATGTTCGTTGTTTTCTCTGCTTGAAGACCTCCCTTTATACATTTTTGTTTAATGTTTTTATTGTTGTTTCTTTCCCGCTATTTCCACAATTAAGTTTCTAATTCAGTTAATCTGCGTTTTTTATGTTATGATGTTTGAATATTATAACCATCTGGGTTGCATATTAAACTACAAATATAAAAATAAATAAACCTGTTCTGTAGGTCATTTTTTTATTGGTAGGAGTGTGATTCCTTCGTTAGTGCATTGTAAGTTTTGATGTAAATTATAAAGGAATAAAAATATCTATAAACGGTTTTCTTTGTTATTATTAATATATTAGTCTTTGTACTTTATTACATCTGCGTTCTAATTTTTACTTTAATTCTTTAAAAAAATTAAACGTTGGAGCGGGAATTGGGAACTAATAGTGGGATTCTCTGTTGAACCTAACTATAAATTTTAAACATGACATTAGAATCAAGTACTAAAAGTTTATGTTTCTTTGAAAGCCAAAGTTTTATAATAAACAGAATCTCAATTCTGATTTTTTTAGAATGCTTATTTAGAGGAGAAGTAGAAAAAAATTATTTACATTAAATTAAATTTAGAGAACTTTAAGAAATACAACTCGTTTATACGTTCTTTACGCCAATTCGTTTCAAAAATGATTCCGATTTATCGTTTAAATTTTAGTATAATCTTTATTTACGGTTAGATGTAGAGTTTTTATTTCATTCTCAACAGAACGGTTTACGATGTTGGCAACATTTTATATTCTATTTCAGAATTTTAACAATGTAAACAATTCGCTGTGTCCAGTATTCTGTAGTCGCTGTTTATGGTATCTTTGTACGAGCCTGGTATGCTTGCATATTAAGAGGACTGGAATCCAGCGTATCTTCTTTTGGCCTGTATACAATTGCTGCACGTTTTCAGATTTAAACATTAAGTAAGGACGTTGTCTTCATATTAATTTTCTTTAAATTTTTAAAAAAGATTTTTGATTTTTATATGTAATATCTTACCGGTTAAGCCTTTGTTCTAAGAACTTCTAAACCAGTTAAAAACTTCTAAGTTCTTATTAAAGAACAGTTATAGTTAACAAACCATTTTGACTCTCTGATGCGACACTTAAAAAAAAATGATAAAATTATTCTTAAATTATATATATCGTAATATATTTACCGTACCTCTTTTGTTATGGTAAACACGTTTCAATCATGTATTCTACTAATAAATTTCTAATATTTATAAGAAAATAATTAACTATTTGTTAATATTAAATAGTTAATTGTTTGACTCGTAATTAATTTAAAGCTTACTCATAACTTTAAAAATTATTGCTCCTGAGAATTTTTTGTACTGCTATATGCATATATTTGGACTAAAATTGAAAATTTGTCATGATATATACGAAAACAAATGATAACACAAAGGTAAAATTCTTAAGACTGTTAAAAACTTTAAATCCATTTTTTTATTTGAATATGATAGATTTTACCGTGCAGTGTCTGTATTTTTGATCTCATAATATGCACAAAAAATAAATAAATAAAAACTAGTTTACTGCTGGTAGAAGATTAAATAAAAAATTTAATTTTTCATGTGCGTTCTTTTTGGCATACAAAACCTTCTCCATTTATTCACTTTTAGAACCTTCGAAACCTTCATCTTTTCTATGGCTTTGGTGTTTATTTTATTATAATTACTAGTTCATCATCTAATTCTGTTTATTCTTTACTGGTTTGTATAAGTAGAATTTCTCAGAGAATTTTTTATGATGTTTTTTTATTTTTTTGTGAATTCGTTAATTTAGTTGATTTATATTATTTTGTTAGATATTTGATGTTTTTTCTTTTCCTTTATTCTTTATTTTTCTTTCTTGCATTTTAGCTGAGACTAATCACTCCCTTTTTGATTTTTCTGAGATTGAGTCTGAATTGTTTTCTGGTTTCAATATTGAATCTATATTCAATATTGAAACCAGAAAACAATCTTAAAGAAAATCTTTCAGATTTTCTTTAATTTTTTTTATACGAGTATAGAAATATATTCATAAGATTTTTGTCTTGTCTTATTCTTTGGTGGTGATTGATAAGTTTTTTTTTTTAGGGTTACTTTTATTTATTTTTTTGTTTGAGTTTGTCGTTCTTTTTCTCGTTATCCTTTTGACAAGCTTATACATTTGTGTAGAAGGAGTTATTTACCGGTTGTTTTGTATTATATTTTGTGTTTTTGTTTTTTCAAAGTTTTTATATTTCTCATAATTTTTAGGTTTTATTATTTTTTTTTATTTTTGCTTAAATTTTCTGCTTTAAACACGGTAAGAGTAATTTTGTTACTTTCTGTAAAAACCTATTATTAATATCTGAAAAAATGGTCAGGATAAATTTGCAATTTCAGCAGCTGCATTTAAAAATAGTAGATATATAATTCCAGTTTCTGAATTTAGTGATTTCTTGTTAAGTGATTATTCATAAAAGATAGTCACATCTGATGCTGGAGAATGGGTTCCAAATTTTTTACGGACGTGGGCAATAAGAAAAGGGCTACAATTTACTGAACGATCCTCTTTTTTCTGTACTGGAACTTTGTCTATGCATGTATGCAAGTATATTTGAGAGTTAAAACGCCTTTACAAGGATTGCGGACTTCAGCATACATTGATAAAATCTCTCAATAATAATCTATTAATTAAAAAAAAACTAAAAAAACTGCCGAGACGTTTCTGTTACTTTCTTGACTAGCGCTTCCTTAGCGCTTAGCTTTAAGGGAAATTATTGTAATTGATCCGATCTGGGCATATACGGTTTTCACCAAATCTTGACATTTTGACACCTAAGAACCCAAAAAAACCACAAAAAAACCGGATGGAAATTTTCCGGATGGTCATATTTACGTGTACGCGCGCGCGTGTGTGTGTCGCACTCTAAATCACCTTATATTTCAGAACTACTAGACCAATTTTGACCAAACTTGGTCAGATTACTTTTATATATGAGGCATTGATTTCATTAAATTTTCAACTTAAAGGGCTGTATATCAATGTCACCCTTAGTATCTTGTAATTTCGCCTAATTAAGGTCTTTGTAAAATCGCACCTCCACCCCAAAAAATGCTCTAAACTAGTGGCTAAGTGGGTATACTGCGTCACTAGTACTCCTATCACCGCAAGGAGCGCTATTGTAGCACCAACGTGCTACATTAAGTTGTGCGTGTAAGCAGCGTGATGGAAAAGTCCTACAACTGTGTTGTCAGCTTTTTTTCTATTGTTCATGTGTCCTATTATAAAGCGCTACACTCCTCACAAATTTCAAGATTTTTTTTAAATTTTTAGATCTATATTTGATAGTGTTAACTTCCTTTTTTCATGAAAGGTCTCCTTGCTTGTGTCAATTCTCCTTTGATGCTTACATTACTTCATCCATCTTTTCTAATTTTGCTATCTAAATGATCAAACTCTCTCGTTTCTGGTATGGACTATTGTGTTCCCCAAATTAATAATATTTAATTCCTCATTTTTCTTTCAGTCACATTTCATTATTTTTGTTTTACTCCAATTTATTTGTCCAATAAATTTCTCTCCTATCAATATGTCAATTCTTTTCAGTATTTTTCTAACGCATTTTCGATCTCTACAAAAAAACAAAAAAAAAAGACTGTCATTCGGGAAAAATACCATCTTTCTTTTTCTTTGATAGTTACTCTATTCTCAAAAGTTCCTTCAATTCCTGTAAATGCTACTTGTACAAGTCGAAAAGCATCGGAGGATTAAATCCTGGTCTAATTCCTTTCTGAAACAGAGCTTGCTCTTTCCTCTTCTGTTCGTATAACATCTATCTTATTTACGTTCAAAATATAAATAAATCTTCTTTCTCTACATTTAGATCTTAAAACTGGAGTCATTTTCGTTTCATTCTACGGTTTATTAACTCTTTAACTTAACAAGGACAAAAAAAAATCGAAATTTAAAGACAACTTGAAATAGTAGGCTTATTATTTTTATGAAATATATATATATATATAGGCAAATAAAAACCTGGCTGTATATAATAACAGATGTTTGCAAGTAATACAAAAGAAGTCAATAATACTACTATTATTCTTTAAGAAAACTTATTTTGTATTATCAAGAATAGGTTACTGGAATTTAATATATGTAGAATAATAAACTGATAAGGATGGAATAATTAACAACAATGTATGAGCTTTTTACTGCTCTCGGTATTGAAAATAATTATATACTTGTTATAAATTGTTTTTCAAAGCGGCTTAAAGATCTATATTGACTGAACAACGAAGGTGTAAGTAGCCTAAAGTAGGTGTAAGTTGTAAACCAACCGGGTTGGTCTAGTGGTGAACGCGTCTTCCCAAATCAGCTGATTTGGAAGTCGAGAGTACCAGCGTTCAAGTCCTATTAGCCAGTTATTATTACACAGATTTGAATACTAGATAGTGGATACCGGTGTTCTTTTGTGGTTTGGTTTCAATTAACCACACATCTCAGGAATGGTCGAACTGAGAATGTACAAGAGTACACTTCATTTACACTCATACATATCATCCTCATTCATCCTCTGCAGCAATACCTGAACGGTAATTCCCGGACGCTAAACAGAAAAAGAAAGAAAAGGTGCAAGTTGTAAATAGTCTTTAAATTCTGCATAAATGATTAGATACGCTTGATAAGCTATACTTAAAAAATAAGTGTAGCTAAAGAAAAATTAAAATAATACGAGTATATACACATGATCTGTAATACTTCTAAGAATTTTTTTCATTATATTACTTCTTTTTTTTTTCAACGACAAAAATCAGAATACGTGACCAGACAAACTTCCACAGCGTAGGGCAGGTATCGAAAAAATTATTAGGCGAGATAAAAGAAAGTTTTAAAACGTTATCCGTTTTAAAGGTTTCGAGATAAAACCGTTAATTTTAAAAAGCAGGAAAAATTAATAAAAATGAATGTTACTTCATCACCTACTTTGTATAAATCGTCTGATTCTTTATAGAAATTTAAAACAAGAAGATTCTTTATTAATTTAAACTACTTTTATTATTAGATTATAAATTAAATCCCGATCAAGATTGATTTTTTTCATATTTAGACAATATCCCATATCATAATCCCGTCTTTAAAACTTATTAATTATTAAAAAAAAAAAAAAAAACACGTTGGAGATAGTAACGAGATGAAAGTACAGCCCAAGAAAATTTGCCACTTTGAAATCTTTGTAACTTTCGTAAATTCAAATAATTTGACATTGAAGATCGAGATATTTCAAGAATTTGTAAAATATAAAAAGGACATGAAATTGTAATATAGAAAATCTAGATTTCTGAAATATAAGAAGAAATAATAGGGATAAAATCTGAGATAGAACATATTTTTCCAAGAGATTAAAGAATTTTTATTCGTATTATAAATTTGATTTTTATTAATACAGGAATAATTGATGTATTTTAATAAAAATCTCGAAAAATATACAAATATTTTTTTAAGTATTCTAGGAAAAATTTCCTTAGTTTCATATAACTTTTGTTCAGGAAGGACAGTAGTACCATTTCCCTGCTTCTAAGTACCCGGATAGAAGCACAAGTTATCAAGTTTTGGAACTCTAAAGGAAGAAAGTATTTCCGACGTTCCTAAAAGAGATGAAAATATGAGCTGTGTTAGTCCACTATGTAGTTTAAAATTTAGTAAATTTAAGTTAATAAATATTTGGTAAATTTAGGAGAGCCTTGTTTCAGTTTTAACTTAGAAAAAGTGTCCTTCAGGCTAACCTCATTTCCTAATTAACTGATGATCCAGCAGGGTGGTAGTAGTCGTGTAGTCTATATAAACACGCGCATGATTCAGGTTTTTACTGTCGTTTTTTTTTATATTTTTTGCTCGATTTTATAATTTCATTTGATTTTAATATTTTCTTCTATGTTCAGTAAAATAAATCTGCAGGAAAGTAATTATGCCTGTGAGGTTACCTAATACAGAATAATGACCCCAAAATAAAGTGTATTATCTGTTTGCGTGGATCATTCGTGACAACGCAATGTTATAGAATTGATGGAGGCGTCATTATTACTTTTTTTTTTTTTTTTAGAGTGCGTACAAACAGCCAGCTCTCCCTGAACGCACTTTCTTTAAGGACAGTTCTCTTTCTTTTAATTCATGATTGATTGCTGTGTTGATGCTTTCAAAGCCTCGCCGTCTACATTATAACGGTTCTCTTTTTATCACTGACAATTGGATGTGTTAATCCTAAGTTAATGTCAATTCAGTGTCGTGTGCATGTGAATATGAGGGTGGGAATATGGTCTTTAAAACAGTACTGGATATAGGCCTACTTAGCTACTGTTATATACTTTAATATACGTTGAGGTCTTTACGTGTAGTGTGTCGTTTAATGGTGGGGATAGGAGAAGATGAGTTGTTATGCAGTAGGCATGTGGTAGTGTCGCCGTCAAAGTGCAACAGTTGCGCGTTGACTGCTATCGTGAGCGCTAGTTATTTAGCTTGCAGTAGATTTTTTTTTGTTTTGTTTTGTATGATTGCTGCATATGATTATATTTTATTGAAATACGTAGTTTTCAAAAGGTGTCTCTCATCAACATCTTACTTCAAATTTTATTTGTAAGTTAAATTTTATTTATACATAATAGTTATTAATAAATGATATTTACAAATTATTAATAAAGTAGATGTAATTGAACTTTTTTCCACTCAGAACAGTTAAGCATTAATAATATTATGAAAATCAAGTAAAGTGGTTGAATTAAAATCCTTACGTAACAAAGTTAAAACAAAAATTATGAATACGTTACAGTAAAGTAAAAAATCCAAATTATTTTGTTCATTAGCCCTCGTATTTTATTATTTAGATACATTTAAGCCCTTGTATCTATACAAACAAATATTAATTTATTTTTTAATATCAATTTAAAAGAATCTAGTAAATTGAGATGTTAATTATTTGGCGGATATTGGCTTGTCAATTATAGTTAGTTAATTAAATAACTATTTTTTAATTTATGATATTATTTTAAGTTTAAAGCACAATTTTCTTATCGAAGATCGCTTGTATTTTTATATCAAATTAATAACACAAAAGAAAAATTATTATCAGGTAAATATTTAAAAGTAAATGGTTTGTTTAATAGACACACTCGATAAAATTATTGCTTGTATAAATATTAATAATATGCCTTCAAGTGTAACTCCTTTTCTTAAAACCTTAAGTTGGTTTGTGATCTTCAGGTAATAAAGAAGTTTTTTATCTTTGCTGCTAAATATCTATGTCTTGATTTAATAAAAATAAACTTATGTCCTCAACCCCTGTGCACAAGAGTGTAAACCTGTAATCTGCAACTATGAAATACGTGTAATAATATCTAGTTTTATGAAAGTAGATAAAAATATAGTCGGCAGACTGCTGAGTACCGGCTTATTAGTTAATAACCTTCATTTCGCACTCCGAACTATTCTGTGACAATGATTTTTTTTTTTAAATAAGGTTAATAAATTATTGTTATAATTTAAAGAAAATATTTTTCGTAGATAATTATCTCTAATGCTTAATAATTTAATAATGTACTATTCCATAATAATAATAATAATAATAATAAATTATTTACTAAATAACCACAATACGATTAAACAGACAATTTAATAAATTATGAAAATGATATTATTATTTTCATAAAATTTTTATTAATAAAAAAATGATTTTAACTGCAAAAAATTGAATTATCTGTTTTATTCAGCCAGGTCGCGCTTTTAATTGGCAGAAACACATTTAAATGTATAATTTCCAATGAGGCTAAATCTCCTTTGTTAAAGTTTACATTTATTTTAAACAGCTTTAATTTTGATACTATTGTGTTATATATATATATATATATATATATATATATATATATATATAATTAAATAAATAAAAATAAATATTTCTTGCTAAGCAACAACGTTATTATCTGTATATAATAATGTACATAATATACATTATGTACATTATATCTGTATATAATAATTAACATTATTTAATGTATATAAAAATTAAAAACACATTTTTTTCAAAGTATTTTTTTTTTTTTTTTTTTGGAGGGGGGTCACGCATAGGAATAACAATAATATTATTTAAATAATAAATAATATAAATCCATTGTTAACTATAGACCCAGATAATTTTATACCTGCAAAGCCGATAAGAACGCCCCCACACATTCAACCAGAATGATACTTCTTATTTGTATACGCCATCCTTCGATCAATTCCAAGAAAATTAGGTATTACATCTAGGAAGACATAAAAAAGACTCCGTTAAAAAGTAAGCAATAAAAAAGAGATAGCTTTTTTCGATTTTTGGGAAGGAAAAATATTGGGGCAAATTTTTTTTATGTACTGAGCTTAATATAAAGCTGGATTATTTTAGCAACAGTTTTCAAAATTGACCCAGAAAAACTATCTACTCCTGGAGATATTCCCAAACTTTTACCAACAAATTGCCTCATATACACAAATTTCTGTACAAAATTCCATGGAAATCGATTTATCCAGTCAAAAGTTATTAAGCTTCAAACACGCCAACACACTTAGATATGTATGTTCGTACGTAGGAACATTATCCCCCCACCTTTTTTTTGTTTTTAGGGGTCTCTGGGTGATGAAACGTCGAAAATGCAAAAAAACACCCATACCCCGTTTTTGTTGATTACCACACTTTCCTTCTTGCAGCATAGTTCTAGATTTTTGATTCCAAGAAAGTAAAATTAAATGAAAGCAGAAAAGTACATGTTCTAAATGAAAACAAAAAAAAACGTTTTAATAATCTCAACTTCATTCAAAATTTTCAGAGACAAGATTCAACATTCAAAGAGAAGGTAGTAGATTATTTGTCAGCAACAATTTGAATTGTATAAAAATGTTTATAAGTCATTAACTTACCGTGTAATTTTATAAAAAAGAAATGATACAAATTGCTATCGCGTAACTGCTGATCTAGTATATCTCTGATACTACCTATGCCTTGTATACCATCAGCTGACAGCACTGGAAAGACTAATTGAAATATTTCAAAATTGATTTAACTAACCCTCCAGCAGATGGCTTGATTTACTTTACTTCAGGCATTAGATTGTTTCCTCCTTCCCCATCAACATCTATTTTTAAACCCAAGACTGTTTAAGTATTCTTGTGATTCGATCATCCGTGGTAAAATTAACTAACCGTAGAAAATTATCTAATTAGAGATTATCAAATTTTGATTGATTCGACTGGGCTCATAAAATTGCAGTTTGCAGTTATATTACTGATAGATTCACTGAATAAGATTCAACGGTTAACTTGTACCAGATAATTTTTTTCTTAGATTCAGTCATGACCTATTGAAGAAAAATATTCTGTTATTATTTTAAATTTACCCGAATAATTTATAGTATTAGATGATCTGATGAACTCTTTTCATTTTTCCCGCACTATATGCATGTCAGTGCGGCGTATAATGAAGTTCTAGTCATATGAATGCACGTGCGTAAAAGTTTTCCCAACCGGCCATGACGAATGAATATTTCTATGAATGGTGTTAACGGTTTGCTGAAAAGATAAGCAGTTTTGTTTTTTGTATTTTTTTTATAGGATATACTCTATTCAGATTATACTGTATTTTTTAAAGTTACTGATAAAATTATTTTTTTTAAAAATACAGCTTATTTATACATCATTTAATCTATGTGCTTAATAATTATAACTAGGTTATTTATTACAATCCTTCAGCCATACGATACGGTAAAAATGTTATTAACCGATTTTTTACATTAAAATTACAAAGAAAAAAAAATGAGGCAAGACTTTGCATGAGAAATGAGATGTATTATTAAATGTTTGTTTTTAAGTTTAATTAATTATAAACGGACATAAAAACCAGTTTTGCGAGGTAAAAATATCATAATCAATATATTTACATGATAAGTAAATCTTAATCAGACATGTTGCCGAGTTAATCTTGAAAGACTGCCGTTAGTTGAACATTAATAATAAACAATGTTGAAGTTTAATTGATAAGATGTAACAATTATACTCTAGTTTGCATTATAAATTCTTCAGCATAAAACACAGCTGTTTAATGGTTGATCAGCAATAAAAATAACTGTTTAACGTAAACGGTGAATTTAGTATTTAAACTTGTTTAGTACATGTATATTAATAATTAAATTTTAACTTTTTTGTAATTAGTTTTAATTGCAAATATTTTATTATTGTTACCTGTCGAATTGAAATTAAATTTTTCTTTTTTCAAATCAGTCGTTATCAGAATGAGAATGTAAAAATAAAAAAATCAGATTATTAGGAATAAATGCTTTATTGTAAATCTATAAAACGTTTTAATGATATTATTTGAAAAAGTTAACTTTTGCAAGTCGCTTCTAAAACAGTTAGTGTCGGGTTCGATTTCCAGAAACGGTCTGCAATAATTTCACCTTGCTCGTATTCGTCATTAAATACGTACAGAAACATATCTGAAGTCGTAATAATAAAAATTAAATTCTGTTTTTAGTAGTATTATTTTTTGATAAGCTAAAGAAATGTAAGTATGAGATCAAGCTTCTTAATTTTCAAAAGATTCAGTTCCTTCTAAATATTCAGCACTAGAATAATTGCTGAACCCCCTCATATCTTAAGAGGGTTCAGGAATTATTACATTTTCAATTCAATGTTTTCAAAAATTTATAATTCTTTTTTAAAATTTGAACTTGTTTTCTTCAAGCTAACCTACAAAATTTAATGATTACAGGTTAATCCTTTCTGAGATATAAGTCAAATATATACCAATATATGTACATACGTGTAATATTAAAGTATACTACTTTTTTTTAACTATTTTTGATAATGCCAAAAAAAAAATGGTTCGCTACTTTTTCTATTTCTTCATGATTTGAAATGCCAATTACCAAAACAGCAAAACCTTGATTAAAAAATTCTGGAAGATATATCTGTTAATTTTTAAAATCTGAGAGATTCGTGTGAATTTTGCTTTATATATTAGGAACGGTTTACCTTAAAAAAGCAACGAATTTGATAAGGAAGGTTGTGTATTAGGAGAATTGATTTTTTGATTAATTTTTAAATAATCATACGAAGATGGAGAGATATTGAGGGGTTCAACGTATGGTAACACATTATTTTTTTTTAAATTAAAATCTTTTGTTCACTAGAATTTTACTTTTTTTTAAACTAAACAACTCTTACATTATTTTCTTTTAATCTTTATGCAAATTCCGAATTTTATCTCTCTACAATAATCCCCTGTTTACATATCCCCTGTTTTTTTTAATCACTTTTATTTGATTCAAAATATATATTTATGTATCAGTTTGAAAATAATGGCCTCTATCACACTAATATAAATTTAATTATTTAGTGTGTGTGTGTGTGTGTGTGTGTGTGTGTGTGTGTGTATGTGTGTGTGTGTGTGTGCAGAGGAATGGTCAAGCTGAGTCTGTACAAGACTATACCTCATTTACATGTCATACATATCATCCTAATTAATTAGGCACTGTGGGGGTTGCTTATTGTTCATTAATTGAACAGATTGCAACCTACACATTGGGAGAAAAAGCAAAACAATATATGTATGTACGTGTATATATAACAATATATATATATATATATATATATATATATATATATATAGAGAGAGAGAGAGAGAGAGAGAGAGAGAGAGAGAGAGAGAGAGAGTATATTATGAAGTTCTTCCGGAACTTTCATAATCTATTCTACTCGTGAAAATGATGGAAAAAGTTCTATGAACATATGTCCTAAAATGCTTCGTTTGCCAGTTACGGCTAGTGAAATATTTCGCTCGGATTTCAGCTATTCTGGTGAAATGTGGACGTTAATTAAGAGACAGAATTATTGATTTCTTATGGCTTTTGACTGAAGAATCGAATAAAACAGGGCACAGAACCGTATCTGCAGTAATGTTTGAGAAATCTAGGATGAAGACCAATAAATTGGTGTAAAAATCCTGTCTTTTATGTTTGTCGTACAGTAAGTTAAATGAGTTATAAACACATAAAACTTTTAAACAAAATTCTGGACAAAATGGTGTAAGATAAGTCGAATAAAACAAAGAAATGTTAAAAAATTCGAATTTTTTTTAGAAACAATACATTACTACATTTACCAGAAAAGTACTTATTTAATGTAAACAGTAACCAAATTCTTTTTTGGTGATGTGAAAAATTTGTTTTTATAAATTTTACTATTAAATTTTTTTTTAAAACCGGGAATTAAACAACAATTGCAAATAAATAAATAAATATTACTTGAGTAATAATTTTTTTTATAAATGACAGAAATACAATAAATTATTTGAAATTTATTATCTTAAAGTAGGCAAAAAAATAACAACAGCCGATCGACAATGCGCAATACTGTTTAGTGTTTAAATCATTCTATAAGGTACATTAAATATACGGGATACTGTGAACTGCGATGTCGTTAACGAAGGTTTTCTGTGAATTTTAGTTTGAACGTGACCGGTTTGCCATTTAAGTAATGCCGTACTTATTTCAGAGGTATACGCTAATATGGTATTCATTTTGGGTGTGTGTAATGGTAATGCTACAGCAGTAGAATATGAATTACCTTTTTCGAATTGCAGGATTCCAGATCCTAAACAATTAGCGCAACCTTTAGCGTTTTTCGGAAACAGGTTCGCTACCTAGTATTCGTATCAGCTACGAATTACGAACGATCTGTCCAGCATGACGTTGTACTGATAAAATTATTATCGATGCACTTCAGCGCAGTCCAAGCGTCAATACACGACGTCTTTCTAAGCGGATCAGACCTTTCATGATCGATGGTTTGGAGGACACTTACACCGAATAAGTTTTATTTTTATCTAAAACAGTCAGTTCAACATCTACACCTAGGAGACAGCCCGCATTGCTAGGAGTTCTGCAACCTGTGGAATACAAATCGACAACTCTACAAGTATGTTTTTTTTACCGATGACGCAAATTTTACTCGAGATGGCGTCAACAACTTAAGCACTGGGCATACATGAGCAGAAGTAAATCTTTATGAAACGGCGGAAGGCAATTTTAACACCGATTTAGCGTCAGTGTATGGTGTGGCCTACTTCACAATCAGCTGCTTGGACCTTTCATATTGCCTGATCGTTTAAATGCTGAAGTTTACTTGTACTTTCTTCAAGAAGAATTGGCACAGCTGCTTGAAGATGTTACTCAAGCAAAGTATGTTACGTACGCTGAGACGCAAACTATACTTCCAGCATGATGGCGAGCTTTTCCTCATCTCATTGTGCCGTTTCCTCTCACTTAAATCATCATTTCCCTGAGAAACGTATGTGTTTATTACACATTTAACAAACTTACTGTACATCAAATATAAAAAGCAGGGGTTTTCAAAAAGTTATTGGTTTTCACCCCAGGTTTCTCAAAAACTACTGAAAATACGGTTCTATGACATTTTACTCGATTTTCAGGTTAAAAGCCATAATAAATCACTATTCTGCTCCTTAATTGACGTTCTAAAAATTTCAGTACTTCTTATTTCACTGGGGTAACTGAAATCCGAACGAAATTTTTCACTATCCGTAAGTCGCATACGAAGCATTTTAGAACATATATTATGTTTATATGAACTTTTTCCATTATTTTCATGAGTAGAATAGTTTATGAAAGTCCAGGGAGAACTTCGTGATACATTTGTATATATATATATATATATATGTCGGAGAGGCGAGGAGATTTGTCAGGGATTCAACGTTTTGTGTTTCACTCATTTTTATTATTACAAGTGGAGAATATATAAGATTATAATAAAGTTCAATTAATAAAAATGAGTAGATAACTCGTACAATGAAATAATTACAAATGATAATTATCACTTATCAATAACTCAGTAGTACACGAATTATAATATAAGATTAATTTAATTTAGAATTCAAATAATATTAAAACAACTTGCGATAGACCGAGGCTCAGGGAAATAACGAATTCGCGATCACCAGGACGTCTGTTCGATCTGGGTTCCAAAGCAAGACTGCCTTTTCTCAATATTCTCAAATAATATGCCTACTGCATATTTCCTTTTCCTTATTAATTTTATGATACCCCTATCGTCCTGGGATCCCGACTACGTTGACAACCATGTGCCTACCTAGGCCTAAGCCTACCGCAATAAAACACTTTAAACCTTATTTTACAAAATATTACAAGTAATAGTACATTTCTTAAAACTACTAAAAATACAGATATTCTAAAGAATATTCTCATCGTTTTGTCGGAAGATACTCCACTGTACTTTATTCTCCGACATATATATATATATAATCTAATAAAAATTATTTTCACACCTACTCATTTTTTAATGTGTTTCTCTGCTTTCCTTGTATTTTACTAATCGTATGAACGATACTTATTTTTCGGAGTGCTGAACGAGGTTACTTTTAAACTAATGCTAAATTTCATTAGAAAAATTTATCAGACATTTAACTTTATTTTTATAAAGATGACCTTGGCAAAGTCGAGTATACTACTACTATTATGCATATAATTACTTTTATTAAAAACTAACCTTTCTTTTATTTACTTACGGATAAAATCTCTTTTATTGGATATCACGAATTCAAGTATGTTATATATATATATTTTTTTTTTAATGAATATATGGATATTATAGAAATCTATTTATTTGTTTACATTACGTCTTATTATTTTCAGTACAATTGTAATTATTTAAATAATTAATTGTTAAGATTTGTTATGATAAATCATTGCTTTATTTATTTAAAAACTTACTTTCTAAATGGTTAGTAAGTAACACTCTTGGCTGTTGAGTCATTTTGTGACGCGCTGACCAGTATAGACGGGCTTCTGTGTAAACGGGGCCTTCATCATCGCTGTGCAAGTAGTACTGAGCTCTACAGGTCCCCAGATGGTCTGCATCCGTAGTTTTGTGGCCGCAGAAATTATTATTAATTATTTATTAGTATTGTGTGTGTGTACAATGCAAATTTTTGCCTATTTTTATTTAATTAAAATAAAAATATATATGTTATCTGAAAATATATATTCATATATTAATGAAATCTTGACTTATTCGTTAAGATTTGTTAAAATGCCATTCAAATTTCGTTGTGAAACTTTTTTTGTCATTCATAAATCTCAATAGGTAAATTCTCATTTGTTCAATTTAGAGTTACTTAAATTGAGTCTTAATTACCTGTTAATGAAAACTTTTTGTTTAACCTCCGGGTCCACCGTTATGTATTGCTTCAGAGGATGAGATGAATGATTTGTAGCGTGTGTGAAAATGCCGTGCCTGACCGGGACCTCCGAATGAAAGGCCGAGATGCTACCACACGTGCCACGGAGACCGGCAATGAAAACTCAAATTGAGGTTATGTTGACTGTAGTGTGCATTTTTCATGCGTGCTTATGCAGTGAGTCACAGTGGTGAACGACTTTAAACTTGATGCTTGTGAGTAGGATCTACTCGTTAATTGAAGGTATGTAGTGCGTTGTACTCTGAAAATCAATGCGTCTCCGTCTTCGAAATAATGAGGGCATCGGAAATGAA
Source organism: Lycorma delicatula (assembly GCF_047948215.1). Taxonomy (NCBI): domain Eukaryota; kingdom Metazoa; phylum Arthropoda; class Insecta; order Hemiptera; family Fulgoridae; genus Lycorma; species Lycorma delicatula. The sequence goes on from NC_134456.1 coordinate 112,931,201, forward strand.
AAATCGGTCTTCTTGCGTAAAACTGTTCAAGAGTTTTTGTTTATTTGTTTTTAATTGTAAAGAAAGTTAAAGTTAATGCTTTCCGTACTATGGATGCTAAAGGTGTAGTTTGAAAAAGGGTGAAGTAATATTTATAAAGTAATGTAAATCAGAACCCAGTTCTATTTTTGTCGACATTCTAATTTTTTGTCTATTTATTGCTTAAAAAACATAACGTTTTCCTTTTTTAACCGGTTTAAATACTTTAGTTCGAACCTTTTTACTAAAACACTATTCATAATTAACCTTTTTATCATTCAAGAATGACTATAGATATTATTCTAGTGCTTCAGTCCACATTCTGACTAAAATTGCGTTATCATAAAATAATTCACTAAAGAACATCGTCTTTTTCAACTTCCTCTTATTTGTCTTCCACAATTTTTTATCTTGTCAGTAGTAACTCTTAAGCTCTTAGCTAGAATCGGAAATTTACTGATCTAAATTACATCTTTTTTTTAATTTGTCTAAAAGGGATTTGACAATATTTGTTACTATATTATCATTAATTTTATTTATATCCTTCAATCAAACGTTGTAAAAATGAGGCATTATAAACAGACTTTAAATGTATTATTATTTCTCATAAAGAGAATATAATTCTTGCGAATAAAATTAATTTTCAATTTTATAATTTTTTTTTAATTACGTTCTTATTTTCATTAAAATGTAAAATATAGAAGAAATACGGTTAAGTTGATAAATCTATTGAATGTATTTGTCTTTTATTCTCATTAAATATATATACATACCTACATACTTTAAATGGTAATTTTTCATTATAACCTTAGTTAATAACACTCGTTATATTACATCTAAAAACTTAACATTATGAACTTACTGATTTGAATTTAAATTAATTACAAAACATTTAGGTTATTTATCAATAACTGAAATACTTTTGGAAAAACATTTGAATAATTTTTTAATGTAAGAAAAATATCGTTTTTTTTAACCGACTTTGCATAAGAAGAAGGTTTTTCACGATTTCAATATTCTTTATTACTTTGTAGAACAATTTTTTTTTGATGGAATTTATTTCGAGATAAATTAATAGAAGGTAATTTGAAGTGAAAATATTAATTTTCTTCGAAGAAAATTTGAAAGAGCATTTGTAGTACTTGTTTACTTATCAATAATCATTCTGTGCATTACTTTTATTTTTATCGAGACCCTGTTTTCTTGATTTTCCGTTTCCTTGAAAACTGTTTTTTATATGTTTTAAAAATGTTTTGCAGTATCAATATTTTAAAATAAAATAAAATATGTAAATAATATTAGCTTAAAAAATAAATAAAACCGACCTAAAAATTAATGTTATCAATAAATAAATCTAAAATAAAAAATTCTTTTATTTTTTATTTTTGGCTTTTTATTTCTGCGCCAAATTAAAGTTTCAAAAGTATTTTTTTCTTCGGTAGACTTTTAAAAAGTCGTGATTTAAAAAGCTAAAAAAGCGTTTTTATTAAGTTAGTCTTGAAGACGATTTTATTTTTTTAAGTTTATCAAATTTAATATCTAGTTAAAGAAATTAATTATCAATTATTATTATTATCATACTGAAATAATTTTTAATTTTACGCAATTATAAAATTATTTACATAGCTAGTAATTTGTTCCATTTAATTAGAAAGTATCAATTATTTTCACCGTTTAATATTAATTTTCTTAATTAAATTGTTCACCTATATTTACATGACTAATCTGTTAAGTAGTTAAAATAATTATTGTAAAATTTTTAAACAATTAAGTTATTTAACTAATGAGAGTTTCGCTGCTTTATACCATTTAATTTCCATAACTAGTTTAACCAGGCGTGGTATTTTGCTAATATAATTACCAATCCAGTATTTTTTTTATTAAAATATAAATTACTCTACTTAAGTAAGATATCATTTATTTAAATATATTTATATATATACGAGTTAAATGAACGACTGACAGACGTGAAGTATAGTCGTGTTTAATTACTTGTTAATTTTCTTGAATTAAGTAAATATAGTGGTAAAATAAATGGTTTAAAATTAATTTTATTTAATTTGTTTCGTTATCATACAGGATATGTTTGTAGTATTTTATTATAAGTTATGTTGTTCTGAATATTTTTACTAAAATCTAAAATAAAACGTATAAAACTAGTGTTTCTAGCGGTAGGATTTTTGAATAATAAATTTTTCTAAAAATTTCATTTTTAATCAAATTTTAGTAATTATCTTTTACATAATTTTGAAAATACACGAATTACGTTAGTCTTATTTCCTTCACATTCTCACATTTATAAAAATCATACAAAAAAGGGCTTGATTTTTGTTTATTTTCGGTACTATCTTCTTTTGCTAGTTTAATAACAAAGTGTCTAGTAAAGAAATAAATAGTATGGAGTAGATAAATCTCCCACCGATCAAAAGAAACCTAAAATACTTGCACGTTACGCATTTACTCTGAAACCAGAAAAGGTTACTGCCATGATGTAACACGTATCTCAAAGATTTTGTGTTTAACTTACAATTACCTTAAAAATAAATATAGATACCAACTATTATTTTACATAAAATGTGTAAATTGTGATTTTTAATTAAGATTTATAATTTAAATGCTGTTTGATGTATTGAGATACTAAATTGCAGTGGCCTATCTTTTCAGTTTCTCCTACAGCGTATTTAATGACTAAAATATACGTAACAGAATAATATTAAAAGTTTGATGAAATATAGTCAACCCAAACAATTTGAACGTAATATTATTATTGATAATTTTACAGTTACAAGAGATAAACAATTACTACTGAATGGTCAGTCATGATCGACGATCCATATCGCCTGTTTTCTGCATCTATTTCTTTAAAATACTGTAAAAATGATATTTAATAATAAAACCGCATGAAATCTGTTAAAAAATATTTATTTTAATAATTTTTTTAACAATTTGTGGTTAATTTTAAATAACATTGTCCTTGTACTGACAGCTATTTCTCAGTTATTATGATTTTTATATCGCTTTCTTATTATGCAATTAAGCTTCTGGTAAATTTTATTGGATTATTTTGAGTGCTCAGATTTACTGAAAAATACGATTTTAAAAAAGGATTTTCAATAATTTTTGGTTAAGCAAGAAAAAGATTTATCCATTCAGTAAACTATCAGCTGCAGCGCAGATTCCATATTACTTAAATAAAAACTGAATTTCTATTATTTTTTAATAATAATATACTGCCCTATACGTGCCACGCTTCAAGACACCCCTTTTATACACAGAATTAATTACTCGCTTAGAGATTCCTTAACACAGCTTGAATTTGCTTATAGATTTATTATTAGTCTACTGGCGTGCAGATACGCAACTATTTTTTCTTCATTTCCATTTCCCAAATCAGCAGGTACTACTATTTCTTAGACCGAACCTCTTTCTGAGGTTCTCATATATGGTACACTGTTATTTTTTAATAGAAAGCTGTGAGGTTGAATTAAAAACTACACGATTATTATATATATTTTTTTATTATTTAAACAAAATCTGAAAGTAAGTCTTTGACATAAAACGCAGAGACACGCCGACTAGTCATTTATCTTGTTACTCCTATCTCAGTCTAATTCTTATTCTGCTACAGGTTATTGATATTGATAAGTCTTTAAAATAATACAGAGACTAATAAAATTGAATGCAGCGATAATATTTTACATAAAAATTACTGATAATTTAACGGCTGTAAGAAATGAATAATGCCAACCAGCCAGCAATTTGAGCCGCAGACATCTACGTATTCTTAAAACGTTCTTTATTATAGAAATTCGCTGTCTTTTATCTCGTAAAAGTATAATGAAATTATCATGTTTATATAAAAATTTCTAAAATGTAATAATAAGGCAACAATTTTCCTTATCGACATTGATCACTTACGTTCAGTTTGAAGAAATTACACAATCCCAAACGAACCTGCTAACAACTCGTTATCTCCGTAGGTCATCGTACATCAATTTAATTATTATTAAAGTATTAGAGGTTTTTATATAAATTATTTACGTTTAGTCAAAAACTGATAAAACTAGTCGAGTAAAAAGATATTGAGAAATTTTTTCCATCTTTTATCCTAACTCAAAATAAAAAATTTTTGGCAATTAGGATTCGAGGTCAATAACTTGCTGGTTATACACATCGATACTTTTTTCTTAAATACCCTGAATACATAAAACGAAATTACTGCGTTTGAATATAAACTTATGAAATGCAATAAAGAAATTAATTTTCATAATTTCATTTACCATTTAAGTTCAACTTGCAATGTGTTATTAATATATTAGGTCGTAGGTAACGTAACCCCTCTCCAGTTATTCAAATTTTAGTTTTCATAATTCTGTATGTGATACGATGTGGTACTTATAAAATCCAGTCTTTACATTCTTCATGTTTATAAGTTAATATTTCAATCGATCACTCGTCGAGATTAACAGGATATCTGTGTCGCATTTTTACATAAACTAAAACGCAATGATTTTTTTTTCTTTTACGTTAATTGATGCAATATAATAAAAACTATCATTAGTTTTTTATCACTAATTATTAGTTAATTAGAAACTAAATAAACGCGATTTGTGAAGTCGAAATTTTTCCAGTTTCTCGGTTCTTAATCTGTTATTTGGTACTACGTAGATTATTGATTAAGCAATTCTTTTAATCTTTTTATAAATATAGAGATAAATTAAATCGATAAAGTCGATAGGCGAGTTCGAACATCGAGCAAGCCCTCCGGGTCTTTATTGCCAATCCTTATTTTTTATAATTCTAATAACATGAAATGAAATCATTAATGTAATAAAAAAAAAAGATAGAAATAGTAAACGTACATCTTTTTATGTTTCACTCTTTTCTGAAAAGTTATTTTCCTTTAGCAACCTTTATGATTCTTCAAATCTTTATTTTGCTGTAAAAGCGATACAACTAAACATAAACTCTGTGAAAAAATACACATATTACTAACTGCAGGCTGCCAGTAAAACTATTCAAATGTATTCATCTAATTATAGCGAACTGAAATAAGCTCGTTCATTTAATCGGCAGTCGAAGTCTACCAGTTTGCCTTCACGTATGATACATGAAGTAAAGCGTGATATTGCTCACCTTTCCTTTGAATTTGATTTAGTGTAATACGTAATTGGACCGAGTTGAAAACATTGTAACAATTTTAATATCCTTCAATCTACGATTTATGATCAGGAGAAATTGCAGCCCGCAAAACGCGCTTATTTAATTCCTAATTAACTAATAATAGGTGATAGAAAACTAATAATAGTTTTTATTATATCGATTCAATTAACGCGAAAGAAAAAAAATCATTGCGTTTTAATTTATGTAAAAATTCAACATAGATTAATCTCGACCAGATATCGGTTAAAATATGGAATTATAAACATGAAGACTAAAAACTGGATTTCATCAGTACCTGAATATCTTCACATCGTTTATCACAATCTTACAGAAAACTTTTTCTGTAAGAAACTAAAATTTGAAGAACAGGAGAAATTTTAGGTTACCTACGATCTAATGGTGTAATAACACATTTATTTCAAATTAAACTTAAATGGTAAATGAAATTATGAAAAATTAATTTCTCTATTGCATTTTATAAGCTTTTATTCAAACGCAGTAATCTCCTTTCGTGTGCTCATAGTTTTTAAGAATAAAGGGTTTTGAGTTTGATTTAATGTAATACGTAATTCGATCGAGTTGGATAAGATTGCAACAATTTTAATATCCTTTCATCTACGATTTATGATCAGTTAGCTTTCCTTTTAGGTAAGATGACATAAGCGATAGGTTTTTTGCGTAGCTATCTTTTCATTCCTCCGTTTTCAGATTAATATTTAAAAATTAATTTTTCCGTGGAATGTGTAAAAAAAAAATTGAGACTTATGGAATGTAATTAATCAATAAGTATGTATGGGAATTTAACCGTTCTTTTTACTACGGTATGACATATAATTCCGACCAATGATGTTGACTTTTGACCTGTCATTCTTTCTGTCTTGTTCTATGTTTTCTTTTTTATTTCATAAAAAAATTTATAAAATTTAATTAAAATTATTTATATTATACAAAAACCGATTGATTAAAATACAAAAATAAAAACTTGACCACTTTTTTTTGTAAATCCGCTTCGTTTTTCTTCTCCTTGAGAATAGGAGATTATAAGTGGTTCTCTAGACGATTGTTTTGTTAAAATGTTTAAAAATGTTACAAGTACAGGAAGTAAAATATTATAAAATTTAGCCATGAAATCATTTTTTTTAAATATTTATTTTACTTTAAAATGAAAATATTACTATTTTCTTTTAGATAAATTGGCAGTTAATTTAATATGTATTTGCTTATATTTTGTATGTATATACATCCATTCTGTTATTATCGTTAGTAGGGTATCACTTAGTGAAGGCAAGTAAAGTGGTATATGCATTAATATATGTCAAGAAATGAATTCTAAGAAGCGAATTATTTCTTCCATTTAAAGAATTGTTCTTCCATTTTAGATGTTTATTCGAGTACTTAAAATCTTTTTAAATTATAATTTAAAATTGTTCATGTAAGGATGGAGTCATTTATATGCATATAAATGCATAAATTTCTCCTAATTTAATCTTAGTTCATCGACTTTCAGCCACTTACTATCAAAATGAAGTAGTATTTTTATGCGTTTATTTTTTATTTTTTTTTAGTTACGATATTTGGTATTTTTCAGGTTTTTAGATAAAATATAGTTTGAGAAAATTTACTAAAAGCTTTTTTCACAATTATCATTCTTACTCTGAAAACTTTGCTTCATGAAGCCACTAATGAATAAATTTATATTTTAAAAATATACACAGTGTGCTAAGTAAGTAATGTGGCAACTAGTATTACATCAAAACTAAGAACTTTATTTTAATTTTGCTGTTATATGGATTCAAAATAATCATCCCCGTGCACCTCCACACAACGTTTACATCGATCATACAAGTTGTTGAAAGAACGCTGGAAATCCTGGTTGTGTACCTCCTTCAGTCTTGTCTGTCAGCACGTTGGATGTCCTCAATGTCACTGAAACATTCTCCTTTTAAAGCACATTTATTTTTCGAAAATAGAAAAAGTCTGAAGGTGCCAAATCAGGCGAATAAGGTGGGTGTTAGAGCACACAGATCTGTTTTGATGCTAAAAATTTTTTCACGGGAAGTGCGCATTGAGCCGGTGTATTGTCATGCAGAAGAACCCAACTCTTGCTTTGAAAGAGATGCATCCTGACACGACGGATGCAGCAAAGAGAAAGTCTCTTTGCATGACTCCTCTAAGCAGTACTGTCCGGTCACTGTTGTGCCCTCAGGGAGAAATTCACGATGGATCACTCCAGAAGCATCGAAAAAACAATCACCATTGTCTTGATGCGTGATTTCTGCAATTTGAGTTTCTTCTGCCTCTGTGACGATGTTCCATGCCATTCCATACTCTGACGTTTTGTCTCTGCGTCGAACTTAAAACACTTCTGTAAACTTCTGATGCCGTTTTTCCTAATTTAAAGTAGAATTTTATTACAGCTCTTTGATCCATGATGCTACGTTTGACCGCCGCTACTTGCGCGTTACCTTCACGGCTGCTGCGCATGGTCTGGCTGAGTCATCGACACGATCGAAGCGTCTGCGTGTTCAGCACAATCTATCGGATAAAATGGTTACCACATTTGGCATGTTCCTGGAAAAAAAATCAGTGTCATTACTTATCTGGCAGCTGTGTATATTTGTGTACATTACATTTATAGCCTACATTAAACCGATCAATAAAAAAATGCATAACTAAATTACTTTTTCTTCCACATTGAAATGATGTCAGCTTTACAATTTGTAAACAAATGAAGCGACTAATTTGATTTTACTGTTCGTTTCGGTGACTAATTCTTACATTTTTAAGCAGGTAGATAGATACTGGATCTATAATCTAAATAGATTTAATTTGGCGCTTCGCTCGCCCTTCCATTCTAACAAGGGGCACTAACCCCTGGACATCCCTGTGTTCATTAAACACATGTTTGTGAGATTGATAATGATAAATAAAAATTAAAAACTGTTCAATTTATAAAAACTATCAGTATATTGTAATTTCTTCAAAATAGTTTGGTCAGTGCACGTCCAAAATTTTGAGTGATCTAAAAATGTGAGTTTCAATACAGTCGACCTCCATCATAAAAATACAGTATTAGTTATAATTGATTACTCGTACTTAATACCGATAAAAATGTATTTTTCTCGGTTCTTAGCTTTACCGGACAAACATCACTAGGTGGTGACCGTACTTCGTTTCTCATTTTTTTTAAAATATTTAATTACTTTTATATTTTTTAGTCAAGTAACCGGAGGCAGGTGCACTGAGTCGCGTCGCTCATAAAATGACAGTGGCTGTATTGCTTGAGCCACCGTAAATCATCGAAATTAAAAAAAAACCGAAAGTGATTTTTAGATATTTATCCGAAGAGTATTTGCAAAACCCCATTCTAGTGAATATTTCGTTTAGTATTGTCGGAAATGGGGGAAATTTGCAATCATTGTTCACATTTTTTTACCCCTTTCAAGGTCGAATTTCAAAAATCTAGAAATTGGATTTTATATATTCACATAATGATTACACACTCCAAAAATCAAGATATATTTTCATTTTTTACAAACAGATAAAAAAAATAGTAAATTTCATTTTTCCTCCATTTTAACCTTTTAAACTCGGAATTTCAAAAAAATCCTTACGTAATGTTCACTTATACCGTAGGAAGAACCTGTTTTACAAATTTTCATCAATTTAATTTCAGTAGTTTTTGCTGGGCGTTGATGAATCAGTCAGTCAGGGCATGTTTTTTTTTATATATATATATATGCTGCTTATATCTCTAGATAAACCTAGTTCATGAAACAAGGATCTTATTTCGTATGTAATCCATGATTAGATCTTATGTAAGATTACTTTTATTCTGTTACGTTAATCAGTTTTATTATTCATTGTTACGTGTATAAATTCTACAAGGCCAAGACCTGAGATTTTATTAAACTATATTTTACTTTATTTTTCTCAGTATATGCTAATTTAACAGAATCAGAAGAAATTTTTTGATTATCCTATGCGAAGTATAGGTGGCTTTCACTTATTATTTCGCAAATAATATGTGTTTCTAAATAAACTTTGAGTTAATTTTAACCTTTTGAAGTATAACTTTTATTAATTTACTAAATATAAAGTCCATCCACCGTATTAATGAATTTGCGTATTAATCTTAATTGTTAACATTCTATTATAACATCTGTAATATTATTGCACGTACGAAGTAATTGTATTATACAAAGGAAACTGTTAAGGTGTCAAAACCTCAGACGTTTAACAACAATTTGATATTTTTCCTAGTATGCTAGTTTAAGAAAGTAGTATATGAGAGACAGTTTCAAATTTCATGACGGGGAGAAAGGAACAGGTCAAGTTCTTCAAATAAAGTCTTTATAAAAGAGGAGCAGTACATAAAATATACACTGTCAATCAGAATAAAACTTAGTATTTTTATAGATTTACAGCCGGAGATTCTATTCAGTTTTTGTCTCGAATATCTAACATTATTTGGTATTACGATTTAAATTTGACACGCTTATTTTAAGGTTTAATAGTGGCATTTTAAAATTTAATTTGCATTAATTTAAAATATAGTTAGATTAAACCAGTTCCTCTTTTCATTTTTTATTGTATTCAATTAATTTCGCGTAATGGATTTTAGATTAATATTTCAAAATCATTTTTTACTGTTCATGTGAAAACCGCAAAATTTTACCCATTATTATCTTTGATTTAAAAAAAAATACAATTATATTTTTTAAATTTGCAGTTATTCCGTATAACCTCTGTTTTAGGTAGGATTAAAATTAGTGTTAAATAGTGTAATAAAATACCCATGTTCTGGAGTTATACTATGTAATTCATGATAAACTCTATTTTTTTACAAAGAACGTAATAAAAATTATCGAAATTTTATTATCACTATCAAGAAAAAATGTTTAATTTATAAACTAAATTTATTATACCTATAAAAATAGTTTTTAAGAAAAATTTGAATCTGGGGCATTTTTTTTTTTTGAGGGAAAAGCTACTGGGCTCTTTTATGTGTCCGTCAATATCACAAAAATACGTACAACAGCTTCTGTCGTATTCCACTCACTAGTTGCTTTTCCTTTATTATTTTATGATTCTGACCACTATTTTCAAATGTTATCATTTATATTTATTTCCATTACTTTTTTAATTTTATTGTCGTCTCCCTTTCTCTAAAATTTTGATTTATCTAATTTCATTTCTACTTTTTACATTCATTATCAAACAAGAGTTTAACTGAAAAATATTAGTTTGTAATTTTTTTTTTTTACTGAAAATCATGAAGTTCATATCATTATAATTTGTTTTTAGTGAAATAAAACTTTAAAAATATCTTTGATTGGTGTTCTAATGGTAAAAGCGTTTATAAAATATACACATGAAATTCATAAAAATAAAATTAATCTAAATAGGAATTTTATCTTTTTGCAATAATAAAGAGTATTTAATAATCAATCTGGAAGCGTATATTAATTTGGTTGAAAAAAGTTTTTAAATGACATGTATTACAATTATCATTTGATTTTCTATCAAATATTATATATTTCTATGATTAAATCTATTCTACTGTTTATTTACATGTAGAATTACAAGATTGTAATTAATAAATTCCATAACTCTGAGTGTGGGACAGTTTTCTTCCTCGAGATAATAGATATTCGATTATCTATTATGGTAGTATTTTACATTATAATTCCGCTGTTTGGTATTTCTTCCTTTCAGGTATCTTCTGAAGAAGTACCAGAATGAAGTGATCTAGTGTCATTAGTGTTTTTATCCGAACAGGAACAGGCTGTGATGTACAATGACACTTCTTTTATTTTTATTTTTATTTTAATCATAGTGGATTTTATTTTTCCATCATGAGAAATATAATTGGCCAGTAGTATTTAATTACAGAACATTAATTGATACCATATATCTTCTTTTCTTTAAGTTAAAAAAGTAATAAATTTGTGATCTTTAACAGATACGGTCATCCTATTATTTTGATTTATTTTCCATAAATAAAGTCGACCGTCATCCTGTTAACCTAAAAGCAAATAGAAATACGGCTTTTAATAAAAATATTAGAAAGTCCTATTATATCAATAAATGCGAGATAAGTTAAACCTCAAAAAAAGTAGAACGCTCACCTGAATCTATCTATGAATAATCAAGATAAATTATTCAATCCAATAAATATAGTAAAGATGCTCGTTGAAAAAAGTTTAACGTAACTGAAAATTATTTAAAATCAAATTTATTTTAGCTCTATTGTTTTAACATTGAATAAGAGCGTATATTTATTTGTATTTAAAATAAGAATCGTAAACATTTTTTAAATTGGAAACTATAAAACAGTAGTCGTTGAAATTCTAGATATTTCATCGTATAAGTTTTCAATTGGATTAGAAGCGTCTCTGACTTTTATCTAAAATGTTCTAGGTTTGAATTCCAATCACATATGATATTTAACATAAAAAAGTGTTTATATTTACGTACAATACTTAATGGAAAATTATTTATATTATTATATTAAACATAATATTAAATTATTATATTTAACATAAAAAAGTGTTTATATTTACGTACAATACTTAATGGAAAATTATTTTTTCATTAAAAAAATATCTAAAGCCTGATTTCTGAGCACTGAATTAAAAATATGCGTCGTAAACATAATTTTTTTTGCTCTCATAAATTTTCAAATGGTAATATATTCAGTAAAACTTCAACGGATACAATTTTTCTTTCTGAAATTACAAAAAAAAAAGAATTTTATTAAAAGAAAATAAATTTCCAGTAGTCAGGAAAACGGGAGAAAGATTAATAACAAATAAACATTTATATTTCTTGAATTTGTAATAAAAATAGAGCGTATTTCTTATTTCAAGAAATTAAAATTTTGAATGCAATATTTTTCTTATTTACTTTTATTTAAAATACATACATTTTTTCAAATAAATAATAATTAGCTTTTTTGGTCCTATATAAAATATCAGGGGACGTTAAGCAACGTAATAAAAATATGTTACGCATTTTTTTTTATGTAATAAGATACGTAAGATGCACAGTTTACATTAAACTGTACACTTTGTTGTTTAGCATCAATGACTTACGAATTTGAAAAACTAGCTTGTAAAATCTATAATTAAAAATTTACCCATCTCTCTTTAACTGTACGAAGCATCTACCCTTGAAACATTCCATTTTTTATTTTTTATTTTTTTTTCAATAAAATACTGCTTACATTTAAATAATACTTTTAATAATAAATTACTTGTAATTTACAAAATTAAATTATAAATTACTACAGACGTAATTTTATATGAATAGTGGGAAATAATAGTTTCCTATTTTACAAGATTCTTGTTTTGAAACCTTATTTTACTAACTTGACTTTTTTTAACTATAAAATTTTTAATACAATGCTTAAATTTACTGCTCTTTATCTTATAATTTTTTTATTAATATTTTACAAACGGTTGTTTTTAATTAATTGAGTTTTCAGTTTTAATTGAAATTATTCACTCGATCGAATAATGTATTTTTCTTAACAAAATATATAAGTTCTTAAAAAAAAACATTCCGAGGTTATTTAACTTTTTTCCTAATATTTGATCGATAATTTACATTTTAAAAATGTGCATAATTAATTAACCGTTACGTTCTGTAAGCATAATTCACTGTGAATTTTAAATTAAACCTTTATATTACCCATGTACACCTTTTTAATCTGTAAAATTCTGAATCGATTTCAATCAGAACCATTTTAAATCTCGGTTAGATATTGTAATTTAGCTTGAAGAACTGCATGAATAATTTTGTGCGCATGCCTCCGTTACGTAACTGAGAATATTCTCACTAAATTAGATGTCCTCATTCCCTTCATATTTTTTTTTCTCTTACCAAGTGTGTGTCCGTTATCCATTCAAATTCGTGAATTATGTGTCAGCATTTATTCCCGAATTTACCGCTAAAGATTATAAGTAAGCAAAACATAATATATTGTTAATTAGAAAACTAATTTTAACAATTATGAAATTAGTTTCAATTTCTAAGAGTTAAGGTAAAAATTTAGGCGTTTATAAATTATTAATTTTGGCAGTTAACCTTCTTCTAACAAAAACAATTGTTCTTTCAAAATTAATTTTTTAGTTTGATTATTTTAATTTATAACTAAGAAATAAAGACGACATATTGCACAAAATAATAAAATTAAATTAACTATCGTAAATTGATTATTTAGTCTGTTTATAAATATTTATGTACATATAATACAAACGAACGTTCACTATATAATTTGGATGGTGAGGACTACTAATGAGTCTTAGTAGTGTATTGTGTAATCATAAAAAAATACTAAACAATTATCTTAGAATATTTATTTTAAGAATAAATTAAAATTAGATTTAGTTTTAAAAAAATATAGCATTCTTTTATTATTATATTTAGTAATAAAAAATACGATTGTAAATTGTTTAGTATTTTTTATTACTAAATATAATAATAAAAGAATGCTATATTTTTTTAAACTAAATCTAATTTTAATTTATTCTTAAAATAAATATTCTAAGATTTTTGTTACTTTTAATCTGCTTAAAATGTTAGAAAAAAAATAATAATAATAATTTAAAAACATTTTTCCTAGATAATTTATAAACATTTATTTATAGGGAAAGAAGTTTTTTTATGTTTAAGCCACTTCAACTAATAAAACCATTAAAGATTAGGTTGGGGTTGACTTACGCATTTTCCACATTCAAAACGGGAATCAAACTTGCAACCTTTGGTGTTACAAGCAAACTTGTTACTGCCTGTCCACAAGAGATTAGTTTTATAATTCTGAATCTGATTTTCATGAGGATCAAGTTTGAAAAATAAGAATTGAATATAAGATTAAGCAATATCTGTAGTACAATAAGGAATAAAAAAAAGATATAGCTTATAATTTTTAGATGGAAGAAAATTAAAAGATACGATTTATAAAGTAATGAAAATCTAAAGAAAAAATATATCTAATAATATTCACTGATAATATCATTCTTTTGAATAGACTTAACCAAAATTCATAGCTAAGAAAGAAATTCAATCTAATCATCAGTAAGATTTAAAAAAAGGTAATAAAATGTGACAGGTAAGAAACTACGATAATAACCACCTACATTAACGATTGAATTAAAGTTACAAAGAATATAAAAAAGTAATGACTACATCAAATGGAGAATTTTAATGCAAAAATCAAATCTAATCAAATGTAAATTTAGAAATTATAAATAAATTATTAAACATATCTGGACTTCAAATGGCTTTATATGTGTGAAACATGAGCGAAAGAAATCCAGAATTAAAAGAATGGATCATTTTAAAATTGTATGTAGCATAAAGCTACAATTATATCTGAATAAAGTTGAAATAAGGAGAATCAGTCTTGTTAAAAAAAAAAAAAAAATCATCTTCCTAAGTTAATTAATTTGGTTTTATAAGATGGATGAATGATATACCTGTAAAGGAAGATAAATAATACGTTATGTAAAACAAATAACATTGAAATTAAAAAATTATTATAAAAAGAAATGGAAAAGTTTAATTTACCAGTCAATTTCCTGAACCCAAATAAATTATTCCAACCTACCAGTATTATATAATATGAATACACGAGTTAGTAACCGTAAGATTGCATTAATATCAACGATCAGCAAGTAGGAGGACTGTATGAAAATAAGAACCAAGTATTTTGTTTTTTGTAATCTGTATAAAAGCTTTTCTGACATATGATCATAATTTGCATATTCTGCGATTGCGCGCAGTTTTAAAGTATTATTTTTTTAAGGGGCACTTTTTCCTGTAGAGATTTCCTCTAGAAATACGTACGAATCCCAGGTAGTGAGAACGTCAACGCGCAAATAGATTTTAAGTGTTACTTATAATATGTGTAAGTCAGCTGTTTATTTGTGATAATGGTGTATACAAAATACTTCTGATTGACTACTTCTGCCCGGTCAGGCATGGCATTTTCACACACACTACAAATCATTCACTTCACATTTCATCCTCTGAAGCAATACCTAACGGTGGACCCGGAGATTAAACAAACAAAAAAAACGACTTCTGAATAATATTTATTTCAATTTTTTATAAGTGTTTATAAAAAGTATAGTTTATCTGTGGATGATTACGTTAGGTTTCGAACGGTATTATATTGATAACATTAATTTTGATTAGTTATTAGGATTTTTGGTTTTATTTAGTTAGTAGGGTAAACCCATAACCTATCAAAATAAAAACATGGCTCACCTGTCAACTGATCGATTTGTCACCAATGAAATTTTGACTGTGGAACTAATTCGTTATCTGGTACAAAACATGGATGTTTAAGAACTTGGGTTAGAGACTCTAGGAAGTTTTCCCGGCATAAACTGATTCGAAACAATATTAATGAAGAAGGTACTATTGACGAATTAGATTCCCAATCAGGATTTACGTTGCAAACGGTTTCGATACTGCGTAAGCCGGGGTTGACGCAGTAAAGTTGCAAGTTAATTAACCTTGTCGAACAGATATGAGGACCGACAGGAGAAACGTACCGGAAGGAGGCCGTCAAACCACCTCTGATTATCCTCTATGGGGTCACGAATGTGCCACTTCTCTCCAAACTAATGGTCGATCGTGTTCAAAAGTGAGTTATATAAAAATTTTCACTGCTAAACAATTACGTATGATCTCAAAAAGAGTAAATAGATACAAAAAAACAGTTGAGTTTGGTCCGTGAGCAAAGCTAATTGAATACATATTTATACGAAAGGACGAGCGTACCTTTCGAGCAATACTGTGAACCTATACTCGTAAAGAATCTGAAAGGTCATACAAGTTGATGATGGAGAAACTTACACTATACAATCCTGACTTTCGGAATCTTCGTTTAAGTCATCAAGCATTTCATTTAGTTTACTTAGGCTCTCCGCTAGTACCGCAATGTCATCAGAAAAACGTATACATTCTATTCTTCTTCTCTTATCTTTATAACTTTGTTGCCATTCAGACAGAATTTAATTATTTCTCCAAGATATTTACTAAACTGTGTTGGTGACATGCAGCATCTCCGCCTCACTCTCCTTACAATCCCTATTCTTCCTGTCATTTCGTCTCCTTCCTTCACTTTTATTCTCTTGTTGTAGTTCAGCTCTTTTGCTGGACACCTCTCTTTCCAGTCAACTCCCTTCTTTTCCAAAATTAGCAGTAATTTATTCTAACTCTGTTAAACGTCTTTTCTAGGTCGACAAATGCCGGTCGTACACTCTCCTCCTCCTTTCCATGTATCTCTCGCCTATTAATCTTAGCAGTCCTAGAGCGTCCCTTGTTCCAACACCTCTAAACCCATACTATTCTTCATAAATGCTGCTGTCCAATTTATTGTATATCCTCTTCTTTAGAACCCTTAATAGTACCTTAACAACATGTGGTATTAGGCTAATCGTTCTATGTTCTTCACACTTCTTTGTATTTCTTCTCTTTTCTCTTGGTACCATTACTGTATCCTGAAGTTCTCCGGCTACTTTCCTTCTTCAAGTATTCCGTTGCATAGATCTAGTAATAACAATTCTATTTCTCCTAGTACTTTGAACAATTCAATTGGTATCAATCAACCATTCTATTTGATATTACGTAGTTATTTGGACGTACGCTTTTCCCAGATTAAATATAAGGAGGTGTTATCTGATTTCTTTGACTATTCCTCGGGTGTACCGTAGGGTTCATTATTGGGGGCCTATCCTGTACTGTCTTCACAACAGACAATCCGGTTACGGACGGTACCACTATTGCATGGTTTGCTGATGACACGGCAATCATGGCTATAGTTGTTGATCCAACTCAGACCTCAGCTAGGTTGCAAACGGGATTGAATCTTCTGGCCGGGTGGTTGAGAAAATGGAAAATAAAAGTGAATCAAGCGAAGTCGATTCGTGTAACATTCGCGATGAGAAGGACTGCCCAAAATCCATTTGGATTGGGGTTTCATTCCGCGAGCTGAGAGTACGGAATTAAGGTATTCACCTAGATCGTCGTTTAACATGGTTAATATTAAAGGTTTATTTGGTTTAAGGTTCATAGTAAAGAAAGGAGAAAGCAGCTAGATTTCAAACTTAAGAAGCTATGCTGGTTAATAGGCAGGAAATCACAATTTCCGGTTCTAACAAGCTATTATTGTACAATGTCATCCTAAAATCTATTGGAAACTATGGAATCCATCTTTAGGGTACGGCAAGTACCAATAATATAGAGATTATTCGATTCCTTCAGAATAAATTTGCGAGATGTGTAAGGCATGGTTCGTTATGAACGCCGAAATCTATTAGCATTTAGGAATACCGTATGTTCGGGAAGATGTAAATCGATTGGTAACCAAGTACGAAATAATACTTAACGATCACGTAAACTATCTAGTTATTAAGCTCTTGAACAATGGTGAATATGTTAGGCAGTTAAACCAGTTACATATACTACATCTAGGAACCTAGTTACAATCAGGACGGGGATTCTATTCTTCAGTTATGCGTCATCTAATAACTTACATTTATGTTTATGATTGTATATGTTACTGGTGTCATTTGTTTTTGTTACTTTTTCTTTTACGTTGTGGTTTTATTCGCGTTACTTTTTGTGAATTTTAGCGCCTAGTTGTCTGGACTTTATCATTGTATTGGCTTTCTTTGATCGGGAATAATTTATTTAATTAAGGTGTTTCAAGGAAACTCCTTTCCACTTACTTATTGTGATGAAATTTACTGCTTTCTACCTACGAAACCGATTGTAAATATAATTTGAGTTACAAAAAAAATTTATCTTGTAAATATGATATACTTATATGTAAATATTTAATCAAATTTTCCGATCTCCATGGCGAAGAGATAAGTATCTCAGCCTTTCATTTTGAAGTTCCGGATTCGAATCCCGGTCACGCATGACATTTTTCATACGCTACAAATTTACATTTCATTTTCTTACGCACAAGCTTCGAAAGCTTATAAGAAGGGTGAATTTTTTTTTGATGATTATTAATCATCCAAAAAAATTCACCCTTCTTAACCGATCGTTTTTTTTTTTATGTTATAATAAAAAAACATAAAAATACCACATTAAATTTCATGATTGTACGTTAAACCGTTCAAGAGGTGTAATGATTATTTATGAATTTATTTCTCACGCTATTTTATAATGTTTTAAAACAGATATGCAAAACTAATGTTAAATTTTAAATTATTCAGTTTTTTATTATAATGTACGTAAGAAAAAATGTATAATAATATATTAAACAGTAGATTAAGTGAAAACCCTATGCATATACATAGTTTATTTTTTTCATTTATTAAAGTAGACTCGACATTTTAGTATCATTAAATTCCTGTTTATATAACAGTTTATTAAAGAATTTAAATTTAATGTGAACTGGAAGAATTTCTCTGTATTACGCCAAATATATCTGGTCTATATTATTATACTTATAGACCAGATAACCTGAATTTTAGATGAAATCCGATTTTCAAATAGAGCATTGCTAGAAATTCTTGAAAAATTATTTATAATAAAATTAATTTTATTTTATATCGTACGCAAAGGTACTGCATTTTTGTGTTCTAAAAAATAACGTCTTCTATCAGTATAATTTAATTATTTATATATGAATACTTACCGAACCCGGATCTATATGATACTTTTAAATTAGTACTAAGATAAATGTAGCATGAGAAGTCTGCACTAAAACTTGGATCTTGTAATTCATTCTGTCTCTTAGCTCGATCATTTATTTTTTGCGTGCCTTTGAAAGTCGTTTGACTGCCTTGAAACAGCAATAAATTTTTAATAAAAAAATAATAATACACCTCTAATAGTCGTGTTTCTTTTATAACTGAGATTTTCTGTTCTTAAATTGTTCGTAATGGCAAAGTCATCTGATTTTTCCAGCTGTCTATCCGGTTTCTGTTAAATTGGATAACATATTATCTAAGAATCTAGCTCTATAAACTGTTAACAATATTAGACGGCGTCAGGTTTATTTATTTAATTATCTGTAATAGTTTATGTAGGCCTAAAATCCAGCTGTTTTATTTATTTAATGCGTTTAGATAAACTAGAATATACAATAAGAATAAGATACTGAAAAAGTTTTTATTAGAATTCATATTACATTGTACAATATTCTAATATGAATGCGTATTAGAATACATAAAAGTATTTATAAAATTATATAGAAAAAGTTATTCCGTAATGTTTTTAACCCTTTTTTTTGTAAATTATACAAATTATTAAACCAGTTATGGTTTGGTAATCAATATTATCAGTTTCAGATTAATATTCCTTGGGAGACAGTTCCATTAATTTAGATCCAATGTCAAAATTATTCAATTAGCTTATATCCTGTGGTACTGCAAAACTGTTATTGTTATAACTGACGTGCAAAAATTTAACATCATTGGCCTAACTGACACATTCTTGCCTTCGACGTTATCAATATCTTAAAACTTCTTATTGGTTAATAAGAATTATTTATACGGTATTTCCAGTATTTCCAATGCTAAATTTTTTTAATTTCTTTAAACATTTTAAGCAGATTACCCATTCAGTTAGACTTTTTTGTTATAATTGTCAAGAGTAATAATTCTTATGTTTTGTATTACAGAGTTATTGACTCTTTTGAAGATTACGTCGGTGGGACAACTTCTTCAAATTACAATACTTTGTACGGTAAGATAAAGTTGGAAACACCAAAGAAAAAATTTAAAGAATCACAGGTTCTATAAATTTTGTTTTTATTTTAAGGGAAGATTAGGAACCCAGGTACTTAAGTCATTACATTTATATTGCAGTAAACTAAATTGAAAAATTCTCAGAAATAGCCGCCAGTCACTCTATGTACGCACTAACTTCATAGATTCTCCCTCGGTATATCCAAAACTAAGAAAGATGGTATCAAAGATAAGCAAGCTAGGTAAATAAAGAGAAACCTCATTATGAGATAAACAATCTTAACTAAAGAAAAGAAAAATGGGAGAGTAATTACCTCTTCTGGAATACCTCGAAAGATGACAAGAAGCTTCACCCAAGTGGGAGCAGTACATTAATCAATAAAACATAAAGCAACTTGTAATATTTACTTTAAAAAAAAGAGAAGAATTATGTTTTCTTTCTGTATTTATAACCAGGCGTAACTTTGATAGAAAAATTTTTATTTAATGCACAAGGTAAAAACAAAAATTATATGAATCTTGACGTTAAGAAACAGTATGTATATTTTAGTCCAGTTATTAAATCTAATGGCCTAAGAATATTGATATTTTTAAAATATCTATTATCAAAAATGTTTCTCGAAAACTTGTTTCAAACGTAATTTTTTTTTAATAAATTTAACATTTTTCTTAATCTCTTTTAGTTATTAATTTTCCAAGAAGTAGAACCAATAATTCTCATCTTTTTCATGTTTCTAGTCAATAATTGAATGGTTTGTCGATAATTATTTCAACGAAAAGTCCGTGGTCATTTTCCTTTTAGACTATTTGTAAGAAATAGATGGAGTGATCGATGTGTAAATCAACCAAAAAAATGGTTCCTATTTACCCAGCCCAACTTTCATTCCTTTTCTACAGAAAATTTCCTTTTATAGCCGTAGGAAGTCTACTACAACCTGTCTACCTGCTACTTTTTTACTGAAATACCCTTAATTAAAAGTAGCTTCATATCGATTGAGGTATATCTTGACATGTAGCGAACTGCTAGACAATGTAATATATGATCTACAAACCTGAGTAAACATTAACTTCAACGTGTTTAGCAAAATAAGACATTGCCTAGAAAGTTTAGCTTGCCAACCCTAACTAATATTTCACACTAAAGTGCTGGTTTGCTAAAGTACTGTGCTCATAGAATAGAAAATTAAATTATTTTTAGTTACAGATAAGTGTTTATTATTCAATTCCCTTTTCTTATTTTTGATGAATTCAGCTTCTTGAGTAAACATTTGCAAGTAATTTTTATAACTAAATATTCCTTTCAAAATTATATCCAAACACCTTGTAATTGGGTAACCTCAATATTCTCAATATTCAAAGTAAAATGGATGTCTTTACTGAATCAAAATACTATGTACATGGTATATTTTTTAATTAAATCTCAGGTACCATTCCTCTAAAATTTTTCCGACCTCATTTGCACGAAACAACATGATTTCTATCATAAAATTATCATTGCTGTCAATATATCATCAGAAAAGGTGATGATACATTGGTTGATTAGTTTGAAAACAAACTTCTTTCAAACTACAGAGAAGTAAAATCCCAGAAATTCAACAAACAGAATAATCCAAAACAAACGGCCAGTCATTGGTGATAAGCCTTAGTGAAAAACTGTAGAGTAGTAAAACTATCATTTTCAAGATTGTTTCTCCAAACTTAAAAAAACCATTATACTATCTAAATTTCCACCAATACGCACCCTAATCTTGAAATTTACAGAATTATTATAGGTCACCACGTGCTAGAGGCATCCAGATAAATTTCCGAAATGTACCATTAGTGTCTGTCCTTACCTCTGTGAGTACATTAGTAGCAGCTCGTTCTGTTCCACGGCCTGGGCCTAAACCTTATAAAACTGTATTTACTGGGGTTACTTATAAAACTGTATTTATGATACTTTCTGATTTTTATTATAGATTTAAACATCTCATTTTCAAATATTTTACTGGCTATTGATAGAAGCATTAGTGGTCTTCTTTTCTTTTTTTCTGTTTAGCCTCCGGAACCATCGTAAGGTATTACTTCAGAGGGTAATATGCATTAATGTAAATGAAATGTAGTCTTGTATAGTCTCAGATCTACCATTCTTGAGATGTGTGGTTAATTGAAACCCAACCACCAAAGAACACCGGTATCCACGACCTAGTTTTCAAATCTGTATAAAAGTAAGCCTTTACTAGGATTTGAAAATTAGAACTCGACTTCGAAATCAGCTGATTTGCAAGAACGAGTTAACCACTAGACTGCCCGGTGGACAGCTTAGTTAGTGGTCATTGATAAATAATATCATGTTCTGATACAAAGAAAGGATCTTACTCAATAATCCCTTAAATCGTTTAACAGATTAATAAAACATTCAACGCAAGCGCACCCCATATCAGTACAGTTCTGTATGGTGCTTACAATAAACCATATAAGTTATTTTGTATCTTCTTCTCGTACTCTTTTGTATATTTTCAGTCAATGCTTTCTCAGTAGACAGTTGTCTCACGAAGAAAGTGCTACTTATATAATTGCAATTCATATGGAGTACTTGAATTATAACAGGTACCAAACAGAATTAATTTCTTTAGTTGGAATAATATTCATTATTCAACCTCTTCCTGTAGGCAGCAGAACAATAATGTCAATTGTAGATTAAATTTTGTTTGCATTTTATTGAACTTCACATTTTGATGCGAAATAGTACGTTTAGCTCAGTAAATAAGTCAACGGGAAATCACTTTATTTCTCAAATGGGGAAATCATATATTTCTCCCCTGAGGTAATGTAACCCATGAGAACGCCTCATTCTCATGAGTATCATGTTACAAAAAACTGCCATTTGACAGAGACAGTACAGATTATACTATAAAAATTTAGTTATTTGTGATATTAAATTGAAATATTTACATATTTTGACCTCTAAGTCTCGTTAGAGAGCATCAGTATGTACTTGCTGTAGCATTTACTACATTAGATTCCAGGTTTTCATTCTTGAATTGTAATATCCAGACTGCTTATCAGAACCAGCTGGATTTTTTTGTATATATTTAAAATTCGATGGAATAAATTCTAGGAGGATAAATATGTGAAAAATCTTTGTCAGGGTTTTATAAAACCCTCAGAGGTAGGTTTTAATAAATTAGTGATTCTATACCGTTTTTTTCCTGTTTAGCCTCCAGGAATTACCGTTCAGCTATTACTTCAGAGGATGAATGAGGATGATATGTATGAGGGTAAATGAACTGTATTCTTGTACAGTCTCAGTTCGACCATTCCTGAGATGTATGGTTAATTGAAATCCAACCACCAATGAATACCGGAATCCACGATCTAGTATTCAAATCCGTATATTAATAACTGTCATTACTAGGACTTCAGCCTGGAACTCTCAACTTCCAAATCAACTGATTTGGGAAGACGCGTTCACCACTAGACCAACACGGTGGGTCAGTGATTCTATACCTGATTCATCAGAATCCAACGAAAAAATACTATTTCAAGATTCAGTTCCAACATTTTTATTTTAATAATCTACTTTGATACGGTGTATCAGCCCTTCATAACACAACAAAACAAAATAAAAAATATATATATATATTTAATTCTTTTAAATATTATCCATTATTATCTAAATTAAAATATTCTGAATTATTTTTACATTTAAACTATTGTAACAATTTTTATATTTTTTTAAAAATGAATCTTTATTCGAAATATGTAATCATTATTTCATGGAAGTGAATTTCCGAGTTCATATTTTTTTTATAATTACTTCGTGAAACATATCATTTTATGTTTCTATTTTTATTTTGTTTCTTTTCAACCACAAATTATTGTCTCGTCTTGTGTTTTAGTCACTGGTTACGTTGATCGTAGAATACGATAGTTAGTTCCCTCATTGTTAGTGATGCTTGGTTTTGTTGCATCCATTTCCGTTACTGGACCGTTTTGCATGTCATCAGTTACAGCAATGTAATTATAACTAATTATGTTGTATATGGTAAGGTCATACTACTACTAACCTTTTACAAGGCAATGACTCATAATTAACTTTATTTTTATGCGATTCTCTTTACTAAAATACTAGTTTATATTATGCTATAAACAAAATATTTTATTTATAATTTTGAAGAAAAAATACTCAATCTAAAGGTAACAGTCGTGCTATGTAATTTTAGAACATAAATTTTTACGTATTTATTCTGTCAATTTAAAAAATAGGACTATTAATAATTTAATAATAAAATTTATTTAAGAGTTATTTTAATAAAAACTTCCATTATTAGGTGGCTTTGCTCAGCAGTCAATTTTTATATATATATATATATATATATATATATATATATATATATATATATATATATATTTAGGAATGTATCGGTTTTTAATTTAATTTTCAACCGTTTTGATTGGCGTATCATTATCAATATTAAATTCTACAATCATAGTATATGGAAAATTTTCAAGAAAATCAGTTTTCATTACATAAGAAATAATTTGAAAATTGAAAATTTCGCTTGGTGAAAACTATATATACCTATATACGAGTATATTTATGTAAACGTATATAAATAAGGAACAGGATATAGAAGACTAGGTGATAGAAAGATGATTTCTAGATACAGTTATCTGAATATTAAAACAATAGAAGTGAGAAGCATGGTAAAGAGTTGGAGCGGTATGACTAGCCAGCATGAAATTAAATGGATAAGTCACTCAAAAGTCGTAATAGTATGTTTTCAGTCTGGATAAAGATATCCGATTTATTGAGATGTTGTAGATGGAATGATTCCTATTAGAGGATAGATCGCTCCTTTTCATTATCTATCTTCTTCCTTTATCCTCGATACCATTTTCCTCGTTGTTGTTCTGTGGTTTTTATCTGTATGTCCATTTGATGTGAGAATTATTAAGTTACTATAGTCTTGATAATTTCTGAGTACGGGTTTATCTGTGGTCCTGTCCGGGAACTACTGTATCTAACTGCCTAACCCGAGATTAAGATTTATCAGGTAAAGCTAAGCCAATAATCCCTTTTTATACAAACACGTCCACAGAGCAGTCCATTTAAACGTTATGAGATTCGATGTAATAAAATATAACTGATATGTATTTATGTACTTTGTACAAATATGTATAAACAGAGTGCATCATGAAGTTCTCCCAAGACTTTCATAACCTATTCTGCTCGTGAAAATACACCCCGGTGAAATGAGTTAGTACTGAAATTTTTAGGACGTTAAGGGGCAGAATTAGTGATTTCTTTTGGGTTTTTACCTAAAAAATCTTATTAAATTTGATCAAAGAACCGTACCTGCAATAGGTATGAGAAATCTCGAATGAAAACCAATAAATTGGGGTAAAAAACCCTATTTTTTTATGTTTGACATACAATAACTTTGTTAAACGGGCAATATATACATAAAACTTTTAAACAAAACTTGTTTATAATTTAATTCTAATCAAAATGGTTTAAAATAAGTTGAATAAAACTAAGGAAATTTAGGAAATTTCGAATTTTATTTAGAAACATTGCATTAATATATTTGTCAGTAAAGTACTTATTTAATGTAAACAAAACCCAAATTCTTTTTTGGTGATGTAAAAATTTTATAAAAACGAAATTTACTGTTAAAAATTGCTGTTTAAAAAAGTTTTTAATAAAATGGAACTACACATTAATTGTAAAATAAAAATTACTTAAATAATTTGTTATTAATCACACACACACACACACACACACACACACACATATATACATACACATACACACACACACACACACACACACATCATCATCATCATTATTATTATTTATGACGAAATCTATACGCGCGCGTGTGTAAAGTATTTAATGGTGCGAAGGACCTTAGTGGAAGCTATGTTCCGATGTCCATAGGACTGAAATATCATTGTACCTCAATGTCGTTTGTCCTGCCACTTTTCATCCAAAATTTCTTTTTTCTCTGCATGTGTATCACGATGTGAACTAGAAAGGTGAAACCAACCTCTTTCAAATGTCGTGTTACAATGTAATATCTATGAATCGAAACAAATAACAGATCCGTCCTTAGCGTTGGTGTTGATGCATCCATTATTTTTCCCAATATATATCAGAATATTTGTAGGAAGAAGGTTGCTTGTCTGTAAATTTCAACAAATATATTTCCACTGTTATAGAAACAGACCCCCAGCGTAATTTTACTTCTTTATAAACATGCTTTCGCCCATCTTACAGTTCAGTAAAGATTTTACGTAAAACGAAATAGTGTTCAACAACGTAACAATTTAGCCGGTAACGTATTCAGCTACTAATGCGTAAATATTGTAAGGTTTTTAAACAATTAACTGTCGCGTAAACGTTTTTAGTAAACTAAGTGATCCTTCGTTAATGTATATATAATATTTTTACTAATTGATATCATTATAATTATGTTTTTGGATTTATTTTAGAAGTATCAGTTTACTGTATTCTGAGCGAGATAAGTAAAAAAATACTCGTCAATATCAAGATATTTGTAAAGCTTTTGGTCAAAAGTTTACAGTCATTTCTTAGTAATGTTTCAGATCTTACGGAAGCTAAAAAACTAACAATGTAAATTCTTATTCATATTATTTCCAAAATAAAATTGTGTCAAGGAACTTGCTTTCACTTAAATGGAGGAACACTCTTAGAAATTATAAGTCCCAGTGTGACACAACCCACTGTGACCGGATTAACTGATCCCAGTTTGACTGGGACTGATATGACCCAGTTTATTCGTTGAACTGTTTTTGTTAATTTAATAGATTCATGCTGAAAATTTTGTTGAAATCAGTTTTTGAAGTTTTTCAAAACAAAATTTTAAACGAAATTTCTTTAGCTCATGTTATACAAATTTGATACGTTAAGAAAAATAGAAAATCACTGAAGAAAAAACACTAGTTAAATTAGCTGTAGATGTACTATGTAGGTATTTACCTAAAATTTTATAAGTTAATTAAAACGGTATTTCTTATCTTTCATCATAACGTCTTTGTTCCAACATTGTTAACACGACGATCACGTAAAACAGTAAATATATTTTATAAACTAGTTTTAGTTTTAAGATAGACAATATCCTTTTTTAGAGAAAAATTAATAGAACGCAACAGCTTTTTGCTAGTGATATAAAAGGAACTGTAAGATGTCGGAAATTTAGTATTGCTTTGATTTATAGCGGAGTTCGAATATAGATATGTTTTTATTAACTGGGAGTAGAACTTTTATTAAGTTGATATTCTGAATCATTAATAGTGAGTTTTATCAAATTAGAGTCATGAAAAATCTGTTAATGTTTGTAGGTGTTCGTACTTAAACTCTTTTGTTCATAACAAAACATTCCTTGTACTAAATGAATATTCACTTGAATCTTGAATCCATTGTACTGTAGCAAAGCCCTAAAGGCAGAAATAGGAGGTAAGAACAATTGTTGAGTTCAAGAATAAATAACAATAAATCAGGATTAACAATCACTATTATAGTTTTTTTTTTAATATAAAGTAACTGTAAATAATAAAATAACTAATTAAATGGATAATAAAATTATATAACGTATTAAGAAAAATTAATTATTAAATTTGAAATATTTGGACTAAAAGTTAATAATGAAAAAAGATGATGAAACCAAAACAATTAAACCAAGGTAATACGAGTGCATTAATACTAGTAGTACAGTTACTTATAATCCAATTTAATAATTTAAATATAATCTTCTTATATCACTAAACTTAATTAGATACATATATAGTAAACAAAGAAAATGAAAAGCAATGCAATTCTACAAATTAGCAAAATACACCAATCCAAATTTTTACCGACTTTAAAAAAAAAAACAAAAAAACGGTATTACTTTCGTTCGCACAGAGGGATTGAGGGGTGAAATTGAATTTTCTTTACATTTTGAGATGTGAGGAGTACGAAAATACCATTCACTTAAAATGTAATATTCTCATATATATATATATATATATATATATATATATACTAGGGGGCTGTACCTCTTCGCCGCAAAGCAGCAGACCTCATTAGGTTTGACTTGATTATCCGAGTGTTATAAGCCACTGCCCGTCCCAGTAGAGCAGTTAGGTCTCGACTTATTGCAATTTTCTTATTTCAGAATTTTTCTTATCATTTTATACGTAATACAGGGAGCATATATAGGATTACGCATAAAATTTGTGGCTCAAAAATCTCCAAAACTATTACATCAATTTCAGTGAAATTTACTTATGCTGTAGTAGTGTATCTATGTTGTGCATGTGAAAATTTGACGAAGATTGGTTGAGTCGTTCTTCAGTTACCCTCAACTTAAGGTCGACAACAGAGACCTTATGTTGACTGTGCAGTGGTGTATTTTTCATACGCGAATATGCAGTGAGTCATAGTGGCGAGTGAGTTTATTAAACTTGATCCTAGTGTGTAGGGTCTACTCTTTAATCCAACGTACGTAATGCGTTTTTGGCTGCACAGTAGTGAGAGCGCCAGAAACGAAAGTCTTTTTGTGTAAAACTACGTAAAAAATCTTTTTATATGTTAAAATTCAGATATTAAGTTAACCAATCTGAATTTAAATTTATTCAGAACTCACAATTTCATCATTAATATAAGTAATATTATTTTTAAATGTAAATAAATTAGATAATTTCTTTTTATTAATCCTTGTCAACGCGACTTTGTTATAAATATTCAAATAAATTATCTAGGCTACGTAAAGATTATAAAAAAAATTAGAATTTGTGAAAATAATTAATGTTAATTACTAACTTGTATTATTAGGTATAAATAGAGTGACTTTGGCCTGATTCAAACCGATTAAGTTATTAATACGGTTCAAAAGATTTCATTTTCAAAAAAAAGTTAGTTAAGGCTGAAATAAATTTATTTTCATAACTCCATAATAGTTTTTATTTAAAGAATTATTTACAAATTCATTGAAAATATTTCCTGTAGTTAGCAGTGCAATCAAACATAATTAAAAAGAAATGTAACATGATGTTCATTTACCCCGAAGCGAAGAAATATTACGAATAGCGGTAAATTATTGAAGAAGATTCGTTTTTAAAATAAGAGAGACTAGAATAGACGATAAGACATCACGTTCAATTTACTCCAAACGGCATATTTTAATACTGTAAAAACTACTAAACCGTATGTAGAACGTTTTACTGCATGTACAATGAATGACATTTTAATTAAATATTTAATATAAATTAAATATTTTAATTTAATATTAATTAAATATTATGATAATTTTTTTTGTAAATATTAACGGAACTTTGAACGATAACCGATAGTAAATAATAAGTTCAGTTTCACAGAATTAATTTCTCATTATTTTTCTCATATATTGTCAATTTCGATAATTATTGAACTTATTTATTCTTCTAGTCCAGATCTGACTGAACGGTCAGTTACTACTAAGTTATTAACTTCTAGAAATCGGTCAGGTTTTCTTTAATAAATCCTGAGCATATTATCAATGGCTTCTTACTATCTGGAGGAAAAGCAAATTCACGCAAAATCGTTTATCAGTAAAGTATTGCTCACATCTTGAGGAAGGATAGTCCGATTCCCCAGACAATGCCCGTGATCACTGTCTGGAGGTGTTTTAACATTCTTGTTTGGATGTGTGAAACGATTGTATCTCTCGGTTGTTCAGTAGATACAAATATTTTCTTTTTTACTATCTATCTCTTTCCTTTTTTGAATCCTTTTTCCCTCAGATATTCTGTAATATCCGTTTAAATCGGTGGATCTGTGGTAGAGATCTGAGGAACTGTAGAGCTGCTGCGCTCTTTTTTTTAGTTCGGGCTATCCGGTGGCTGTACAATAAGCTATTTAAAATTGCGTTTATTTTTTTTGTTTTTTGTTTTTTTTAGCTCATCAACTGGAACGAAATGAGTACTTTAAGTTAGTTCCCTGTAGTAATTTTTTTGTTCTGTTTTTTCTTCTTTGATTTATATTGTTTTATATTTTAATAATGATCTCGTCAAGATTATTTTACCGTGTTCTTTCAATAAGTGCTTTCTAACAAGACAAAACATGAATGCTTTTATTTTTGAAAATGGTAAGTGACTTACACAAGTTATTAATTAGCATGGTATTCAAGATATTAAAATTGGAAATCATCATTATTTAAAGTGTTGAAATATCTCTTCTAAAAATGCTGCAATACGTTTAAACGCCATTAATCAGTTTATTTCTCTTTGAACATACCAAAGGCCGTTAACCCGTTATTAAGCAGTCGTATTTTCGACCATTTATTATAATCTGTACGATCCTTTCAACACATTGCTTTCCATACTCCCGTATTGTATGTTAAAAAATTCGTTTAATGCAGTTAAACTATTTACTTTAATATAGTAAGTTCGGAAAGTTGCTGTGTACTGGAATTATGAAAGTGTAGTGACGAAACATTCTTAACTATTACTTTCTATTTTTATTTCATTATTTTATAGAAACGGATATTACAACAACTGGAATAGTTTATAAAAGGTGTTGAGAATAATGTCCACCTACATCAATACAACACTGCATACGTTTCAGTATGTTTTCAAACATTTTAAATTATAATGTTATAATTATTATAATGTTTTTAACTTTTTTTTTTTATTATCAGTACTTTCTTTTGGGATTTTTTCGAGGAAAATTTTCCTTTTTTTACATGTACCAAACAGATAAATATAATATTTACTTATATTTTGACCGGTTTTTTTAGATGGGCTATTCGAAATCGTACCTTAAATTGTAAATTACAAATTAACCATAATCAGTCAGGTTTCTTTCAAAGCTAACTTTATTTATAGACATTCTTCAGCAGGCGTGTCTTCTAATCAAACAAATACTATTCACACCTATTTAATAAGTAGTTCTAGAATATTTTTGTTATGATTGTTTTAATTACTCGCATTTATGCAATTGATCTTCAGTTATTTAAACTTTACTTTTTGCTTGCGTTTGATTTATTTTCATTAACCTTTCCAATATAACAAATCTATATATAAATTGATACATAATACATCTTTTTTATGTCAATCCGTTTCTTGTTTCGACAAAAAAGATTAAATATTTAGTATGATGCTGTTTGTTAGGATGGTACTTGATTCCAAAATAAATTACTTTTTCCGGTGCTATTTATGAGTAGTGTGTTTGTCTTCCATCCGGAAGTTTTTGAGTATGAATTTCGGCTAGGGTGGATATCATCGCAAAGTAAAAGATTGATTTCTCGTCACAAAAAAAAGAGAATAAAAGAAAAAGTTAGAGGACATCAACCTGTAGCTGTTTTAAGAGATTAGATAAGTAAATAGTTTTATTACGATAACTGCAATCTCCTTTAAAAAAAATTGAGTAAATTTAATATTCTACGCAAATTATCTAATTAGCTTAAGTCATATTTTAACAGAATAAATTACTTCAA
This sequence comes from Lycorma delicatula, assembly GCF_047948215.1. Lineage (NCBI taxonomy): Eukaryota > Metazoa > Arthropoda > Insecta > Hemiptera > Fulgoridae > Lycorma > Lycorma delicatula. Next base: position 112,962,570 of record NC_134456.1, read on the forward strand.
ACTTCGTCTAAATTTTATGTCTTCCGTGATTTTAAATCCTAATACGAATAAGTGATTGAAAATTGACAGACAATGTTTCTTGTTTACATTATGCCTGACCGGCTTCAGCTTCGGGAGGATTCCGCACAGAAATATCACTTTTACAAAGTAACAAAACCACAGAATCGTGGTTCAGAATGATTGTTTCTACTACATGAGAATCGAATCTTTTACTTCCCTAATTTTAGTACGGTGCTTTACCGCGGAGTTGCCTGACTGCATTGTGTGTCTGTAGGTATTTGTGCACTTTTTAAAAGTGTAAAATATATATTAATACAAGGCGTTTTTAAAAATGCATTATCTAAAAAATAAATTATTTACATAAAAATAAATTTACAATAATATTATATTAAACGTTTCATAGAAATAAATAAAAATAATAATATTATTATTATTATTATTATTATTATGATTTTGAAAAAAGTAATTACAACCTTAGTTGTAATTAAAAATAATAATAAATTATTATTATTAATTACAGCTAAGGTGATAGATATTACAATAAATACAAGCGATTTCCAAGATGATTTATTTAAAATTGGGCATGAGTAATTTAAAAAATAAAAGGGTAAAAAACTACTGTTCACAGAGATGAGTTTCCTACAATTCACAAGAGCATCTTGAATATGTTAGGAATTATGTACCAATTAGTAATTAAGGAATATAGTTAGGAATTTAGTACCAATTATTAATGAACTATAACAAGAATGGTGATAGGTGAGTTTTATATGTACTTTACCACTGTAAAAGTGGTACTTTTGCCCCATCTTCATTACTTTTTGATAATACTTCTTTTGTTAGTATTTTATTTCTTTTTAAAATTACCTTCACTACTTTTGATATATTCTAGGAGACATAAACTTTTTTCTTTTTTTTTTTTTGAAAGCTCACTTACCTAAAGATTTGTTATCTTTCTATTGAAAAAAATACAAAAAAAAGAATATCATTTGAAGTCCAAAAATAAAAAGAGCCTATTAAAATTATTAAATAATTAATATTAAATATTGCTTAAAGTAGTCCTTTCTATAAAAAAACAATGCATTATTTACACTCAGAAGGAGAAAACTTAGAATTAAAAAAAGACTAGAAAACAAAATTTTCATTTTTGGGTATTAAAATTTTCGTCTGGTAGTCACATTACGTACATACCTAACTGGAAAAAAGTTAAAAATAATGTTTAAAACTTGTGGTCGCACAGCTATTTCCTTCGATTTTTCTCTTCTTTTTTATAACAAATATTGTCAAGTTATTCTCTTTCTTTAAATGTATAAACATAATTCTTTAGATATTGTAGAATGACAGGCTTTTCATACCCGGTTCTTGTTGATGTTAGTTTAAACGTAAAATTTTTGATCGGAAAATAGCGCTACATTCTTGGCTGAAAATCTATTTTCACGTTATATCAATTCTACATGGGTTATATCAAAAGTAAAAAGTTTTTACTATATCAATAGTAAAATGTTATATCAACTTTTTACTATTGACCGGTGGATGGCAAGACCCGTTTGAGTAGATAACCCCCTGGGTAGTGCTTTGCTTTGTTGTGAATCCGCTCCGGGGGGTAGGGTGAAAAAAAAGACTTTTTACTATTAATTTTTTTATTGCGTATAAATATATACATTTTAAGGTTCTTAATAAGCACTGACAGATTTACGAATGATTTATGAATTAAGTTATTGTATATGAGGTGCATATTTTTATTGAAAAATTAATCGTTCACTATTTGCTTTGTATAAAAGAGGTTATTCTAACCTCTAAAAGGGGTAAAGCCTACCGTTCAAAGAGATGAGATTCCTGCAATTTGCAAGGATATGTTGAATATGTACTTTAGGAATTATGTTATAAAATATAAGGTTTTTCAGACTACGATTAAAACCGCATATCATTAAAAAGAAACATATCTTTACTCACAATAAATAACTTTTATAGCCTTTCCAACAACCGACAAAGAAAAGCGAATAACAAGTTTAAATATATATATATATATATATATATATATATATATATATATATGTGTGTGTGTGTGTGTGTGTGTGTGTGTGTGTGTGTGTGTGTGTGTGTGTGTGTGTGTGTGTGTGTGTGTGTGTGTGTGTTGTATAAACTTTTGAGCTGACGATGGTTTTCGGGTCTGGGGATGTGAAACGCGAAGATATATAAAAATTTCCTGGAAGTCGAATGATAGTATCCATTACAATAGGTAGCTTTCTTATGAAATCTACTTAAAAAACCCACACTGCGTACTCAACGAATTTTTAATCATTTTTAGTAGTTGTAACAGTTTAACAAGTAGTAACTTAAAATACAGTTTTATCCTTAAATAAACCAAATATTTCAACTTTTTGTCACAAAATAAATGAGATAAAACTATAATATCGAATAAATAACAAAACTACGAAACAATCAACATAACCCACTTTTTAATTTTTTGTAAAGTTTAATTTTCTTTCATTACTATCAATATACTAATCATATTTATCCTATATCTCGATAAATTACCATAAATTTATATACCCTGATTAACTAAATATTTGTAATATTAATTAAAAAAATTACGGTTTCTATATATTACTCGTATATATATTATTAATATTCTTTAATTATGTATATATACTTTATAAAAAAAATTAATGTCTTTATCAGTTTTATTAAAGAGTGTATTTACTTTATTTCTGGTACATAATTCACATTTCAAAATGAATTCAATGATTTTCATATTCATGCAGGATATAAAAACTCGCAACAAAAGAAAACAAGAAATGATTGTTCACCTTATTTGTATATACTTTTCTGTCGCGTTCACTCTTTCTTTCTCTCTCTTTTTCTCCTTCGTGGGCGCGTGTTTATCAGTTAGTATTCATACTTCAAAACTACAGTTCACAAACACAAAATATCATTGAAAATAAAATAAATTGTTGAAAGAAAGCGGAATAAACCACATATGTAGGTGCTTTTCATCTTACTAACAGAGATTTATCAGCATATTTCTTTTTGTTGCAGATATTTTATTGCTGAATTACAGTTACGTTACAACTACAAAACACATTCCCATTCCCTGTTCTCTTGATGATCGTTACACGTGAACGGTTTAAAATCATGTGTTGACTTTATTTCATGTCTGATGCAAATTAAATAAGACATTCTCTACGTCAATACATAAAACATGTTCTCTTAATGATTTAAGGAAAGTTCTTTATGATTATTACTTGACTTACATCCGTTTTATGTATTTATTTGTTTATTATTATATATCATATATTATTATTTAGTATTTATTATACGTGTAATGATAAGTTATTAAAAATTTATTCATTTATTAAGAAGGCAAGCATAAATTGCATCGAGTTACTTTTTCTTTGAGGACTTCTGTTATTACTATAAATTCTTTCGACATAGTTTTTACCTTGATGTCTGTTAAAAACGAAATACTACCATAAGAATGTATGTAGTGTGATTAGAATTTACCTAGAACAGAATTAGCGCGTATATAACGACAAAACTTCTAGATCCACAAGGATGTCGGTAAAGGAAATTAAGTAGACCATAGAAATTGGTAATTTCCTGCGGTTTATTTAACTTAATGTACATACATTTAGTTTTATATATATATATATATATATATATATATATATATATATATATATATATTATATATATTTCTGTATTAATATGTTGTACAAACAGACCATAAAATGTTCATTATTTTATGAATAAGACTAGTTTTTAACTAGTTAAGATCTCCTTAATTTCTATCAATCCATTATTCAGATAAACGATAATATTTTTTCTTAGCCAATAAGACTAAAATATCAGACCGGAAAATGAAATTATAACTCATTAAATGTCTAAATAAATACTTTTTCTACTCAAAATGCAAGATTATACTAACTGCAGAAACGGTAACTTACTTTTAATATGAAGACTTTTTTTTTTTTTTTTTTTTTTTTTTTTTTAATACGAATATGTGGGCATCAACTTTTAAGGTCAGTAGCCCTTGTCACATTGTTTAAAAGAAAAGAAATCTCACTAATAGGATCGTAGATGAAAGACTGTTTAGAGCCCTGAATTTAATAAAGTACAAAATTAAACTTATTATTAAAACCATTTCAATAATAAACATAAATTTTTAAACAATACCAAACAAGAAACCTTATGGTCAGATGTAAAGGGCTTCAAATAGGCCCTTTTGAATCACCCGTTTTGAATTCCTTTCACATAGGCCGGTTTGATTTGCAGTCAAACACAACACAAATCTTTACTTTATTAACGGCGTACTACTACAAACGGGCTAGAGATCTGCTGACAATACATTGTACACTCTTTAAATAGATGTTTAACATTGAACGGTTTATCGCATATTCTACACATTGATCTTTCTTCGTCCATAAGCATATATGAATTCCTTATTCGTATAAGACCGATTTTCAGTTTTGTCGAGTCATTTCTTCCCGGTGAATTAGTTCATATCTCTCTTCCATTTAAATGGAGTAATTTTGATTGAATTTAATTTGGTATTTAATTTTCTCCATTTTTTCCTCCAATCTTTCTGACCATGTTAGACAATTTTTGACGTCTGCCACTCGAATTGGGAGTATACCCGTATTATTGCTATTTATTGTCATTCTGACGACTTCATCTGCTTTTCATCACCTGAGATACCAGCAAGCTCTGGTGTTCACATAAATACAGAATGCTGTACCATTCTATATAATATATATATATATATAAAACGAACAGGATATTTGCAACAGGAACATCCTTAACGTTTTTGTTCCTAATAGCAGTTAAAGTGCTTAAAGAATCGAAACATATAAGCGCTCTCTCTCTCAGAAATATTTTGTGAAGCGAAAAGCTTTGTAAAAAATGAGTTCACCGTACAAACACTATCTGGCAGTATCCAAGAATGAGCTTCAGCATTAACGTATGAAGCACATAAAACACCGTGTTCAGTTTTGGAATTGTTAGCATAAATTGTCGTATATCCTTCACAGCAACAGAGGATTGAATAAAATTCTTGTTAATGATCACTACTGGTTTCTCTTTTATTTCCATAAGAGATATAATCTTACTGTAAAATTTACTAAATGTCATGATGATATTTCTCTTGCAGAAATTGCTAGTGTCAGGGAAACCAATTTTGTATTTAATTGCTACCTCGCGGTACCGTATTCCGGATGGTCTGGAGTAGGTAACGTGGTGTTTATAGAAATCAGCCAATGGATTATTATTAAAAGTTTTATAATTTATGTGGGTAAAATAGGTCCACATTCTTGCTGCATATCTTAAGAGTAGAATCTCTCTTCTGTAATTTAATGGCATTATGCCCGCTTCAGGCATCAGACTAGTCGCTGGGTTTCTTCGGAAAGCACTGTAGCATACCTAATTCCATTAAAGTGCGTCACGTTTCTTAGAGAGTACTTTCTATCGGACAAATATGCGAGACATCTGTAATCGAGCTTCGATTGAACCAATGCTTTATACTAAAGTAAAGTCCTCTTTATACTAAAGTCCTCTTTATCTGAGCCCCAGTTGATGCTTTATAAGCATTTAATAATATTGAGGCTTTTTTCCATCTAAACACTCAAATCCTGTATGTGTAGTCTCCAAGTAAGGAATTTATCTAATAATAGATCCAAAAAGCGTATGCTATATTTTTTTACTGAATTAAATGTCTATCAATAGTTAAAAGAGGACTAAGATGTGGATTTATCTTCCTACAGAAGTGTACACACACGTTTTCTCAAGTGAAAATTTGAATCCATTATTACTTGTGACTATATTGAGAGCGTCTATCGCTCGTTGAAATATTGAGATTTAAATTTCACTATATTGTTATTAGTATATACGATTGTCAGATCATCAACGTAAACGCGTTTGTTGATATTTCTTGGAATGGCTAATATCAGTTTAACGGCGATCGTGAACAAAGTAATATACAACTGCGAGCCTTATGATATGCCATTTTCTGATTTCTTTCTGATGAGTATTCATTATAAACCCGTACTTGAAAAGTAAGGTCGTTCATTTAGTTACCAAGAAATAATGATAAATTGCCAGGAATGCCTCACTCATGAAGTTGAAACATTATTTCATGAGTTCGTCATATCAAAAGCCTTCTACAGATCGAAGATGACTTCAACACGGTGTTTCTTCGTGATGAAATTTTTTTATGTGGTATTTTTTTAATTTATCATTTGATCAGTAGTCGAGTAGTATCGTTGAAATCTTGTTTCTGCGAGGATGCGAGTTCTTCTTCAGCGCTCACTCAAGTTGGTCTGTTGTAAAAGGTACGAAAGATTCATTTCTGTTCCAAAATTTAAGTGTCCTTCAAATTCTGTTTATCAATTCTTGTAATAACCATCAAAATTTACCGTTTTACTGATACCTTCTAATCGATTGGGTAATAATTCAGTACTTTCGCATGGTGAATCTATTATATCGTATTCAGATTGAAAGCCAGATATGGAAGTAGAGTTTTTACGTCCACAAAAGGCCTTCCTCCCAAATCCTTCTTCCAAACATTTTTTGCAGTCATATTTTTGCTAATGAATGTGTCGTATTGTTGCCAAGATCTTTTTTTAAGTCTATTATAAGTCTTTTTGCGTACGATCTGTATTTTTTAAAGGCAAATAAATTTTCTAACGATGAACGTTTTTTGAAAGCAGTGTATGCTTTTTATCGTTTCACATATTTCATTCTACCTGACATACTTTAATCATCATCATATGTCCCGAAGCAGAGTCTCGAAGCTTTGCAAAAGCCTTTATTTTATGATGTAGATCTCAATGAAAAACTAATTTTTATAAACTCAGTCTACCAAGAATTGAAACTCTGGTGGGATGTTTTTAAAATAAACGGTATCATATAAAAACGTATTGCCTCTATTATTATTTTTTATTTTCCTTTCATAAATTCGACTTAATTTAAATTTAAAATTTTCTAAATTTTATTTAAGATTATTTCTTTACATAAATCTAAAAAATACGGATATAAATATTCTTTAAGGCTTACTCTGATTTAAAATAACATACTTCGTATTAATCAACAGAATCCAATTTCATCATAGAGTACTTCTTTAAATTGATCTATTGACATTTTCTGTTTGTATGTTAGTGACAGTTACGTTCAAACGTGTTTTCGATTTTGGTGAAATTATGAGTAAGTAAGTTTGCTATTGGGCACAAATGACATAAAGGTAATGAAAAAACATATTTTCCTTTTAAAATGGGCGACTCCTATCTTCCTTAGATAAGGGCGGTGAACGAGAAGTGTGGTGGAAAGGGAAGTTTTATCACTAAGTTATCGCTGCTTCACACTGAACACGCGATCTCCTCCACTTATGACACAACCTACTCTTGACATCAAAGCCATTTCCAGTCTGTATCTATCAATGGCTACCCGTTAGATACTTAAGTTTTCATGTTTTATTCCATATTTAAACCTATAGTTCGTCTTTATTCTTACTACTGATCAGAGTTAATAGGGCCTTTCTATTAAACTATCAAATATAGTTAATCTTACTTTAACTTATTTTTATTCCAGTCATCCTATTTAGAATTACTTTTAAATGAAACAAAAAAAGGATATTGTTGAAATATCTGTATGAGAATAATCCGTATGTGATGTTCACTGTCCATGGATAAAATGCTTCGATATTGTTAATAAAAAAAATATTATTTTTGGCTCTGGCTAAATCTTCAATAAATTACGATAGAAAATTTCGTTTGTGCTTATTTTGATTTTCACTTTATTGATTCAGGTTCCTTGTGGAGCTCAATTAACTAAATTCCGAACAAAATCAACAATGAAAGATATGTTCCCAAAACCATTTATTAGTTTTTTAAAATTGTTTTCTTTTTCCTTTAGCTTGGCCCAAAATAGTTTTATTAATTTTTTTTAGTAAATATTCACAGCTAATTGTACACTTTTTTACCTTACATAAAATAAGGAATTTAGCGACTTCATCATTTTTTAACTATGTAGGAAGACGCTATAAGGTTATTAGTTATTTTTGAAAAAATTATCTTGCCCTGAAAATATCACCTCTTCTATATTTTTTTCGGTTAAGGATAAAAGTTTTGAGATTATTTTTTATTATATTTTCCATTTAAATATATCAAAACCGTTTCACTTGAGGTTATTTTTTTAATCTATTTTTGCATTAGAGATAATTATCATAATAACTAACTTATAGTAACAGGTTTAAAACCAATTGTATTCACGTGATACGAAAGATATGAATCTTTGTTCGTACGAAAAATTTTAATCTTGACTGGGATTCAAACCCAGAATTTTCTGCATGAAAAATATTGATGCGATCATTCCGTTATGAAGGTAAATATTTCATATGTTTCATCATTTGGTCAGGTAAATTTTGCAGCTAATGTTAATCAAAATTTAAAAAAATAAGTGCATGAAATTTCCCTCTTTACTTTCAACCAATATTTAACGAGGTAACAGGAAGATTTTTATTGTCAATTTTAGTCCTGTCAGATTTAAATATGCAAGTTTTTTGTTCATAATTAACTATCAAAATTAATACCTAATTAATTAATTTTTCAATATTTAATTATAATTTTATTAGTGTATTTCATAAATTCATTGCATAATAATTGAATTAAATAAATATTATTCTCATAGCAATTTATAACTTCTTGCCACAGAAATGGTATAAAAAATTAGATACTGTCCAAGCAATTGGAAACCCAAATTTATATATTAAAATTTTATAACATATTTCTAAAAGGAGGAAATTCTCAATTCTTTTTTTTATAAATGCGAAAGCTCTTAATGATCAACAAATGGACCAATTTCAATGATTCTTTCCTTATTTTAAAGAGGAAATTCTTCTAGTGAACCAAATGTTAGTTTTTTCACGTAAGTTAAGTAGCAATCTATTATCAAAAAATTATATTGTTTTTGTAAACTATTTCAAAATATTTTCATTATTTTTTCTTTTTTTTTTTATATCATTGCTTTGTATAGAATTTCTAGTGCAAAGAACTAAATTCTGATGTCATCCTACATTCAAAGTATTTCGGCAAAAATTCAAGTAAGTTAGCTAAAAAACTACCGAAAAATTATTACACATTCCTACATTTCAGACAATTTTAGGTAATCATAGGGAGCAATCCCATTACGTAGTTTCTTAGATTTTTCTTATTTTAAGTCGCGAGGTTTCTCACATGTTTTTCTTTCAAACAATTTTTTTTTAATGTAAGCGGCGTTTTTTTTAGGTGTAGTCATATTTAAATAAAAATAAACTAAAGAATATAAAATTAAAAAAATAATGAAACTGACTTTTAAAAATTCATTAGAAATTATATAATTAAGTTTAATAATTATTTAACCAAACTAATTCTTTTTCATTTATTTTCTACTTTTAAAAGTTAGCGCTAAATTAAAAGATCATTAAAGTTATATGAACTTTAAAAATGCCTGAACAATAGCATATAACCAACTCAATAAAACTTAGACATCCAAGAAGTTCACAAAGCTGTCGCAATGAATAAGTTTTTAATGTAAAAGTGCATTGTATAGAACAATGCACTTTTACATTAAAAAATGCAATTTTATTTTAGTTTTTATAATTAAAATACAATTGTATTTTACACACAGGATCCAACCGTGTTTACTTTTATTTAAAATACTTGCAGGATGAAAGGTCAAGGTTTTAGATTTACACAATATTATATTTCTTTTAATTTACGTAATCATTATTCACGCATAAATGGCATTGTTCAGTAAGTTAAACTGGCTATGCTATGTAGTTATATTGGCGAGAATTCAACTCTGGTTGTGGGTGGAAGGACTGCAGCTAAATTCAACATTCATTTCATGTGAATGTTGCTAGGTATACTCATAATACCGTATAACGATATTTTCTTCCTAAATTCACCGTGCATGGTTTATCCATTGTTTTTCCGTTTCGGTTAAGAATACATTATTGTTTACCTAGTCTTTTATTTAAAATTTTCTCACCGTCTGGACATATTATATTGTAAATTGACCAGTGACCATGATGGATAGTAAACCTTCGTTTTACTTTTCTATGACAGGTGCACTGAACATTATTAAAAAAAAATTACTATAAATATTTAATTTATTTTTATAACCCAACATTTTTTCTAGTAGTTTTGTGAATGCTAAACCTTAATAATTTTATAATGAATTTAATAAATTGAATTCTGCTACAAAAGCAAAATTTAAAAATAAAACATTAAAATAAAATATAAAACAAATTCGTTGATAACGGTTTTTATTATTTATTTCTATTTTGGGTGATTAATTCACGATTATAAGCTTCAAAATATGTGCTTGAGAATATGAAATGGAATTTTTTTATATGAAATGAAATGAAAAATGCCATGCCTGACCGAGATTCGAACCCGGGATCTCCGGATGAATTGGTTATGAAACATTTAGACAATACCAAAAATAATCTTTTGTACTTCCTTGTACGAAGTAAAAGAAGTATTGTGATTGCGAAAAATTTCGGTTTTCAAATTTCAACGGAAATATCCATTTTGACCAACCGTGAATGCATTTTTACTAGTTTCGGCGTGACCTCTGTACGTATGTATTTCACGTAACTCAAAAACGATTAGCTGTAGGATGTAAAACTTTTTGATTTAGGATTGTTGTAACATCGAGTTGTGCACCTCCCCTTTTTATTGCAATCAAAAGTGTCCAAAAAAACCCAAAAACAAAACAAATTGGATTTTGGACTTTTTCTTAACTGAAGTAATTAGACCTCATTGAGAGCTTTTCAACGATATGTCATAAGTGATACTTATTTTTAGTGGTCCCAGAGTTATAGCTAAATAAAATTTTAATTAATGAAATATTTGGATCTTAGAAAGGGAAGGCGGTCAAAATCCGCCGTCGGTTCAAATCCGACTTTATCTCCTTTTTTTAACTTTTTTTAATTTAAGTATGTTGATTTATTAATAATTATTAACCTCTGATTGTAAAAAACGTTTTATATTAAATAATAATTCAATAATAACAATAAAAATATAAAATATGAAAAAATATCAGAAATTATTAATGAAATAAAATTTTATGTACTTTTCCTTTTAAAAAAATGTGTATATGTAATTTAATAGGTGTACAAGGAAGTCATGTGGTATCTACGTCAGATTTTTTATTAGCAATATCATAATTATTGTTTCAGGAACTCCATAACATTTTAATTGATTACTTTCAAGTAAATACTCCCATTAAATCCCCGTTTATTTATTTATTTTTTTTTTTTTGGGTACTATATGTTTTTAAATAAGGCGTTCGAGGAAAAAAATTAAAAATACGTTTATCTTACTCAACATAATATTAAATATTTAATAGTGTACCGAGAAAATATGATGCAGTTCAGAAACATACCTAACGTTTTTCTCTGAGAAAAAGTTAGTAAACGTGGAGTAAAATGTGAAACGGTAAAGTGTCTAATATGTAGCCGCGAAACATGTACTGGAAATTGTGTTTGACGTCAGGAATAGATCAAATGAAAGGGAGAACACAAGTTCAGAGTGCTCAACTGTGGGGCGATAAAACCTTCCTCCCAACCACACATCTTTCTCTCTCTTTACTCACCTTCTAAAAAAAGATAGAACCCACCATTCAAAAACAGGAAATTTAAGAAAAATCATTTAGGCTTCATATGCTGTTTTCCAACTAATAGATAGGTTGGAAAACGCATTTAATCTAAATAATTTTAGATTAAACTAGCATTTATTAATTTCTTTTTGTATATCTGAAATTTAATGGATTATCTTTATCTCTGAACTGTATTTTGCTTTTGCAGAGGACGATTAAATTTATTTTCCTCGGTAAAATGTTTTTTTTTTGTTTTTTTTTAGTATCTAAAATTATACTTACAATCGGTTTCGTAGATTAGAAACCAAGTTTCATGACACTAATCAAGTTATAAAGGAATTTTTTACATTTTAGACATCAACAATAAATCAAAGGTACCATAAGCATCGATAAAGTCCCGTCAATAATGAACTAGAAATCATAATAATGTCCAGTACTACGAATAAAACCAAAACATAAAAAAGAATAATACTAACATAGGGACAAATAACATCAAAAATATAAATTATCGTAAACATAAACATAAATACTTTGATGATGTACAACTTAAGAAGAGAAGCTTCGACTGAAGTATCATTATTAGGTAACTACGTCCGTTAATGTACCCGCTTCAACAGCCTTGCATCGTCGCCTAGATAGTGTACGTGGTCGTTAAGACTTATTTTGTACTTAGTTCCAAACCGATCTGCTTCCTTTCGAACACTCCGTAACCCTAAGCACTCGTGAATTTCGTTGTTTCATACGAATATTGGCACTTGTATAATGCATCTCACAAATTTACACTGAATAATCTCTAGATTTCTGGTACTTTCCGTACTTATATCCAAACCAGTTTTAGAATCCCTTTGTACAGAAATAGCTTGCTAGATAGGGGTAGTTGCAATTTCCTGCAACTAAATTAAATTTCCAATTTAATAGCAAGTTAGCTTCTTAAATTTTATATCTAGCTGTTTCCTTTTTTCCTTAATGTGAACTTCCTATATTAGTCGATGATCTAGATGAACACCTAGACACCGAAAGTTTTCAGCTAGCGGGATGTAGTCTCCGTCTAAATGGATTCCTGAAGAGTCACCTCTTCTCATTGCGAATATCATGTGAGTAGATTTCTCTTGATTGACCTTTATTTTCCATTTTCTCAACCACTCTGCTAGAATGTCTAACCCACATTGCCACTTAGTCGAGGCTTGAGATGGATCATCATCGGTAGCTACGATTGCCACGTCGTGGCAATTTTTAAACTGGCTAAGATTTTATGATCCAAAATTTTTTTATTGACCCAGAAAAATGAGATATTTTTAGTTAGTAAAGATAATGCTACACATTCGTGATGTTGTTAATCACACAGAAAAAATTGTGAATTGTAAACATGCAGTGTTCTGAGCAGTTTTTTCTAGATTTTTGCATCCGCAACCGGGATTTAATTACCTCAGTAAATAAAAAATCTACGAAATTTCCTTCACCTCTTTCTTAGAAATCGTTTTTTCTGTAATAATTTTATTGGAAAATAAGTAATAGTCTACAAAAAAATACAAATAAATTTATTCCAATGGATTTAGTTATTTTTAGACATTTGATTAAACGAAATATTTTTTTAATTTCAGATTGAGTCATTTCAAATTATGATAATTGTAATATACTTTAGCTTTTACATTAGGGTAAACTTGATTGTACATTATCAGTAATAACGTAAATATTTCTCAGAAACATTAAACAACAAATTAAGAAAGATCGTCTTCCAGGAAGAGATAGGCCACTGAATAATTAAAAATAAATATTATACCTTTACAAATCCAGTTCATTTCATTGACAATTTTTTTGTTCTAATCCAACGTATGTTTTTAGCAAAATATTATGCACCTTCTTTTTAAAAAATTATTCTGCAGATATATTCGGGATTAAATTTATTGTAAATTTTGTTAATTATCAATATAAAAACATTGTTAGCTTTAGAAAAATGACTTCAACAAATACTGTAACTTAATATTATAATATTTAAATGACTTTAAATTGTAATTTTAATAATCCGGTTAAATGCTTTTCTTGAAACATTTTTACTGGGGGTAGGGAGAATGAAGACGAAAAACGGTACCAGTAATAATGACAAAAGGAAAAACCAGAAAGGAAAAGATATATTTTTGAAAAAATTAATTTAAAAAGATAGAATTCTGTTTATAAATTCACATTTTAGATGTTTTTTTCTAATTTCACGAACAAAGGCTAAGCTTTAAACAAAATAAAAAGTAAAAATTATAAATTTGCTTCTTTTTAATTTAAATAGTGAAATGAATTTCGAATTTGTATAACATTGTTGAGAAGCCAGCCGCCTGTGGCAAAGGACGATATTCTTGCGTCTTGTATAATTCAAGATCAAAAATTCCAGTACTTGAAAACTTACGAATAGCTTCCCTGGAAAACGGTAGCAGTACAAATAAAGATTATAAGGGCTAAACAGAAACCAAACAAACAAGAACCGCAAAACTATACTGATTTATTTAGAAGAAAACAAAAATAAAATTATATTAAGTAGTTTAGATTGTGTCAACAGCGTCTTTGAAAAAGGTTAGTATAATAGTATTTTAATAAAGACTACCTTAAACTTGACATGTTATGGAACTCCGGTTTAAAAAAAAATGTAATAGAAGTTACTTTTAATTTTATTTGAATGGTTCAATTATCACATACTTTAGTCGATGGGATTCATTAAACGAGGAATTTTCTGGTCGGACGGTTTCCATAAAAGTAAAACCATAACGTAATGTTACGCTTTATTCATTTGCAGTATAATATACACTATTATTAATATATTCTTATTTTAATTTTATCTCTACTTGTTTTAATTAAGACAGATTTTATTGCTTCTATTATGACCTTTATGAATCAAATGTGAAAGTAACCCACGGTAAAGAGAGCACACCGCAAATAAATGTGATGTCGCGTGTATAAAAGTAAATTGCGTGTTGTTGAGAATAATTTGTTAAAATATTATTTTCTTTAACCCAATCGTCAATAGTTTCGTGGCCGGTTGAAAAGAAGTAGAAGGAATTGTTGTGATAAATCTCCGTGCGTACTGAATATTAACGACAATTGATAATCGGTAGATTTTCCTTATCAACTAAATTTTTTTTGGGGATAGGAAAAAACTTGTAGGAAATGTTTATATAAATAAAAACAATATGTACATATCAGTGAGTTTTCCAAAATTATGAACTTGCCTACTTTGTACGAACCAACTCAATTCATAGAAAAAACTCATGTAGTTTTATTTTATAAAAATTAAAACTTATTCAACAAAAAACAGGAATTAAATAAACTCTTTTATAGTGTTTCCAAATCTTCATTAGATAACGACTTTTAAATCAATCAAAAAAAAGGAATAATAATTTATTTAATTTGTTGCTGACTTCAAAAATAAAAATTATTTAAACAACGTTGAAAAAGATTGTCAGTTTAAAAAAAAAAAATTATTTTGCCTTTTTTTAATTTTTTCACTTAGTAATAAGTGTACCTAAAATATTTTTAAGAGTAAAATAAAACCATTTACAGGACAAGCAAAGATGAAAAAAACTGAAAATTGAAATGTAAAAATAAACTGTTGCTATCAAACATAAACTAAGGCTTTCTGGGATGCAGTAATTTATATAATTTTTACCATAAATTTTCTAAATAACTTTATTGAATTTTCATGTAAAAATATTTTAATTATAAAATCACATCATTAATGATAGCTATAATCCATTATAACTGTAATCCAGTTCCAAATAGTATTTTAAAAAAAAGAAAATTATCTTCAAATTGTGTATGTATGCAATGTAACAGTTTAAACATTTTTATTTAAATTTTCCATCCTAGAAGAGTTACCTTGAATAAACTTATAAAGGATCCAATGGAGGAATTTTCCTTACAAAATAAATAAAGAATCAATGAAATCGGTCCATTAGATGAAGAGTAAGTCTTGAACAAACGTAAAAAGTAATATATTTGTACGATCGAGTTAAGAACCTACTTCTTTCTTTTAAATCTGTTAACAAAATCCAAACATATACAAGAAACAGGATAAATTGACATCGTACTGTAAACTTCATCAGTTATGATGTCGGAGGCGTATTCGAGTTTTATTTATTTTTCTTAAAAACATTATTAAATTCAATAACCTTGAAAAATTATAGAAACTCATCTTAAGTTTCTGAATTTTAATAAGTTTCGGTCTTGAGTAGGATGACACGTTTTATGTGTGGGTAGTAAATATAACGTAGGCGATTGACCACGTCGATCTGCCACTGCCACTGACCCCAGAAAACTAGTACCTGTGATTGTCAGGGCGAGTCTGACCGTAGCTGATAATCGGTATATAACGCGTACGCTTAATGTTTTATACGTTTCCCAAGGGATGCCGGAAGTTGACTGCGTCTCCACCCAGTAGCATGCTTGAATAGATTTGTTGGTCAGTTAAAAAAAAAAATCCATGTTTTCTATACACTTAAACAAACTGTTTATAATTTTTTCTGCTGATTGTGTAATATAAATATTATTAGTATAGTAAATAATGCTAATACTGTAATTTTCTTTTTAACTTGATTACACAAATTACCTTAACGGTTACAAGCATGTCTTTGAGGTTAAGCTTGCTATAAACTGATACCATCAATAAAGAAACAATCCAAATAAGTTATTATTATCCGTAAGGATTTATAATGATTAGAAAAACTGCATTATTTCGGTAATGTATTAAAATGTTGCAAGAATTATCAAATTTAAATACCGTTGTTCATAAATTTCCTTGCATGTAAGTTAAACAAAGTTAGTTTAAGTAATTAAGCTTTCATTTTACTAGCCCTTTTACCTTGTCAACTTATTAAAGATAAATAAATTAAAAATTTACGTAAATTCAATAACATAATCAAATTAGCCTGATGTGAAACTAAAAATTTTATATAGTCTACTATCGTATTATATTTATGAAAAAAAAAAACAGGAGGTTCTCTATAGATTGAAATGTATTTTTTGTCTAAGATTACTAGAGACATAAATGAAATTTGATTTATATTAAGAATTTTTGACTGTTTGTTGCTATATCCTTCTACCACCTGCAATGTATTAAATACGTTTTCATAATTTACATATTAGAGAATATTTATGATTTTACAAACACAAAACCTGTCACAAAGCAATCTCACAAACCACCACATCTCTTGATATTCACCGCTTTAATAGAGTTCAAACATTGTTAATTAAGCCAATATATTTGATTTTTTCGTTGTGATTCTCAACACGTCAGAAAAGATTCGTAGGACTTCATTACTCACTAGATAAAATTTAATTTTTTCATTTACGATCTTTACTTTGTTTCTAGCAAAGAGAAATTTATATTTTAACTAGTTTCAGTAACTGCGGTTTTTATTCTTAGTATGTTATTTAATAGTTTATAACAACTGTAAAATATATTGTTACGACTATCAAGAGAATTTAAATATTCCATATTTTTATAAAATAAACTGACATCATTTACTAGAATAAACAATACTATGTGTAAGATTACATACTAGTGTTGTCCCAAAATAAGGCACAGTTCACCAGGATTCGAAGAAAATTTATTTTTACATCTAATCAAGTTTGCTTCAATATAATCCCTTCCCCCATGTGTAATGCTCGCTCGACAACGGTTTGGCAGCTTTTGGATTCCTGTCAGGAGACGATCTTTGTTGAGGTGTCTAATTTCCTGGGTAACGGCAGCTGATAACTCTTTCAAACTAAAACTAATTCCTCAGAGTAGTTCTTTCTGCTTTGGAAAGAGATCGAAGTCCGACGGAACAAAAATCAGGGCTATATGTTAAAGGTGAAGTGTTTCCCTAGCATAATCGACATGATTGTCGTGCAAAATTGAAAAACCACTGTCGATTTTTTCCGGATACAGTTTTCGAACTTCGTTAAAATGGGGTGTATTGTGGTTTTTGGTATTTTGGTATCATTTTCAATTTTTCCCAGTATAATAAGTGATTATTTTAAGTGTCAGTCTTCGCCGATTACTGTAGCAAAAATAGCGATGCTTGGATCGTAGCCAGGCTAGATCGTGGCTCATCTACTGTACTCCTTCGAAACAGTACGGAACGCAAGGATAACGGGAGATACATATCCCCCTATTCATCGCAGAACCAGGACATCAGTCTCCCTCTAGCTGCTGGATCATTCTTATTACCTTACGGTGGCTCCGGAGGCTAAACAGAAAAAACAGATTAACTTAACAAATAATATACTTTTAGTTAAGCTATAATAATTAATTTAATTAAATTTATAATTAGTTTCCTCTTTTCAGTTATTCCGATGCAGTTTATAACAATTTAGCATTAGAACTACCTAATAAATTTATAAAAGCACAGAAATATCCTGTACATATGTTTAAGACGTTCCGACCTTATTAGAAAAATTTTAGAAAAATTTCATACACTGAAACTAAATTAAAGCTAACATATGTAAAGCTAATATAAAGCTAACATATATATATATATGTTAGCGACTTTTCTTAATCACACAGAAAAAATTGTGAATTGTAAACATGCAGTGTTCTGAACAGTTTTTTCTAGATTTTTGCATCTGCACCCGGGATTTAATTACCTCAGTAAAAAAAAATCTACGAAATTTCCTTCACCTCTTTCTTAGAAATCGTTTTTTCTGTAATAATTTTATTGGAAAATAAGTAAATAAATATATATATATATATATATATTAATGCCATCATATCATGTCCTAACTATTATCCAATTAAATAGATTTTAAGTGATCTGTTCTTCTTCAGTTCTAACACCAGTGCGGAGATACAAGAGGGAAAGAAAATACAATGTAATTCGTACTTACCCAACGATGATGTAGAATGAAAACTTTCAGCCGCAATACCGATTAAGAAAACGTTTTTTTTTAAAATATTTCTAAAAATTGGTATCGAGAGGGTACGGAGCCCTTATTTTTGTATTTGTAAATTACTATAATTGTTACAGCTTGTTTTTAAATAGAATAACACAGAATAAAACAAGGTTTGATAATGTGTAAAATTCGATTTTTCTCACGATTGACTGGCAAGTTAAAACTCTTCGAAGACAACCTTTAACTCTATTGTCGACAACTATGATATTATTTTTGAGAATTAATATCAGAATAGACTTGATTTAATATATACTCTTTCATATATCACAATTTTAATTAATTATAATGTTATATAATGCTGTTTAAGTTAGTATTATTAAAGTATGCAATTATTGTATTAGTAGTTTATGTATTTTTTAACGAGTTAATCTTATTTTTATTTTAATTAGCACAGCAATATAAAATGGCTTTACTACTTTGCGTATGATTAATTTATATAACGTATCTTCTAAATTTGGTTGAGTGGATGGAACAGCAAAATTGGCATTAACTTGTCCGTACAAAATAAATAAATCTAATCTTTCTCTGTCTGTCTCTTTCCTTTCTCGCTCATAAGCGAGCATGATTGTACGTTTAAATGTTTTAAATTTTCATTATAGAAGTTAATTTTATAACGGATAAAGATCATCATAAGTCGAATAAGCAGTTTTGAATCATTAATATCTTCTGCTCTGATGTCATGCAAGTAGGAGTAGAGAAAGGATAGATACTGTGTAGGAGATACGTAAAAAATTATTATTTTTATGATTATTATTTCTTTATTTTTTTTTTTTTACTCAAACATTAACTGTTGTTTAGTAGCGTAGTTGGTGCGGATTATTTTCTTCGTCAAGTTATCCAACTATTTCATTGTAGGAATTTCCTTACTATGCTACAGGTACTGATGATTACACTTTTCTGTAACTCTAAATAGATTCACGGGTCGAGTTGCAATTTCTCGATGTCCGCTAATAGTTTTTTCGATATCATCCCCGTAGTTGAGAGGATGATCGGCACTCTGGCCGTTGGATTTTCTCGGGTCATCTTCGTCGGCCTGCCTATGTACCTTCTGAGGCTGTTGATCTTTTTTCCAGTCTGCCAGCCGTGTTTCATTCCCAACTGGGCTTTCCCGGTTTTGGTCGTTATTTCCTGATGGTTAAATTTCAATGCAGTGACCACTTCACAATATATGAATAGCTGGATATTTCGAAGTCCTTATCCTCGCTTTTTTCCTCTATTATTTGATCGATGTGGATATTGTGGTTAATCTTCTTTGTGTTTTTTTTTTTTTATTTTCCTTTGGCTTGGGCAACGCTGGGTGTTGATTAGGAATCCTCGAGTACTTCTTTGAATACTTCTTTTATCGCTTGTGATAAAAATCTAATTTTGTTGATCTTCGGGGTCCCCTTCTGCTTGGTCGCGTTGTCGGGTGTCGTCTACTTCCTTTGGTGCGTAGTTTTCATTGGCAGCGTCATCCTGGTTTCTCGGTTTTTGATCCAGGGGGTCATCACCCGCTTGTTCTTCTTCTTCCCTGAATCTGCAAGCACTTACCTTTCCCCTCGTTCTTCTTCCATTTCTGCTCGTAATTCTTCCCTTATCTGGCTTGAGTTCTAATTCGGTGAGTCTTCTTTTGTTAATAATCACCCTTCTTTGGTCGCTAGGTCCCTGTTCTGATACTGTTGCATAGTCTGGTGCTGTTGCTATAAATAGTTCATGCCTAGTCTTTCTATACCCGATGGTTATTTATTCCAAATTCGCGACTCTGAAAAAACAACGATGACGTTCGTATTTAAGTCCTTGCTACATGCCATGCGTTGTTAAAGCAGTAAGACTGCTTTAATGGTTACCGGCTGTCCTGCCGGTAAAACACGTTCCTCAGGTTCCAGTGGGTCCATTCCGACTTCATCTGCCGGGAGGCCAGCTTATCCTGTCCCGCGCTACTTCTGGCCTGAGTCGCGTTCTTCCGAGCCTTTCCTTCTGCTGATAGGAACCTCTAGATCTCTCGGCATGTGGGTACCCCTCACCGTGGCGGGGTGACTCGGTACGCGGAGACTTCACTCCCCAACAGCACAAAGCTCCCCAGTTATCATTATCATTATTATTATTATTATTATTATTATTACTATTATCATATCATATCACCATCACCATCACCATCATCATCACTACTGTTATTAATGGTTAGGCATAAATCACATAACGAAATTTATACCGTATACAGATTAGTTTTTTTGAGCTGGAAGAAATTGTAACAACAGTTATAGAACAGATAGTTTGATTAGAGATGGGGTTGTTCTTATTACTCATCATGTGTGTACAAGTTTTAACCACACGATTATATTACGATGAATTCCAGCTATTAACATCAGTTTATAGTTGAGAATTACCGAGAAACTGTCCTTCTCCCAGTTAAAATATACAAGTAGATGTAAAATTGAGTGAGTAATTTTAGCACGCTAAGTATAATATCTCATCCACGTTTTTGTTTGTCACTCATATTTTAAAATGTGGTTGTGTTGATATACTAAGTATACTTAGTGTAAAAGTTTGCACGGAAATACCTCTACAGCTGATTTCGGATATTAATATAAACAAAAAGTTCCAGTAAGCATAATGCATATACATATTTTTTTTAAAGACAGGATTTACGTCGAGAACAGATATGAAAAAAATTATAATTGCATATACTACCCAAGAAGTAATATATATTTTTTTAATGTTATATTAAAAACCCGTATTTTTTATATTAAATATATAAGTTTTTAAACCTTCATATTAACTATAGGTAGTTTTTGGTAAATTAGAATAACTTATAATTATAAGTACGAGTAATATAAATTTATTTGTTAACCAGTTCAACCGTACCATTTATATAGATCAGAAAGTCATTTATATACAGATAAGGAAAAGATTGAAAAGTAACTTGCTTGAATATTTTCCCATGAATTTAGCCGTACTATTTAAGTTTCTGATAAACTTGAAAACTGTTTTAGAACGTAACAAAAAATGTCAGACAGTTTAAAAAACCAGTCTTAAATTTATATGTACTGTAATTAGTTGTTCATGATCTAGTGTAACGTTGTTTTTTTTTCATTAAGGTGTACAGGTTTACATATTATTTATAAAATATTTTATATATACATATTATTTATTTATTTATACATGACCTCAGCACGAAAACTGAGTTTTTCATATCGTACATTTTTATCTTAGATGTGCATGTTTTTAATTGTTAACTTCGTGAAAGCATGACTGTATTATATTACGTAGTCTAATTATCTCGCGTTCTTAATTCGTTAAATTTTGTCACACATTTTTAATAATTATATTTCTTCTTGTTTATTTATCCGGTCTTATTCCTTTTATTTTTAATTACTTACTAACACTATTTATTTTCTCGTATAGTCGAGTCCCATTTTCTCACAAAGTACAGCAATCCGTTATTAATGCTTATTCATTATTTAATTAAACAAGAATTGTTTTATTCTTATACAACTTCCAAGTATGTGCATGTAGGCCAGATATATTTTGCAAAATAATTGAGGATATTTTTACATTATTAGCTATTTTTTTGTTACTATTATTATTATTTATTTTTTATCTTAAGGAAATAACGTAATAGTAAAGACCTTTCTTATTTTCACACTTTTGAAGTTTTTTTTATTTACTATTGTAACTTGTCTATTAAAATTATATATTTATTATTTTGTAATGAAATCTAAATTATAGTAGTAATCCGTTGGGGATTATAATCTGGAATAAAGGAAACTGGAATTATTAGCTCTATTAGGAAAAATAATATGTTCGAAATACACATTTAGTATTTTATGATTGGAAATAAAATTTTTATTGACAGAACACTAGTGTTTTTTATTTTTTTTTTTTAACTTACAGAAAGCGTAACTAATTGTTATTTAGTTTTGAGAGATATTAAAAAATCTTCGGATTAGAATATGATTTCCTAATTTAATTGATTCTTTTACTTGCTCCTTTACAAGCAAGTATAAATGAAATAGTTAATTATTGTTTATACTTGTTTTTTATTTCAGTATAGAATAATAATAACAATAATATAATTATTCAAAAAAAAATTATAAAATGGTCTCTTAGTAGTTAATCATGAAATTTTATTTTTTATAATTTTTACTTAAATTTTAAGACACTGAAATGAAGAGTCTTTGAAGTTTTCTTATATTCATGCAACTTTTATTAATGTATTAATCTAATAAAAAAAAATATTCAATTTTATTCAGATGTCCTGAGATTAATCATTTCTAATTTATTTTTAGTTTTTTTAACTGAATAATTTTAATTTTCAATGTGATAAGGTTTACATAGTTCATAAATAGTAAATCATATAATCAAAAACTTTTAATGAGATTAATCTGTGTACATAAATATGATTCACAATATTTAGCGATACCTTTGTGAATATCCTATAATTCGTTGCACCATTACGATAAGATCCAGAACGTATTTGAACTGTTTAACCATGCGTATCAAAATTTTCCCTGGGAATAAAGCTACACGATTTTCTTTTTACTATTGTACCAGTTCCACTTTTATTATACCTGTTTTCACCCGTACATTATTTTAAAATCTGCTTTCTGATAATCCTTGTCTAATCTATATGATATACTCACCTGAGCATCATCGAATCATTCCTGAAAAAGCATTAATTGAGCACGTAATATATTTTATTTATAATTTATGTTGAATTTTTTTTAGGTAATAATAGGCGTTTTAGTAATTGTAAGATAAGAAATATTTTACTTTTTTTCATTTTTTTTAAAAACTCAACTTCATAAAGAGAAAACCTTTGAAATAACGAGTTAGGAATATTATGTTACGAACTTTTTTTTTGCTATAGGATTCTTAATATAGCATTCTATAGTTAGATACTGTTATTGCATATGATGATGATTTTGTTCGTATTTGGTACAGAAATCTTCTATTTCAAAATATTTTGTTACAGAGAATTGTAATAAAAGTCATACCTTGGTGGAAAATAAGAATAACATACTTATACTATACTACAGTAGCCTTACTAGGCTGAAACCTCGACCGCCTGCCTTACCTGTCAATATAAATTTTTTTTATAGTTTATCGCTTGCTCCAAATAATATACGAAAGATTTGTAATTAACCATATATATAAATAACTAAAATATCAGAACTCCGTGGCGGAGTGGTAGCGTCTCGGCCTTTCATCTGGGGATCCCGGATTCGAATCCCTGTCAGTCATAGCGTTTTTTCATACGCTACATAAGTTCACTACATATTCCCAGTTACAAGTTTCTCTGTAAGCTACTGCGGTGGATTAATTCATCAACTAAAGGAAAAAAATTGTGTAACAAATAACTACTAAATTGGTGAATTTACATCAAGCAAGGACTTCTACATTGATTTGATTTATATTAAGATACAATGCGTTATTTTTATTAACTCAGATAATTTTAAAATTCAATTTGTTTACTTGAGCAAACGATGGGTTAATTTAAATTGTTAGGTGAGCTGGTGGCCTGTCAACCCTTTCAATCCAGATAGGCTGTACCAAAGTAGTTTGAAACAGTGTAGGTGTAGAAAAAAGGTAATTTAAGTTTAAAAAAAAATTATCTGAAGTGTGATTGTAAAAACTAAATAGGATTTGTCAGGTTTCAAAAAGATATTAAAAAAAATCCCTTTCGGCACGTCGGAAGGCGGAGGTAGATTTCATCGGTGCTAATTAAAGGATAAAAAAGACTTCCATCTTAAAGTTAAGAAAATCTCCAATTTTACTCGAAACGACAATGGTTGCATGTGAAAAAAGTTTCATATGTTTAGCATACGACAAGTCCATCTTCTTACAATTCCAGCAAAGTTTTGGTTATTCCTTACCTTAAGGGTTGGTCATATCAAAAATTATTCAGAGAAAAGTTTTAGGTAATGATTAGAGGACTAACGACCATTTTAAAGCGATTCAATTCTGCCTATTAAGGGAGGTATGATTTTTTTTTTCTTCAAAACCCCATTTTTTCCATCCCTGGGCCAATAGTTGGTGATATAAAAAAAACTTTACGTAGATAAGTTTTAGGCCCTTATCCAAGAATAATAGGAACGAATTCGATATTTTACTTAATAAGAAAGTTATAGCGATATTTTGTTTTTTCGAAAAAGTCCCCCGCCCCACTTCCACTCCTATGGTCCGATTGTGGCCGTTATTGAACTCCACCGAAACTTTGGGATGAGCTAATTTTAAGGAACAATTTGAAAATGTTTGGCACAAAATTACAGCAGTATAGTAAGTAATGGTAACCTCAACTTTGGGCTTTTTTCTTTGAGATACATAATTCTGTAAATTGTACGTTAATAGCATTAAACAGGATTTTCGTATTCAATAATTATAGATGAAATTTCTGCCAACTTTCATAAAGAGTTGTAAATAGTAACATTGTTCATCTACAAATCTTATAAACGAATATTTCAACAACGAATTATTTCCCAGCCGCCTTAACTTTTTTGGATATTTCTCTGCATAGAAAATTTCGTGCTTAATTAATAAACTTATTGGCCAATTAATTTATTGTTTGTATTTGAAAAAATTTTAAAATGACTATTTTAATTTTTTGAAAAACACAACGTAACACTGCTAATTGCATTGTTACAATTTTCATTAATAAAAACGATAGTATTTCTGTTGTCATAAAGCAAAATTTCTGGGTATTCTATTATAAGAAAAATTTTCTTGGGACGATCAAGTTAATTTTGTTTGCAATGAACCTTTGCTTTGAAGAGCCTTAGTATAACGCTAAGCTTGACATCATTATCAAATATTTATTTTGCTTACGTTTCCCCTCTAAAATGTCATCTCTTGGACCTGTCTCAAAGAGTTGGAAAAAGTTTCAAGCTACAAAAATTGATTAAAAATATCCAATAAATAAAAAGAGGGCTTTTTTAGATTTTTGGTGAAGGGGAAATTTTAGGGCAAAATTTTTTTAAAAGTGGTAAGATAAGGATGCAAGTATGTACTCAGCTTAATATAAAGTGGGGTTATGTTTGCACAATTTTGAAAATTGACCCTAAACTAACGGAATAAAATAAAGTTTATATACTTTTCATTTAAAAAAAATGTTTATACATATGTAATTTACTAGGTGTACAAGGAAGTCACATGGCGTCCACATCAGATTTTTTTTTAAATTTACTACTTTTATTTGTTTACCCCAACATTTCATAGTTTATATTTTGCATAATTAATATGAATACAAATAACATATCTATTTTTTTATTTTTTATTTTATAATTTTTTTTAATAATTTTGCGCTGCTTGTATTTGTAAAGATTTTATCACAGCCTCCCTTGATCCATCTAGGTAAATGCGAGGTTAGTTTCCATTTTTTATCCATAGATAATGTTTTATTACACCGGTTGGAATAAAATATTTATTTTATTTTATTTAAAATAGAAAATCAAAAAACTTAAGAGTAAATTATTAAATAAAGAAAAGATTAACAGTTATGTTGGGTTACCTTCAGTAAATTTAAACGTGAACTAGATAGAAAAAGAATAAAATAAAATATCTTGTCCCCGTATTACATCTGAGATAGAAAAAAGAAATAATAAAATGTAAAAGAAAAAGAAATGTGGCGTGTTTGAAGCAAGGGATAAAATTAAAGGGTTAAAAATAAGAATAACGGGATAAGAAAATAAACTGGAATAAAGTACTAAAGAAAGAATAGAAGAATAGATTAAATGACAGTGAAGATAGTAAGAACGTATGAAGAAAAATAAACGAATGCAACTCTGAAACGGTTACCATAGAAAGAGGAATAAAAGATAGACTAAGTGATTATAATCTTAATTAAATGAACGATTGAGAAAGAAAAACGTGTAATGATATCTCAAAAAAGTAATGAAAGAAAAATTCTTGAAAAGACCTACATTGGAATAGTATGTAAAATTGACCAAAAAAATGATGAAATGTACATTTTTTTAAATGATTTTAAAATTTAATATTCAACTTGTTCCTAATGTTATTATAAATAACTATATTGTATAACTTAAAAATATTGCATAATTTAGTAATTGTATTCTATTAAAAACATTCTCTTCTCTTCAAAATTTAGGTTTCAAACGTCAGTGACTGCAAAGTCATCTACATTAAGTAAAATAATTTCATGCTCAGATCAGATATAACTTTCACCAGACAACAATTGCACATTTTTATAAATCTTATTTAAAAGAATATCCACTCTTTGTATATCGCATCCGTATCACGTTATTCCTTCACACCTTCCTGTTGGAAGCGAAAGTTTCATCAACACAACATTATTTCTATTCATCCAGACGTAAAAAATACGAGTCATATAATCGCTTTACAGATACAAGTGTGAACGCATCTCTTGGTATTATCATAGACCAGTAATTTAATTTATTCTCGTGAAAGAATATTCCGTTATTTTATGTGATATGAATTTTTCTTCTATTTCTTTATAATTTATCATTAGTGCATTAATGTGTCGTTATTAGTCAGGTATTGCTTTTCAATAAATAAACACCCAAAAAGTTTTTTGTTAATGTACGTAATTTTCTTTCACGCATATTCTCTTCTGACATAAATTCATTGATTTGTTCGAATTTTATCGTTTGTTAAAATAATACCTAATTGTTGCTTAACACTTTTTTTAAACGGTAAATAGGATACAATAAACTAGTTAGAATAATTCGTGCTATGCTAATAATCGTGATGATATTTAAATTATTTTCATAATTTGTTGTTAATTATTGTTGTCAACAAAAGCATTACTTGTCAGCTAACTTTTAACTTTGTATTATTTAATTTTATGTTATTTACTGTTTATTTTACGGTTCTTAATTGCTGTTGGTTAACCTCTTTTATACTTATTTTAATTTTAAGTGTATTTTATTCTGAGATTTTTTTTTAATTTATCGTAAAATAAAAATTTCTATTAGGCCTTTCTGTTACTTATTTATTATTTGCATTTCTGATTAATGAAATTAGACAAGTGTAAATCATTTATTTTAATTAAATTAATCTAATAAATCGGCTTTATATTATATTAGTGAATATAAAGATGGAACACTTCCTCTTATGTTATTTTTATCATGTGTTTTTAACAAAAGTTAATGTTACCATTAAGAAATTAGAATTTATAATAAATTACGCTTTGTATCTCTAGTAGCTGGGCATTCGATAATACATAATCGATTTCATTTTCTTTTTCTCTGATTATCTATATTAGCGCGTTTATAAAATTAGAATCTTATGAAACGAAAAGAAAACTGTTTGAAAAAATGATAAATTTAAAATTTTCTCAAAACTATTTTGAAATTCGTGATATGAGGAGTCGATCCAAAATTTTGTAGCTTTGAATTAAAAACGTTCAGAAAATAGTTTTTAATTTTGATCTTTTGTTAATTTATTTTTTATTTGTATTGTCATTAAACAGAAAATAAACTATCCGATTAAATTAAATAGAAAAGGATTTTTACGACTTCAATCATAAATAATGATTATTTCCACGAGCCATTTATATCATAAATATTTGTAAATAATTATATTTGTCCTAGTTTAAAGGCACAGTAATTTTGTTTGTTCTGTATTACGAGAATAATCAGCTTACCGTGGTTAGTAATAAAAAAAACAAAGAGAGAGAAAGAAAAAATGTTTCCAACGCTATATACTAAATTATACTATACAAAACAAAAGTATGTAGTTCTTTGTGCTTTCAGTTAAACAATAAAGAAAATCAACTTGATTGGTTGGACTTCTTTATCTAAAGTAAAACCTTTCTTTATTTGAAGTAGTACCTTCAACATTTATGCAATTATGTTCTTCATACGCAACAATTCATTCAAAGTTTATTGATACGAAAACAATTACGGACTTTCCCTGTGGCAGAACTATAAACAATTCTTTTGTTACTACTTCACATACCAGTAAAAAATGTATTCTTAAAAATGCAATTATCATAATTATTGTTTCAACTGGTTTATGATTTCTAGCAAACACCATACACACTTATATTTAGATGTGCATGTATGTGTTAGCGTGTAAAAATGAGTAAGAAAAATGAAAAACCTTTTATTTTTTCATTTTTCTTATCATTTTTACTTTCTTGTACGACGTAAAGGAAGTATTGTGATCGCGAAAAAATTCGGTTTTCAGATTTCAACGGAAATATCCATTTTGACCATCCGTGAATCTATTTTGACTAGTTTCGGCCTGACGTCTGTACGTACGTACAAATTTACCTCGCATAACTAAAAAACGATTAGCCGTAGGATGTTGAAATTTTGGATATAGGACTGTTATAACATCTAGTTGTGCACCTCTCCTTTTGATTGCAATCGACTGGACCAAAAGTGTCCAAAAAAGTTCAGAATTCAAACAAATTTGGATTTTGATATTTTTCTTAACTGCAGTAATAAGCCCTCATTGAGAGCTTTTCAACGAAATATCATAAGTTATACTTATTTTCATTAGTTTCAGGGTTATAGACAAACCACCGGGTTAGTCCAGTAGTGAACGCGTCTTCGCAAATCAGCTGATTTCGAAGTCGAAAGTTCCAGCGTTCAAGTCCTAGTAAAGGCAGTTACTTTTATACGGATTTGAATACTAGATCGAGGATACCGGTGTTATTTGGTGATTGGTTTTCAATTAACCACACATCTCAGAAATGGTTGACCTGAGACTGTGCAAGACAACACTTAACTTTAAAATTATGTCCCAGTTCGTTAAATGAAGTTGTTATTTGTTTGATAGTTCACTATTCAAAGTAGAAAGGCTTTTAGTTTTCAGAAAATTAAAACTCTAATGTGGACATCATAATTCTTAAGAATTCCTTATATGCCTATTAAATTACATATACACATTCTTTTAATATCTTTAGTATCTTATCCCCCAAGCGAGCTAGGTCCTCAATCTGTGACTTACGTTACAATTTTTGCTAGGATAACACGAATGTACCCTGAAAATTTGAAGCTCGGTCGGTTGTTTTTAGTGTGATGCTGTTACAAATAAACAGACAGGCCCACAAATTTTCCCATTCATATAAAAGATTCCGTATTTATTTATTATTCATTTAATGTGTGTACTTATTTATTTTTCGTTGCCGGCCAGCTGTGAATCACGAAAAGAAAACCATTTCTTCTTCTTTTTGTTATCTCTAACTTTTCCAGTGTTCTTTCATACGTTCGGAGAGGCCTTTTTCTTTTCTTCTGATCATTTATAACTTTTAGATGTTCTTTGAGGCTTTTCTTCCAGGAAAATTTTAAATCCTCTAATTTTCTTTCTAAGATTATTTCTGTAAAATATTAAGCTTTGTTTAACTCCATTTCTTCTAGATTTTTTTTTATATTCTGTCTTTCTCAACCTTTATCTTCGTCGGTTTTCCTATTCTCAAAATAATTATGTATTTTTTAAGTTAATTCTTTTTCATCGACTCTTTGAAGTTGATGAATTCTTTTCATTCATTCTTTTTATTCTAATTTTATTTGTTATTCATGAAAAAAGAATGTTCAGTTAAAAGTTTGATTTTATTCCATAATTCACATTTTCTTTAATGATTGGATATACAATATGTTCTTTAGAATTCTTTCTTCTTTTATAAATGTTCTATTGTATCTTTATTTTCCATTAAAAATATTGTTTCTAAGCTATAAAGAACTTATGGTTTTATTATGCGCTATAAGGTCTTAAAATTTTGTTTTTAGATAAACGTTTTTCTGTTATATTAACTCTTAACTTTCATAAAAGCTTTTTTCAGTATGTATGCTGTTATCTTAATTGTCTCCTTTTCATTTTTCAGATTGATTTTTTGTTATTACTATTTAAAGTATCAAGTTTCTTAATTTTCCGTAACTTATATTTAGTAATTCTGGTACACATTTTTATCAGTTTATCTATATTCAGTCTTTTCAAATAAAATCTTTAGACCTACTTTTTACGCTGTTCCTTAAGAAGTTCTAATCTTATTTTAGAAAAATCTATATCTATTAGATGTATATTAATACATCAACGAACGTTTTTTGGTTTTTACCTGCGAAAGCTTGATAGCCTATAGATTCTTCCCAGTTTTATATATTTATTGATAGTATGTTCTTCTTCAAGCTTCTTTCATTCTGTAATAACTTTCTCTAAAGCTCTATTATTCAAACTCCAGTTATAATTTTGAAAGATTTTGAAAGATGTCCTACAAATCATATATTGTATTTGTTAGAGATCGTCTAGCTATTTTTCTTTTATCTAGAAATATGTTGTGTAAGTTCATATCATTATATATATATATATATATATATCATAAGAGTAAACATTTAAGAATGTAATTTTAAATTTTCGTAAAAAAATTTAATTTATGGTACAGTATAGTATTTTTCAAAGCTTTCTTTTAGATGTGTGGCTTGATGGTAAAATCTTAAGACAATTCTTGTTAATTGAATAAAACAAGAATAATAATTGAAAAAAAATATTATATTTCGAATTATAAATGAATTTGACGGCCTCTGAAGCAAAGTGGTAGCGTATATTTTACTTTCATCTGATAGATTCTTGGTTCGAATCCCAGTCAGGTTTGGCTTTTTTTTTACATATTAGATATTTCACATCATATTGTTATTTTAAAAATCAGTATCTAGTCTACTTATAAATATAAATTCTCAAAGTATGAACATATAATTAATTAGTATATGAGGTTTCTAATTGACAACTATATGGCTTCCAAGTAATAAATATAGAGCCTCAAACTAATAAACATCTAATTTGATTTAATAAATATGTATTTTAAAATTAACAGATATGAATTTCTATTTGAATAAATAATAATATACATTTTATAATGTATATACGTACTTAGCATTTTCTTGCCTGTTGATAATATTTCATTCACGTTATACCTTGTTTTTAAACATATTCCCATCTTAGAAATGCTACCTTCGTACAACCATTTTTTTAAGAATTATCCGTTTTTCTCTTAGAATGTTTTTCCTCACAAAAGAAAACTCTACCGATTTCCATCAACCGAATTTCCTTAAACAGCTCTTTTGAAGTGAGTTGATTTTACATACGGATACAAAGAAAGAGCACGCTGAGATAAACTCTTTCTTTTTCTGTTTAGCGTCCGGGAATTACCGTTCAGGTATTGCTGCAGAGGATGAATGAGGATGATATGTGTGAGTGTAAATGAAGTGCAGTCTTGTACAGTCTCAGTTCGACCATTCTTGAGATGTGTGGTTAATTGAAACCCAACCACCAAATAACAGCTGTATTCACAATCTAGTATTCAAATCTGTATAAAAGCAACTGTCTTTACTAGGACTTGAACGCTAGAACTCTCGACTTCCAAATCAGCTGATTTGGGAAGACGCGTTCACCACTAGACCAACCCGGTGGGTTTGACTGAGATAAACTGGAATGCAAAAGACACACAATACACTATTTAAAATATATATATATATATATACACACAAATACAAATATATATATATATATATATATATATTTCTCTCTCTCTCTCTCTCTCTCTCTCTCTCTCTCTCTCTCTCTCTCTCTCTCTCTCTCTCTCTCTCTCTGTGTGTGTGTGTGTGTGTGTGTGTGTGTGTGTGTGTGTGTGTGTGTGTGTGTGTGCGTGCGCGCGCGTGTATGTATGTGTATATATATACAGAATTTTTGTATTATATTTCCTTAATTTAAAAAAAGAATTTAAAAGTGAAGAACAATTAAAAACATAATATTACTTTATTTTCTTATTTTTCGTAAGTGCTTATAAAAAAAAAATATATATATATATATAAAATATCTCAGATTTCTTAATTCAACAAAAAAAGCTAGTTTAAGACTACACTTTTAAAACAATGCATGCATAAAAATACAAATATGATTTTTTTTCAAGAAAATACTATTTCAATTCTTCATACTAAAAAAATACATTTTAACATTTTAAAAAACATTTGCCGGCCTCCTTGGCGCGAGATGTAGCGTCTCTGCCATTCATCCGAAGGTCCCGGGTTCGAATCCCGGTCAGGCATAGCATTTTCACACACGCTACAAATCATTCATCTCATCCACTGAAGCAATACCTAACGGTGATCCTGGAGGTTAAACAAAAAAACAAATAAATAAAAACATAAAAAGGAAACTTATAAATAAAGGAAGTTGAACGGTTACATCAAATTAGAAAGGTTCTTCTTTTTAGTGTAACAGCAAAACAAAAACCAGAAAAAGTAAATGACGGAAGTAGTGCGTTTCGAGAAATAGGCTATACGAATATTGAACATAGTACTAGTTGTACGAATAATTTGTATTTCAGTTGTATTTATTTTTAAAATAAAAAAATTAACATTTTGACTGAATACAGTAAAAACAGAAGATATCGTCGTTTAGTGTTAATTTTTTTTTTTTTTTAAATCATAGCTGTAGACCTCGTAAAAAGTTGCATGTCTATTTGTAGTTCGGCAGTTGCTCTCGTCCAGTCTCTTTTAAAGCTGTTAAAGTTGATATTAGATTTCATTTTTACCATAAATATTCCGATGTTCAATTGATTTGATAAATGTAAAAATTTATTTGCATATTTTCGCTGTTGTAACACGTAAGCCATTAAACCAATTTGAATGAGACATTTTTAAAAAGGAAAAAAATAAAAAAAATAAAACTTTAACCATATTACGTCCGATTTGATTCCAATTATCTTACTTTACAAGTAACAGAACGTATTACAAACTCATTAACGATGCTTGTTTATTTTTTTTTTCTTATTTTTTTTATATATTTTTACTTTTAACGAAATCTATTTTAAAATATAATTAAGATTCCTTAAAGAAACAATAAAGAATCATAAAACTTAAAGTCAGAAATATGTCTGTAGAATAAAAAAAAATTTATTTAAAATTAAAATGTAAGATTTCCTCTTTTTATTCAGTGAACACTAATTCGGGCTTCACTCCATCATTATAAATTCATCAACAACATTTTTTGAAATCTATTCAAAATATATATCTATATCTCTCTCTCTGTCTGTCAGTCCGTCCGTCCGTGAGTGAGTGCGTGCGTGTTAATTTTTATACTACACTAACATAATTAGTGACCCATTGCTTATAGACCTGATGAAACCTAATTTTGAGATTATTCGAATTTCCTATAGCAGGTAAAGTACCCAGAAAAATTAAGTTGTAATATTGTATCCGTTGCTGTTTTTTTTTCTTTCTATTAGAAAAATCTGTAAAAGTTATATTCGTAAGATTTTGCTTATTAATACCGTAGATCGGTTTCTTTGCATTGACACGCAACTTATTTTACGTATTAAAGATTCTTGAAGTTTATTGAAGTTAATTTTTATGTCGCTTTATTTTTCTGTCAATATTAATAAATTCTATCAATATTGGCGAAATAACCCGATCTAAGTAAAAAGTTACAAAAAGTTCGTTACCTAAATAATTCTTAAAAAGCAGCTACTTTATAATTAACGAGTTTTTTTTTTCTGAACCAAGGGCTGTTATTTGTTTAATTTTAAGGACGTGAAGGACTATAATTAAAGCCTTGAATAAAAGAAATTCTTTTAAAAATATCTTAATATTCTTATCGTTACATCCTGTTATGGTCACTGAATTTCGGAAGAATTCTTTATGTTTCCGGTTTATGTTCCGGAAACAACAACATACTCTTTACATGTATTTTTACGCATTTTGATAAGCAAATTCGTGGGGGTATATCACTTATTGAGTTACTAATTATTTTAAATAATAACATTTTAACAATTTTCCTAAATAAATTATTATGTATAAATATAAACGTTGTTTTAAGTCACATTATTCAAAAACATTAATTAGTATTCCGGATATTTTATATTTAAACTAAACAATGTACGTAGTAGGTCCTCTATTGTGGTAATAGTAACCATGTCTAAAATTGACAGATATTTGATCTGGGATTCACTGAAGTACAACATCGTAAATGGGTCGTAAAATACGCTTCGTGACTTCTGCCACTGTAACCTAAATATTGTTTGTAATTCGTTTATGGAAGTGGAACAATAATCACGGATTGATCATTTTATTGAATTAAATATTTCCTTTGACCTACAAAATAGAAATATTTAAACATAAACTTTGAATTTAAAAATTTATCTCAAACGATGGGGAGATTTATTTATGATCCATAATTCAATAGAATTTTTAAATTCTATAAATTAATAGTTGGAAGTTTATTTTAGTTCCCATTTTTGTAAACTATAATCACCGGACTCAAAAGAAGATCTATAATATTATTAATTTTTACTTGACTTGTATCTTCCTTTAATAAAGATTATCCTGGAGTTTCGGCACTTTTTAATTGGCGAATAAAAATATTTCACACATTGTGTGACTATTAAATTACGAGTCTAATGCTGCTACAAAAGAACTACGCATGCGCCAAATTCATACGACCAACAACTGTGTAGCATGAAGTTTTCTTTCGATTGTTGCGACTACAGTTTTTGTAGACTTATTAGTCTGGCCGTGGCTTTCGTTTGGATAACATCTGTTTTTTTGTTTTGCCGAAAAAATGATAAGTGTTTTATTAGAGCAAAGAATTGTGAAATTTCATATCAAACTTGGAAAAACCGCTACTGAAACTTATATTTTATTAAAAAAGGTATATGGCAATGAATATTTATCACGTGCGCGGGTTTTTGAGTGGTTTATGCGTTTCCAAGATGGCTGAGAAGATGTTGAATATGATGTTTGCCCGGGTCGCCCTTCCACGACAAAAACGAATAAAAATATTGAAAAATATCGGGTCGCTCTTCCACGGATAAAAATATTGAAAAAAAATTGGTAATCTGATCCGATCTTACCGACGGTATTCGTGCTATTGCTGAAATTGTAGGATTTGACAAAGAATGCGTAAGGAAACTTTTACATAATTTTAACATGCAAAAAGTGTGCGAGAAAAGTCTGCGTGAAATTCTCACAATCAAATAAAAAGAAGATCGTGAAAATGTTTGTTGTGGCACTTTGAATGTCATTGAAAATGACATCTTGGAAAAAGTTAAAACATGTGATGAATCTTGGTTTTTCACTTATGATCTAGAAACTAAGCATCACTCCATGCACTGGAAAGCCCCAATTTCATCAAGAGCCAAAAAAGCTCGTATGAGCAAATCAAAATTCAAAGCGATGATGATTGTTTTTTCGATGTTCATGAGATTGTGAACCTTCATTGGGTTCCTGAAGATCAAACTATTAATCTACATTACTACCTCGAGGTCCTTGCTCAATTCCGTGAAAAATAATAAAAAGACGACCCGAATTGTGGAAGAACATATCATGGGTTCTTCATCAGGACAACGCACCGGCTCACACTGTATTGTCTGTGAAGACGTTTCTAGCCAAGTATAACATCCCACTGTTAGACCATCC
Organism: Lycorma delicatula; assembly: GCF_047948215.1. Lineage (NCBI taxonomy): Eukaryota > Metazoa > Arthropoda > Insecta > Hemiptera > Fulgoridae > Lycorma > Lycorma delicatula. The sequence continues at coordinate 112,998,488 of NC_134456.1, forward strand.
GCCTTATTCGCCTGACTTGGCACCATGTGACTTTTATCTGTTCCCCAAGGTCGGATCTGCATTAAAAGAAACAAGATTTCAGATCGTTCAAGCTGTGAAAGAAAGAGCGGCACGTGTCAAGAAAGAGCTCACAGAAGAAGACTTCCAGCACTGTTTCGAACAATGGAAAATTCGCATGCAGCGTTGTAGGGATAGAGAAGAAACATACATTGAAGGACATAATAACTAAATATGTATAAACTTAAAATAAAATATTGTACAGCATTAGTCTCGTTATTGAATAGCCACACCTCGTATTTATTATTTTTTTTTTTACAACAAATCGAATCAAATGTAACCAAAGAACCGATTTTACATGTCAGTTCTTATATTGATTTAGATTATTTTTTTTATTTTGATTTGATTCATTTAGGCTCGTTTATTCAACCAATTAATTAAATTTCATCAATTTAACACAATTCATTTTGATGATGAATGATCCAGTGCTGTATCCTGCCCCACTTGGAGATCAGAAAAAATGCAATAAGCCATTCATGCGACCGCTTCCGATCACTACTACTATACCCAGCATAAAGGTGTTAATTTTTAATTTTTTTTTCATTAATTAGGATAATAACTTTTTTCAGGAAGGGAAAATGCTTCCTTCTTCTGCTTTACATGCCCTCGGAATCACAAACAGCTAGCTTGGAGATACACAATTGAATATTTCCGTTTACATTTGAGCAAATCCCATATTCTTTTTAAATGAAACGTTAGGAACCACTGCTTAACAGTAATAAAGCAAACTTTCGGTCGAGCATAGTTATTAAAAAACATTACAGGAGAAGCAAAATTTGATAAACTATAGAACGCAAAAAAAATTGCTCACAAAAATTTTATTTACAATTTAAAACTAGAGGTCATTTTGATTTTTAGAAATCATCGTTAGTAGATTCTTAGGAATTACTGTATATAAATAAGCAAAGTACATTTTCTTTTTAAATAATAAATAACTTAACTTACGAAACATTACAAAACGTTTATCTGTGTTTATATGTAAAATATATTTATTTCTTAAAATTTATGAAGTATCAATTTAAAAACCCTAATTAAAAACAAAAAATGTTTAACGGACTCTAAACCACTGAAACTTTCAGCTCAGATTGCTTCTCAGAAAATGATACTTCATCATTTTTATTAAATAGTTATTCTTATATATATATATATATATATATATATATATTTTTTTTTTTTTTTTTTTTTTTTTTTTTTCTTATGAGTTCAGGTACACATACTCATTTTGTAATGTTTTCTAGATATTGCTAATTTAGTTATTAATATTGTTACTATTTTCTTAAAGTGTTAATTTTTTGAACACATTAATTCTTCAGTGTCTCTGATTATTGTTTATCAATGAAAGTAGCCATCTAGTTTTAGATTTTGAAAAATTATAAATATGATATTATAATTATAGATAAAACAATATTAAATTATATTATTAATTATAATTGTTTATTATTATATTATAAATTATATAATTTTAGAGTTATATAATTACAAATATTTTAGTTTACATCAATAACCATTTAGTTGTAATTAAGATAATCTGAAATATCGGTTAATTTATCCTTTTACTTGAACAAAAAAAGCAGATTAAGTAATGGGATTAAAAATAAGGAAGTTCTAAGCTTCAAATTAAATTTAAAAAGATTCCACCTTTTATTATTAATATCCCAATGAATATTTATTTACCGAGCAAATATCAGTTATCAGATTGTCTTACAAATTACATAAACATTAAATATATGGCAACGCAGTCAAATTAAAAGAGTTTAAAAATAAAAAAATTTAATACTTAAGACTTCTTCTTTGAATTGTTCTTAAATCAAACATTATATATTAAAAATATTATAATTCGAAATTATAATTTTTACATAATTTTTATTTTTATATATTATATATAAAAAAGCAGTCTTACAGATCTTTGCTCAAAACCTTTTCAGAAGATTAAACTACATAAATGTACTGTTATATAGCATACATTTTAAATGCATCTCTCTTAATAATAAAGATATAAGTTAAAAAATGTTTACTGAAAAAAAAAGCAAAAATATGGTGCATACAAAGAAAGAAAAAAACAGAAATAAAATATAAAGGGCTTGTGCACTTTTACCTGGTTGATACAAAACTAAAATAAAAAATAAATCTCCTAAAAATTAACAATATACAACCAGATCTATTCTTAGGCCTATGGTATATTTTAATTTTGCAGGCAGTATCAATCTTAATAATTAATTATTCTCTTCTAGAGGAATAAATATGTAACATCATTTAGAAGAAAAAAATTAAGTCAGCGTTATTGCTTACAAAAAAAAAATAAATGAATAAATGACTGACTTTTATATTTTCTTTTCATAAACAACCAATCGTAAAAAAAAAACCTAGAAGAGTAACGGCATACGAATGTGTTGTTGAAAATCATTTTCTTATAGTGCTGCAAAAATCAGAAAAAGGAATCGTTATAGAAAACTATTTATTCAACAATGTTATTCAACAGACAGACATTGTCATCAATTTTAATTAAAGTAATTAAATTTTTTTGTTCAATTTAATTAACTATCCATGTAAAGTCAGTAGCCTTCATATTAAACAAGCTTCGCTATACCGTATAGGCGTGCGGCGTTTCATTATCTGGTACCGCTAGGTAATAACTAAGTTTTCTTCGAGATGATGGGTTTCTTCTTAAACCAAGGGCAATTACTTTTAAAATAATACAAAAGAATATCAGACTTTACATTTATTATTATTGTATTACTACATATCTTTAGCATAAAATTTCATTTCCACTGTTACAATGTTCTATTACTCCAGTTACGTATTGTAGACTATCAGATAAATAACATAAATTCAAAATATTGCTTTATTATTATCAATCTTGTTATTGACTGATAAATGTATTACAAATTATTTAATTTTCAAATATTTTAATTTTCTAAGAGAAAAATATCTAAAATAAAAATTAAAAATGAATCTAATACAAAAGCGTGAATCTACTCTGATATTTTTCTACTATAATAAACCATACTATCATTTGCGGTCATTTAATTATAATTTTTACAATAAAAAAAATTTAATTTCATTTTACATTAATGAATTTCTGAATAAAAATTGATTGATTGAGTTCTCTCATATAAAAATTTCTATAATGAACTAATTTATTTTTTTAATTAACTTATACTGTTTACTCATTCCAATAATTAACGTTTTATTCAGCGTAGAATTATATCAGTTTGTTATTATTACATATATTTTATTTTTATTGTATTATTCCACAATTTATATCAATTTTAATATTAAAATTTAATAAAACAAACATAAAAAAAGTAGAAAAACCAACTTGAAAGTAAAATACAAAAAAAAAATAAAAACAAAATTAATAAATTCATTTTAAATGTTAACTTTTACGAGTTGAATTAAATTGAATTCATACTTAAACAAAATCATTATTATTTGATTTTGATCTCTAATCAGACGCCATTAATTTTCGTTAGTGTTTTAATTTCTTTTGTCTTATCTCAGTTACCTATAAATAAATTACGTAATATTTCTAACATTTATTTTTATTTATTGATATATCTTGCATCATTTAAGGGTGTCTCAAGAAGAAACGGCAAAAGAATTAAAGACATGTTCTACATTTGAAAATAAGGGAAAGAGTTCATATAAACATAAATTCGAAAAACATTTCGTTTCGAGTTATGGATTTCGAAAACTTTCACCCTGATTTTTAATGCAAGAAAAAAATAAAGCCAGACTGAACAAAACACTTATAAGTCTGACACAGTCAGAATTAAAAGTGTTTTATACAGACTCTATAAGTCTGACACAGTCAGACTTATAGGTCTGACACATATCACTTATAAAATTCAGTTTAACTTTAGTGGATGATTTCAGCTGCCCTCATTTCTCCACCAGTTCCCATTTTCGTCTTCCAGCTACCCCAAGAATGTCCTCTTATATCCTTTGCGTGAGTACCCATTGTAAATTTTTCTTGAAAAAACTTGAACTTTCCATTTCATTGATGCGCCTAATCGATTTCAATTTTATTTAGTGTTTATTTCTGTACAATTGCAAAGGACCTCATTGTTATCATTCATTCATTTTATTCAACATTATTTTTGTTACATTTTTAGTGACATGAACATCTCTTCTATATATTAAGATTATTCCTTTAGATTCACATCCCAAGTTTCTACGTCATTACATGAACTACAGTATTTCAAATATTCTTTAAGTCTATTGATAATTTTTCTCTCCCGCTAAATGAGCTGAGGACACTAACAATCATTTTACTTTTAATTATTCAGCATGAAACCTTATGATATATATTTCTTTCTTTATTAAATATTCCCAGTAACTATTTTTTTCTTCATTACCTCTAGTATAATTTCCTTCTGAAATTTAAATAATGATACGGTCTCGTTCTAATTATATCAGAATGTAACTCCACATGTCAGTATCAGTTTGATAACCGTGGGTTTATACTTTCATAATCCTCATAATTTTTTAAATAGTCAAAATGGAATTTAAATTAATGGTAAACATATGCATAATTTGCTACTTGTTATAAATGTTTCGAGTCAATTATTTATGCTATAAATTTATAGGGTAACCGAATTACTCGTACTTAAACTCAGAGTTTATTTAGATTTCCAACCTTATAAATAATACTTTTACTAATAAACTTGTGATGAAATTTTAAGGTAAATAGCCCGTCGTATGATCAATGGGAATCTAAGATGAAAAGTAAAGATTCCATTGACTATGTAATCATCAGAGCACAACTAAAAGAGAGCTCTCCGTGACGCACTAAACTTTAATCCAATTCAGTACCGATCAGTGCATCACTTTCTGACCACATCTACTAGACTATTCATATTCACGCTTCGTTGGTTTTTAGAACTGCCCTTAAAAACAATAAAAAAAATGTTTTTTTATACTGCGTTTTTATTTTGTGGATAGATAGACAATTGTTTTTTCTTTTAATCTAAACTTAAGAATCTTAGGAAATCTTACTGTGAATAGTTTTTCTATTTAATAAATAAATTTCTAAAAATAATAGTCAGTGTTATTACTTTTAGATTTTTTTTTTAATAATAATTAAGTTTAGTGAGAAAAATTGTTCGGCTTTTCCCAGAAAATTTTTTATTTATTTACTTTTTTTATGTACATGATTGTTTTGCAGACAAGCTACGTATGGGTAAATAGCCGACATACTAACAGTGTTTCACACAATACTGTTGTATAATAAGGATAATTAGAAAAAGTTATAATTTTTCTTTTTTTTCTTCAAAGTATATAGTTTGTAAAAGTAAATTTATTTTGCTAATAATTTCATTTTCCGACTAGTATTAAAAAAATATTTTAATAAGTCAAAACTATTTATCATGCTGTAAATGGTAATTTTCAGTAATATTGTAACGGCTGTTTCAAATTACGTTTTTACTCAATTAAATTATACTGTGAAAAACTTAATTTTGTTATCTTATTATAACAATAGTGAAAATAAAATTCAATTTAAATAGTAATTTTCTGTTTAAAGTCAATTCTCCTAGCCTTTATTGAATTATCACCGAATGCAAGGAACTGTAAAAGAAATGAGAATGTCCCTGTTCCAATATATTATTTTATCTCGTAATGTTTAATTCGAACGGACTTGGAATTTCTGATGTATAATAAAATAACAAATCTATAACAAAACACACGTAAAGAAAAGTTCATACATAATGTATTAAGTGAAGAATTTTTAATTACACAAAAAGTTACTAGTGTTTATTGTTATTATTTATTTTTTTATATCCCCTTCTTGTTAAACACATTAAATTATTTAACTGTACATTAACGACTACTATTAAAGATCGCATTCATTACCTTGTAATAAACCGCTGGAAATAAAATAATAATAAAACTGACTTAAAATACCCGCACCAAAAATTTTAAAAATATAACACTTTCAACTTTTTGAAGTAGACCCCGTTAAAATCCCCCAATAGTTAAAAGCAACTATCAGTAACATACTATACCATACTTTGGAGAAAAACCCGAAATATAAAAAAGAAGAGTTTAAGAAGATATGATAATTTGTTTTCGATATTTTGTTTTACAACTTTCTAAATCGGTTTCTTTAATTTTATTTATTTGTTTTTTCGACTGCATATTTATACATTCTATTTCACTTTCTGCTGATATATTTTTGGTTAAATAGTGTACAGATGTACAAAAAATAAAACTGTTTACAAAAAATATAAAGACGAGAAACCCTTGATGAAAAATATAGGAAAAAGGAATTCAGAGAATATCGATGTAATGAGATTACTTCCAAACTGACCTAAGCAGAAATATTCTGTTTTGTTTTTTGTATTCATTAATTATTCCTTTTTACTACATACAATGATAAATGGATAATTATAAAAATGTATATAAGAAATTTAATATGGGACATGAGGAAGTAGATCATCCATTGAACTTCCTTCAATAATAAAAATATTTTTATCTTCTAAAGAACAAGACATTTCTCTTTCGTAAAAAAACGACAAATTTACGTATTTTTCAAATATTTAAACAGTAGTATTTTGTTTTAAACACTGTTAAGATAAATAATATTTTTTTTTTTTTGGTTTTAATATTTTGATTAAAACAAATTAATTTAAACGTTTTCCAGTATATTCTCCACAATTCCATATTTAAATTTGATGTAATTACATAAAACTATCAATTTTACATCTTTCGAAGATCTTTTATCTTCATAAGGGAATGAAATTTTTATGCCAGAATACGAGCCATCAATCCAAAATTGAAGTAAAATAGCTAATTTGTTTTTTAATATTCCGGCAATTCAGGTAGAAGGAGATCTAAAACCCATAGCAGAAATTATCAAAATGAAATATAATTAAATAAAATTATATAATTGTCAATTTACGTCTATTCAACTGATATATTTTACACCGTACAATTATTTATCTCGTAGAACATGAGTAAGATGTAATGCATCTAATGCATGTAGTCTATCTTGAGTTTGAATATTTAAATAAAAGCATTGTTTATTCTATCCTACTATTTTTTTTTAAATTTGTAGAAATTATATTACAAAATAAATAAGCAAATGTAATTTATCTTCACAGATTCATCCAAGCAGAAATCAGCGTACATAATTCCTATTTATTAAAGAATAGATTAAATTTTCCAATTTATAATATAGTTTATTATACACTTTTAAATGAATAATTTTTCCAGTACATTATCTGAATTAATTTTTTTATCCTATGTATCAAAATATCAAATCAAATTAAAATTACTCTCTTTCCAATTAAAAAAAAGTCACGGACACCGCAAAGTTCAATGATTAAACCATTAAATATTTATTCATAATAAATTCAGTGTAAATAATTGTTTTCTGACCATGTTATATTATAAAGTATGTATTTAGTTACGTAAAACAGGCCAACGGTTTTGTATTACGGTGTAACAGTAAATTAATGCAATCATTTTTTTTTTGTTGCAGACGATGATGAGACAACCTGGATTAGTCTTACTGTACAGCATGTCCATGTTTCCTATTATAACATTATCAGCGGTGGAACAATTAAGCGGTGAGATTTTTTTGTCTTTTTTTTTCATTCAAAGATTTTTGTATAATCATATTATTACTGTATTTAAAGTTTATAATTAATTACTAATTATCACTTTTTTCAAGATTTTTTTCTCTTCTTTTTTATTATTAATCCTTTAATTTAGATTAACTGTCGGTTATATAGACGTTGCGATCTGATTTATAAATATTGCCATAACACTGGCATTGGTCATGGTTCATTGGAACTTGTTCTGTTACTTCTGTTAGGCGAACGACCTTGAGTAGATGTTAGGATAACAGTTATCATTACCAGCGACCAACACTATTGTCATACTTCCAAGTATTGAAAACCACTTAGCAATACAAATAGTTTCTAAAACAAATATAAATAAAATTCTTTCATTTTAGGTGAACATATTTTTTTTTAATTGTTACTAATAATTAAAATACTATTTGAAAAGTCATTTAATTTCCCGCCTAAATTGCGATGTAGCAGAATTACAGAAGGGAAGGTATTCCAATTTTGGCATATGCGGTTTTCACCGGATCTTGACGTTTTTATACCTAAGAAACCCAAAAAACTTTCGGAAATTTTTCGGATGTTAATGTTCGTATGCCGAACACACGTGAGTGTGTTCGGCGTTGGTCTCTAAATCACCTTATATCTACAAAACTACTGGACCGATTTTGACCAAACTTGGTCAGATTACTTCTATATATCGGGCATTGATGCCACTGAATTTTCAACTTAAAACGTCAACGGGGTAAGGCTTTAGATCAAGGTCACGCTCAGTATCTCTAGATTTCGGCTGATTAACGTCATATTTTTCTTAAGCACATTTGTTTACAAATAAAAAATAACAGTAGCTGCAAAAAAACGTTTTTTTGCAAAATCGCATCCCTACCCCAAAAAACTCTGTTGTAGTTGTCTGATATGTTGAGACGTCACAGGTGTGCAGTAGAATTAAATAAATGAATAATATTTAATGTGTAAAAAGATAACTCGATCTGGCTGGGTTTCGAACTCGACCACCCGGTTGACTCGGTACTTGGTGCGTTAAGTCTCGCGACTACACCAGTCGTACAAGCCGTACAAGCGAAATATGTTGTATGTAAGTTGTGAAATTACATTAGTTTATTCAGTTCCGAATAACGCCGCTAGTACTGCCACACCCGCGCAAATTAAATACAGTATGCACGCGCGCTTTAGATAGAATCATTGAATTAAATAAACGAAAAAAATATTATATTTAAATAAAATGATGAATATTTTTAATTAAGTTTTGTGTGTGTGTGTGTGTGTGTGTGCAGTGCATGAGAAACAACCCACTGCGTTGTCAGCTTTTTTCAACTCATTTTTATAAAAGAAAGAACCAAACTTAAAATTTGTTAATAGAAATACAAACCGTAATGTTAAAGAATGACATAATCTGATCTGATGTTAAGTTTCCTACTCAGAATTCGACACCCGTTGCTCAATTCTACCTGCTCGTTAGCCTTTCTGGAACTGCTATTCCTATACATAGTGCGCTATAATTTTGCAGATGAGTTTGAACCTTTAAAGTACACGTCAAAATTAAAATAAAATATTTTGCATTTTCTTCGTAATTCCCCAATAATTTTTTTATTGACCTACGCAAGACAACTGAAGAAAAGTAAAACTTCTTAGAAGTTAGAATATACTTTTGCATGAATGACTAAAAACTATTATTTTTAAATTCTCTATTAACTGGGTAATACATAATCTTTTCTTATCCCCGCCCAATTCATGTATTTGTCGACTACGATCTTTCCATTTAAAACTTATTTTCCAAGTAAAACAGCTATTTGGGAATTAAGGATTATTTTTTTAGTTTTTAAAAATATTGTTTTATTTTGATAAGATGTGAAAATGTGAATACTAATTAAATGTAACCGTTATTAAGACGAAGTCGTAATTGTATTAAAAAAAGAAGATTCTCTTAAAACAACTGTTGCAGAGAAGAAAAAGTATCCTAACATCATATAATAACATATTATTATAGTGTTAGATGGTTGCTCAATACGCAATTTGCTAGTTAATTACATTCTTGCAAGAGTTGTACATCGCCCGCGTTCTGATGTGAAATATTTTATCAGATTTTTATTAAAAGAATGTCTCTTCATCTAATACGTAATGGTATATTTTTATTTTTTTCTCATTACTATTCACAATTCATTATTCAGCTTATCAAAACGAATCTATAAGTTTTCTTTTACTTTTTTTTTATGTGTACGTTGAAATCCGTTCAACTAGTGAAAAATAAGCAACCCTCCTGTGGCGCAATGAGATGAGGATGATATGTATGACGTAAATGAGGTGTAATCTTGTACAAACTTAGGCCGACCATTCGTGAGTCGTGTGTTTAATTGAACCCCACCCACCAAAGTACATCATTATCCAATGTTTACTATTTATATCCGTACAAAAGCAATTAGATTTACTAGGATTCGAATCTCAAAACCTTCGACTTCGAAAATCAGTTGTTGAACAATTGATTTGCGACGATAAGTCAACTAATAGATCCGGCCGGTGGGCGTTTCTTTAATTTAAAAAAACATTCACTGACTGAAATAGCTTTAATTTTTATGATCCATTCACCATAAAAACTTAAAATGAAAACACGGAATGGAAATTTTGTAGCGTATGAAGTAATATCATGTCTTACCGGAATTCGAGACCGGAAATTATTTCTTAAAAATGACAACTAAAAACCACTGGTCAAAGACCCTAAACTTACGAGAAAAATGAGTTGTTAAGTAATTAAACGATTAAACGAGTATTATATGATTTGAAAATAAAATTCAACTTAAAAATATTGATTTCAATGTTTTATTAACATATACACTAGTCTGCATTACAACACACGGGCGCGCGCACACGCACAGAGGAATTTTTTAAATGATAATTTAAAAATGTTTTATTTTGCAACACATTTATGTTGTTATTAGGGGTTACTAAACAAACTATGTTTGGTTACAATTCTAATTTTAGAATAGAAAATTATACATAACACAGAAAGAATTTATATGTACATAATCACTGTTATGATTATATGAAAATGTAACAACAATGTTATGATAATACATGTAATGTTATGATAATATGAACATGTATTGTATAGTTAAGTGGAAATTTAACTTTTGTTTCTATTGTCAGTTTCTTCAGCCATTTCTTTCGATATGCTGTTGCCATATGCAGTTACAACTTTTGTCGATAAAAAATGAAATATTGTAGAAAATCACATCCCTGATCTTTCTGATTTGGTTAAAAAGTAAAAAAAAAAAAACAGTAAACCCTCAAAATTGATTTTAAAAGTTTAATGTTATTATATTAAAATAAAAATTTCACTTCAAAGTTTTCAAGTTAATCGTCATAAAACAAGATTGTACGTTTTACGCCGAAGGTAGAATTTTTTTTGTAGAAAATATCCGAAAATAACAGCCGTATACAAAAAAAAGTATGATTAGAATAACAAATATATTCTATTTTGGAAAAACCTTCCGATTTTGTTTGAAATCGATACTTATTTTCAAAAGAATTATTCCGAGAGTAACAACCTGGACGGTTAGATATGACAAATTTGAGTTCCGTTTATTCGTACTGCGTAATCATGTTCGGAAAGGCCTTAGAACGATGTAATAATAAATTGGTAATAACTGATATAACTGTCCGCTGTTCTCCTATTCTTAAACTTGTTGCCATTTTTAATTTTCCTTAAATTTATGATGTTTTAATATATTTATCGCACGAATTATATATTATATTATAATTATAAATATTAACTTAATTAATTAGTTAGTATTATTAATAGGACAATAGTCATTAAAACCCTTCATAAACTCACGCTCTCAGTTTATCGGATAACTTGTACCGGAATGTAGTTTAAACCTGAAGAATATACAAGATAATAAGAAACTAATGCAAAATCTTCGTGGTCAGACCAGGAATCGAACTGAGGACCTAACGTATGCTAACCAAAATCTTTACAGCCGAGCTTTGTATACCGATTACATTATAAATATACAATTTAAATAGTAATAATATTTTTTTTAATATTAATTTTAAACATCATGATTGATTTCAAAACTTTTTAAATATTTTTTTTTTTAATTGTGCGAAACGATATATTGAATAAAATAACACAGGAATAATTTTTCACAATGAAAGAAAAAACCAAACGCCTTCATATTTGAGAAAAAATCAATCGACTGTATTTTATCTATCTTTATATTAGAAAAGCCTTTTTAGGATGACGTGGTGAATGATTGTAATAATAAAGAAAAGAAAGCTATAAAGAAACAACAGCGTAAAAACGAGTCTACGCGCGTGCTCTTTTCAGCTCGTTGGGATATCGGAAGGAAGATTATTAAACGCATGCCTTTATTACGATGTAGTGAAGGTGACAATTAGACCGAGAGTCGACGTGGCCTAGTTATAAACCGCCAGGATGTGGTATCCTAGCGTAATCGTTGGTTGAACTGCACCATAGGAGTCCAGGCAGTTGAATAAGAAGTGCATTACAAATCGGTCCGTTACAAAAGAAAGCTATTTTCCATTCTTTTTTCATCTGCAATATTTTTACATTTCTATGTACGAATAATGATATAGTGTTACTGATAATTTCATTTATATGTCGAATTAGAAAACATTTGTGATCTACTCTTATTCGAAAAATTATTCCATTGAGTAGTATAATATGGTTTCATCTTTAATATATACAGATCTTGAAACTGTGATATTTTATTGAAAAGTAATATTATGCTATTCGCAAACTAACAGAATCGTTTATGGCCAATACCACGTTTTATCTTTTCATTTATTTCAATGATGTTGCAAGTAGATAAACTTATTTCTTTTTTTAAAGTGAGAAAAGTCTAACACTGTTTTCAATTAAATGAAAGTCGATCTATTGTAATTTATAATACCTTTTTTAAAATGACACCATTATTTTTAAACCTTTTTTTTACTTATAATGGTTTTATGAAACGTAGCTAACTAGCTTTATAGTACGTAATTTGACCTGAAAGTTTTATCCAATAGAAATAAGAAATTTTCTTCATAAACATCCTAATCCTTCTTCAAAACTTTCCCCCCCCTAAAACTAACTTTTATAATAAGTATTGTTTTTTTTTTGTTTTTTTTTTAAACATTTCATCAACTAGGTTTCCATTGTTATTTTTTTTTTTTTGGTAGCGATCCTACTTAATTGAATATGAGAAAATAAAAATTTCTGTATTTATAATTTGAATATAATTGAATTGTGCCCTTGAAAAAATTACAAGAGATTGGGAAAAAGAACTTAATAAGTTAAACTTACACGAAAACATAAAAATCGGCACTAAAACTATATTGATAAATATAATTATTCTCGCCTTTGCAGACGATATTGCAATTTTTGCAAAAGATATAAATGAAGCTAAAATCAAAATTCAGAAACTAAGCAAATGTGCAAGCAAAATTGGTTTTCAAATTTTTTCTATTTAAATGACAAATGTATACAATCATAGTCAAAAAAAATCTTGTTCTCCAGTCTGAAAATTAGAATAATTTTTTTTTTTTTTTTTTTATTCAGAGCAGATCATTTTCATAGTAATTCAAAAACATAATAATGACTTCGAGGTTGTAATTTAGTTAAAAATATTAACCAAAGTAGTTTTTATACGTGTCATCTACTCCTCTGCATAATTAAAATAATTCATCATGTTTACTGTAACAATGTTCATTTTTTAAACCTCCATTGTTTTAATCTGTTTACCGCCAACATTCTTATCTTTCAATAACGTTTCTTTAATATCAATAATACAATATATTTTTATCATGGTCGTTCTTAATCCTATCTTTGGTCACAAAAATCTCCATTTACTTTCATCAGGTTGAGAATAAGTAGACTCTGTGAACCGATTCGGTTGGAGAGACTGGTTAAGTGAAACAAATTTGATAAATCAGAGTGTCATTTTTTATAATTATTTCAATGAGTTACTTTCTGTGAAATGTTAAAATTATAATGCAAACATTATATTTACATACATATGAGATAAATGTTCAGTCAGTTATTAATAATCTACGAAAAATTATATTTTACTTGCAGTTATTATCTGTTCTTGAAACTTTTGTGTTTAAAAAGGTATTATTTAAATTGTTATATAATCGATAGTCATTTAATCTTAAACAATTAAAATAATTAGGGTACACTAATACAAGATTTACCCCATGATTTCGGAAATTTATTTTTATTTAAGTTTGAGATATGTATAATCTTTGCGACAAACTAGCTACACATTTTTTTTAAATTTTAAGGAACACTAATGTATTAACCTTAACTGGTAGTCCACGTAATGCATTAACTTAAATTTTCTCGTTTATTTGTTGTTGCTTTTTTACTTTCTCTTTCATTATTTTATTTGTCGCGCGATTCACATCATCCTTTTTTTAAAGATAAGGCACCTTTCCGTATTAGCTGCCTTAAAACATTTAGTGAATCCGTTTATCTAATTTCTTCATTTTCTATATTTTACATTTCAGCTAAATAATGCTAAAATATTGGGTCGGTCAATTAATTCGAGAGTCGATTGACAGAGTAATTACAGCAACTAACTTTTCAAGATATTTTTCTGAATAAAATTAACTTAAATTATTTTTAAATGATAGAATGCAAGGAAAATATAGCAATAATAATAGCAGGTTCTTTTACCAAATAATACGAGCTAATTTTATAAAAGTAGTACAATCATAATTAGTAAAAAAACCGAAGGTAATTTCTGAGTTATCTTACATTATTGCACACTTAGACACGGCTGTTGTAGCTATCTTTCAAGTTGGCAGTTACACATTTTTATACACTCATCGTAACCAATAATATTCTTTTATGTAAATCAAAACGTTAATTACAATAATAAATTTCATTTCCGAAATAAGTTAAAAAATATATATTTATACTCTGTTTAAAAGAATTAATACTACAGATATATCACACAACAATAATTGTGAAATAAAACTAAAATTTCAGATAATTTAATTTTTTTTTTATTAAATCATTTTCCTAATTTTATTGCGTCTCTTATATATCTGACTAATTTCATCTAATTATATCCACTCGAGGAAACTTATCACTTCATCCTTCGACAATTACCTTGTTCCAAAATATTTCCAAAAATATATCAATAAAAACAAACAATAATGTCATAATGAAGAGAGTTCGAAACCTTTATAAGCAATAAAGGCATGAAGATGAGAAAGCTGGGACTTATAAATAAATTAAACAGATTTAAAAAATTTTCTTTATTTTTTTATGTAATTATATGCTTATAGGTTCAATTAAAATGATAAATTCCCTTAATAAAAACCGTTTGTTCGAAAGTGAGGTTATATGATGATATTTTTCAAAATTACGAAAATTGTATTTTGTACATCAGTAACATGTAATATTTATTACAACCAAATTTTGGCAATATTATCTCGATCTTATAAGTAAAACATTACGAATTTTTCAATCCAAATATGTTCAACTTATAACTTTTTAAAGAAAATCATATGATATGTGACGATAGGAAAGAGGGTGTTCAAATTTTTTTTGAAAAAAACCGTAATTTTTGAACATGTACATTTCTTAACATGTACATGTACTTATTAAAGTATGAAATATAACATATTCTCTAACATATATCTAGTCAGTTTATTTTACTTACGTAATTTAATCACTGGTTTCAATTCAACAAATCTTAGAGACTGATCGACCCGAAACTGTCTGGAATGCCAATGCTAAATTGTAGTTGAGCTTACAGTGTGATGCAAAACAATCTAATGTCGAATAAAATTATCTTTAATAATAAAACCAGAGCTTTTTTTTGTTATTGTTTATAACGATGGGGGTTTATGCAGATAAGGAAATACAGAAGAAACTTTCATTGAAAATAAACGTTTGTGCCATTATATTAATAATAAAACTAATAAACTTTTACTCATTTCTATTTTATTGTCTTTTTTTCTTAATAATTAGTTTGGTTTAATCAGATATTAAGGTCATTAGAGTAAACTAATTTTATATATATATAATTATTGACAAGTAAGGTTAATTCTTTCAAAGATATTTGAATTTTTTTCATGAGTATTAAGTCGATATAATTTTACAAAAAATGTATTTTTTACACTTTATAATATAATTAATGAGAGCATTACTTTTTCTATAGAACCAATAGTTGACAAAAAGAAAGTACAGTGGGAAAATATGCGACTTCCTCCGAATAGAATTCTGTCATGGTTTAATTTAATATGTTGCTTATTAACTGAACAGTTCGATAATCTCTAGGATTACCGTTGGACTCTTCAGAACGAAGTCACGTGCGTTAATACGCACATATCTTCTTTATAAAGATTAATACCTAACTTTACTGACCGGTTATAATCGTTTTCGTTATTTATAACGCTTAAAATGTTCTTTAAGTTAAAAAAAAAAACAAGATCTTCATAAATTCTTCACCATAATCTTTATTTAATTTGCGCATCAATTTCTTTGTCCTTACCTATAAATCTGAATGACCGTGTGTTTGTTTTATTATATTGACGTTCGCTTAAAATTCGCTAATCTCAATTCACTTTCATCCGGAGTTCCCGGGTTCGAATCCCGGTTAGGCATGGCATTTTCACACGCTACAAAAACACTCATCTCATTCTCTGAATCAATTCCTAACGGTGGTCCCAGAGGTTAAAGAAAAAATAAAAACAAAAAAATCTCAATTCACTACTTTGTATATTAATTTTTGGAGAAAATTTTATTTATGAATTTAGCCAATAATTTCATTACTGAGTACTAGTAATATTCTAATTCACTGGCTAAATCACATTTATTCATGTAGGAACGTGATTTTCATAAATTACATTTAGAAAATAAACTGAATTCTATTTTTTTTTTCATTTATTAAAAAATAATTATTTATTAACTATTTGTTTACTGTAAACAATTTTCCCTGTTAAATGAGGTAATTTATTACACAATAATAATCCAACTTATTTTAGTACATGTAGTGTTTAATTTTACAACAAATATTATGAATCCGTACAATAAGCTCGCAAGCGCTCACACACACATACAAGATAGTAGAAAATACAGTCTGTCCTTAATATGTTACGGTTTTTTCGAGAAAAATTATGAAAGTCTATAAATTATTGGATGAACTCGCAATGATCGTTTCGCTGTACATTGGTATAGCATAATATGAGGAGTTATATTCGTATTTGACGTTTATCTAGATAATATACCATTACTAAAATTATGTCATTGCATTTTTGAGGAAATTCATTCCTTAATTAACCCTGGAATATTATCAGAAAAATAATGCCTTGATTTTCTTATTAAAATTAGAAATATGCAAATAAATATTATTTTAAATCAATTAAATAAATAAAAAACTAAAAAAAACACATTTTACGTAAATATTAATGTTATTAATAGATCAGATAAAAAGTAACTGTCTGAAATTTAACCCTATGGCACATCCGACTCATCAAAGAAAAACTAGTTTCTGAAGAAAATTCATCATGATATAACAAATTAATTTAGTTAAATTAAATATAAATGAAATAAACAAACAAGATCATAAGAAAAACCAAGGAGATCCTCCTATTTACGTAGCAAAATTCAATCGACTTAATCGAAGACTTTATTTGTAAATTTTACCAGTCTGAAAAACGTCTATCATTATGAACTTGAAAAGAACCCTTTTACTGATAAATTGAATATTACTGCTTAACAAAACAAAATGTCCTCACACATGAAATGTATTTTTAAATGTTTGCAACTGCCGATAATGATCTGTTCAATTTTTTTTTTAACTTCCTTCCGCTGAAGGTCCGACCCACGATCCCGTGTTACACGACCTTGAGGGTGTCAGTTGCCTTTAATCCTCTGGAAGGCCATGCCAGGCTATGCTGTTCCCGACAGCACCTTCCAGAGGCTGGGACTCGGGTCGGTCTTTTCCTTTTTTATCCATCTAAGGACCCCCAGAAGTCCCCGTTCAATCATTTAAAGTGAGACACCGGAGCATCCCACCCCTTCTGAACGGGGCTGTCCGCCCTGCTCTAACGGTAACAATCCCTCACCCATCTACCACTTCTTCCAGCGACTTTTTCCGGATAATATTCCCTATCACCTCGCTGACTATTGTTCAGTTCCGCTCACCATGGAGCATTACCACCACTATGTTATCTACAGCAACCTCACCCAACCGCGTCCTCAACACCCTCCTGTCTTCATCCCACCATGGGCCCTGGAAGTATATTCTGCGGTTTCCCGCTCTCCACAATACTGACAGTTCTCAAACGACCGTCTCCTCCTGCCGCATAAGTAGCTGTTACAGCTACCATGTCCCGATAGAAATTGGGCTAGCTCAAACGTGAGTTTCCCGTGCTAACGCCTGAGCCAAGGCCTGATATCTGGTATCAGCCTTCTCGTCCAGACGCCCACCTCTGATACACTCCATATCTCCTGCCAATGCTCATCATTTCAAAACTAAGGAAAAATAATAATCTCTTGAAATAAATTAGACAAATATGTTAGCGGTTTTAGAGAGACATATGAGGAATTTAATAGACAATTTTATTGTTTTTCATTTTTGATAGTGAACGCTGTTTACGAGTATACATTGTATCTGCAATTAAATTTTTGTCAATAAAGTACTAAGAATAGGTTTTATTTTCGTTTATTTTTGAGATAACATAAAAAGCTTAAGAAAAGCCCATTATTTCAATATTTGTCTAATTATCTCGAATTTCGTCATTTTTCAATTTTAATACTTGTATGGGATTACAATGAACCTATTTTTTTTTTTAAGTTTCATTATTTCAATTAGCTTTGAACAGTTAACACATACTGATATCTTAGACACGTCTGCTAAATCCTCAGTTGAATAACAATGGACTACTACACTTTTTGACGAAAAGTGCATTTCTGGTATTTATGAGATCTGTAAGAAATTCACAAAAAAATTTGAACCAAAAAATTTACTCGTTTCTTTTTGACAGACAGTTTCAACTTATACGCTCAGGATAAACTTGCAGACGTGCGGACATATTTATAACAGAATTGAATGTTCTTATTAATGAACATACACCTTTTTTTACATACACCTTTTTTTTATTTAAAAAGATTTTTATTAATACAATGAGTTTTTATTAATACAATGCAATAATACCCAATTTTGATCAATTCTAGTCAACCTAATCTCCAGATTGATTCTTTGATGATTTTACTCAGAATTAATATTTTCTCAACTTTCTGAAGATAAATAGATGAGAAAAAAATCAGTTTGAGCATGAGTTAATGTTAATGTTTCCAATAAAGGTTTATTTATAAATTCTTCCTTTTAATAGCTTAGTTCTTTTTTGTCTAGTAGTTTGTAATAATAATAATAATAAAAACTAATTTTTATTATTATTGCCAAATTTGCTACTTTAGGTAAAGTCCGAGTATATTGTAAATTAGTATACAATTATATTTTTAATAATTTTACATTAATTATTTAAGATAATTAATTTAATGCTGTCGCTTACTTCTCAATTATACAAATATTATACTTAATTTACATTTTGTTAAAACACCTAATCAGTAATTATGAATTAAGATAATGATTTCGTTCATCGAATCCACTAATCCGCAGTTCGTAGATTACAATATAGCCCGTAGATTATAACTAAAGCAAAACTATATGATGATTTTTCTATCAACATGCTTAATTAATTAATTTACTCATATACTAGGAAAAAAATTGAAAATTATCCCTCAGTATTACGATAATTTATTTAAACTTTAATAAAAATACTTGTATATATTTATACTACTCGTTTTCCAAATATTTGCTATACGATTCCATAAGAACTTAGCAAAACTATAATGCAGTTTTTCAACACTATTGAGGAAGAAACCACATCATAATTCTGCAAATTTTTTGGAAGCACATTTAAAATTATTCAGTTATTCGAATTAAGTTAATATTTTTATAAATTATTCTTAAACATTCTCTCTTGTTTTACTAACTAATGTGACCTTGATTAGAGCATGTGTTTTGCGAGTGATGGTAACATTGGAGTACAGGAAACGGATGTAGGCTCATTATTGAAAATAGGGAGAACATCGGAAGTTAGATTATTCTAACGTCACCTAAACTAAAATCTATGTAAATATTTTCTATCTAAACTATTTGTCACATCAATAAAGGTAACTGTTATTTTTGATTATGAATTCGAAGTAAATCATCCCGTATACAGGAACTATAAAGGAAAGAAAACTCTCACCCTGCTTATCTTTGATTAGGAAGTAATTAAAATTAAATCAATTATTTCAGTTAATAAAACGTATGCTTTAAACTATTAATTGTATCATATAAAATATATTTAATTTCGTTGTCTTTAAAAATGTAACTGAATAATCCTAAAATTCTAAAGTTTAAGCAAAAACGTTAGGCATAAATATATTCATATTTAAGAAATACCAAAAATGGAACCGCTGTGTTGTATTAATGATAATATGTCTGGAAAATCTCGTTTTAAAAGCCAAACCTAAAATTTAGGAGTATAAATATAAAATATTTATTGTTACTTTAAACAGTTATAATGCTTCCAAATTTTAGGATAATTAGTGAATGAAAGGTTCAGTTTTCGCTAGTCACTCTATATTTTCAATTTATATTCTGATAAGGCTTTTTTCTTCAATGTAAAGATAAACAACCTAAACTTTGATCGACTAACTCTATAAATATAATTTGTGATTTTTTAGATCTCCTACTGTACATGTAAATATATTCATGCAGTTTATTACAGTGAGAAAGCAGAATTTCGATTCTAGGAAAGAGGTAAAATTATTTTACCCCTAAGATAAAGAAGATTTTACTTACTCAGCTTTGATTTTATTTCAAATATTTGTAATATTTATTTAATTAAGTAACTACAAATATTGATTGCAGTTTTCAAATTATAATTATCGTTGGGGATGACTGATAGATTTGCAGCATGTTAAAAATTCCAACTTTGACCAGTATATGAATCTAGATGCTTTAAGAGATAAGAATGTTGTGCGTGCAGAAAAATTAATATATTATTCGATCGGGTTCAGTGGAATAAACTTCCGACCAATGTCCTTACCCGTTATGAAAATCCTCAATAAAATTTAATTATTGTAATATTAACATTTTTAAAGCTCTCAGTTATTCATACGTGATGGAATAAAAATGGCAGTGAAAAAATATAACCAGTTTTTAAAGCCCAACAGATACAACCCTTCATAATTTTCGATAATTTAAGCAGAGATATAATTTAATCTCTGCTTCTGATGAAATCAATGATTCTATATATAAAAATATGCATTTGTTAGGAATACAGTACATATTTTTTAACAATTTTTACTTTCCCGTCTACCGCTATACTGGTATCTTTAGAAGGGAAAGTATTGTAATCGTTCCAATTTGGGCATATGCGGTTTTCACCGGATCTTAACGTTTTGGCACCTAAGGCACCCAAAAAACCGGATGAAAATTTTCCGGATTTTCGTATGTACGTGTTTGTATTCGATTTTTTACTCTTTATATCTCCAGAACTACTGACAGATTTTGACCAAATTTGGTCAGATTACTTCTATGCACTTATATGGGGCATTGATGCCATTAAATTTTGAACTTAAAAGGGGTGAGGCTGTACAGCAGTCATCATCTCGAGATTTCACCTAATTAAGGTATATTTTTCTTAGGCAATTTTTAATAATTAAAACATAATATTATTTGCAAAAATTGTTTTGCGAAATCGCACCCCCACCCAAAAAATTCTCTAAATAAACTAGTGGCTAAGTGTATACTGCGTCAATAATACCACCCCTGTCATCATAAGGAGCGCTAGTGTAGCACTGACGTACAGCTGATGTAGTCGTCTGTATGTTGTGACGTCACAGGTAAACGGTAGAATTAAATTAATTATATTAGTGTAAAAAATGTATTTAAAGTGGCCGCTGTTACCACCATACCCGCTTTAGTTAGAATCACTGAATGGAATAAACAAAAAATGTTATATTTTAATAAAATGATAAATATTTTAATTTAAGTTATGTATGTGTAACCCGTACATAAGAAAAAAGCCGCGTCACAGTTCTACAACTATATTGTCAACCTTTTATTATAAGTATTTAATACCACATGGAATCCCTTTTTTTAAATTTATTTTTGTTAATTAAATGTTAAGAATACGTATTCTGTATAAATTATGATTATCAAATACAAATATTATGACAAAATAACATATTTTATCTAAAGAAAATTACTAAATAAATAACATGAAATCTATTTTTCAGATAAACGCATAATGAAACTATAGTGCAGGTCCATTGTCAAGGAAAAATCAATTAATTTTTAATAACTCAAGCATCTAACTACTACTCATGTATTTGAGGAAGTGTCCTGTGATTCTATCCTCTGCATCTATCACTGACATTTTTTATCCAGAAACCATGTCATTTCTAAATAGAACTATTATATAAAGAAAAACAGTTGCGTTGCAAATAAACTATTCTGATACTGCCTCAAAAAGAACCTTTGTTGTTTTGTATAATGTATAATAAATATACGAAATTATTTATTTATTTTTTTTTTTAATTTAATGTTTAATTACAGTAAATAAGTTGTTTACAATTATAAGTTAAAACGTTATAAATATACTGAGTCACAACTTTTACAAGCTATCGCAATGACACCATGCTTGTTACTTATTACTTCCACCAGGCGCTCACAGTACTGAATACCGTATGAGTGAGTACTGTTATAAGGTGAAACTCCTTAAAACAGAAAAAGTAAACTAATGTACTGATAAGTCCCCTTTCATATGTCACCAGCTTGATTAATTGTATAAACATAACAGGGAAAAATATGATAAAAAATATCAATTTTATCAGAGTTTTTTTCATTCCATCGGCACGTGAATCTTCTAAATTTTATGTATTGATATAATAAAAAGAAATCTGATATGGGCATCCATGATTTCCTTGTACGCCTATTAAATTACATATACACATTTGTTTAAAATGAAAAGTACATAAAATTTTATTTCACTAATAACTAATGATTTTTTTCATACTTCTTTTTATTGTTATTAATGAATATTATTTATTGTATTTTTTTACATTCATTATATTTACAAAATTATTAATAAATCAATATATTTAAATTTAAAAAAAAGTTAAGAAAAAAAGGAACTGAAGTCGGATTCAAACCGATATGCCTTCCCCTTATAAGACCCAAATATCTCATTAATTAAAATTTTATTTAGCTATAACTCTGGAACCAATGTACCACTTATTAAATATCGTTGAAAATCTCTAGATGAGAGCTTATTACAGCAGTTAAGAAAAAGTCGAAAATCCAATTTTTTTTATTTTAGGCTTTTTTGGACATTTTTGGTCAATTCAAAATATTTTGGTTGACGCAAAATTGCAATCAAAAGGGGAGGTGCACAACTAGATGTTACAAGAGTCCTAAATACAAAATTTCAACATCCTACGGCTAATCGATTTTGAGTTATGCGATATATATATATACGTACGTAGAGACGTCAAGCCGAAACTAGTCAAAATGGATTCAGAAATTGTCAAAATGGATATTTTCGCTGAAATTTGACATTTTTCGCGATCACAATACTTCCTTTACTTTGTACAAAGAAGTAAAAGATAACGAAAAGTTTTTTTTTAATATTTTCAGTCTACATCAAATATAAAAAAAATGATGTAGACAACACGTGACTTTCTTGTACGCCTATTGAATTACTTTTAAACATTTTTTTAAAATGAAAAGTACATAAAATTTCATTTCATTTAAAACTTCTGATATTTTTCATAATTTTTATTATTATTATTAATTATTGACCGGAAACTCAGCTTTGCTGAGCAGCTTCGTAGAGCGGTCGACAAAGCTGCAAGAGCCGTAGCTACTCTCAGCCGGCACAGCGAATTTCGGCGGACCGAAGGCCAGCAGACGGCGATTGCTGATGTCCACGGTGTATTCTATCCTGTCGGAAGTGTGGGCTCAGGCATTAACAGTTGCAAGAAACCGAAAGCGGCTCTCGCAGGTGCAACGCACCGCAGCCTTGCGAGTCGCTTCCGCGTATCGGACGGTCTCCGAGCCTGCAGTACTTGTGCTCGCCGGCGTTATACCCATTGCTATTTTGGCAAGGGAACGCCAGGTGATCTACAGGAGGCGACGGACAGGCGAAGACCGGGAGACCATTGCCAACGAGGAACGCACTCGTACGTTCCTCGCATGGCAAGAGACCTGGGACCACGAGACCAGATGACGATGGACCGCAAGGCTTATCCCTCAGGTCAGACTGTAGCCGGAGCGACGGCATGGAGAGGTAGAATACTACATGACCCAATTTTTAACGGGTCACGGGTACTTCCGCGCTTACCTCCATGTCATAGGGAAAGCGCCGTCCCCCAACTGCCTCTATTGCCCCGGTGTACGGGACGACGTTGAGCACACCTTTTTCAAATGTGCTCGGTTTGCGGCAGATCGAGGGACACTAGAAGCGGATCTCGGAGCATTGAACCCCCACAACGTGGTTGCGATGATGCTCTGAGACCTGAGCAGCTGGGAAAGTGTAGCCCGATTCGTCGGCAACATTCTCAGGGACAAAAAGGTTGACCTGGATAATCCTGAAAATTAGGTAGCACCTAATCAGGCTAGTACAGGAGGACTCGGCCGGAAGTAATGTGTTAAACGGTTCCGGGTCGAGTCCTGGTAGAAAGGGGGGATGGTGTTAGTCGGTAGTCTGCTGATAGTGATTGATAATACCATCAGCGGGAGCCCGACACTCCGTCCGTAAATGCATTTCCACCTCCCTCCGCAAAAAAAAAAAATTATTATTGATCGTAAAATTTTTTTACAATAAGAAATTTATAATTATTAATAAATCAATATATTTAAATTAAAAAAAAAAAGTTAAAAAAGGAAATAAAGTCTGATTCGAACCGATGTGCCTTACCCTAAGATCCAAATATTTTATTAATTAAACTTTTATTGGCTATAACTCTGGAACCAGTGAAAATAAGTACCACCATTCAATGACGTAAAGTATCATCCTCTCAATGAGGACTTACTTCCACAGTTAAGAAAGTCCAAAATCCAAATCTTTTTTGATTTTGGGCTTTTTTGGACACTTTTGGTTCAGTCGATTACAATCAAAAGGGGAGGTGTACAACTAACAACAGTTCTGAATCAAAAATTTCAACATCCTAACGCTAATCATTTTTGAGTTATGCAAGATATGTACATACAGATGTCACGCCGAAACTAGTAAAAATGGATTCAGGAATGGTCAAAACGGATATTTCCATTGAAATCTGATAACCGAAATTTTTCGTGACCACAATGCTTCCTTTACTTCGTACAAGGAAGTAATTAGAAAAGCAACCTTTTTTTGTGAAGTAATATTTAAAAAAGAAGTAAAAGATCATTATTTTAGATCTCAAGAAAAGTTAGTTATCAAGGATTGTTTTGTTCAAATTTTTTTTATTGATTATGAAAACTGCCCTTTCTTGCTTTGGTCTTTAAATGGATAAATAAATGTTGTATTCCAATATATACCGGTCTACTTATTTTTAAATAATAACATTTTAATAGTTCAAATAACGGAATCCATATATGAAAATTTAAGAAATATCTGTTAATCGATATTATTTACGATAATCTATTTGTTTTTTACCATAATTTAGATAATTTCAGTTGATCAGCTGATTTCGAAGTCGAGAGTTCTAAGATTCAAATCCTAGTTAAGGCAGTTATTTTTATACGGATTTGAATACTAGATCGTGGATACCGGTGTTCTTTGGTAGTTGGGTTTCAATTAATCAGACATCTCAGGAGTGGTCGACATAAGACAACACAAGACTTCATTTACATTTATTCATATCATCCTCATTCATAACTTACTTTTTTAATAATGTATTTAACAAATTGTTGTCGACTTATTTTTAATTTATTCTAATAATAAGTGACTGATGATTATCTGCATTAAATTTTATACCATTGGATGTCTTACTGCTTTAAATTCTTTTCTTACTTTTTTAGTATTTAAATTTTCTGTCCTTTCACAAGAAAAAAAATTATTATTTATTAAGAGGTCCTTCTCATTTTAATTGTGTGTCAGTACATTTCCTTTAGTTCCCAATAGTTATGCCGTAAACGAATTAAATTTACATATAAAAGACAACTTTTTCGTATATTTAAAGACAATATTTTGGTATTTGACGTGCGCGCGCGTGAGGTTGTGAGTGAGTAAATGTGTGCACGCGTGAGTATCTGTAATAGAGAGATAGTATGTGTGCGCGCGTGTAATGTTGTGCAACAAGTTGTCAAGTATGTGTTACAGTCAATAATGTTTAACAAAAAACACCTATGAACACACCAAAATAGCAGACTTATTACAATATAAACTTTAAACAAATGCCAACAATCAACTTATAAGAGTCCATTACCTGGTTCAGGTGTAATCAACTAATAGTTGATCACAATGGCAAAAATCAATTTTACATGCATTAACTAATATTGCACTTTATAGCTGATAAATCCATGAATCCGAAATTTTTTTTATAAGTCGCTTTGTTTATATTTAACTTGATGTTAGGATGTGCGTGTAGGTGTGATTTTAGTTAATAATTATATATATATATATATATATATATATATATATATATATATATATATATATATATATATATATATATATATATATATATTAATATTTTTAGTAAAGATTAAAATTATTTTTCTTTTTGAGGTATTTTTATATGCCTACAAATATTATAGATATTAATTTTAACAAAGTTAATTAATGTGCTAACGTTCGTGTAATTATTTTTTTTTAAATGGGTTTGTCTTGGTATTAATTAATCTTATACATCCGCTTGTCCCCTTGTACCAATATCAAATTTAATATTTCCTTTTTATTATAAAAATTTTAGTAATTCCCTTGTTAAAGAAAAATCTTATTAAATTCTTCCGTTGTTAGTTACCATTACATGTACAGGCAACATAAAATAAAATTAGCAATGCAGGACTAACATCAATTTAAAAAAACAAAATTACTTCCTTAGTTATTAATTACAGATTGTGTAGTCATTTATCCTTACATCAGTAATTGAAGTGGAGGAATTTCTAATAAATTTTTGTCAAAATTCAAATTAACAAATTATAAAAAGAAATTTTAAGGTATAAATTAATAGTTTCGGTTAATTTGGTTTTGGCATTAACTACGAGTATATTCATAAACCCATTGCAATTATTTTAATTTATATTCCAGCTTGAACGAAGTTTACAAAAGAATGACTGTGCACGACATTTTTCATATGCTACAAAATTTCCATTTTCATATTCCAACCCTCAAACTTCAAACATATGGAGTGAATTAATTCATCAAGCCCCTCTCCCCCAAAATAATTACTGTCGTAAATTCCCAGATTATTAATGATTGAATTTTCAAATTATGATTTTACATACATTTTACAAAAATCGTGGTCCCAAATATGCTGATTTGCATAATCAGCAAATGTTATTTGCATAATTAGCTTTTTTAATATTATAAGGTACTTTTTTCTTTTTTTTTTAAATAATACGATGGCATAGAAATGGTAACGGTCCCGAAACCGGGTAAAGCAACCTGCGATGAAGCCTCATACAGGCCGATAAGCCGATTACTGATTCCATCAAAGATATTTGAAAGACTAATTCTTCGAAAGCTATGGACGGTTCTAGAGGAAGGGCGTGTTATTCCTGAACATCAGTTCGGCTTCAGAAGTGATCATTAAACAATCGAACAAACACACAGGTGTGTTAACGTTATCAGCAAGTCCTAGAAGAGAAAATGTATTGTTCGTTTATTTTTTTTATTTTTTTTTTATCCAGCAGGTGTTTTATGAGGTCTGGCTTCCTGGCCTACTGATATACATATATGTATGCATATATATGATTCTTTAAGAAATTTCAATGGAAACCTCTCTTTGTATGTCATTTACTTGTGGTTCCGGTTAATTGGAACTAATTGTAAATAAAAATAACTTTACTGACAAAAAATAAAAAAATAATACAATTTTTCCGTATAAATTCATTAATAATAATATTTTCCAAAATATTTTAAAAAAGATTAAATTTAAATAATTATTTTCTATGTAAATGTAAATTGCTTTCGGAATTTTATTCCGCTCTTTTTTATTGTTATTACAACTCCCCATGTATAATACTATCGAAAAAATAATTAATAGAAGCTCAAAAAGTTTCTTCAAAAAAAACATTCACACAAATTTAGAAATAGTTGTATCTATTTTTTTTTAAATCGTTTGTTTATTTTGTCAAGCAATGAGTACAATAGATTATTCTGTTCAATTTTTTATACATTTATCGTATTATAATAAATTTTAATGAAAATAACAATTAAATTATTTTCAATATTAGATTTTTTGTAATTAAATTCTTTATATATAATTAATTATACAGTTGTCCTTTAAAGGTGAGGCCAAACTCTAGAAAGTGATTCTACTTAATATACTGAAAAAAAATTTTCCAGTGAACATAGGTCGGACAACGCCTATTTTTCTGTCTGTCCGCCATTTTGTTATTTTTTAAGAAAAAATTATTCTTCTACATCGGTTGAAGATAACACAATAAAAGTTTGTACTTAATTTTAAACAAACATTTTTTAATAGGAAAAAAGAATAACGATGATAATCTTCGTTAACAAATTTCAAAATGGCGGTCGTTTCAATTTTTCAATTTTAAATATCTTAGGAATTATTACATTTATTTATATATATATTTGTTTTTTTTTTTTTTTTTAATTTTCTGTTTTATAAATTAAAGGTGATAAAGTGGAATAAAATGTGAAAATTATTAATCACATTATGACTAATGATGATCATTAAAAATAAGTTTCGTAGATTTTCATTTTATAAAAAAATTGTCGACGAGTTTTGTAATAACAACGGTAAAGGTCGTATTGTATGTATTTAATCTACATTTTTTAACGTTCGTCCCAATTTTTTCATCTTCATAATTTAGTTATAATTGAAACCTATTTAATTTCACTGATGTCATTGTCAGCGATTTTATTATTATGAATGCCATATATTATTCTGAATATAAGTGTGTATATGTGTATGTGTGTTCAGTGGATGGAAAGTATATGTTGGTAATTATAATGATATCCCTCCTGCTAGTAACTGATGTTTCCGTGTAACTATTTCCTGCAAATCATTTCGAACGGCTGCACATATAAGTTGATTTACGTATATAGTTACACCGAATATTTATTTATTATTTTTGTTTTATTATAAATATTTTACTGAATACTGATTCAAGAGAATTTCATTTCAACTGTTAATTATCGAAATTTTAGCTTAATATTATAAATAGAGAAACGATTAAGTTATAATAAATAAAAATGAAAACGCTTTAATCTTCACCAAATATATTGATTTCGATAATTTTTTTACATTAATTTTCTAATAGTATATCTCCTAGTTTCTAAAAGAAGTGCTGATTTTTTAACAAGGTATTTTTTAGACAAAAATGTACGTCGTTCGGACTATTAAAGTTATTTATTTATCTTTTTTTGTCGTCATCATCGCTTAGTACTATGCTGTTGTAATGCAGTGCCTGACGTCATTCTGATTTCTAAAGTATTTTTGCACAAAAATATTTACAAAATTAGTTAGTAAATATTAAGTAACATAATAATACATAATCCCGCAATTTAGAGAATCTTAATCCATGTTCTGTAGTAGTTATTTCTTTGCATCCCTGTTCTTACTTTTTTCAAGATAATTTTGTTAGTCTATCAATATTTTATATAAAAATATATTTGTTGTAATCGCAGTATGATTAAGAACAGGTCTACGATTAGTTCACTTAAGAGTCAGTGAGTAAATTGTTCGGAATTAAATTTATCTTGATTAGACAACTCCACCGGGGGAGCGTACCAACGATTATTGCCAAACAATTATATATTATGTAAAATTAAAATTATGTTTATTTTAGAACTACCTACACAATTTTTCGTACATTTTCCTCAGTAAAAGAAGTACCATAATTAATATTGTATTTAGAAGCTAGAGGGTAAAAAAATGGAATTTATTTTAATGAATTTACAGAAAAGTGGCGTATCATTAAACTAAATTAATTACTTTAACATTGGAATCAAAAACTGTTAGCTAAAAAATGCGATACACCATCTTTAATTAGTCATTCAAAGTAAAGATTTTAATTTAATCCAGTGAACAGTGTTGTTTTTAATCAGAGCTTTGCGCTTTTAAAGATATTTCTTTGTTTGCGGTCATTATAAACTGGTTATTATTTAATTAAAATAACTTCTTTAAGTTCAATCATTATGCAGAATGATCATACTGATCTGATGTTTACGTAACTGAAGTCAAGTGCTTTTTTTTTTGAAAATTTTATAACATCTTTATTGTTTACCAGCTTTTTTACATTTAATTTTTGGAAATATACTCTTAACGTTAACAAATAAAATTTATACCATTTTTTTATGTCATCCAATTATATTATATGTTATAATAGGTATACTAATATATTTTACTTATCAGAAGATGAATAAGAAGTTTTGCATGAGAGGATCTCTTATTGTACTGGTTTTACATTAGGTTCAAACTAGTTTCCCTGTCTGAAACATTTTCCTATAAATATCCATATTGAATAAATGAATGCAGTAATATCTAACACTAAGCTATGTATCCGTAGTTCCATCGAAGTTATCCAATTTACAGCAAAAAATACAAATAACTAGTATAAATATAAAGTTTGCAATATTATTTAAACAGCATAGACGTATATACAAGACGCTGTGGTTTTCAAATTCAGGTTCTTACTTTTCTTTTGTGAGATGAGTTCTTCTAAAAGATAAACAGTGAGCCTCTTGAAGGTAATATTTCTACTGATTACTATCAAAATAATAATAGCATTATTAACGCAATGAAAAACAACCATTTGTAAAAGGTTTATCGCCTCTAATGATAACGTTGTGAAAACATATTATACAACATGACTTATGAGTTCGTATAAAAGATTTCCGGAAATGTAAAAAAAGACTTAGGTGCATTTAGATAGCGCTAAAAAGTTTATCTGAGTCATTAAGAAAATTTAAAGTCTCTCTCTAACATAAAGTACTTGTTTCAAAGTAAATTAATCTAAACTTTTTTCGTATCAAAACAGATCTGGTTATATTTTAATATAGTGGTAGTCGAATGATGCCCTTATTTCAGTTTGGCAGAACAATTTAAGGTTATCTGAAGGATACCTGTGGAGACTTATGATCCAAAAACAAATTAAAAATAAATATTCTCGAGAGATTTTTTTGTATCCTCATTAAATATTGTTAACTTACAATTCGAATTCCGACTTGTGTCCAACGTCAAAACATTATTGAGAGTTAAGGATACTGCAAAGAACGCACTAAATATTGACAGACTTAGCTACATGCATATTGTAATTTATTAAATAGAATTTTGAACTTTTATATTGTCTGACTTTTTTTTGTAAATTTCTAATATATTTAATTTGATCATATAAATAATTCCTATGTTAAGTAAAGCTAATGTTGTCTTTCTTTGATTATCCATAAAGTAATTTATAAATACAGATTGTTTATAATAATGCACATAATTCCTGAAGATAACCACATTTACTGGTTTAGTTTAGTTTAGAGACTAACTACACCTTTTACTTAGAACGATTTAAGGTTAGTCTTTATACTTTAGAGGATAGACTCTGTTGAGTCATCAGATATGAATGAAGTGGATCTAATTTTTATTGCTGATACTAAATCAGGTTTGAAATTTTGGACTAAATATCCCTTATCAACAGATCGAAGTAATTTTTTCATTATAACTTTCTTATTATAATACAGTTACAATGACAGGTTACTTTTACTTTTTTAAATGTTTTTTACGATCTGTATTAATTAAAATCTGTCGTTTTTTTCTATATTACCAACTAATGAACCTAACCGCTTTTACCTTAATATTTATTTTATAAAACCGTATACTCACTAAATTAAACAAGCATAACCTGTGTGTTTTTTTTTTTTTTTAATAAAAAGAAATTGCTATAAAATTGTCAAAGAGGGTGCATTGCTCTGTCAACGCGGAAGGATAAACAAAGGATGTGCGATTGTACGGTTGTGCTGACCTGTAAATTGCTTCGACAGAATTAAGCGATTTGAATAATCACGGTCCGTGAAGCGAAGGAGATTGTCACTGTAGCTACTGTATAAGACACGACCTGCCCTTCTGTTTGTCAAGTTTTTCTGACGTCTGTCCGTTTGATTTAGAAAGCGTGACCATTACGTAATCTTCGTGATGATGCAAATGAAACAGCCATCAGTCTTGCACCTATTATAACAATTTAAATTATTAATCGCTGATTATAATTCTTCTAAATTAATATTACGCTAAA
This sequence comes from Lycorma delicatula, assembly GCF_047948215.1. NCBI lineage: Eukaryota > Metazoa > Arthropoda > Insecta > Hemiptera > Fulgoridae > Lycorma > Lycorma delicatula. The sequence goes on from NC_134456.1 coordinate 113,030,604, forward strand.
AATACAGTAAATTTAAACTTAATAATTACGAACTTAAGTATGAAACATAAAATCTGCGATTTTCTCAATGAGGACAATACCATCAGCATACAAATATACAGAAAGCTCGTAGTCAACGATCCAGCTGTCCATTCAAATACTCGTCATCTATAAAGCACGTCCAGAGAATCTGTTGAACATATCCTACATTTTTAAATTCCAAAAAAGGTCTCTTGACGTGTCTTGTACGTTGCCTTGGTATTAATCAGTACGTGATACTTCAAACTAAATTTATTACGATAACGGACTGGCCAATGTAATCACCGGTGGATATTTTCCTCGTAGACAAACAGAGAAGATAACTATTTGATTGACGTAGCTGTCACCCTGCTTCTAATATCAATAGTAGGTGCTCTGAAAAGATAAAAAAATATAGGGATTAACGGGCGAAGTCAGGGAAATGTGGATCCATGTGAATATTAAGATAATGCAATAGTTCTGAATGCTGCGGGTGAAACACCATACTCTTTTCACGGATCATTAGATTCTTAACTTTTCTTCCAGCCTCTATCTTAGAATGAGAAAGTCATGAATTTAAAAAGAATTTAGAATTATAACAAAATATATCGCAGGTAGAACCGATCCTTTTACATTAAACCTCCAGAAAGTAAGGCAAATCGTTGATTATGAGACCAATTTACTATTATTTACTTATATCCTGCATTACTTCTCAAATAGAAATAGATAGTTTTTAAGTCTTGCCCGTAAACGGCTGGCTTAGGTACTGAACTGCTTGTTCAGTATTTAACTGCTTGTTAAATACTAATAATTATTAAAAATTATAAACGATCATTTTTTTAAAGAATTTTTAGAATATTTATTTTTAACTACATTTCAAAGATCATTAAATAAATTTTAAAAAACTTTGTCTTATTAATAGCTTACAAAAACTATGAAAGTTTACTTTCAATAAACTTATCACAGCTTCTCTCATTAGCCTAATGTGTAAGTTTAGGCATAATTGTGTTGCACGTTAGATCCAGCTAAATGATTAGAAATGCTTAATATAAAAAAGTGCCCACCCAATTTGTGGTAAAATGTATGCAGTTAGTACACAATACGGCTCTAAAATGAAATTGTAAAAAGATTTTTTTTATACTACGAGTAACAGTTGTATTTGTATCAATTATTATGATTTAATACGGCCGTAACTAAACGATGTTACTATCAAGCTACGTTATATTCATTACTGTCTAGAAAGTTTCCGCAATGAATGGTCTTTTAATACCCCTAGCAGCCTAATTTATGTGTCCAGATTCATTATTGAACGAGTTTACTAATGAAGATGGAAGACCAGCCTAAGCTCTTTTATTTTAATCTGATATTAACGGAACGGTAAGATGCATTACATTCTGTTACTGAGAGGTATAAGGTAATAAGAAAAGTTTGTAATGGGCGGTTCGCTGTAATATAATTTTCCATCGTTTTACATTTTCGATTAGTGCTGGAAACATTCATGCATTAAGTTAATATAATACCATAAGAACAATAGGAGCACGTTAAATTTACATGCTCATATACGGTAATGTATGATACTGTTTGATTATAACTACTTAAAAATCAATGAACTCTATTTTTTATTTTTTTATTTATTTTTTTTTTTTATTAAGAATAGTCCATCTGAAAATATACGAATGGATTTATTATTTTAAAATAGCATACATAAATTATTAATTTATTTATTGAATAAGTTTATTATAAATAAACAAAGACGCTAGATTTCAACGGTTGTAAAACTTCATTATGATAAACGCTTCAGAAATATCTGTAAATAAATTTTAGAACATCACCAGGTAAACCTCAAACAATAAAAAAAAAAAGCTGTTTTATAATTATATTTCTTAATTTTAGAAAATATTTAGTTAACAAGTAAGGTATTCATGTGAAATTTATTTTATTTTCTTTCTACGGAATAATAATAAAAATTACGAATATTACGTTACAAATGACAATTTTAAAATTAAAAGAGAACGTGTGTGCGCAGGCTACATATTTCGTGCATCGCTACTTAACAATTGATATTGTTAGTTGAGTATCGTAGTTGTAATAGTAAGGGCAACATAACATTAATTACAAATCACTCCCGAAACCTACTGACCCATTCCAAGAATAATTAGCATCTCATATTCGACAGAAATGAGCTGGCTTCCGGTTAGATGCCTTCCTTACTGAGCTAAATATACTGTGGAACTTCAATATGCCATGTTTACCGAAATACAGTTGATATTCAGCTCTACAAGTGATACTTCTAATTCGATCCCCAAAGAGATTGCCTATACAATAAACACTATTATTTTCAGAGAAAGTAACTCTGACTTTGCTTCTTGTACCGCAGGTGCTTTACATGTTTTATAGGTTGGCATCTCAAATTTAACCCACCGGGTTGGTCTAGTGGTTAAACTCGGCATCACAAATCAACTGATTTCGAAGTCGAGAGTTCTAAGGTTCAAATCCTAGTAAAGGAGTTACTTTTATACGGATTTGAATACTAGATCGTGAATATCGGTGTTCTTTGGTGATTGGGTTTCAAATAACCACAAATCTCAGGAATGGTTGACCTGAGGCTGGTACAAGACTACACTTCATTTACATTTATACATATCATCCTCATTCATCTTCTGAAGTAGTACCTTACGGTGGTTTCAGAGGCTAGATAGAAAAAGAGGGCATCTTAAATGTTGACATCTATAAAAAATGAATAGTTACGATCCTATCTTATATAGTTTTATAATTCTCTAAAAATATAAATAATAGTTCTGCAGATTAAAGATAAAAACGGTGATAAAAAATGAAATGTCAAGCTCGAAGGAGAATTCCAGTATCTCGCGAGAAAACGAGTTTCATGGATGACATAGTTGCTTGTCAATTTTCTAATTAGAAAGTAAAGAGTTGCGTTCAATTTGACGGATAAAAAAGAAAGTGAAGAAAAACCTTTACTAAATATAGAAAAATAAATGAAAAGTTGGGTTTAAAATCAATGATATGCCTTCATTTAGTCATCTCTTGATTTTATTTTTTTTTCGGTCGAATTGCTCTCTACTTTCTAATAAAACTAACTATAAACTAGAATTTTGACAATCAAACTCAATTTTTTGGTAATAATTTGGGTTTATTTTGGAAGTTGTCGTTTCTTTCATTATATTCAACTATCTCTTACATTACTTCCTCTTTTATAGGAGAAAATGAAAAAATTTTTGATTTCTAATAAAAATATTCATGAGATTGCATGTAAAGAAATTGTGATTATTGAAATTCTTCCCGGAACGTGAAATTTAATTTTTTTTACATCTGTTTACTTTAAATCAGTAGAATTATTATAGATATTTTTTTAGAGAGCTATAAAACTGTGTATAATGATAGTTGAGTTATTAAGTTTTTTTTTTATTGCTATAATTTGAGATCCCCAACTGATGGTATTTATCTCATAGACTGAGATAATACAAAATAACGAAAATCTACTTCTTTCTGTAGTAAAAAATTATATGATACCAAACCTCCCTATAGCATCAAAAACGTAAGGCATTCATTGTATAATAATATATTTTTCTATTTCGTCAAAGCAGTGCATATAAAACAGTTTTTTGCTATAAAAAATTGTTACATGTATTATAGCTTTTTTGAAACTAAAATACATCTAAACCATCTGAAATACAAGAATGATAAGTCAAATTTGTTTTCTATGATATTAATGATGCTCATTAAACAGCTAGTCCTAGTAGTGAATCGAATGAAGGTATCGCTTGTATGAATAAATATCCTCTACATTTAGATAGGATTACTCTGCTGATGCGCAACAATATATTCGACTGAAGTTTCGGCAACAGGAAACCACCTTCTTTACTTTCTCTAATAAACCTGATTTGGGATGCTTGTTTACTTAAGGATGGCATCATTTTTGTGATGACTTGCAACTCATATCGGATAGCTTACAACCGCTTATCATTATATATATACGTAGGAGGAAAGAGAAATAATGTGGGGACTGATTCTAGAGCTTGAAATAAGGAAAAATGTTCATACAAGCATATGTCCGAAAATGCTTTGTTATTGAATCATGGCTAATGAAACATTTCGCCCGGATTTCAGTTTCCCCTGTGAAATGAGATCATACTGAAATTTTTAAGGCGTTAAGTAAGGGATAAACTTTATATTTTATTTTTTATTATTTTTTTTTAGCAGAAAAATTGAATAAAACAGATTTCTTAACTGTATCTCCCGTAGTTTTCAAGATATCCAACAAAAAACAGAAAAATTCAGTGACAAAAAACGTGTTTTTTTAGGTTTGAAGAACAATAACTTTGTTAAATGACTAATAAATTCATAATACTCTAATTCTAATAAAATTGATGTAATAAACTCTATGAAAAAAAAATCAACTTTTATTATTTAAAATAAAACTGAACAGAAAAATGTTATGAATTTGTAAAAATTATAAATAGTTATTTTAGTATGATAAATTTAGACCTTTGAAAAATTAGGTTGGCAATACTAACTGTATGCTTCAAATGTAATTTAAATACTACTCATTGTTGTTATAAAATTTTGGTTACGTGATAATAAATTAGGTGGTTTTTTTGACATGATTTTGATTTTTTTAAATTATTTCTGAGAATCAAGTTATGTAGTATTTTTTGTGTTTGTTGTACTCTAAACTGTACGTGCATTATTCCAATTGGATCTGAATTTATAAAAATGAAATTCCGTTTTGAAAAGTTCTGCGTCTCTTCACTCATACTGATATGCTGATATGATTTTTGTGTACGGCTTTTGCGATGGAAGTGCTTCAGCTCCTTTGGAAGAATAGCGATAAAAATATTCTAGACGAATAGTTCCAAACCGTAAAGTATTTTGTAGAATTTCTAATAATCTTCTTGAGAATGGTACGTTTCCCAGCGTTCATATTTCATCTGAACATCAATCGGTACATGGTGATGAAAGGAAAAATATTCTTCAGGTAATACAGCTTAGTCCTATAATGAGCACGCGAAGAATTTCTACACGATTCACTACTCCACAAAGTACACTACGGAGAATATTACATGATCATGGACTGGATCCTTATCGTGTCCAGAAAGTTCAACGCCGCCAGCTTGGTGAACATGCCAGACGACTACAATTTTGTCAACGGGTTAACAATAATTACCACTTAATTCCGTTCGTATCATTTTCGGACAAAATTACTTTTACCTGTAATGGCGTAAATAAACACGTAATTCATACCGGTGGTTTGAAGAAGACCCACATGGAGCAGTGGGATCAAATTTCCAGCAACGATTTTCGGTTAACATTTGATATGGCACGATCGACAACCAATTAATAAGCCCTTTCATACTAGAACAGCATGTCATTGGGAGAGATTATCAGGAATTTTTAAACAATGAATTTCTTACAGTGCTTGAAAAATTCTCAATGGCGAAACGGATTGAAATGTACTATCAACTTGATGGAGTACCAAAACATTTCACGAATAAAGTGACACTCTTTAGATAAAAAATTTACCGGTAAATGGATTGGACGTAAAGGTCAGTAAATTGGCCACCTAGATCACGGGGCCTTACTCCATTAGATTACTGTTTATGAGAATAGATAAAATGCGAGGTATAGAAGCAAAAAGTATACACAGACGTGAACTGATCGCTCGCATTCTCAATATTGCTAGTCTCATCAAGGAAAGGCGACGATGATACCATTAAGTTGGCGACAGAAACTGTAAGGAAACGAATTGAAAAGTGCATCAATATCAATGGTGGAATTCGAATATTTATTGTAAATTAATACATTAAAAACCATAGTGAATATGTTCTTTTTAAATAAATTAAAAGTATTTTAATTTTTATATATTATAATTAATTTTTATTAGTATCATATATATATTTAATTATTTATTTTTTATTATTATTATTATTATTTATTATTATTATTATTATTATTATTATTATTATTAAGATTTATAAATTAAAGGATTTAAAAAAGATTTTTTTTCTAATTTTATTTTCTGTTTCTGAAAATAAAGTAAAAATTTTTATTTTAAAAAGTAAAAATATTCTATAAAGAAAGAAAGTTATCTTATATGACCTGTTCCTAAAACCAGTTCAATGATGCTTACTTATTCTTTATTTAGAAAGACAAGTATTTAAATAATTTAGTATTTGGTCGTTTTTTCAAGCCGAGCATATAAACACGGTATAAAAACAATCACGCTTATTAATTAAATCTCTTGTCTATTCTATAATTTAATTCAATCGATGTATATACATACTGTGTTATAATAAATTGCTTTCATTACTACCGACAATAAAACTGATTAGTTTAATAATAATTATATATATATATATATATATATATATATATATATATTAGTGAGAGACTCGTTATGAAAATAAATAATTACGTTGCACAATGTCTGTCTTTTTAACGGGAGTTATTTAAATTTCAATAGAAAAGGGCATTCAAAATGAATTTTTGTATTTTTGAAACAAAGTTAAATTTCAACCACAGTTTGAATATCTCATCGAAGACACCTTTTTTTTGTCTTCAGTCATTTGACTGGTTTGATGCAGCTCTCCAAGATTCCCTATCTAGTGCCAGTCATTTCATTTCGGTATACCCCCTACATTCTACATCCCTAACAATTTATTTTACATGTTCCAAACGTTGCCTGCCTGTACAATTTTTCCCATATACCTGCCCCTCCAATATAAAAGTGACTATTTCAGGATGCCTTAATATGTGGCCCATAATTCTATGTGGCCTATAACATTCTCCTGTAGCACCACATTTCCAAAGTTTCTCATCTTATCTTTTCTTCTCAGGTACACCGAACGTCCAAGTTTCACTTCCGTATAAAGCTACACTCCAAACATATACTATCAAAAATTTTTTCCTGATGTTAGAATTAATTTTTGATATAAGCAAATTATATTTCTCACTGAAAGGTCGTTTCGCTTGTGCTATTCGTCATTTATATATGCTCCTGCTTTGTCCATCTTTGGTAATTCTACTTCCCAAATAACAGAATTCTTCTACCTCCAAAACCTTTTCTCTTCCTATTTTTATATTCAATAACCACTGAATGTATAAATAATGTAGATGAATCCATCTACACTATTTCTATTAGATATCATTACTTTTGTTTTGTTCTTGTTTGTTTTCATGGAGTAGTTTTTGAATAGAACTTCATCCATTCATGAAACAATGTTGGAGTAGTATAATGAATGCCGTTCATTATTTTTTCTAAATCTTTTTTACTCTCAGCTAGAATTACTATATCATCAGCAAATCGTAGCATCTTTATCTTTTCACCTTGTACTGTTATTCCGGAACTAAATTGTTCTTTCATTAACTGCTAGTTCTACGTAAAGTAAAAAGTAAGATAGGGAACATCCTTGTCAGACTCCCTTTTTTATTACGACTTCTTTCTAATGTTCTTCAATTATTACTGTTGCTGTTTGGTTCCTGTAAATGTTAGCAATTTTTTTCATCTCTACTTGAACCCTACATTTTTTTAAATGCTGAACATTTTATTCCAGTCTAAATTATCGAATGCCTTTTCTAAGTCTGTAAATGCTATGTATGTTGGTTTGTTTTTCTTTAAACTTCTTTCTACTATTAATCTTAGTACTAAAATTGCTTCCATTGTTCCTTTACTTTTCCTGAAACCATATTGGTCTTCTCCTACTTCTTCTTCCACTCTCCTCTCAATGCTTCTGTACAGAAGTCTAGTTAAGATTTTTGATGCATAAGTAGTTAAGCTAATTTTTCTGTATTCTTCACAATTATCTGCTGCTGCTTTCTTCGGTATCATGACTAAAACACTCTTTTTGAAGTTTGATGGAACTTCCCCTTTTTCATAAATATTACGCACCAGTTTGTATAAACTTTCTATCGCTTCCTCACCTGCATTGTGCAGTAATTCTGTAGGTATCCCGTCTATTCCAGGAGCCTTTCTGCCAAATGGCAGAAAGGCTCCTGGCCTGAGCAAAAGAGAGCATTAAAAGATTTAAATAAATCTTTTAATGCTCTCTTAAATTCAGATCTCAGTATTGTTTTCCCATTTCATCCTCTTTGACTTCCTCTATAACAACAGTTTCTAATTAATTTCTTCTGTATAGCTCTTCAATATATTCCACCCAACTATCGACTTTTTCTTTCATATTATAATTCGGTGTACTGTCTTTAATTAACACATTATTAGATTTTAATTTATGTACCACTAAATTCTCCTTAACTTTCCCGTATGCTCCGTCTATTTTACCAATGATCATTTCTCTTTCCACTTCTGAACACTTTTCTTTAACCCACTCTTCTTTCACTAGTTTGCACTTCCTGTTTATAGTATTTCTTAATTGTCAACAGTCCCTTTTACCTTCTTCATAATTAGCATTCTTAAACTTTCTACATTCATCCATCAGCTGCAATATATCCTCTGATATTCAAGGTTTTCTACCAGTTCTCTTTGTTCCGCCTAAGTTCGCTTCTGCTGATTTAAGAATTTCCTTTTTAACATTATCTCATTCTTCTATATTTTCTACCTTATCGTTTTTACTCAGACCTCTTGCCATGTACTCCTCAAAAATCTTCTTTACCTCCTCTTCATCAAGCTTCTCTAAATTCCACCGATTCATCTGACACCTTTTCTTCAAGTTTTTAAACCCTAATCTACATTTTATTATCACTAAATTATGGTCGCTATCAATATCTGCTCCAGGATATGCTTTGCAGTCGACGAATTGATTTCTAAATCTTTGTTTAACCGTGATATAATCTATCTGATACCTTGCAGTATCACCTGGCTTTTTCTACGTGTGTCTTTTATGATTTTTAAACTGGGTGTTGGCAATTACTAAATTATACTTTGTGCAAAACTCAATAAGTTGGTCCCCTCTTTCATTCCTTTTACCCAGCCTGTATTACCTGTATTGCCTGTATTGTGTACCCACAATATTTCCTTCCTTGCGTTTTCCAATGCTAGCCTTCCAATCTCCAACTATTATTAAATTTTTATCCCCTTTTATGTGTTTAATTGCTTCATCAATTTCTTTGTATACACACTCTACCTCATCATCTTCATGGTCACTTTTAGGCATATTAACAATCATTATCAGCATAGGTTTTGATTTTAACCTTATTACAGTGATTCTATCACTAAGCTTTTTGAAATACTCTACTCTCTTCCCTATTTCTTGTTCATTATGAAACCTACTACTGACTATCCTGTATTTGACGCTGAGTTCATTTTTCTAAAATCACTTGATAAAAATTCGTCCTCCTGTTCCCACCAAACCTCGCTAATTCCTACTGCATCTACATTTCCCTCTTTAAATTTTCTAACTTACTAATCTTTTTTAGACTTCTAAAATTCCATGCTCCGACTCGTTGAATGTTATTTTTTTAATTTTCTGGTGACCCCTCCAAAATAGTTGTTGCATGAAAATGCAGAAAACTACATTTTCATGGGGAAAAAAGCTATAGTTTTCCATTACCTTCAGCCGCACAGTACTCAGAAGATTGAGTGATGTTAATGTGGCTTTTTAAGTCCTGACCTATGCCCTTAACAACTAGTGAAAGAGCTGCTGCCCTCTTTCAGCAATCATTCATTAGTCTGGCTCTCTACAGGTACCTCTCTGATAAGGTTGCACCTTTGGTCCAGCTACTCTATATCACTGAGCTCTCAAGCCCCCTCACCATCGGCAAGATCTCATGATTCATAGACGGAGCTAAGACACCTAACAAATATTTTCACTACTTATAATTATATTAGTAGGAACTGTCACAGTGATCTGTTATAACAATTTATCTCAAATTCTATAAGACTCAATTTGACCCAGTTATACGAATAAATGAATATTACTGCTCTAAACAGAATCTACTAAGTACAGATTACTTACTTTTATCAGTAATTAAAATAATTAAGACTTTTTTTGATTGTTAGGAGTTTAGTTGATGACACTATACCAGACAGGCAATCAAAATAATTGTTATCCCCTTAATTGTATTTAAAGCCAATAAAATCAAAAAATGATATTTAAAAAAAATGTTCATTTTAAGCATGATATCACACAAGTTATATTAGTTTTAAGTGCAGTTGTATTAACCTAAAACTGCTATAGTAAAATAAACAGACAGTGCTTGTTTATAATGATCTGTCTTCAAAACCACTGGGTGATTATTACATTTGACTTTTTTCTGTTGTATTTATGTTTATTTAATTTCTATAAGACAGCCTACTTTTTTTATTCCAGTATAGGTATAATAATTTTTTCAGAAGAAAGAAACCATTTTTCCACTCAGTGGCTTCTATTATATACAATATAATAAAAATGGTACTCTATTCATTCTCAGACTTAACTTTGTCATCATGAATCGCATTGTATATTCCACTGGGTCATCATATATTTCCAACTACGCTGGTCATGATTACGCTTGTCATTTCTCTGTGATTATCAAGATAAGATTTACGCATCAACATACACAAATTTTGAATAAAAAACGTTTTAATTTTAAGGGCTTTTTAATCTATAGGAAAACTTTAGGAAAATTCTATTTATAAAAAAGTATCCCTAAAAAAAAATTAATTTAAAAGAAAATTGTATAAAAATACTGAAAAAAAATGTGTAACTTTAATGAAAGTAACGAAAAAATAGTTCTTATTTTGGGTCCGTAAATAATGTAGGTGCCAAAACTACTTTAATTTTAACAGTTATTTAAGTGATGAAGAAAAATAAAAAAATGTTTAATCAGAAAAATTAAAAGAGAGCAAAAAAACAGAATATATATTTTTTATAATTGGAGAGTAAATTTTAAGAGAAGTTTTTCTAAAAAATACTCTTAAATAGGTTAAGCTTAACAAATTTGCTTAAGTAAAGTTTTCTCTAAATCTAACAACCCCTTCGATAAAGCAAAAATAAGAAAATGAAAACTTATTTCTATAAAAACTTTTCTATATTTTGGGGTTTATAATTTTAACAAATTGTTGACATTTTTTGATACTATATGTAAATGAAGTATAAACTTCCAAAAAATTTTGTAAAAATATTTAAATTTTAAATTTAAAAATATATAAATTTTATTTAAAATATTTAAAAATATTTAAAGAGAAATAGAGCAAAAGAACAAAAAACATGTATTTCAATTTTAAGAGGTGCAGGTTGATTTTTTGAAAAAACGTTTTTTTGGCTTATTTATATATGTATAGTAGATAACAAATTTGCTTTAGAAACAAGTTTTCTCTAAAATGCCTCTGAAGAAAATAAAAATCAGTTTTTTCGCGATAACCCCTCCAACTCCTTAACGAATTTTGAAAAAAGAATATGATCAATGTCCCATATACAGAAATATTTAACCCAAATTTAAAGAAAATCGGCTCGGTCAATCCTGAAATATATAGCCAAAAGTAGTACGACACACATACATAGGATTTTTTTGTTTAGATGAACTAGTTGCCCTAAAGCGTAAAGTTTGAAAAAAAACCGATACCCCATTTTTGATATGATCACCATATTTTCACCTTTCATATAGCTATTCTAGCTATATTCGCCGAGAAAGTAAAAAGTTAATGGGAATGCAATAGACTTTGGCCAGCTATTATGTGCTTGCAACATACAGTCAAGCCTAGACTAGCGACAGAATTTAAATACGAGTAAAACTTTGTTCTTATATAAAATCTCAAAAGTGATGCAGTTTTATTTTCATTTTCAAATTTTAAACTTTGAAAATGAAAATAAAACTGCATCACTTCAATGAATCACTAAGCGTCATATTTGTGGCGAATTCCGAAACTCAAAATCATGCAAATTAAATGTTCCATTTAAGTCACAAGAACAATTTGGGAACTCAAAACGAGAATAAGAATATTATAAAATTACAAAATCTGGCAGTAAGATTATTTTTGGTTTCAAATATATTAATTTTTAACGAAGTTATAGTTTATCTTCAACTTGAAATAGGAAAATTACATAGAAAAATCGAAAATAGATATGTTGCAATACAAAATACAAAGAATAATAACAAATTGATGATAAATATCCTTTTTACCTTGATAATGGATTTAAAATATATAATCAAATACTTTATTTCTAAGTTTTCTAATCTAGTGAAAGGAAACTTTTTTTTAATGAATTATTGAAATTTTATTAACCTTTCGTTTCCATAAATCGCTTTACATTTATTATTTTATTTTCAGCTTATTATATACACATAAATGAAATATCTTCAATTTTTATGAACAATATGTACTTAAAAATGAAAAAAGTTATATAAATATATTAGCAGACCCGGCAATGCTTTGCTATTGCTAGATTTGAGTAAATATATAGATTAAATGAACACAATTGAAAGTTTGATAAAACATTAACAAAATGAACTGTACAGAACTTAAAAAATTTAACCTTTCACTTTCTCCCTTTTCCCTTTCCCCGTTTTCCTTTCCCTATTTTACAATATTCCCTTTCCCTTTTAACCATTTCCCCTTTTCGTTTCCTAGTTTTCCGTTTTTCCTCCCCTTTCCCTTTCAATCCCCCATTTTTCTTTCTTTTATTTCCCTTTCCTCTTTCCCCACTTTTTCTCGATTTGGAATCGTAACATATTTAGTATAGCGTGTGTTGCTTTTACCCTCCGATAGCGCTATTTTTCAAAAAAAGAATGTTTTTACCTGTCACAGGTATGACATCTTAAGTATATAAATAATAGAAACAAAAAAATATGCGCGTATTCGAATAAAATGTTGTGTCAAAATTTCAAAGCAATCTGTGAAGAACTTTCGGAGATTTAAGATTTTGAACAAACGAACATTTACATTTTTATTTATTACAGATTAAAAGAAATAAATAGCAATTTTTTATTCCCTATTGTAGAACACAACAGGAATCTTATTACAATAGAATCTTGTTATCTTATAGCAAGATTCTGACTTTTAAGAAAAGATTTTTATTAAAATCTTAATCAAAAATATTAAAACCTTAATATAAAAAGAAAGAATTTTTTAATAACAAAAAAAAACCTTGATGGCCTACAAATTTTAATGATATTTTTCTGTGATTTAAAAAATAAAAACATATTGGTTTAATAGATAATACGTCTTCTGTGGATAAACATGAATTGAATTTGTAATAATAAAAGTATTTTGTTCTACTTTTCATTAATACCCGTTATCTTTCAATTTATTCAAAAATAACTCTTGGAACTGATTAATCAAGTCACAGTCCATTTATTACATGATCACAGTATCCTTCTATAAAGATGAAAAGAATTTCACCAAAAGAAAATTATATTTAAAACATCAAAATTTTATTATTAAAATTTGTTATTATTTTTCTTAAACTAATATAAGAGTAGGTGTTAATTGTTTTCTAATAAAAAAAATTTGAAAAAAGATGGTATGTTGTTAATACGCTAAAAGCAAAAACTTCACACTTGAATGAAATAAGCATTTTTTTAATTTAAGTGTGTTATAAAAGTTAAATGTAAATTGATTCTAAGATTAATTTCATTTCCCCCCCCCCCCCCGTTTAACTCCCCCTCAATCTCTCTCTCTCTCTCTCACATTATCTCTCTCACTGTACATTTTCTTTTTTGTGCAATTAACATGAAAATAAAACCAACATACTTTACATGTCTTTAATTTAAAATAATAATTATAAAGATTCCACACTATTTTTCAAACATTTTTACACAATTCCAAAAAGATTCCTTTATGTTTTATTTAATTATTTACTTTTTCTCGTATTATTTTTAGCATAAGAAATAAATATTATGTTACTATGATGGCGTATTTTGTAACATTTGAATATTGTGATGTTTATCTTTACTTCCGTAAACAAGGAAATTATCATAACATAAAAAATAAAGTACAATTAAAGTATAACAAGGAACTAATATATGTATAAAAAGCAAATAAAAAGTTATGTAGTTATTGCAAACTTACATCCCTCTCTAACGTTTTTTTATAATTGAGACAACTGGATGCGGTTTGCGGTATTCTTCCTTGTACCGAGGGGCTATTTCATTGAATATATATTTCATTCGTTTTGATTTTTGTGCGGTGAGGGATGGGTCACAACTCAAAAACGTCAAATGGGACCGATGATCACTTGATTTATCAATTTAAAGAGCTCGATGAGATTAGAGAAATCATACAATTAAAACTAGATTCTGATCGCCCGATTCAAAATGGCGGCCAACGATTTGTTTGTTTCAGGTAACTAGAACTACGGTTGTAACCCACCGGGTTGGTCTAGTAGTGAACGCGTCTTCGGAAATCAGCTGATTTCGAGTCGAGAGTTCCAACATTCAAGTCCTAGTAAAGGCAGTTACTTTTATACGGATTTGAATGCTAGATCGTAGATACCGATGTTCTTTGGTGGTTGGGTTTCAATTAACCATACATCTCAGAAACGGTCGACCTGACTATACAAGAGTACATTTCATTTACACTCATACATATCATCCTCATTCATCCTCTGGAGTAATACCTGACGGTAATTCCCGGAGGCTAAACAGGAAAAAGGAAGAACTATGGTTGTATGCTCCCCTTTAATGTTTTTTATTTGAGATATCCCGATTCTCTATTTGGAAATCTCAGTAAGTCCCAGTTTAGAGTATTCGGTCTTCAGAGGAGGGCGGGGGCAGGGACAGCTTAAAAACTTTAAATGGGACGTATGATCATGTGATAAGTTGTTTTAAAGGTCGCTGCAAGACAAGCAAACGGTATAAAAAAGATTAAATTCTGACTATTTAAACCAAAATGGCGTCAACAGACGTCATTACGTTAATTAAAAATTGAAAAAATTAATTATTAGAATTTTTTAAATACTTCTTTTAATTAAACTTACACTCTTGAAGAATTTTATTTAAGTAAATAATAGTTTACAATTTAACTCAAAAATAAATTTTCTCAAAATTTTGTAAACATAACTCCGCTTTATAGTATACTCTCTGTACATGGGTGCATGCTTATCTTACCATTTTTAAAAAAATTTGGTTCGAAATCCCCCTTCCCAAAAAATCTAAAAAACTATCTTTTTAGCACATTTTTTAAGCGAAATGTTTTGTAATGTTTTCCTAGGTATAGTAGTAGTGTAAGCGACCAATAAAACTACTTCGAAACAATATTGGTGGTGAGGGAGCCGATCAAAATTTAAAAATATATTTTTTTTAACTTTTTGGTTTATTTAAATTTTTAATGATATTAAATTTTTATGTTATTAGAAATTTAAATAATAAACTTTAAAAATGTTATAACAAGATTTCGTCATAATTCACTCCCACTCCCAAAAAAGAAATCGTAGGTTACTTTGTACTTGTTGCACACTTTTTTAATGGAATTTTTAACTTTTTTTGTTTCTTCCATTTAACATATTAAACGTAGAAAAATAAAAAAAAAATCTGAAAGGTGATTTTGGAAGGGAGGAGCAGAAAAAAATTTAAAAATATCCATTTTTTTTAATCTTTAAAACTTTTTTTGGTTTATTTAAACATATAATAATAATTTTACAATAAAGCTTTATTATAAATTACTCTCAGCCCAAAAAGGAAATCTTAGGTAACTATTTTCATGTATAATTTATTTTTCTATTATATAAGAATAAATAACCAATGCTAGGAAAGTATTACAACACTTTTTAGTCAACTTTTTAATTATTAATATTATGATCCGAAATTCGCTTTAATACAACCACAAACTTGTTATTAGTGCTTTTAACCCAAAACGTTTTTGTATATAGACCGTTTTTTATCCTCAATGTTTAATCGTACCACCTTTCAAAAAACTATGGCTGACTTTATCCCATTCACAATTCAACTATTGTTATTATTCAGTCAGTTCCTATAATTTAACCCTAACGACGACCAAATTAAGTTATTTGTTTTGAAATTCGAGTTCAATAAAAGTTGAATATAACTTTCCGTAGATTTAAATCTGAGTTCTGCAGTATCACAGAACTTCTGTAATTTCAGCAGACCGATGATTATGCTAATCAATAACAAATAGATTGATGAATTTATCTATTTATTTCATTATTCACCTGAAATGAGTTCATTATCACTTATGCAATAGTTATAAGTATTACGATTACATTTTTTTATTAATTATTTTATCTAATTTGTTATTATTAGTTTTAAAGAAACATATATTGGAAGAATTAACTGATTGCAAACGAACATGAAGTATTAACTGAATTTTCCCGAATTATTCAAACCATAATAGCTTGAGCGCTTCGTTATATCCTTATTACAGAAACATAGTATTCTGACATTTCTATTATTAGCATAAATACTTTAATAGTTTTGATTCTCATCCCACATGAAAACAACATTGCATTCTCCGGCATGAAATGTAATATTTCCTCCTTCGTAAAAAAGAATGAAAGAGTGATGATCATACTTCTACTCCCACATTATAATATTTTTGCATCCGCTTGAATGTAAATTTTAAGCATTTTACATTGAAAAAATAAATTTATTACGAAATAATGTACGCAAAAATTCAATTTTCCACTTCCCCAGATACGTATTTATCTTAACTATGAAAAAGTCCTAAAAATATTTAAAAAATAACTCGCTTTACGACTTCATGCTACAGTTCTAACATTTTTTTGTGCAGATTAAATTTCTAAAATTTACATTTAGAATCCAACATCTAGTTATTGCACGACTACTTATGATTAACGGATTTTTAAATCTGTCGGATTTAGTCAAGCATCAGTATTGTTGAACTTCTATAAAATAATAGCCCTAAAAATTATTTCTGTAGCGTTGTGATTTTTTGGTTTTAAAATGTTTCCAAACTTCATTCCTTTGGGTGAACCTTAAAAGCAATATTTTAAAACAACTAAAGAACTGAATTTATATCTTGATTAAATTTATAGTTTATCTCCTACAAACTGTTGTAAGGTGTAAGTTTTTATTTATTTTTTGTTCTTTAAATTAATTCTTGACAGATTTCCCAAGTTGGGAAAATCGGCGTTGAAAGGCAAAAAGAATTTTCACAATAATTAGAATTGCTTACTGGAATAAAATTTAAAGTAACAAGAAATGATATTCTAGAACCAGAATAAAAACTATTAATTTTCAGTTAACCTTTCTTAAGTTCATTTGAGTGTATTCTCACTACTTTCCAAAATGACTGCAACTGTTATACAAACCTTATTAATTATCCACGATTATCAAATACGGGGTAATGACCAATTCTTTCTAGCAATGATAAACGTATATTATCAATTAAGTTTCTTTGTATATCCGTACAACTTTCTTAATACTGTATATAATCAACTCTTATATAAATTCTAGGTGGCATTAGTGTTACACTTTGTAAGAATTATAGTATTGTTAAAATGAATCGCCTTCTTATAAAATGATTTATCAGTTTGCTTGAAAATATTTTTGGAAACGTTATTTTCTTAGCAATAAGCTGTAACTCAAAACTGGTAATCGGCATAAATGCTGAATAAAAATAATTATATTCTATTAAAATAAAAATTAATGTATCAGATTTAAATTAATATTAAGAAATAAATTTAATTAACCCTTAATTTAATAAAAAGATTAATAATTGATAATTTATTAATAAATTTATTTATCTAAATAAGCCTTATTGAAATTTAAAAGTTTATAATAAATTTAATAATTCTGATATTTGAATTAAAAAATAATTCAAAAATTATATTCTCAATTTTTTTTCATGTAACCATTAGAATTAATTTCTTTAAAGATAAGATCCTTTAGTAACGAGAAATTTTATACTTATGCTGTGTTTGTTATACGTGCTTGCCACATAACAATTTTAGAAAAAATAATTTACAGTTTAAAATTCTTTCTACTAACACAAACTATTTTTTTTTACCACCAAAATACTCGTAATAATATAGATGGTAATAAAGTTAAATATTACACACTAGTCGAATTGAACGGACAAAAAATAAAATACATACTTTATGACAAAGGTAAAAGAAACATTTCCTTTATTATTCGTTTCAATCATGCAGCAGTTTAGATGTTAAAAGGTTCGTAGTTTTTCATGAACTATTCTAAAACCGTATCTATCGTTAGCGAAAAATTACAACTGTAACAAACAAGCAAAAGCCGATATGGACAAAAGCCGATAACCAATAGTAGGAAGAAAACTATGCGATTGAAAAAGCATAGTTTCTAATGTAACAGTTTGTATTACATTCGGCGCTGCAGACGACATTGACAGCGTGGGAGCTTTATTGTTGTATTGAACCACGGGCCCGTTACGTTTGTCACGGGAGTTTTTAATCACGCACTTCGCTTATAATCTCCTAGTACACTACTGCTATTATAGTATATGGTAGTATTGCCGCAGATCATTACTATAACTGTGCTTATGCTTTAATCACAAAAAAAAGAATATTACTTCCTAACTAGAGAAATTTTTTTTATATTGAAGCATCTAGTTTTATCGTTTTTTATATTGTTCGTAAAACATTTTTTACTCAGAGCAATACGTAATTATTATAAATTATATACAGATATTATCTAAAATGCATAAGTGTATCACATCACGTAACTCTTTCGTATTTCACTGAACAGATCGAAAGAAATCATGGTAGAACATTTATCAGAGCTGCACTGGGGTAGTCAACCCCATACACTCAAGACAATCGAATATTTACGTATTCGGTTATTATGCTTGTCTTGTTCAGTATTTCCGATTGTGAGAAGATTTTTTGCTGCCAGGAAAGAGAAGTTGATCCAACAGGTGGATTCTTGGCACGTTTTATTTAATTATGTCAACCATCGATAAAGTCTGTGATCGAGGAAGGTTTATGGACACCACTCCCACGATGACTGACTCATCAAAATCTAATCGTCTCCAGATATGTAAGAATACGCAAGAATTGCCACAAAATTGGCTACAGCCCAAAGAAAACTTCTCATTAAGCTGTAATTTTAAATATAATAACCGGAGATGTTTAAATAGCCATTGGAAAAACTACAGATAATCTAGAGAATTGGAGCCTCACAAATGATATCTTGTGTTGTGAAAGGGTACAAACTTATGATTACTTGCGTGTCTGTAATATGTGTTGTTTCCTGCATATTTGATAATTATATATATGCTAACGAAACCGTTCAGGCCTTTTCTGTGATCTGATGCGGTGGCCTGTAACTATTAATTTAATTTTGTATATAATATATTTTTATACTCATATATAGTTCGTATGGTTCCCAATCTGAAGAAGATAGAAAGCAGCATTACAGAATTAATTTTAATAAAACACGCTCACGCAGTCACACAAAAGAAAAATATATTTCTACATTGACGATTTGAAAATATTTAAAATGTTTTTGTCATCATTGCTATCGTCTTTGATAAATTAAATATAAAGATTGTAGCATAAAAATACAGACTGAAGTAATTCTGATACTCAAAATATTTTCTAAATAGAAATTACTAGGAGAACATAGTTTAATTGCTAAGTAAAAATAATATTATATATTCTTATATACCAGTGAGAGTGAGCTAATTCTTGGTAGATGGTAGTTTCTGTTTACTGTTTCTTATTTTTCTTTCAGGTTTCTTGCGAAGAGTTTTTTTTTTCATAAGGGCAGTATTTTTTTATAAAAATAAAATTTTCAGCTTAAATAAAACTATTTAATTTTTTAAAAATAAAACTAAAGTATGTTATTTAAAACTGAAATATATTATATAAAACTGTAATTTTAATTGTTGATGCGACTAAATAAAAATATATTTAAAAAACTGAGAAAATCCTAAAAATAAAACAAACTTTTCTAATTTATCAGTAAGTTTCAACTTATTGAATTCAGAGACAAAATAAATTTTAGTAAAGTGTTTAGTTGTCTTAACTTAGCACCGAATTCTTCAAAAGGTGGAAGGGAATTTAAAAAATAATTAGAGAGTAATTGTTATTTAGGATGCTTTTCAGTATTTTTATTTTTTTTGCTATAAAATGTTTAACTTATTTTAAGTAAATTTGTATATTCTTAAACATAAATGAAGGGATAAGTTAGAATTTTCAACATATTATGATACATAATTTTTAATAAAAATTTCCTTATTACGAATAATTAAGCATATTTAAAAGTTAGAATCTCTCTTCTTTTTCCACCTAATTCAACATAATAGGCTTATATTTTATTCAAGACTGTAAATGTAATATTTCTATTTTTTAAGTATTTTTTATTTTTAAATTAATTCTTTACATAAATTAACTAAGATTACGATTGCATTCGAATAAAAATTTTAATTTTATATATACATTACTGAAAAAGGAGTTATTTATTTTAAATGTTATTTATTTCTAATGTTAGTAAAAAAAAAACCTCAAACAATAAAAGCATCCGTTCCAGACATAAATAAATACTTAGCATAAATATTTAAATAAAATTATTTAACAATAAATAAAAAGATTAATAATTATAAACTAAGTCGTGCACAGATTTCCAGTATGTTAATAAGGTTGATGAGGAAACCTCTTACATTTATAAATATCTTGCCTAAAGGCAAGGCATTTCTGTATGAAAATTTAATACAACTTCTACACGTTTAAAATGCACAATAAAAAAAGTTAATTTTATTTATTCCTATTTTGAAAATTAAAAAAATCCTTCAATAAAAAATAATTACTCTAAATACACTGAAAAAAATCAAAATAGGTACTAACAACATTGTAATTGATACGTATATTAATAAATACATATAATTCAATGTTACTGTTATTAAGCATATTCCATAGGGAGTAATTTCAAGCGTAAACGACTATTAGCTAATTTTTATGTTTATTACATATTTTTTGAAGGGTGTATCCTGTTGATTAATTTTACTTGTGTTGTTCTATTTTAGAATGAAGTTCTGTATATTTCAAGTTCCATCAAAATTGAAGCTGACACCATAATTACCCACCATACTTGTATTAATTTACTGTTTGAAAAATTATGTGTACTTTAGTATTAAATTTTTTGTATTTATTTCAAGAATATAGTTTTTAAATAATATCTTATATATAGACCCCAATCAATTTGTTTTTTCTTTAATCTTATTAAAATAAAATTCATAAAAAACACAGTTTATACCATAAATACATTTCAATACTTCTATTGAAAGAATAGATAAAATACTATAAAAGAATTGAAGGAGGAAAATTATTTCTAATAACAGAATAATCAAGGATGATAATTTCTGATTGGGTTATTTTAGCTATTTAGAAGCTGATAATTTCTATTGATGAATACAGAATAAAATTTTTAAACTTTTTTCAAGTTGAAATATATCCAGTGTTATAATTCCGAGGATTGAGAACAGGCTGGTTTGTTACTTATAGTAAAACTTTCAGATTTGACATCTTAATCACTGAAATTAGTTCCAAATTCTCTAAATTTTACAAAATCACTATTCTCTCAAATCATATTTATTTTTGATATTATTATTATTTTAATCATTAAACTATGGTTCTTTTTTATTAATATAATATCTATGACTATTTTGACCAAATGATATTCTTTTGTAAGTTTCTTATATACAATGTGGTTTTATAGAATCCTACAATTTTGTCCCCTCTGCAACACACTTTTTTAATTCAATTAGTATGAAGTGAGTCCAACATTGGATTCTAAAACATCATGAGATCTTTAGAATAGGAATGCAGCAAATGCTAAAAAAGATTTGCATCTAATTTTACAACATGAAGAATGACTGTTAAGACATCCTATAAGATTGTTGTCTTAGATATACAAATGATCATGTTCTATATCTTTAATAGTATTTTTAAGAACAGTTATAAACAACTCAGCTACTTTCAGGTAGAAAGAACTAGCTAAGTTTTTAGGATTTCCAAAATAGTCAATAACAGTTTCCAATTTCCAATTTGTTCTGTAACAGTTGTTTTGTTCCATTTTCATTAAACATGAGACTTTATTATAGAGAAAATGAACTTCCCTTGGATTGATGATTTTATTATACCATATAAAAAAGACCTAAATTTTCTAGGAAGTGTCCTCAAAATGTTGCCTACTCTTGATCTCTTTGATAATCATAAAATTCTGTTTTTACATTAAATAAATATATATCCAGATGCTTCGCTGCATCTTTTTAAAAATTAAAATCCTTTTTAGCTCCTAATAATAGGCATCCTGTTCTCTGAACAACATTCTTGACAAAAATGCCTAAATTGTCTATAAAAAACTTTTTTACTCGGTTCAAAATACATGAATTCTACAACCCAGTTTCCAAGGTAATCAATAAGCCATATCTGCTCCTTAGTATTTAATGGAAATGTCATGAGTTTGGGGGATAAAATGGAGAGGATTTAAGCCTTCTCACTAGTTTCGATGTCTCATGGAATATATTAGCTCATATTTGATCAATGAATCATTAATCCTCAAATTCACACATGTTTGCCATCTTTTACAAAGGAATAAATTTTATTACTCCAAAGTAGTTTATATTTGAGCATCCCAAATTTTTTCTCCAGTTTGGCTGGTAGATTTTATGGGCAACTCTGTATAAATAAACTTAAATTAAATTATATCATGTTATAAATTAATATAATATCTTTAAATACTGTTTTCAGAAGTATACCATTTAAGTGGAGACCCTGACTACAGATTTGTTACACTTAGGTGGGAATACCCACGCCATGTTCCCACATTGTATGGCTTTCAAGTACATTATTGTGAACTTCAAGCATGGGGCCCTAATAGATGTCGAACTAAGGTAATTATATTCATAAGTTGTTAAAATCCTACTAAGAATATATCAAGATTCAAGTTATAAATAATTATATTTCTAAAATACTATTATTTTATGAATATGAGCATTATGGTATATTAAAAACCAAGAGAAATGAAAGTTACCAATGTATCAGTAAAATTTATATCCACAGTTCAGTTTCATGATAGAATTTTTTTCTAATCTTTCCTGTTTTATAGATTTTAATGAATGTCATAGTAATTATTTAGAACTTTCAGCTTTTAGTAAAATAAACATATTCTTTGTACAATATTTTGTATGAAGAATATGAACAGCATACTCTTAATACAAAAATTATCTCTAAAGAATTTTTTTATTTTCATAAAGATCCATTGTACTATCAATTATTAAGTTAATTCTATATAACAAACATTATTTGTCATCAAAAACAGTTTATAACCATCAAATAACAGATGAGAGACCTTCCATCTGATTTATTTTTAGATATGAAGAAAATAAGAAACACACATCTGCGCTTTCAATTAATCTCTAATCAATAAAATCAAGAGAAATAACTGTTTAAAGAAATACCACACTTTTAGTTTCTGTTCTTAACGTTTTCTTCTAAGTATGTATAAGAATTAAATTCACTATTCTTATCAACTTGTAGTTTATGATAAATATTATTTTAAATGAGTATTACTTTAAATGAATATTATTTTAAATTTATGACTATAAGCCAGATAAAATCAGGGAGTACATTTAACTATCAGAAATAAGATAAATTCTCAAAAAATACTTCATACTGCCGAAATTAATCTGCAAATAGAGGTGCTCATGAATAGCATGCAGGTAATTATATCAGGTAATACAACCACTTCAACTACACAACTCTGATGCGGTACCACTATTTTTTTTCTTTTTTGACTAAAAAGCACTGTAAGCACTGACTAGTAAGCACACAGGAAATACAAAGCATAAAAAGTTCATTTATTAATCAGTTATTATGATACTGTAGTGATTAAAAATATTTTTGTGTAATAATAAATTGAGTACACCAAGTTAATTATTATATTCTATATTTTTAAATAATTTATTCATTTAATTAAATTATTTGTGTAGATAAAAGTATTTATTATTTAGTAACTTAATAAAATGTAGTACAATAGGTATTATTAATAACGAGATTACTAAGCTTTCTTATCAAGAATTAGTAATATATGCATAGTAATACATTAATAATGTATGTATTTATAAGTTATAAATAGTAGAATAAGTAAAATAAGTAAGTATATGGTTTACCACCCAATCAGTTTGGTAGCTTGTACCTCCAGATCAGTGGCGACTCTTAGCTAAAATTAATTGGGGTGCTGCTCCAGAAAACTTTTTTCTGGGCCTTTTCAAGGTCATAGTTAAAATTTTATGTAAAATAAAAGAACCGAAAAAAAATGAATCAGACAGAATTGCTAGAAGCAGGATAATAATCTAATTCTACACTTTATCACATTCAAAAATATGGTGCACAGTTTTTAAGCACATTGTGCTTAAAAACCGTATTTGGTTTAACCGAATAAATAATAAAATGTCAATACAGATAATATTTTTTAGTATTATTAGATAATAACTTAATAAAATGTCCACTTAAAAACAGTATAGTACAAAAGTGCTTAATTTAAATTTCTATATACATAGAAACAAATACATAATTAGTGTTTATTAATTACCTTCTTTTTCATCCTTCCAGCTTGTTTTTTCAACAGATTTGGCAATCAAAGAGCCCTTGCTTTTTGCCATCTTCTGATCACTACTGAAAAAACAACTAAACCACTTTCATATTCCTTCCACCAACTGAACTAGAAAAAGAAACGAATAAGGAATGTTCCATATGCACACGGAGTAAAAAAAACTACCTTCCACCATCACACCAGAGTCAACACTGCAGAAGCAACAGGGTTCTCTCTTCCTCACAGCCTCACGTGCAGCTTCCTATGGACATGCACACAACAGCCAAACACCACACCGCTGGAACTGTGAAGTGCATATATATTGTACAAGTAAAAAGAAAGAATTAAAGAAAAAGGACTAATTATATTAAATTATTGATAATATCAAGTGGAAATAGGGGGTGCTACAGTTCCACAATGCCTATACACAAGCCACCACTGCTCCAGACTTATCACTAGAATAACTCACACAAATATACTGAAATGCAGAGTCTAAATACTAAAGATCATTTCAGAAGAACAGAGGTGCAAGGGAAGCAGATTAACTTCTTAAATTACAATGGTCTTGTACTTACTTTTCAAGCTCCCTCATAGTAAAAAAAGGTTCTAAAATAAAAGTAAAAACTATTGAAATTTAGCCAAATGTTATTGTAAATCTAATTAATTTATTTGTTGGAACTTATAGGAATAGAAAAAACATTTTAAGGGAGTTGAAATATGGAAAATAGTTATTTACAATGCAACAGAATCAAAGCAAAAGACTGAAGAAGACCATAAAAGACAATCTCTAACGTATAAAGTTTGGATCAATGGTGTAATCTAACACTAATGATTTTCAACATGTTTATGGAAAATGGACGTACATGAAATACAATTTTGAGACTTTAATCACATTTAGTAAATGTAACATTAATTTATTAATAGTATTCTTATATCTGAAATGAAAAATGAGTTAGAAGAAACACTGAGAACATTGCTAATAATGAAATTTTAATTCATTTGAAAATAAAAAAATTAAACAAAAAAATGAAAATTTGCCAGGAAATAGAATAAAAATAGGTTAAATATTAAGGTAAAGATTGAAATATTAAGAAATTGAAGATCTTTTTTTATTTTACAGTAATAATACAAAGAATGAACACAGTAATATATCAAGAGCAAATTAGCATAAACATTCTTGTAGAGAAATCAAAATAAAAAATAATAAAAAACATTTAGCAATCAGGGAAGAAATAATTGGTATGGAATTGAATTTTTTCCTATAATCTTGAATTTCTGGAAATCCAGAGGAAAAAAAATTGAGCTTCTGAAATGTGTTGCTACAAAAAAATGTTAAAAATCACTTGAAGTGAAAAATACAAAATCAAAAAGTTTGAAATGAACTGAGGAAAAAATGTGTTGAAAACAAAATAAGATTAATAAACCACAAATTAAATAATCCAGGGTTAATTTTGTTAATGAAAAAATGTTTAGAATATAAAAATATTAATGGTAACAAAGATTAAAATGTGCAAAGTAAAAACTGTGGGTGCTAAATTATTTGTTTTAAGCATTTGGCATTTCTTGACAGAGATCTTAAAAGGTATCCCTTTCTAAGAATCAATCCTAAAACCAGGTAAATAAATGAGGATATAGCAAATATGCTGAATTAAAAGTTTAGCACAAATTACAAAAAGAAATGGGAAACATAAAAAATAATACTTAAAACAAAATTAAACATGATGGTTTTGTAATTATGAATTTTGGACAATGCATTCATGTTAATTTTATTGAGTATGGCCTGTCGGTATTAATGTATAGATTATTTATATAATAGTTTCCACTTACCAACAGTCTTTAATAGTAATGTTTGTTCGAGTGCTTTCGGATTATTAATCCATCTTCAGGAACAGTGATGTGAACATTATAATTATTTATCTCACATATCATTAATTATATTAAACTGAATTTTATACAAATATTAATATAACAATTGATCAAAGCGCTTTCAGATTAATAATCCAAAAGCACTCAAACGTTGCTATTAAAGATTGTTGGTATGTGGAAACTATTATATAAATAATTAATGCATTCATGATAAATTAACATTTGTTAATTTTCTTGACAAAGAAATTTTAATTGTTAAATTAACATTTAACAATTTTCTGACTTTCAAAGCATTATTTCTAACTGGATTTCATTTTTTCAACTAGACTACGGTCAGTGTTTTGAAGATGCTAAAACCAAATTATTGCAGTTCTCAGTTCAACCCTGTTCAGTAATTTACACATGTTACCTCACAGCAGTTTCTAAGCCCAATAACAATTAAGCACTTGGTCTTGTATTCCATCAGACCAACCATTAATAGCACAGTGTAATTTAAAAGTATATAAATTTAAATAAATATGTATAGAAATTACAGAAGAAAAAACTACATAAAACTTTATACAAAGTTCTGTAACCTTCAGTTTGAAAATCTCTGAGATAATTTCGGCAGATTTCAGCAGTCAACTAACCTTTAAGTCTAATCCTGATTAAGTTTTCAGCTAGTCTTGCATACTCTCCACTGTTATTTCATTAATCTTAGTCTCCTACTATTGTAATCGTGAACTTCTGAACTATTGTAATCACAAAAAAATTCTGATTTCAACAGAAATATCCATTTTGACCTTACCTGAATTTATTTTGACAAGTTTCGGCCTGACGTCTGTACGTATGTATGTATGTATCTCACATAACTCAAAAACGATTAGTTGTTGCAATTTTGGATTTAGGACTGTTGTACATCTACTTGTGCACTTCTCCTTTTGATTGCAATCAACATGCCAAAATTGTCCAAAAAAAATCCAAAGATTTGGATTTTACACGTTTTCTTAACTGCAGTAATAAGCCCTCATTGAGAGCTTTTCAACGATATATCATAAATGGTACTTATTTTCATTGATTCCAGAGTTATAGACAAATAAAATTTTAATTTATGAAATATTTGGATCTTACAAGGGAAAGGCACATCGGTTCGAATCCAACTTCATTTCTTTTTTTTACACTTTTCTTCTTTTTTTTTTTTTAATTTAAATATATTGGTTTATTAATAATTTTGTCAATGTAATGATTGTAAAAAAAAATTAAAATAATAATTCTATAATAACAATTAGAAAAATTTTTTTTAAAATCATTAGTTATTAGTGAAATAAAATTTTATATACTTTTCATTTTAAACAAATCTGTATATGTAATTTATTAGGCGTACAAGGAAGTCATATGGTGTCCACATCAGATTTTTGAAATATGTGTAAATATCCTCCATCTAATAGTAATGCATATATTTAAAGATGACAGAAAAAATTTAGCTTGGTAATAAACCAAACTAAATTTATTTAATACAGATTTTAAGTTATCATCATAAGATTCTCAGTCACTTTTATCTTCATTGAATAGTCATACGTTCTCATCCTGAAATCAGTCTAGAGTCATCATTTCAGGTTTTTTTATGTTCACATTTAAAAATGTAATAAAATATAGTGATTACAAAACTGTAATCTGACCTATAATATCATATGGAAGTGAAACACTCTTCAAACTAAAATCCAACATTTCCTACTCAGCAGAGATGCAAAGGATAAGAAGAATTATAAGAATATGCATAAATAAAAGACAACTTACTGATAGGGGAGAATGGAGACTCACACCAAACCAAGAGGTATATAAAGACGTAGAACCAGCTCTAGACTACTTTAGAAAGAAAAGAATCTCATTCTTTGGACACATAATAAGAACAGAACTGAACATGCTCATCAGGAAACCGGTCGAGAAATACTGGAAAATGTTCAAAACACCAACTTGGAAAACCAATTAAACAAGATATGCAAGAACTAGAAATCACAATAGAAGATTTACGAAACAAAACTGACAATATAAAAATAATAAAAGAAGCAAACTCCAGATTTAAAATTAAAGAAAAGAAAACAACAAAGAGGATAAGTTCAGAAGAACTCAGAAAAGCGAGATCTGACAGAATGAAGAAGTACTGGGAAGCAATCAAGAAGAAAAAAAAGAAAAGACGAACCACAGTTGACTAAAGTGGTCCACTGTGACCACAAAACCCTTAAAAAGGTAAATAAATAATAAGTGTTGAATTTGAATTTTACCTGTTGATTTAGTATGTAATTGCTGTGTGTTTAATGTTTGTGGATATTAAAGGTACTTCTCAACCATATTTTAAATATACATCTGTTTAAAAATGATAAGCAGTAATATCAACTAATACCAAGAAGAGAAGAACATAAACCAGTCACTGAAGACGTCTGATGGTAAAAGCAACACCAAGTATTGGACACTTGTTTAATATTTTTGTAAATAGTTTATTTTTAAATTACTTTTACAATTAATATTGTCATCTCTAAAGCATTTTTTCAATATTTAATAACATAGTTAAAAAATAATTGGTTAGAAAAAGATAATAAATTTAACTGCATAAATTATATGAATTATTTGGCCTAATTAAAACCAGACTATATCACATACCTGTATAATTAACCATTCATTACCTCTATAATTAAGCAGATTTTTTGTTGTTCTATTTCAAATTATTGATTTTTATTGAAGCTATAATGAATGTCGAAGTAGCTATATTTATAACTGTATTTAACGTACCATCACTAATTAATGGTATGCCATAAAATTATAATTTTTTTATTGTTTATAGGTAGTAGATGCCTCAGCAGGAATGCATGAGACATTAAACAGTTCACCATTTTATATGTATTCTGTTATTATCAATGGTTTACGCATGGCAACAAATTATACATTTGAAGTCCAACCAATAGAAGCAAGGAGAACAAGATATTTTATGGATACTAGGTTAAACAATCTTAGTAAAAAAATCATCATACCAACAAAAGGGTGTAAGTATAATGCAAATAACTTATATTAAACTGAAATATATATATATATTTTTATATATATTTATATATTTGAATTATATGTAAATATGTGATAGATAATAATTTATTTCTCCTAAATATTTTATGGATTACTGAACATGTTAGTCATGAACTTACTAACAATATTTATACGAGAATTCAGAATATTCTAAACTTTTTCATGAATTTTGAGGACAGTGGAGCTTAACCATTTATAAGTAGTTTACAGACTCAATGTAAAGCAGTACTGTAATGACTATATAATATTTTACAATTAATAACTGGTATGATCACTTTTTTTACAAATTTTGGTAGATGATAGCTAACTTAACGAATAAAAAAAAAAAATAGCTTTGTATTGATCAAACTCATGTCAATAAGGAAGGTATTGTTGATGTAAACTAAATTAATTGAAATCATATAACCCAAAAGTTACACCAGTGCAAAATATGGGTGTTCACGCAGTGAAAAAATTTGCAATCCAAGAATATGATGAAAATCTAATCAGGACCAACTTGCTCAAGAACTTACTTTACCAACTCCTTTCAAAAATCATGTATAACTAAATTAATAATTCATTACATTTATTAATAGCAAATTATTAAAATATGGTATGTATGTACCATACATACAGCTCTCTCAAGCTACAACAGAGAATATACATATATGTTTAGCAAAGTCTATTCAATACAGTAAATATTTTCAGCTAATGTGAAAAAGAAGACATCCTTTATCGAACACTACTTCCACAATTCATGCACACAACATTCATGACTGTCAATTGAACAGACACTTGGATCTAAATGCACTGATATTTTGATTTAAAGTAATCAACATGATATTTAGCTGAAAGGATCCCAGCCAAACCTTTGTCTCCTTATCATATTAGTTGAGACGCTATAAACAGAATTCCAGATATGCATGATTGTTCTTTAATTATACTTTAAATCCAAATTTACACAAGATTCTATAAATTATTTAAATCATTTACTATTTAGGTAAATTGTTTAATGAAGTGATTTAGTAGAAAAATTACACTATCATAATGTTTTATCCTTAATTTTTTTATGTTCTAAAATAAAGAGTCATAATTAAAACAATAAACTGCAATACACAATCTACAATAAACTGTGAACCTGGCAGTTTCACAGCTCTTAGAATGTCTCAGGAAAAAGTATCTTGGAAGACAAAAAGCATATGAAGTAAGGATAAATATGTCTAAAGTAAAAAATACATTTAATAAACCAGATCATTAAATAAATGACAAAATTAACATTGGGTATAACTTCCTTGGAATCTACATACATGGTAAGCACTAATTACTACTGGTAAGTAGTGCCAATTTACCAGTAACATAAAACTAGGCAAGTAAAAAATGTAGTAATTAAATACATGACTAGTAATTAAATACATGAAGTAATATAGATGTTGTATAGTTTCAGCACGAGCTAGTCTTTGTCTACCAGATGTAAGTGAAGTTGAAGTATCAACTGGGCCTTATTTTGGAGGGCGAATTGCTGTAGAAACCGGTGGAGAAGGAGAAAACTGTGCAGTATCTGGAGATGGTTCTAGTCCAAGAGAAGTCTATACATTACGGATTCAACATAAACTATGTGGTAGTCAAGTAAATCGTACTGCAGTTGCAACTTTTATACTTGTACAGGAAAATCTACCAATTCTCACCCATAGCACCCGTCGGTTCCTTGTTCTTTGTACTTTTCAGCCAGAAACATTAACTGTCAGAGCAGGGTAAGTTAATTAAAATTTTAAAAATCTCTAATAAAAACTTGCTGCAAGCAAATTACCACAGTAAATAGCAGATACATATTTAATTCTTATATACTGAATTAAATTTACAATAATTTAATATAATTGAATAAAATCAAAAAAAAAAAAAAATTAGAAATGTTTAAATATACAATATATAAATATATAAGAAAAATGTATAAATTTGATCTTGTTTTATTTTGAATTTGTATAACAAATTAAATGATTTTTAAATTTTCATTATTACTCATTGATTATTTAAAACGTTAATTTTACAGTATGAGCTAACAGTTCTAGTTTTTTTATAGCTTAGAACTGTACTAATTAAACTTATTTATCTAAACTTCTTTGAATTTACATCTTTGATTTACATTAAGTTTATATAAAAATTTGTTATACATGTGAATGTGCATATGTAAGTACCTATTCACAGGTTTTACACAGTTCATGTTAATGTATGATGATATTTTTTTTAATAGATTGAATCTCCCTTCAACAAGTAGTGGAAATGATTTAATGCCTAGTAGTGAAACACCTTCAATGAATGAAGTCACTGGAAATGAAGTTCAAGCTTCACCATTGCAGTTGCTTCAAGATGACTTTGCTGGTCGAGCATTAAATGGTAAAACTTTTTTTTAACTTTATAAGTCTAAGATCTACCATATCTTCCATTAAAAAAGTCTCATTAAAAAAATCTAGAAATCTATAACTATGCAAATTACTTTAATGAATAAATTAACCTAGATTATAGAAATTCCTGGAAACAAAAAATTTACTTAACTATACTAAAGAACTACTAATTATACTTGATTCACTTTAAGATCTGTCCTGTTGTAAATAAACTGCATGGCACTGTTGTAATAAACTGTTTCAAAAGTTACACGTACAAATTATATTTTGATGATTTATGTTTGATTTATGATCTGATTTCTATTTGATGTTTTCATTTGGTGCTGACTGAGTAGAGTTATTTACAAATGAATTTACATGGCAGCTGTATTTAAAGTTGTATCACTGTTGATAAAAACACGACTGACAATAAGTATTATATAAATACTGACTAACAAATTGAGTCGCCCGGTGCATTACTGTACTAACATAAATCAAACACACTGCAGTAAAATCTTATTACAAGCAATAGCTAGGATAGCTCTTACACTGAACACAGTGGAGTGAATTTTTATTCACACTGTACTAGATAATTATCCTGTGCATTATGTTTTATAACTAAGACTCAAAGATTTACTTCTGTCAAAGTTCTTGATCTTAATTCACTGATTTATACCCAACTTAAACTGGTTATTTCCTGGATCCATAGTAAAAGCAAAGACAGACTTACTCAAGAAGCAATTAGTTAACCAATGAGAGGACCATTTACAAAAGTTATAGAATATTGTCAAAAAAAATATAATATCTTAAGTTTCGTTCTTCTAATACATTTTTTTTAAAAACAGCAAGTAACAATTTCAAAAATAATCAACAAATATAACAAAGATATATTAGATTTCTTCATGATCTGAATAAAAACAAAACATTAATTTGAATTTTGATTAAAAAAAATAATTATTTCCATTATTTTCTTCTCCTTCTGGCAAGACAATAAGACCCTCTGGTAAGAATGAAAAAAAAAAATAAAAACAATATAAGTAAGTAAAAACTATTAAAAAAAAATGTGTCAGAAAAATATTTTCAAAAATATATTTACACAATGAGTAACACAAAAACCCAATTTAATGAATTTTCCTCTGAATAGAAGCTACTGAAAATTTGTAATAGAATAATAACAACTTCCATTTATATATTTTCTTAATCAATAATCTCTCTTTTTACTTTCTTCATTACATCAAATTTTTAAGGAATCGGGCAGTTAAGGAAAAATTTCTCCAACTTTCTTTTAGTAAAAATATCAATTTTATGATGTGGTATAATTAGATTTAACTTCTAATACTGTATGGGTTATCTCTTTTACGACATTATCTGTCCATCGCCAGAACCTGCATAATACATGATAAGATATGATATAGGAATGGACTATGCCATAATAAGCATTTAGTAAAACTAATTTGTATGTGAATCTATGATCAATTTTTTAGTAAAAATATATGACTTTTCATACCTTCTTATACCTCTTCACAATGTGATTAAATCATTTTATATTATTTTGTGTAAAACTTTTTATGTACTTTTGTATAAAACAAACTTTTTTCTGGGCAAAAATATTTTTTTTCCATGGACACGATATATTTTTTGTAAATAAATAAATGTTAAAAAATGATAATAAAAAATTAATTAAAAACTAAAACCCAGCAACGTAAAAATACCTCTTAAAAGGAAAAAGCCTTACCTTTTGTTAAAATGTATGCTAAAAGCAAAATAAATACACAAACATATACAACATTATTAATCTCAATTAAAGTAACAAAATTACCAGCTGCTACATGACAAATTCCATAGATAGCTGAAACAAACTACAGTAAAATAAAATATTTGAATATTAATGGACAGCCCTAAGAAATCGTAAAACATAAGATTACATAAATTCATTAACGTTTAGCATAGTTCGCATGTCAGCCCTAGTTTAAACTTGCGACATAATGTCAAATAACAGATACAATCCGCACGGATGTGGTGCACTGTTGGCAACTGCAGCAAGCACAAATGGGGCTCATTTGTTTGAGTCGTCAGATATCCATGAGTGAGCCTAGTGTATCCCATTTGCAAATTGAAAATAATAACCTCTTCTTAGTGGTTATTTCTGCATGAGGAGCTCCATGGTGACGCAGTGTTCTTTATTGGGCAAAGTTTATTGCTGATGATAGCATTCCATTCACGTTACCACGCATCACAAACCACCCTCTTCAGAAAACAGAAAGATTGTTCAAAATAACACTGGTTAAAGGAAGGAGGCTGGAAGCAAGCCTATTTTGTCACACTATCAGCATGCTCATTGCCTGAAATTCCAATATGGCTGGGAATGCAGCAAAAGCTCACAGTTGCATTGCGTTGAGTCATTTGCGAAACAACACACTGAATCTCATAGACAATTGGGTGTCTGGAGTACATGTCACTAATCGTCTGTAAGGCACTCATGGAATCTGAGCAAACATATCGAAATGTTGGGCCAATTATATTTATGATCTTAATAATAGCATATAGCTCCACAACGAAAATACTAGGAAGGGGACATGTATATTCTGTTGCCAACCACAATAGCACAACCTAACGAATTAACGTTTTTAGAGCTTAACTCCCCACCGGGGAAAGCTCCAAATGAAGAGTTGCATTAAACTGTATAGTTTCTACAGTTTTTTTGGATAACTGAAAACCAGGTAAACTAATATTTAAGGATTAAATATATCAAGAAAAGCAGAATAATATTTTCATGACCCAATTTACAGCATAATTGTACTACTCTTTCATCTGCCATAAAATTGAGCTATGATAAGATCATCAAACAGTTATCTAAGAACTACATCATCTCTTTAATCCTATCCTTGTTCCTAATTATCCCATCCCTAACCAATGAAGATTCATTTACTCATAGAATTTTTTAAAGAGACAAGATGCTAATATATAATATGAGATACCAGATCTCATCCACATAACATCTGAATGATCACTTCATCACTCAGTAAACAATGATATACTGGTATTGCTAAAAATGTTTTGAACCATCTATTATTTAAATATTGCAATACCATTTTTTCAATTTTGTTAGTAAAGTTGGTATATTTGCAGTCACAGGCACTACTGAGTTCCAAAAATATCCTAATAGCCATTTCTTTTAACCTAGATTATCAATACTATTCTGAATAAATTTTACATTTGCACTAACTGTATAGACAGACCCTTTCCTAAACCCATGTTACATTTAATTTAGAACTGTATTTTATTTTCTGTAATTTATTAATTAATTATACTAATATGTTTTTTAACTTTCTTTCTTGTCTCTTTAGAAACAGTAGTTTTGAAACGTTGCTTTGTCAAATTCATTTTTCTGTCCTAATGTCCTACTTCACTGATTACATTATTTGCAAAAGCTACTGTTTGATTTTCAGTTTTTATACACATAATATTTATATTCCAGTCAATTAATATTATTATTGGTTTGTTCTTAAAAGGAATTTTGTTTAGTTTGTATTTAATTTGACATTAAAGGGATTCCAATGTTTCTTTGGATGGGATTCTATGAAGTAATATTAAAACAATATTTGTTCTGTTATTTCAGTTGCTGATACTGAGTGTTCATTTAAGTTTTTGGTCATTTCTTTTGATGAAATTTTGCCTCTCTCTTTCTCTTTCCTAGTCTTTTTTAAGTCTATCACTATTTATCCATTTATTTTGTATAAATAATTAATTTTATACCCACAGGTGGGCACTTACAATACAATTTTTTTTTATTTTCAACATTTAATTTACAAATATATTATTTATTAAAATTTATCTATATCATCATGATTTAACATAAAAAAAAGTGTCAATTTCCACCAGCTTCCCCTGACTACTGTTATATGCATAGTCTGACTTTTCACATATATCTGTTCAAGTGCAATGGATGTATCTTAAATGCAACAACCACAACAGTTATAGATGATCTGACAAATGATTCAAGTCAACCTCCTTCCTTGAGAATTTTTCAGCAATTCCCAGGAGCAACAAACATCCCATGCCGGCTTACTAAGAAAAGTGAAGCAGTTTAATGAAATCAAATTTACTGCCACATATCAGCATATAAAGATCCTCCAGGAATGCAGGTGACATTCAGTTCTACAAGTACCTTCTCCCTGTTACAGTTACTGACTGTATAGTGAGAATCATTAATCTCAGAAAAGGTATCTTATACTCAAACTAAGAGAAGTTACAATACTTGAGTAATATTAAATTCATAATCACTTAGTATCAACCAGTGAATTTTTTATACTAAATCTTAAATGTACAAATAAGGTTTATGAAATATATGACATGAGCATGTTTCTACTTTTGGTAATATTATAATTTGTTAAATATTTAATTATTTTGACATTTCAGAAGAGTCAGAAGCACAGTTAGTACTAGCAACAGTCATTGTTATTGCTATGTTAGTTGGAGTTGGACTTACAATTTGGTGGTTTGTTCCTTCAACAACTTCAAGTAAGCAACTATATGATTTACTAATTTTGTTAACACTTTGAAATTATATTAATTAAAACACTAAATTTATATTGATATAATTTATATTAATATAATTTGTATGAGTTTTAATTAATTCATTACTTGTTACATATTAAAAGTTTATTATATATATATATTAAGAAAAATGCAAAAAATCTTATAAGTCAAGATATAAATTTCTTGGAAAAATGAATGTGTTTTAAATGTGTTCTTGGGAACATAAATTTCACCAAATAAAAACCACCAAAGAATAAAAGTTGAAAACTGCATAAAAATGACCACAGTAACAGAAATTAATTACATGAGTGATAAAATAGATCTGGAGTAAGTGAAAATTATTAAAATGAAATACAACAAATTAAACAGTTATTTGTTACGTTCTCATTTTATCATGCATGTTATATTGTTTGGCATTATGACATGTTTGCATTGTGAAAAGTAATTAAATGTTTTGCAGGCAATTGTATTAATTGTGATGGGTTTTCTCTAAATTTTGAAGTCTGCTTGTTGTTTACTTTAAAGATGGTAAGGTCTAGAATGTTAAGAACTCTGTTGAATTCATAATCTGCAGTAAATGGTATACTTTGTTGATAAGTATGAAGAATATACTACATTGTATTGTGTGCCTTGGTAAATGAGTATATCATCATCAAAACACTATTAATTATAATTTTGTAGTATATATTTAGGTGTTGTAAAATATGTTGGCCTTTTTAATAAAATTTTACATTCAAGTGTCAAATCAGATGCATTTTTTTTTTTATAGTACTTAACAATTCAATTAATTTTTTTGTATTTAGTGATTAATCTATATATACTGATTATGATAATTAATAAAACTCAGCAAATGTGCCAAAAATTAAAATATATATACTATAAAATAAATTACTTTATTAAAATAATCATATCTTCTCCTATGGACTTGGGGAAATCTGTGCAACAATTGTTTGGATTTTTGCATCTTTTTAGATAATAGTTCATTGAAAAATGAAAACCAAAAGAACAATTTAAAAAAAATAATAAAGGTTAAACTGGTTTTTAAAATTTTTACGTTCCAGTAATATGTCAATTGTATAGTTATAAGTTCAGGATTAAGATCAAATTTAACTTCTGACTCACTCTTTAAAAGAAAAGAATCCAATACAAAGAATTGCTTACTTTCTGACAGTTGTGATCCTGAAGATTAAGCTCTAGTATTTCCAGATCATGCTCACAATATGCCTGCACTTATCCCTGTTTTGAGCCTCCTCCCTCCAGTCGTCCATATCCAGTTATATATTTCAGTTAAGCATTTGTTCATCATCTTCCATTCAATGATCATCAAATGAAGATGTGACATTTGTCATAAGGGGTATAGACAACAGGACAAGGGTATAGTCAAAGCCATTTAGTCTGAATAATATTTATCCATTTCAGCACAATATTCTGCTTTTTTATCTGTTGAAATACGTTTAGGTCTTTTCTCACTTATGTACCTATCCTTACCTGTTCCTATATACCCTTCATATATTTTGATTCAAAAATATAAATTTTCTCTATCCCATTTTAATTTTTTCCATTTTAAACCTCAATATAGACTAATGGAGCAGCATATTATTACATTGATCATCTTTATTTTACCTGACAAGTTCTGGCGCAGTCCTATTCAAAGACTATGATATTTACATGGCAAGAAACTGATATGCAGACAACTCTTCTTACTCTAGCTTAAAATATTTTAAAACATTAAGTACATATATTTCTTTTCATTCAATTCTGTATTTAGTGGCCTTATTGCATGAATGTGATTTATTAAAACTTCCTTAATAAATAATTTTTTTTTTTTCAGATCGTTCAATTTTAACAGATGAAACACTGCCTACTTCATCAGCTTTAATATTTGATAATTATGAGAATTCATTACGAGATTCTCTAGGTAGTGTAATCGATTTTGGAGCATCTCTAGATAATGACAGACATGATGAAACTATTTCAAATGATGACGAAAATAATATCTGGAGAGATGGTGTATGCAATAATGCTATACTGCAACAAGCATGCAACATTTATACAATTTCAAATGAAAGTCCTACAATTACAGTGGAAAATTCCTCTCACTCTGAGGCTTAATTATTTAAAATAATATTGCAAATAATTTATTTTAAACAAGTGTGTATAAGCTGCATGATGTGTGGAACATATGCAAGTAGACATGTATTGGATGATTAAGAACATAACGTATTTTACTTTTTGATACAAACAAATCAATGAAAATCAGAAAAAAACACTAAGAGTTACTTCTCTTATTTAAAAAATATATTTTTACAATTTAGATGAAATAATCAAAAATAGAGAAAAGTACTTGATGGTACCAGTCTTTCTATTCTTAAATACCAAAATTGTTATCAATGAAATTTAAAAAGATTATTATAATTAATAATTTTAAATAAAGTAGAAGTCTAAGATATAAGGTAGAGGTGTAAGGTGTATTTAATCCTTCAGATTGAGTAATATATGCCATCATTGAAATGTTTCTTAGTAAAAAATTTGATAACCAGCCTTATTAAAATTATATAAATTATGAAATAATTTATGAAAACCCTTTATTTAACAAATAAAGTCTGTTTAAGTGATTTATGATTAAATGACAAATGAATAACTTAAATATGCATAAATTTATTGCTTCTGTATAAATATTTACATCAGTAAATAGAGATAGCAAATAATTCTCTGAATGTGAACATCATATACATAAATCAGTCTTCTTTCATTCATTTAAAGTATATATATAAAACTTCTACTTTTATTTACTCTTTATATTGTTTCTTGTAATGGCAAAGATAGATTAAT
Source organism: Lycorma delicatula (assembly GCF_047948215.1). Lineage (NCBI taxonomy): Eukaryota > Metazoa > Arthropoda > Insecta > Hemiptera > Fulgoridae > Lycorma > Lycorma delicatula. Next base: position 113,069,684 of record NC_134456.1, read on the forward strand.
TCATTACATCACACTTTCTGCACATTTCCTCTTTCTGATTAATATAATGAATTTAACAAATTTGCATTTTATTGACCCATTATTTTTTTTTATTTAGATACTGAGCACAATTTAAATCCAGGATCTTAATTTTTAAAGGCAAGACACTACTTCTCTGCCCCATAATAACCACCACATTACACTTTCTATCATCCTTTATAACTAACTTCCTTATAAGTTTATACACACCAATTTATAAATAATCAACTTTATAGTACGGTCCAATCCTAGATTATTGACAAGGAAACAGTTATTATTGGATAGATATAAGAATGAATGGAAAGAAAATGACACCTTTCAAAATTAGAGTAAATATTTGCATCATATATAAAAAGAGTACATGTAGTTTGATAAAAGTGTAACAGAATGGCCAGAAGGAAAAAAAGAAGATATCAAATAAAAAATGATCAGAAAGCAAACGAAAGTAATTAAAACCCAAAAGAAACTGCTAAATGACACTGCTGATATCAGGGATGTGGGTCACAGCAAATACACTATGGTGATGAATTTTTTAACATAAAAAAATTTGCTGGCTATTTCTAACAACCTTTTTTTTATGAATTTCTTATTTAAAATTCTACCAATTCCTTCAATAAAATAGAATTCTTCAGTTGCTACACAGATTTCCACTGACAGCAGTTAAGAATGACGAGGAGGTTCAACATAATTTATTTATATTGAATTAAAGACTGAGACGTAAATATCAGTTCTGTGCACACACACACATATATATATATATATATATATATTTAGAGAGAGAGAGAGACAGACTGACATACTCATCTCATATTATTAACAATATTTCAAAAGTTACATTTCAAAAAAACAGTAACAGTTTGTTAAATAAACAGTTTTATGACCCCAAGATCTTATTTTCTGCTTTAGTTCATTTATTAAAAAGTATTTTAATTTGTTATTCATCATCTGATAAACTGAGGGACAAGAAAATAAGAGTATCATCTTCTAAGTTATCTAAAGCAATACTAATGATTTCTTAAATAAAATAACATTGCCATCTTTTTAATCACAATACTCCCTTGTCCAACATCTTCGTTGCCCATACATGCATTGGTTACGAGATTAATTTTTAGCTCTAATATTCTAATATTTGTCAAAATCAACTCTTTCTTAGAAAAAAGAAATCTTAAAATATGAAATCATTGTAGAAGAATCACCCCAATTTTCAAGCTGTTTTTTTATAGAAAAAAGGCCCTTACTCCATTTTTGTCTTATAAATGTGGTACAAGGGATCACAATAAAATTAAATCCTGAAAATTGTGTAATTATTACGTGCATTCACTTTTATTTTCATATTAAAACTTGAGGAATCTATGACTTTGTAATAGACAGTATGAATGTTCCTTCAACATATTTCATATGACGATCACCAAAGTCATAGTCAGTACAGAAGTATACCTGAATAAGTAAATAGATTAAGATTTTTAGGCTTCTATTTTTATTTTTTATAAATCTAAACAAATAATTCCAATTTTATTATTCTTTTAATCACAGTAACAAGATACCCAACTAATTGTGAGATACGGTAATTTTTATTCCTTAATGTGAATCTACTGAGCTGTGAGTTTTTAAAACTAACATTTTTCAATATACATAAACAGAACTTTTTAGAAAAAATATTCTAGGAAAATACAGACATTTTTTCTACAATCCTGTTTTTTACACAAACACTGACTAAAAAAAACTACAACCAAGAAATTTAAACTATAATCAACAGCTTAAAAAAAGGCTTAGATATAACATTTACTATCTCAGGATTACTAATTATTATCTTTCTACATAAATTTTAATTATAAATGTTATAAACATTCAAAGACTGAAAAAAAAATACCAAACTTGATCAAATAATAAAATTAAATGTCAATTTTATTATTTTCAACATTGGGAAACATATTCTTGTTCTGTACTCATTAACAGTTACATATATAATTTTTTGTTAGCAATCATTATTTAGTAATACTTAGATAAATTTTTATTATTTTTATTATAAAGAATCTGAATTTAGAAAGTATTTTATCAAAAATTGAATAACTGCACTTTTAATCAGTAAATACTTTAATACAACCAATCAACACAATTAATTACAACACTGGTGATAAAATTAAAATTATATTAATTGTCAGCAGTTTTTTTTACAATTATGCTTAAGAAACCACTAAATTTATAAAATCAAATTTATTTCATTTCGTAATGCTACTTCATTATAGAAATATAATGATTATACTTTATATTACACCTAAATATAGTTTTAATATATGTTGTAGGTGATTCGCTGTGATATAAAAATACTGGTAAACATATTATTATAAGATACACAAACTAATGATTACTGCTATATTATTATTTAATACTTTTATTGTTTTTTAAGTTAACACTTTTTACTGTTAACAGAAAATAAATGTCAAGACTTAACAAAAAAAAGTATTTTTTAAAATGCTGTAAATTTATTTAAGAACTCCTTTACAAACAACATAATCATTCACTGACTACCTAGTATATGATGTAAAATTTAAATAAGTTTTAGCTATTAGATATTTAGATAGCTAAAATAGTTTTAGTTATAGATATTTTTTTTATAATGAAAGAAAGTATTACATAAAATATGCAAAAAATGAATTAGTTAATAGTCAAGGAGAGTACTAACAAAATTTGAATCAACGTTTTGAATTCAAAAACTTTGAAAGAGTTACCATGAAGTATGATTTACAGCATACAAGTGTCATAATTAGATTTTATGAAAAGAATTGTCTCATTTGTGTATGAGGTTCTGCCTATAAAATGTAATACACTACACAAATGGTTTGTTTACCTTTTAACATGTGCATGCATGCATGCATGCGCGTGTGTGTGTGTGTATATCCATTATGAAATATGACCACCACTGGCTAAAAACACTGCAGTTTTTTTTAAAGATTTTTAAGATAGTGCAATATTTTAAAAGTAGTAAATTATATTTTAAAAATTAGTAATATAATAAAGGTCCATGTGTATGTGTGCATGGACACATACACAATTGTTACAATTACAATTTCGTTATTGTAATTTTAACAATAACAAAATCCACCATAATTGTCCGGATTTGTCTTGTCGCCATTTTTGTGTAAAGGATGTATTATAATATAGCTGTCGTCCAATGTTCTGGAAGTTTTTCGGATTCCCAAATTTTAACCAGAGAATTATGCAAAGATTTCTTAACTGATTCTCCTGCATTTTTCTGCATCTCTTTGCTCTTCTCCACTTGATTTATTATTTTTAAGTTCTTTAAGTGCATTTTCTACTTCTTTATAAGTCGGCGGTTTTCTGATTGATTCTGGCATTTTAATTTCTGTAATAACACTTATTTCTAGTAAATCTTTTGGTTCTTCGCAGTTCAAAAGCTTATTAAAAGCTTCTGCAAGGATTTCCACGTTTCCATTATTATTATGTGTAATTGTAACAAAAAACAAAATTGGACTGAAAAACTTAATAAATTATTTAAAGTGCTACAAGTAACCAAAAATACAACAAAAAATCGCTCTTGATTAACACTAAAATTAGAAATTACAAAACTGTGGTTAAACCAGTAGTTACTTATGCGAGCGAGACTTTATTTAGATTAAATCAGAAAAATAGGACTGTACCTTTGCTTAAAGTTGAACACAGGATTCTTAGAACCTGCATAAACATAAAATATAAACACGAAAATCAGTACAGATTATTGCCTAATAAATTTCTGTACGAAAACTTGGAATCCTTAATTGATACTATGAAAAAGAAGCGAATTTCTTTCTGTGCACACTTGTTAAGATTACCGCAGGATAGGATTACTAAGAGAATTATCAATCAATTTTGGTCTTTAAAAAATCCGCCATTATGGATTAAAGAAATTAAAGAAAACATGCAAGAATTAAATTTGACTTACAAAGATTTACTTAACAAATCCGAAAAATTAAAATTTATTAAAGATCCGAATACCAACTTTAAAGTAAGAACTTTTAATTATATAAAAAGGGTTTATTCAGAAGAGGATCGTAAAGCAAGATCATTAAGAATGACTAAATATTGGGAGAAAGTAAAAGCTAAGAGCTTAAAGGCTAAAAGATCGGCAAAAATGACTTGAATTACTCTGACTAAAGTGGTCCTTTGTGGCCTTAAAAGTAAAAAAAAAAAGTCCCATAAGGTATCTCAAAAATAATGGTCACATACCTCTATTATCATTAAAGACCTAATACATTCCTTGAAAATATTCCTTAAGCACTCAGCTATTTTATTTAGGAGAACCACCCAACATTCAGATCTTCTGAAGTTGTCAATAACATTGTTCTATAACAATTACAGTGTTGCATTTGGAGCAGAAAACAAGCCTGTTGTTTGTAACATATTAAGGTTAAATAAGAGCAATTCATTAAATTAAGCTCATCCCCAAAAATTATTTTTATAGCAACAAAACTTGGGAAGATGTTTATAATTTATTTAGTATATGACATATAAATCACACAACAAAATAAGTTGTATCCAATAATAAGAAAAAACTACACAACATTTTATATATACAGGTGTCCCATGAAGAGACGAAGAAATTTTCAAAACACTTTCTACTGGTGAAAATAATGGAAAAAGTTCATTTAAAAATAGGTCTGGAAGCTTTTTGTTTTCGAGTTACAGCTAGAGAAAGATTTCGCCACCGATTTTTAATGAACTTTGAATACGATTTTAGGCATAAATTAACCCCAGGTAAATTTATTGTTGTACAAGTAATAACACTTAAAACAGAGAGGCTCAAACTTCTACCAGTGCCATTCTCCTGTTAATGTTTTGATTTTGAGTTAGAAAACTAAATCACATTCTAAAAATAATGGTTCCTGCAAAAGTGAACTAAAAAGCAAACTGAATTTTATTTCAGTATTTCATACATCAAATGCAGATGAACTGTTCTCAAGATATCAGAAATAATATAAAATTATATATTTTCATAATTAATCTATAATTAGGTGAAACATAATTTTTCATTATAAGTTTAAAACAAATAAATCATAGTTAATACATTATTATAAGACATTTATTTTATGAATGAAACTTTCTTCAAATAAAAAGAATAAAACCTTCTTCGAATGCTTGAGTTAGGTTAAAGTTTTTCAAGAAAATTTCTAATTTGTTACAGTATGTACATTCCAAATGTCAGTTTTTTCTGCAAAAATCTTCACTAAATTAAGCTTCTCCCCAAAAATTATTTCAACTGCACGCAAATTTTACTATTTACAATTTGATTGTAGAAAATTAGATACAAGTAATGTTAAACATAATCAATTAAGAAAATTGATATACTTTTCAGGAAGACAAGCAGTCAATTAAGTCACATCTCATCAAAAGAAAAAGTGTCTTTTTGATGAAAAATAAAATTTTGGCTATTTAATTGTTCAGGGTGCACTTATAAAAAATAAATAAATAGAGTAAAGAATCGGACTTCTTCCATTTTAATGGTCCTTTTTACAAATAAAATTTATAAAAAATTTTCTCTAAAGTTTTAATTTAATTTTAAATTGTAATTCACAGTCTTTCTGGAAAAATTGTTTTATGATTTGCTTCCTAAGCATGGAATACAGAAAAAATTTTCAATTTAAATAAAAATATTTTAGAGAGCAATAATTAAAGCAAAAAGAACTTTTTTGAACTTATACTCTAAATAAGTAAAACCATATTATGAATACAATTTTCAAGCACTTTTTTTTAAATCTGGCAGACTGTTTCCTTACAAGTATTAAGATAAAAACTGGCACCCGGAGGAACACCAGATAATTAAACTTGTTTATAATAAAGAAAAAGGTTTCAAGATATCTATGATAAAGATTCATTTAGGTTAAAAGATATTCAATTGCATCCAATTAACACATTCAGAGAGTCAACAATATGATTAGGAAATGCTGTAACACAGTACTCCTCCAAAATATGGTGAATAGTCTGTTTACATATACCACAGTTGCATTATAGGTATTTCAGACAAGGATAAAAACGCATTCTTGAATAAATAAGAAAATAATCAAAAATTAAAATATTTAAAATTTATTTTCAATAAATAATCATGCTTATCTAAAACAAATCTATAATATATATATATAATACAATTTAAACTAAGACAAATCTATAATAAATATATATATATATATATATATATTGCAACAATTTTAACTATGAAATGCCATATGTACAGGTACAAATAAAAACACCTGTTAATTATTGTGTTACATCAAATCAATTGTAATTTAATCTAGGATTACGTAAATAGAATTTATTTAAAGACTAAAATGTTGTAATACAGTACTTAAAATCTGTAATATAAATAAGTAGAACATAAAATCAAGATAATTTTTGTTTCTCACAACCATGTAGAATATGACAAATACAAATCAATTTATAAGGAAAGGAAATACCTCAGTGAATTCGGTTTTAGTATGAAACTTTTATGCCAAAAAAAATAAATTTGGAAAAATAATATTATAAAACTTCCCCACTAATCATCAATGAACAGCACAAACTATCACAAAAACTTTGGGCACAAATAATATGCACCAATACAGAGGTCAACTACATTTCATTTCAATAACATTTATATTACTAACTACAAGAAATAAATAATTTTAACTAAAATGCATGCATTAAAAATTTACCTTTCTACAGCATATAAAAAGAATAATAAATGTGTAAAAAAAGATGCAATTAAAGAATATTTAAATAATGTCATTAGCTTAAATTTTTCTAAAAGAAATCATCTTTAAAAATAATAATGATTATAAAATTATTTTAATAAAACTGAATGAGATAAATTTCAATCAAAAATGACATGTTAAACCTTTTTTGATATTATATCTTATGTAATTTTTATAATTCAACTTTTATTAATCATTACCCAGAAAATAACTAAGATAAATAAAAAAAAAACAAAAAACGTTAAACTAATGTCTGAAGATTTATAATTAAATTTAAAAAACCAGTTCTCAGAAACTGTAATTTAAAACTGCCAAAAAGGACTTTAAATATTATTTTAACAGTAATTATATTAATAAAATAAAATTAACAATGTATCAAGCAAAAGCTTCAACCTTACAGGGTGAAGATTAAATCAGAAAAATGTAATAATAAACTAACACATAGATTTACCTCTAATTTATTACTTTAAACATTAGTTACAAATTATATAGGCAGGACAATTCAATAAATAAATCACTTAAAAAAATAATGAATAAATGATTACATCTTAAAATTCCAAGGTATACAGATCTGGCCATCAGACATAACAGAATAATAATTCGTGATATACAAATAAGCTCCTTGTAGCTGAATTCCCAATTCATCTTTCTTAGCCAATAACTGCTGACAACATTGGATCATTAAATTTGGTGTAATACAATCATCTTTTGATAAAGCTGCTAATTTCAATTCAGTAACACATCTTCGTAACAGTTCATTTTCTACATCTTTATTACTAAAACAAAATTCAACAAAAACATCAAATAGCAGATATATTTTAATCAAACGATGTTTTTTTGTTTATAGCATTGTAACAACAATTCCAACCTTAATCTTATATTGTAACTCAATCTTGTTACCAACACAATAGCCATAAACAGTTTGAAAAAAGTTAAAAAGCAGAATTTAATTTTCATAAAGTTCTTATACACCTAAAGTATCTTGACATAAGAATCACATGATGTCTTCCTTTTCCATCTTTTTTAAAACAGGTATTTTGTTTTTATAATAGATGTGTTAATTTAGTTTAATAAATATCAAGTGCAAATAGGTTTTTAACACTATTAAATTAATTTTGCAACAATTCCATAAAGAATATTAGCATTTATGTAGTCATATTGAAATGTGTTTCTGTTATTGTCACTTACTGTTGGTGGAAAGTTATAAATTTATTTTTTATTGTTGTTTTTTTTTTTTTTTAGTTCATTACATGATGTAATAAAATGAAACAAACTCTCTTCTACTTAAATTTAACTACTTTCAATTAGAAAGTACAACAACGTTAACTTTTGAATTTATTATGTACAATTCAAATGATATGTATAAATAAAGATTCTTAAGTACAATATCTGTAGTACTTAGAACAGTAAAATGATATTCATTCTGCATTGAATTTAAATTGAGCTATACAACAAAATGAATTAATACAGTGAAAATGAGAATATAAGGGGCGAGGCAAAATATAGTACCAATAGGATTGATGTGTCAATATGTTAGCACTACCTAGCTCATGATGCTTAAAGCTAGAAATAACACTAACTAGTTAGTTACTGTTAACTACTGGTACTGGACAGGGTCCATCATAATCCTCAAGAGTGTTCAGAAGCCAAGGTCACATCAGGAATAAAGGGAGACCGCATGATCAGTGATGAAGTAGTAGCTACTTAGCAGTAAAAATTTCCCCTCAATACTCTTCATAATCACCCTCCCTATAAAAGCAGCCAAATATTGACCGATCCAATAATTTTTTAAGTTTGTATTGGGTCATTAGAATAAAATTTCCTTTTAATGCTTTACTCTTTTTCTATACAAATAAAAAAAATACAAACTCTTAAAATATAGTATTACCGGTTGTGTATTTTGTAGAAAATTCTCAAGATAAAAAGAAGAAAGTCAACATTTATTCTGATTATTAATTCAGCTATAACCTTTTACGTTATAAAGACTAGACCAACACAAGATGTTGATATTACTGAATGACTAATATTTACAAATTTTCAAAAGCTCTCAAGAAAAACTACATTTTAGCTATGCACATGGATTAGAAATGAAACAATTGAGCAGGGTGAGGAAACAATACATTTAATATAAAAGACAAAACTATTTTTTTAAACTATTACATGTTCACTCCCACACAGTTTTTGTGCCTAAGAATATACATTAAAATTCATTGCCAGCATGGCTAAATGAATTTCAATGGTTACAAAAACACAATTTTCATTTGTTCTTCAGTCTTGTAAATTTTAACATATTCATTCAAACATTTCTAGGTTTTTTGCTTTAAATTTCAGTTCTACAAATCCAATTTTCTACAAAAAGCATTAACTTTATCATTCATATCCAAACATACGTGAATTTACTCCTTGGAGTTGAATATTCAAGATATTAAGCTCAATTCCACCACAAATAAACCATCTTGAAACTTCTCGGCTTCTGATCGGTTTTCCTCATCTAGAAAAATGGCGATTTCATCTCTTAATTCATAAACAAATTGCAGAAATTTTCCACACGATTCTTGTCTCACAATAAAATAGTAATGCTGAATGTACTATATCTTTTACCTTCAGATAGGTAGTGGATTTCAATTCCTTTCCATATTTTGTTCACTCAGTCTTGTTTGAGATTAACATAACATGTGTTTTGTTTTTATTTTTGTTGTTTTTTAGAGATAAAATGTATCGGTGATATGCAGACTGAGGCAAGAACAAGGCTGAGACATGCTTTTTGCCAAGGTTTTGAAGATGACCTCAGGTAAAACCCATATGGGCTACATAGAGAGGGGGAGGCGTTGTGACCACACCTATCACATAGTGGATGTCTTCCCCTATGGGGTCAGGATGTACTGCACTCATGTCTTTACAAAGTGCAAAAAAGATTCTTGATTTTAGGGGTCTCATTTTTATAAAATTGACTATTGTTACAACCGTTACTAGCACAATATTCAGACCAGGACTAATTTCTTTGGAAGCAGAGCTTCTCTGTGGATCATGCAATGTGTCCAGACTCACTGTGGAGATTTCTGTTTCACAAGTGCGTGTATACTTTGGAATCTTCCAGACATTGAATGAGCACGTCAGTTCATATTCCAATGCAATTTTTCACTTCTATGTTTGCCTCATTTATAAAATCATTTAAGATAGCAAATAATGCGTGAGTGCTGTTGTTTTGAGTTCTATTGGTTTGCATAAAAGTAGTTCTTCTACTGCCGACATACAATCACAAAATCAAATGTAGGTAATGAAATGAGCATTTTTCTTGCTACCTGTTGCCTCATCAAGCTGAATTAAAAAACAATTTGTCACTCAACTTCCCGAAAAGCTGATAGGCAGCTTTTCGAGAAAAACTTTCCGACAGGCAACAGTATCATTTGATAGAGGTATGAACTCTAGAATTGGTTGACAAAATTATCTCTAAACATAGTTCCTACTATCTCAATTGCAGCTGGCAAAATTAACTCTTTACCAATGATGCTTTACTTGCCTCTTACAGAGGCAAGTAAAGCTTTTTCATTAAGACAAAATTTTTTTTTAAAAAATGATGTTTACTTTTCTTATGATTTTAATTTTAGTTTGAAGGATTCTCGGGGTTTATGTTACTCACTGAAGCGTTTTCAAATATTTAAGTTTATTATGTTTCATGCTGTCTGCTCACACAGAGGCATTTCTTCTTCATTTACTTCAGCATTGGTAAACCCAAAATTTAAGTATTCTTGAGAATATTTTCTTTGATTTTATTTTTGGAACCACACTCATCTGTGCACTTGATTCTTCACTATCGTCCAATGTTCACTTACATCCACTTAAGGTTTATCCATGATTCTATATAAATCTACTGCCACAAATATTTAATACTGTGGATTGCAATTAACACACAAATTACAATATACACATTCACGATAAGATTTGATAGCAATAGAAGGATCAACAACTGGGACTGGCTGGAATTAAATGAGGTGCAGCGTTTATACACATTTCCGCAGATGGTCGTGCAGATGTTCCAGAACGTTCGAGACAAATCACAACTTCTCATGAAGCCGTGAGAATATCTGATATGGTGAATGTCTAGACAGAAAGCAACAGAGAGGCATCGACACTGGTTTTGTAAATGCAGCGGATTGGTATCGCAAAGTATCAATAAATTTACTTATTCTTGATAAATTGTAAGGTTTGTAAGGTTGTAGTGTAGCTTTAGCATCAAAATACTTAAAATACATTATTATTGTTTATATTGTTATTGTATGAAAGCGACGAAAGTTTATGATTGAAAATTGGGTAACAAATACTGAAAGGTTGAGAAATGCTGCTATAGGCAAATGTGAAGATACTTCTTTCTGTTTAAATTATATAGTATATACCTTTCAAAACAAAATATTTACCAAATCTCATGTTTGAAAATTAGTTTTTTTAATGAAATAAAGGTAAAAATATTACAATAAAAGTAGTCTAGTTCATCCAGTAAAAGTGGGTACATATTTTCCACCCAAATGGTCAATAATACGCAATAAACTCATAATATTCACACAGAAGAACACCTTGATAGAGAGATCAACTGAAAAACCTTTTATTACTTACTTATGATTAAATTAAAAATCACAGAAATCATTAATGACAAGTAAAATAAGAATGTACATGATAGAAAAGGTGTTTTCTTTTCTATTTCTGAAAAGTAAGGACTACCTTACTTTTCAAAATAAGCATGCACATGTGTAAACTTGTTACATCCAGGTAACCTCATTTTTATTTATACCACATCTAATTCTAAAAGCTTAGAAGACATTATAATACATAACAGGAAATCAAACTTACAACTTTGTTTCAGTTGCATTTATTCTATTATAACTAAATTTGACATTATTAGTAAATTATTACAAAAGTTAGCAGAAAAAGAATTCAAAAATGACTCATATTTTGTCAGTAAGTAAATATTATTTAGCTCCATGATTGGATTATTATTTAGCTGCATTCTTATTTCCTGTCTTAATCATCTTTATCTATTTTATTTACAGCTCTTTTGAATCAATAAAAATTTTTTGCAATAATCTTTTAACTTTTTTGTAATTTAAATTATATGGTAGACATTTGTTGGTAAGGACAGATGAAATAGATTTAATATATTATCATTTCATGATACAACAGTGTTAAGAACACTAGTCATACACTACTATAAAATATTAATACTATTTAAATACAGTAAATATAAAGAAATTACGTTTTGTACTGTTGTAGAAATTCAGATGCCTGTCCCAGATGTTCAGTAATAAAGTTAACCAAAAGAAATGAAGGACAAGAAGCTGGAACAATAAACTGCCCAGTAGGTGAAACCATTAACGGACCAGCCTCACTAAAAAAAAAATAATAAATTAAAAAAATAAATTATTTATCAAATAATGATAATTTTCATCTTTGTATCTTTACATCTTTCCTGCATTATTCTGAATCCTTCAAGGCAGCTGTGTATAATCATCTTTTTGCAATAAAAGTTAATTTATTAAACACATTAAGCAATATAGCACAATGCTATCAGCATCAAATTAAGCATTTCAATTAAACATTCATGGGGCAGTGGTGTCATTCTTCTTATTAATTTTTATATATCTTTGTTATTAATCCAGCAGGTTAAAATGCTGAGAATGTTCTATAGCCATTCAGCAGCAATTGTATTACCTTCTTTAAAGATCATTCTGAGTGCCATGCTATTTAGAATTTTTGGCAGACTTTTAAAATTGCTCATGACTTTCAAAAATTTACTAGCCAAGTAATATGATTAATTCAATTACATAAACTGGATAATTTATACATTCTGAAGGCATTTAATAAAACTTTTAAAAAAATTATACCTTTATTATAAAAAAAAATCATTTTATATATAGAACAAGTTAGATACAACATATATATATATGTACATTTTTAATTATTTTTATAAAATTGATCCTTTCGGGAATCATATTCCTCTGCACTATACAAATTATACTAATCCAATCGGCCCAAGTACAGAATTAATAAAATAAATAGGATGACACCTACCTTATTCCATAATCCAAGCAAGAGCACTTGTACCATGAGCGCCTCACCTGATCAGTAGCTCTATATAATTTTTCAAATCGTTCATTGCAAATTACACATTAAAATTAAAAACCCTGAACTACACATGAGATTTAAAATTGTTAAAAGATCTTTTTCAATTAAATCAAAACAGAAATAAAACTATCATGGATACTTAGAGTTAAATAGAGATCTCATGTATAGTATAGGGGTTTTTAATGTGTAATTTGCAACAAACGATTTGAAAAATTATATAGAGCAACTACTGATGTGAGGTACTTGCGAAAGCGCTCATGCTTGGATTATGGAATAAGGTAGGTGTCATCCTATTTTATTTTATTAATTCTGTACTTGGATTGATCGAATTAATATAATGTACGTATTTATGTACATGTAAGTAAAAACTGGAAATATATAAGAACCGCATAATAATTCATTAATTATAAAAAGCACAAAAATCCAAGGGAGGTGAATAAATACTATATTTTAAGTACTGTTAAATCTATCAAAAAATTAAATTAAAACCATATATTTTTAAATTCAAATGATTTCTTTATAGAGGAGAAAGGGTCTAGTATGTAACAAAGCTTTAAGTTTAGATTTTTAAAACATTTCGCAAATATAAATGAAGACTCATGGGAATATATTTTGATTTGAGTGCAGTTTTTCTGTGACTATTGTGCGAGATTCTTTTTTTATAAAGTTAATACTTGGTTAAATACATTGCTTCCTTCCCATAACAATAAAGAATGATTACAATTCAATCAAAACGACAAAACATGCACAATAAAAGAATTTCTTTTAGCTTTAGGTTCAACTGCTCTCAAAGTGAATACAACTCTCAATCTCTGACAAAGAAATCCAATATGAGTCACAAGAAAGTTTCTTTATCCAAGATGATACCTAGAATTTTAAAATGACTCTTACCTATATAGATTTTCCTTCATCCATTAATAACAGCTTAGTGAAATTAAAACAAATGAGGGTCTTCTCAATAGTATTTGAAAACTGTGAATTTTTAACCTCATCCAGTTTGTTCAACCTAGTTAATCAGCAAATAATATCAAGGAGAGGGAGATCAAAGTCACTGATCACAATAAGAAACAACAAGTGATTACCCCTTGAATATCACCCCATTAATCAGCAAATAATATCAAGGAGAGGGAGATCAAAGTCACTGATCACAATAAGAAACAACAAGTGATTACCCCTTGAATATCACCCCACCATTACATACTTAGCTGATGATAAACAATTTAACCTCTAGTCTCCTAGTACCAAGACAAGAAGATATCACAATTTTTTCTGACAAAACTATAGAATTCAAAAGCTTTCTGATAAGTATCTCAAGAGAAACAGTCAAATTATTTTCTGTTATCACAGATATGACGTGAAGAAATTGCTTGTTTTCAAACAATAAAATTTTATCAAGTACAACACAACAGCAGTGATAGTATTCCTACCAAACAAAAAATTACTTAAAAATTGATTATCTTTTAAATATTGCTTTTACCAAGCTATAACGATTCATTACCGAGCTACAATCTATCATTCTACACTACAATTAGTATTTCATACTTAATATTCAGACAGCAAAAATTTTTTAATGAAGTTTATTTCAAAATAATCACAAAACAAAGTCCATTCGTAAAATTTACATCAGAAAATAATTAACTATGCAACTGATGTTTCTATTAAGAAGTTTATAAATAGAAAAAACAAACACACTCTAAGCTCAAAGATAAAATATACATAATACTGTAATAATTAAAATTTAGATAAGATAAATTATTTATTGTGTTTATGGTTCGGTTCTAATTACTATTATTTTCAAGAATTTTTTCCTCTACTTCTTTAATAAAAAATATAAAAGTTTATATTTAAAATAAAAAAAACTGAAATCTTTGTATAATACATCTTTATTAGAAATTTAAAAAAATACTACTCAAATTAGCTTTAATCAAAGAGCAACAGCTTTACATATACAAGCCAATTCAAGTGATTCACTGATAGTAACTTTATAATACATTGCAGCTTGTAAAAAATATGATGTAATGTGTTTGATGCTGGAATATTAAGGTGGGATGAACAATTAAATTAATAAGAATTTTGAACTGTAAGGGATTTACTGCAGCATATTGAATGAATGAAATCTACTTTTTTAAATTGTAATTTTTTTAAAAAGAATCTTTAATTTTTAACTTTTTATTAATTTACTACCTGACTCCATAATGCTTCGCTACTGCTAGATTTGAGTATATATATTAGGTTAAATGAACACAAATGAAAGTTTGAACAATAAAAAATTGAATATTACAGAACATCACAAAATTTAACCTACCTCTTTTCCTCTTCACCATTTCCTATCATCACACCTACCCCTCTTCATGTCTTCACCTCTTTCTTTCTTTCACTTTTTATTTTTTCCCATCTTCACTTTTTCACAAAAATATTTCTTTTCACGTAACTAATATATATTCTGAATATGAAACAAGTCAGACCATAAATGAAATTTTTAAAAATCTCGATCCCAGCACCACTTAGCGGGTCCATTTTTTGCAAAAAAATTTATTTTCACATAACTAATATATATTCTGACTATGAGCCAAATCACACCATAAATACATTTTTCAAAATATCTTGACCCCAGCGCCACCTAGTGGATCCATTTTTTGCAAAAAATATTTATTTTCATATAACTAATATATGTTCTAAATATATTAAATATATACTTATTAATTTTGGTACATATATATATATATATATATAATGTACCAAACAGAATAAATATTTTATGGGGCAATTTCTTCCTGTACAACTTCAACATAAATAAAATCAAACTTTCTTATTAAGGCTTATAATTAAATATATCAAGAGCTTTTATATATATATATAAACAGAACTACTACACAATTTAAAAAGCTTAAATAAAAAATAACTCACGTTTCAACAACTAATTCATAATCCTTAAGAGATACTGGCCAAGTCTTAGGATATCCTCTACGACCCTGATAATCACTTAAGGTTGTTGTTAAGCGTCTTAAATTATTTTCATAGTGTTTAGCCATTGTTACTGGTTGAAACTTCCTAAAAATAACAAGAGAGATACACATACATAATATTAAAATAGTCACAAAGATTTGAATAGATTTGTTTACATGTATTCAGACAGTGGAATTTCATTACTATTTAACACCATTTCTAGCATCCAGGATGTGCTAGATTTGCAGAGGCATTAGATTGTAAAGGATGCAGTTTTCCTTTTACTATTTCATATTTTATAACTATAGTTATACATCTCCAGCATAAGATTCCTTATAAAATATATGGCATTATTTTAATAAACTGTGTATTTGTTTGAGCTAAATATTGAAATAAAACTAGGCAAGTGAAAAAAAGGAAAATTAAGCCTAGCCAGAACTAAAATTTAACATCATTTTTATATAAGTCAGTTCCCTCTTTTAATTTAATTAAAGAGTTGACATAATGTAATAAAAATTTAACTTACCTTCTGACTACTTTAATGTCTCTTAGCACTCTTGAAACAGCTTTTTCAAAAGCAGGCACAGTACCCAATACAATATCATCTTTCCATATATTTTTTATAAACTAAAAAAAGAAAATTATCATATAAAAAGGAGATACCAAACATAATAAAAAAATGACAATTTTAAGAATTCATTCTTAAAATGTATTTTAACAATGTATAATTGTATTCTTTTTAATTTATTAAAAAGAATATGTAAGTTAAGCAGAGTAATATGCACATCTTACTTCTTAGTCATTCAAGATATAAGAATTTTAACACAATTTTACAACCGTATCACACTACATTTATAAGGCATTTTCAAAAGAAAAAATTAATAAACAGAACAAGTTCTTTGGCTAGTAATTCAAAAAAATTATACTAAATTCAAGGTTAGATTTTAATCCTAAAAACAAAATTCACAGTCTAAATTAACAAATTAGGATCAACAGTATAAAATTACAATAATCCAAGAAAAATGTAGAAAGAATAAATAAAACCAGATTTGAAACTTTTGATAACCCTCTCATCATTTCTTATAACAATCTTTTGAGTCAATATCTTGTATACCACTGTATACCACTCCACTAAATTTGTATCAAGGCAAAAATTAATCTCTGACACTTTCTTATAAGTGATTTCTTGCTAGAAATAGATATTATTCAAGACTTTTATAGAACTATTATGCAGATTGCTTTTTGCTGTAACTCAAAAAGTTCATGTGCAACACAGAAATAATGTATGAAAAGCTAATCTCTAATGCTCCTTCCAGTTGATACAAAATCCTAAAAGTTAGTTCTAAGTTTTGTATGAGCAGAGAGAAATGGTGAATTCTTACAAAGTGCTGGAGATTTTTAATTATTAGAGTATGAGACTACTTATGGAAGAAGCAAAACAACAGAAAACCCAGAAAATATCACTATCAGATTTAAAAAAACTGTATTGGATTGATGGATATTCAGAAGATAAGATGGTATTCTACATCTACAACAATAATAATAGTTCCGTATTATAAAATTTTTACTGTTTGAATAAAGAGTCAGGATCATAGCAAATCTAACAGGTAGAGGAAAATATGTCGTCCACCAAAAATATGACAGGTGTACACTATCTTGCAAATTATAAATATAAATACAATTTCAAAGAACTTAAGTAATTGAATTTTTTTACAGTGAACTGCCTGCAAAGTTCCCACGCTGTGGAGGGAATTAATGCTGGGTTTCCTAACTTAAGAATGCTTGGGGGACTTGAAAAATATGTCAGCTTCCAAGGAATTAATAAAATGTTTAATTTCAAAATGCTACTGTATCCCGCAATATCATAAACTGTTAATTTTTAACTAAAATACACAATATACTTATATAGATGTTGACTATGACTTAATATCACAATAATATTATTATGATAACATTATCAACTAAACATTAACACTAGCAGATTAAATTATATGTTAGCTGTTTATAAAAAAAGTAGTTCTATACTACTCCTATCAGCTATTAACTGAAATGGTGTGACATCAGTTACACTTTTTGTTTACTGGAATGGCTAATTAAAGGAAAATCACACCATTTTTTAACGACCACAAATGGTAGAGATATTAATTTAAAGTAAGTAGTAAGAAGTATTTAGGATAATAAATAATATGTTTTGGTAATATTTATTCAGAAGTTCACGAAGAGAATGAAAAAACATTGTTTTGATTTGAACACATTCCATAATTTTTTTAAAAATATTCACATATAAAGATTGATTAAGAATTAAAGATCAATGTTGCCTATTCCATATAAGAGCTCTGTAATTATTATACTTCGTACTGTATTTGGGACTTCACCAATAATCTCTAAACATTATATATTAATAGCAATTATTAATATTAGTGGTAAAATACAATGAATTCAACATTTAGATTAAACTATACATATATGAAACTTTAGTTTCATATATGAAACTTTAGTTTCACAAGTTTTTTCTTTAATAAATTTATCATACCATAAAAAAAGGAGGTTTTTTATTTTTACTTACATCTAACCAATTGTGCCTTACTTCAGCACTATTTAATAACACACGGCCATCTAAGCTAACTCCAGTATCATTGGCAAAAACTAATGTCCGTCCTGCATACACAAAAATAAAATTTACAACAAAAGAACTTAGAATCAAATTATCATAAACTAATAAACTTCTCCTATACTATAATAATTATAAACCCAATAACATTTTAGTGGAATAACCCAATAAGTAGAAAGCAATATGCAAATTATTTTTAATACTATAATAATCAGATTACTTATGTACCAAAAGTCATGAGTAACATTTTTAAGAAATGTTACCTGGCCACTAAGAATAGTGGAGCTACCATAAAACTCCACTATTTTATATTACGAACTTAATATGTATGGCGACATATGTTGTATAAGTAAACAGAAAATATAACTTAATTATTATAACACTATATAGCAGAAATCATCTGAAACCATGTTCAAGAATTATAAAACCATATAAGCCATTTATATGAATGTACATGGGCAAGTGCACAGAATAAATAACACATAGAAATCATAATTTAATAGTCAAGATCCCACAAAAAGAAACCTAAATTAAATCACTTTTAATTTTCTCAAGAATTGCCATTGTGCTTTGATTTATATATATATATATACATAAATGTATATTAAAAGCTTTATTGTTGTTTGTCTTTTTTTATATAGCTTGTTTTCATCAATTTAATTTCACCTGTTTGATTACTTTTTTGATGAAGTAATAATAGAATAACAAAAAGTTAGTTACTGTACCTACTAACTATAATCAGCTTATTCATTTAAGAGAGTCATAAAAACTTTCCACCATCAAACTTTCTGATGGAATCCTCCACACTAGGTGTTTTTAGTTTTGAATGACACCAAATCACAATTAGTATCCTCAACAAATCTCAATTTTACCATGCTATTCTTGCATTTTCTTCATCAAATTCATTACAGATTCAACCAAACCCATTATTCCATTGCACAAGAGATTGAAGCCTAGGATTTAATCATCAGGAAAGTGAATCTTTATTCTAGACTCTTCATTCTTCTTTTTCAAAACATAATTTAATAAATTTATTCAATATATATGAAGAACTGATTATATATACTAAAAAATGTTTCATCATGTAATCCATTTTTGAGTTGTATTACTAAACTGCAATCTGTACAAGACATGTGATATCCAAAAAAGAAATTAGTATAAAATTCAAAAACTTCTGAGTTGTAGAGATCAAAGCATTTCTTGAGTACAGAGGTTAAACAAAAATAATGCTAATCGACTTTGAAGTCTGATTTGATTTCACTGAAAATAAACAATTTTATTATCCTAAAATGGAAATTGATTTATTACTTTCACTCTTAAGTTTTATTACTTGCTGTACCACTTTCAATAAAAGTTCTGGTTAATAACCAAATTTATATAGAATTCTTTAAAGTTACACAAATTCCCTAAATTACTACTTTCAAGACAAACGGTTAAGTTCCAACTTCCGTTTACTTTTCCTCCATTTGTCAATTTAAAAAAAGCAATGAGTCTGATTCTAGCCATATCCATACCAACTATAAACAAATCTTACACTTTACTTTATTCTATACATTAATCCTTAAATCCCATGTCTCCTGTCCATGACAGAAGAGTCAGCACTACATCCTGACTTACAATTAATTAGAAAAATGTGTTTATTTTTATAATTTTCATTGTAATTTTTAAGCAGTAACTGCATATTTTCCAGTAGTATAATCTTTTTTCACCTTTTTTAATTATTATTATTATTACTAATAATTTTATTTAAAAATAACAAAAATAATACTATCATTATATATAATAAATATTATAAGATTTTTAATCTAGGGTAAAATGAGGAATTTAATCTACAGTATAATTCTATTTTGTAAATTTTCTTAAATTTTTTAATTAACTATTTTAATATTTATGCCAACGTTAAAGCAAACTCAAATAACATGTTGAAGGATAATTAATTTTAATTTTTTTTAATTAATTTAATTTTTTTTTTCAAATTACTTAGCCAAATTACCTTTCAGTTACCCCATCCTCTTTATTAAATATGCTGTAGTTCCCCCTGTAGGTGATAAGTTTTCAAGACTTACTACAGATACAAGCAACCATAATAATAGTAAACTACGTATGCATGTATACAGAACGTTTCACAAAGAAATAGGAAGAATTTCAGGACGAGCTTTACTAGGGAAAAAAATTAAAAAAAGTTCATATAAACATGGGTCCAGAAATGCTTCATCCGCAAATTATGGCTGGCAAAAGATTTCACCATGATTCCTGGGCAAAGAGTGAAATAAAGCCATACTGAAATTCTAGCAACCCAAATTAGGGGTAAGAGCTTAATGGTTTCTTATGATTTTTGACCTGACAAATTGAATAAAACAGGTTTCAGAACTCTTTATCTGCAGTGGTTTTTGAGAAACTGGGTTAGAATGCAAAAAATTGTAGTGAAAATGCCATTTTGTTATGTTTTACTTGCAATAACTTTGTTACATGGGTAATAAATAAGTAAACTTTTTAAACAAAACTTGTAGAGAATTTAATTCTGAACAAAATTATGTAAATAAATTCAACTAAAAACA
Source organism: Lycorma delicatula (assembly GCF_047948215.1). NCBI lineage: Eukaryota > Metazoa > Arthropoda > Insecta > Hemiptera > Fulgoridae > Lycorma > Lycorma delicatula. Next base: position 113,090,656 of record NC_134456.1, read on the forward strand.
AAACCAAGTTAAAAAAAATAATTTTATTAACATCAAAATATCTGAAACGTGGCTGAAAAATACATTAATTTTTAAACAGAAAGAATAATACTTTTAACATCCGAGAATATCTAGAAATAAAATTATTTAACAAAAATAAGATCAACAGAAAAGAAGTAACATAAAACATCAGTTTAATAACTTTATTGATACTGTTGAAAAGAAGAAAAATGTTATTTAATGGTAAAATAAATTTTTTTATTTTTTATTTCATAAGTTGACAGTTTTAACAACTGATCAACAATCACAATTTGTATACAGAATGTGGATATAGTTTTGAACACTTTTAAAAGTTCTAGTTAATTGTGCAGAGTGTGTGTATATGTGTGTGTGTGTGTGTGTGTGTGTGTGTGTGTGTGTGTGTGTGTGTGTGTGTGTGTGTGTGTGTGTGTGTGTGTGTGTGGGTGTGGTGTGTGTGAAGTTGAAATGTTTGTGTTCTGCGTTCTCAAAATGCCATTTCAGTTTTCAAATGAGGAATATGCTGACATAATTTTTATTTATGGTTATTGCATAACTCATTGGCTGCAAAAACGCAATATAAAGAAAGATTTTCTAATATAAGGATTCCAAATCACAAAACCTTTTCCACTGTTTACGCACAACTGGTTCTTTTCCTACACATTCTTATTCTCCTGAAAGACAAGAACAACATGTGTCGTTTACAAGGAAAACATGATACAGCAAGTTCAACACAGCCCAGGGTTTAGTAATACATGAATTTCAAATCGAATTGGTTTGCCGCACAGTATAGTATGGCAAATATTTAACAAAGAAAATCTTTGCTACACCACTATCAGAAGGTTCAAAATTTACTGCCTGGCGACTTTGCATTGCATCTAAAGTTTTGTGACTGGCTTCTAAGAAAAATGTCATAAAGTAAGTTCCATTTTATTTCCTGATAAGGCAACATTTACAAGAAATGAAGTTAATAACTTGCGAAATAAACATCAGTAGGATTTTGAAAATCCACATGCCACAATAGAAAGCAGTTTCCAACACCGGAAACTGCTTTGGGCAGTAAATGAAGGATTGGGCATGAAGGACCAATTAATTGGCCTCCTAGATCACCTGATCTGACGCCAATGGACTATTATGTGTGGGAACGTATGAAATCTATGAAATTCTATTGAAATATATCTATTTTATCTATTGAAATTCTTTGAAATAATCCAGATACAGTGAAAATAGCCACCAAAGGAATTTTAAAACGAGCAGAGTACGTGTTAACAGTGAAAGAGGACATTTTGAACAGTTGTAAAAGTAATTTCTTAATGTGTTTTTACTATTTTACTTTTGTTAAATGATTTTGTTTCTAGGTATTCTCATGTTAAAAAAAGTATTATTTTTTCTGTGCAAAAATTAAAATGTATTTTTTCAGCCATGTTTCGGTATTTTGATGTTAATAAAATTAATTTTTGTAACTTGGTTTTGTTTTGTAACTGAGTTTATATAATTTTGTTCAGAATTAAATTATTTACAAGTTCTGTTTAAAAAGTTTACTTATTTATTTACCCATGTAACAAAGTTATTGCAAGTAAAACATAACAAAACAGGGTTTTCACCAGAATTTTTTGCATTTAGCCCAATTTTCTCAAAATCCACTGCAGATACAATTCTGAAACCTGTTTTATTCAATTTATCACGCCAAAAACCATATGAAGCCATAAAAGCTTACCCCTTAATTTGGGTTCAAATAATTTCAGTATGGCTTTATTTTACTCTTTGCTCAGGAATCATGATGAAATCTTTCACCAGCCGTAACTCACTGATGAAGCGGCGTTTGCAGACCCGTATAAACTTTTTTCATTATTCTCACTGGCACACACACACACACACACACACCTATACACACACTTCTATAATAAAACTTTTCATATGCTACTATAAGCATATATATTATATTCATATGATACTAATAAGGGCTTACCAATTCAATTAATTGCCACAATTTATTCCCATTAGAGATAGTTTCTCTGAAGCTGATTCCCTTCCTCTACTCTCTCCTTTATTTACCCTTTTTCCTTGGATGAGTATCATGGAAATTGTCAGTTACCACCACCTGAACAGTAATCTTTTAACTTACTGGTGTAGCAATGAGATTTATTATAATTTAATGAAGTGACAATTTTCTACCTGTGGGACTGTCTTAGCTCTTTCCTATCTGGGAGTTATAGAAAAACTTAAAAAAAGTCTGGATATCAGCTGCATAAATTAAGGCCTCCTATTGAAAAATTTATAAAATAATGATGTAATAAAAAAAATAAACTATTTTTCTATAAGATAGTTCATCTAAAGATAAGTAAAGTAATTGCCTATTAACATAATAAAATGACAATCAAGCGTCACAAAAAATCAGACTGAAAATCTTTTTTTTTATAAACAGAAAGTATTTACTAAAGAAACAAAGATTCATCAAAACTTTCAGCAGCTGATATAAATAAGACTTACAATGTTGTCAACTTGATTGTGAATAACCATCTTAATTTCAACTGTGAATCCACACACTTACTCCTTTTAGCACATGCAGCAGTACCAATAGTCAGATTTCCAGTAAATCATCACTAACTCTTATCTGAGCCAATCTGAACATTAGGAACTGAAAAATCTTCCTACCCAGAACTTAAAATTTTCTCCCATTAAAAAATCCAAATAAAATTTGTTTTCCAAATAAAACTCAAGACTCACACAAGTTTAAACATACATTAAAATAAAACACACACAAAGTACATTATAGTATTTTAAATAAATACCTTTCAAATGATGCATCAGATCAGCATGATGTTCAGCAAGGGCCTGGAAACTCTGAAGACTTCCACGAAAGTGTGCAACATTCCAACCACAGTCCCATACTACAGCTTTCAACCCGAGTGACTGACATAGTCCTTCCTGCAGGCGTTTTATCTCCTCCAAAATTGGAGCACAAGCTTTGGTCTTCTCCCTTGCCGAGCTGACATTTGATTCTAGCCATCCCCTGCACAGGCCCCCCTTCAGTGCACCTACAAATTATACTACTCTCAAATTATATCCCTATCATCCTTAACTGCTCAATGTCTTAATGCCATTCTTTCAGAAAGAAAAATATAAACCCTTCATGCCAAAATAATATGCCACACAGTTTACTTTTACAAATCTGCTTAATTTTTAATTATATAATTAAGTGGAAGTAGTTTGCATTATAAATAAAGTCAGATGATATTTCTTACACAAACCACAAAACAGAAACTGATTAATTATGTACTATTTACTATTAAATGAAGAATGGAGATTCTTAAAAGATGTTTAGAATGGTTTTATATTTTTAGTTACAAGTAGTACATTTTACAAAGATTTTAGATAAAATTTGGGCATCGTTTTTATTATCAGCAACACAACTTATAATCTTTAGTAAAACTTGCAGACATATACAAAAATAAACTGTAGTGTTTGCCATGACACACCACTACTTGTATTTGAAATATTGTCTTCCACTATTTTGGCAAAAAACCTGTTATTGTATTATTGTACTTATTTTAATTGTTACTGGTATGTAGAAAGGTAAGTCACAATTTGTAAACTTTTTAAAAGTCAATTGCAGACATCTATCAAACAAAAATGAAATGCAATATAAAATTTCAATTTTGTAGGTTCATTAATATATGTTATTTATAATGAAGATTAGTTTTATATAAAAAGCCATTGCTACCAGTAATAACAACTAGTAAAAAAAAACACACACCCATACCACCAAAAAATACTGTTTATATGATTTAATAGAATCCTCAACTAAATAAAAGATAATTATGAGTTTACATTTAATAAATCTTTAATTTAAATTTAAGTTAATAAAATATTTAGCAACTGAAAATGGTTTTAATAAAAAGAACACAAACAAATGCATTATCAAATATTAATTTAAACATAGTAATAAAATAAATAAACAAAAAAACAAAAAATTGCAACAAGATATAATTAATGAACAAGTAAAATTATATATGATTTGGTCTTAGGGAATAATTCAATTTAAATTATTACAATTTAAATTTAGAATTACATTAATCAAATTATGATACCACAACAAGTGTTAAGCTATTTCAAATGTCAAAAATAAATGTCAAACAAAGTTAACATGATAACTAATGAAATACAAAATTACAAAATTTATGAACATTAAAGATCACAGGAATTTAATGCATAACTTAAAATAAATTTATTCATAAGCAATCTTGCTCTAACCTCAAACACATTTTAATATAAATTCTGTTTCTGCTATAATTTCATGTAAGTTTCAATACTCCTAGTCAATGTTACTCATAAAATTTTCACAAACAGTTAGTTACTGTTTTTAAACAAAAAGTTAGTTACTGTTTTTAAGTACTCTAGTTTTTATAAATTCAACCAATAATTAAATAAAATTTCTTAAGTTTTAATTATTCTGCATAGACTAATATTATACAGTTCTTTAACACAAATGATTTCAGAATCTTCTTTTAGAGCCATTTCTTTTGATCCATAACTGATTTTTTGATTGAGATGAAATTACATAGAAACTTCATTTTACTTTGTTCAAAGCTATTTATCAAACATCATTAACAGGATTAAGATCAATAGTTTGATAACATGTACATAAACATTTTTAGTTCGTATATAGGCAGAGATACAAATATACACACATGCACATGTGCACACTCACACAACCAAAATCAAACTTCTCTCAGTTTGCATATTGGTAAAAACAGCATAGTCATTTTTAAAACAAAATTAATTTTAACTATAAGTTAATAAATAATAAACTTTGTCAATACCTTAAACTTTCATTTTCTTTAGATTTTTTAATTTTTTCCTTTATGTTGGATTGCGTATTATAATTGTAGTCACTATATTGTTGTCTGACTTTGGTTCTAAAATCTGGTTTTGATTTTGGTGCAGGAGGTTGCGTTGGTGTAATGCTGTCAACATATGTTGTAGGAAGATTGCAGGAAGAAAGAATGGAGACAACTGTTTTTCTTACATCGCTTTGTGATAATTGTATATTAACGGACTTCAAATAAACTAAAAAGAGAAATTACCAATAACTAAAGACAAAATAAAACAATTTTTTCTTAATTTATAATATTTGAAAAACTGTAAAGCAAGCATGAACTGCCAAATATAACACACAAGAGCATAAACATAATATTTTTTTAAAAGAATACACACAACCAATCAATTTTAAGTTTCAATAAACGAGACAAACACCAAAAATTAACAATTTTTCATAGTATCAGTATTACAAAAGTTTTTAAATAATAATTAGTTTACCTTTCCCAGTAACTGATTTTTGAGGTTTTAGATAAAATTTCACAGTAGTCGGTCGAATATAACGATTCTGTTGAATGTTTTCAAGGAAAGAACTAAGTATCTGCAGAGAATTTTCATTTACAGCCTGAAAAAAGATTAATAAATACATATTACTTAAACTGTATTACTTACTTACCATAGCATACAAAATTAATGAAACATAATCCAATGTACCTAAAATTTCAATCATTATATGGTGACGCTACAAAAGTGAGCTAAAATCATAGTCACCTTGCAACTTATATATCTGACAAGACAGAAGACTTACACTAAGTAAAACAAATTGTAAGATTATAAACCTATTTTAATGAAATAAAAAAAAAAAAATTAAAAATAAACTCCATTGTAATGTAATAAATTAAAAATTCCTGTTCTCAATTTTAAATAAGAGGTATTGATTTCAAGTGTGGTTCTATGTAACTATAATAATCATAAAAACATAAGTAAAAAAATCCTCGTTTTAGAAGTTTCATGAAGTCATTGATTTTTAAAATGATATATATCTAAAAGAGATTCCCTTTACAAGCAGTCACAGACCATCTCATATGAATTTTTGTCTCTGATAACTAGTTAGATGTCAGCATTTTTATATTACGAGTATTATCTAGAAGACTTATTGAAAATTTTTTGTTTATTGGCTTAAAAAAAAATCTATAGGTAATTTTTTGATGAGTACCTTTCACCACAATGGTATCATGTTGAGCAATTCTAATGCTAGGCCATTTTTCCCACAGGAGGCTGGAAGATTTTTACTTTTTTAAGAATTCATTAAAAATATACTACAATTTTTTTTTTTTTAAACTAACAGTTTTTAAACTAAATATTACAATTTTTTTAACAGTTTTTAAACTGTTGTTTTTAAGTAAGTATTAAATACTTTCACTTAAAAGCAATGTTTCTAAAAAAAAGTATTAGCAGAATTAAAAAAAACTATCTCATCTAAGAACAGTTTAGAATTAGAAATAAATTTCTGTTTTACTGTACTATAAAAAAGTGTCTACAATAAATTTGCAAACCAGTGAAAAATAAAAAATAAACTGTAAAAAACATTAATTCTATTACAGGAACCAATGTTTACACAACAGCAGTAAAGATGTGCATGTGTTCAGAAATTATAAGATGTGAAAATATAAATATTACTAAAGACACTGCTGTTATGTAAAATATGAACTATGAAAAATTAAATTATTATTTAAGTATATATTGATGTTGCTAGGTATAGCTATCAACATAATAATTTAATATTAATAATTTGTCCTCATATATGAGTCCAAATTAAAAATGTAAGCTGGGGTATGGGTATCATTTAGAATAGTCAAGTATGGTGTTCGTTAAGTATCACAGGATAAATGATACGTATGATACATGATCATTTTCATGTAGCAGAAATTGTTGGATATGAAATAGTTGGGTCGAAACTACTATAACAAGAATCATATATAATATTGTGAGTCCTACCATTTATAACTGCAAGAAAAGTTTTTTTTTCCAAATGTTATTGTAAACATTATAACAAATAGTTATAATGTACATATGTATTAAAAACATAAAAATTGAATTAACATATTACATGAATACAAGAAATTAGATAGAAAATTAATTAAAATATAATGAAATTAATTAAATTCAGCAAAACTAAGTCAAAAACCTTATATAGATGGCTAACTGCAGTTACAGAAATAAGAAAAACTTGCAAAATTAAATTTTTCAATAAATTAGTAAGTTATAGTAGCAAAATATCCGATCCATGATAAAAGTGTTAATTAAAACATTGGGTTGTATAATTAAGAAATACAAGGTCTGTAAATAAAGTAATGAGACTAGTTTTTTTGGCAGCCAAAGTGGCAACACTGTAAAGTTGCTAGTAAGCATATGGTTATATGCAAAGCTGATTTACATTAGGTATTAATATTTTTAGTCTATTGTTGCCACGTGAGACATAAACAAAATTTTCATTCAATGAGTTTTTGTTGTGCGTTACAAAAATGAGTGATACTAATTATGAGCAATATTGTGCAATCAATTATTCAAAATTGAAAAGCACATATGGAGATGACATTCTGTCATGAGTCCAAGTTTTTATGTGGTTCAAAGCATTTTCAGATGGCCGGGAATCAGTTGCGTATAATCCACACTTTAGAACAATAAAAAAAAGTGACATCAACGTCACGACATAGTTGGGCGAATCGGAGATTCAATATGGTACAACCGACAAGTCAGAATGATTGCACAGCAATTGAATTTGAACCATACCACAGTCCATCAAATTTTGTCAAACGAATTGGACATGAAATAAATTTGTGCAAATTGGTCCCAAAAACTCACTGTTAAAAAGTAAAACAACAGGGTGGAAGTGTGCCGCAATCTTCTAGGGTAAATTGAAACTGATCCTGATTTTCTAAAAAATGTTATTACTGGTGAATCTTGGATATTTGAGTATGACCCAGAAACAAAACACCAAAGCAAGGAGTGGCACACTTCAAACTCACCACCAAAATCAAAACCATGCTAATTTGTTTCTTCGACATCAATGGCATTGTCCATAAGGCCATAACGCCTTACAGGACAGACTGTAAATCAGTATGTTTATCGAGAAATTCTTGAAAGACTGCAGAAGAGTTGTCCGCTTGAGACCAGCCATCAAAGACAACTGGCTGCTGCATCATGACAATGCACCTTGTCACACTGCACTCTCAATTAATAAGTTTTTGGCAAAGAAAAACATTCCTGCAGTTCCTCAACCGCCTTATTCATCTGATTTGAATCCCTGCAACTTTTTCCTGTTCTCGACTTCAAAAAAACACCTCAAAGGACACCATTTTGGAACAGCAAAAAACATAAAAGAAAATGTAATCGACCATCTGAAGAATATTCCAGTTTCTGAGTTCTAACACTGCTATGAAGAGTGGTAAAACCGTTTGAAGCGTTGCATGGCTTCCCAAGGGAACTATTTTGAAGGTGATAGAGTCCATGTATAATTGGATTGCAAATAAAAAGTTCTTCTGAACCAGTCTCATTACTTTATTTAAAGACCTCGTACTTCATAAACATTCATTATCTAAATGACAGAGTTCCAATATATAAACTCTAAGTCACTATAAGTGAACAATTGCTTCATGATAAAAACATGCTAAACCATATAAATGCAATACATTAAGGCTCACAGAATGGGTAGATTATTTTGCCATACAGGAATGGACACATTAACTACAAAAAACACAGCTGTTGTACAAAAAATAAAACTGTTATTGGGTCCTGGGTAAGACTGTTAATGCATCCCTTGATTTGGTAACATCTGAAAAGTCTCATTAGCACTTTGGAAATTATTAATTAATGATAAAATGAAACAGCTGAGGCCACATTCAAACCAATAATTTTAGACAATCCCTTAAACAATCAAAGCAATAATGGATGATTTTCATTATATGCAATTAACATTTTTTAGTAGCTATTGACTTCAATGTACTTGACATCACTAAATATACAATTATTTTCCAACACCTGAATAACAGAAAATAAGGTCAAAATTTGAATAATATTATTTCTTGTATAAAACAAAAAATAAACTTAGTCTAGAAGATAATACTTCATTATTAATAATAAACTTACTCTTTCTGAAGGGAATTGACCAAACAGATCAGGATGGACATTAAAATAAAAAGGTCTTAATGCAGTGGAAACTTCTCCAGAAGTAAGGTATCGGCAAACGTTGACTAAACAACCCTGAATCCTTTTATCATGTTTAAACCTAAAAAGCAGAACAATTTCAAAATGAATACCTGCAAGCATAAATAAAGAAACATCAAAATTATAAAATGAAACCATGCTTCAAATAAATAAATCATATGTGACTGTATCTTTATAAATTCAATAGGTAGATAGATAATCATAATTGTCAGTCATGATGTGCTGTGTCATACAGTACATAGTGTACTATACACACAGCCAAATATTGCCCAACACTTTTACCAATGAGTGATTACTGCATTTCTTGCCGTTAACGTTTATCCATACTGATTAAACAGCATATGCCAATAAGTTCTTATCTAGGTTCTTGCTGTACAACACATAATTGTATGAATAGGCAAAAGAAGAATGGAATATGTAAATATATAATACATATGTGATTATTTCATATTTTTTTCATTTTATTTTGCTGTACTGTAAATAATGTCTGTTGTGCCCAGGCAGGATGATAACTTATCCCAGCCAGTTTTCATAAAAAGATATCAATTAAAATGAGCAGAAAGAACATAATTAAAATTTGATCTACTTATTAAATCTCATAGCACTTAAGAATAATTCAGAAAATATGGTTTTAACTTTGTTATGCATGTCAAATATTATAAGATTGCTACTCTGTAGTTAATATTTATTCTGCTACTACACAAAAATATGTGTGTAAGTAGTCATGAATTAAATTGTGTACACAAAAAAATTAACAAAAATTGTTTTGCTTATTCAGCACAGTGCTCAAAATTTTCTGCCTATGCAAGTTTGCATGAAAGTGAGAAATTTGTATGCTATCCATTTATGTGCACTCGCTTTATAATCCAAATATTTGCTGGCCAAATCCTTCTAATTTAAATGGATTCTGCATTTTAATTGTTCTTCAAATTTTTTACAAGAATTATTTTTGTATTTAAGTAATAATATTTTTTTATTAATTTTCCAAATTGTATCACTGAAAGGAAATTTCAAAATGTATCATAAGCTAAATTCTTTATAAATAAAATATCAATAACCACAGTCAATCAGAATGTGAATTTTAAAACTGCATGATGTGGATGTTAAAAGTTCAAAATGTAACTTTTGTGGAGCCAATTCAAGTACATTCTTTGAAAAATATAGCATGAATATTTCCTAACAGACTGTACTTTCGAAGCAGTAGAACCACAATATTTGTGTTATGTTGTAACCTTCATTAAAATTAAGCCATACTGCTTTGTCAGGTATAGTTTACTGCATCAAAAACAGTATTGTTGATAGTGAAACATTTAATGAATTTCAAAATAAATAAGTGCTAAAAGTAGCTAGTTAGTTATCTAGCAAGTGTGTACTTTATAGAGTTCATAAGATGAAAAATAACTGCACAACCACTAAATCTTACTGTAGCTGAGACAATAAAACTTTTAAGTTACAAAAAGCATCCCTAGTTTGCTAGTTTTAGGTTAGGTATAATTAATCAGAGTAATAGGTAAAGTGTTTGATTATTTAAATAGTAGAGACACCTTTTGGGAAAGAGTTTAGAGGTCCAGTAAAGCTAGTACATAAAGTTAATGAAAAATAAATGCTAAAATGAGCTGGGGTTTACTTGTCTACACTTAAAATAGATGGCATATAATAATATTAAACCAACCTTTCCTCTAAGCGGAAACTAACATTAAGACTAATCAAATCTCAAGGGATGATTGTAAACATTAGTTTACTTTAATTAGTTTTTAAAGCTGTCTAGTTTTTTTCTACCATAGGGTTACATCAAAAACTTACAAAATTAATTTTTTTCAGCAAGTATAGTATAAAATAGAAAAAGTAATATTTGTAATATATTAAGTAAAGATAATAAAGATTAAATGTTCATATTTTAATAAACTGTATTGGGGCATAATGTTCAGGATCAGACTTTGTAACTTTTCTCTGAAATAACTTTAACAAAAGTTGGCTTGAACCTCCACTAGGTGCACCTGGAAATATCTGTAACAAATTGGAGAAATTGTCAGTTGAACTGAATCTAAACAAACTTTGCAGCTTCATTTATCATCAAATCACACCTCTCTAGATCAACTCTAAAGTTGTAACTAAGGACATAGTGCTGATTTTCACGGTTGACTGTCAAGTCAACTGTGAAAGTCTTTTAAGGAATACTCCATCGGCTGAATCAAGCAACACGAGTTCAGAGAAGGCAGCATTCGGATATGGTGGGCTGCTACTTAGCAGATAACATACAATTAGAAGCACTGGAATGCCCCAACACTACACACTGAACAAGAAAAATAAAAGTACAAAATCAAACCAAAGCAAATCACCTACACTTCCACAAACAATGTAAACTCGCTTGTGCAGAGTGGTAAACTAAAAATAATAACAGGCCTAATGGACCTACACAAAAATCTCATCATGGGTCTGCAGGATATAAGAAACACCAACCAGGATGCCATAAAATCTCAAGGATATAAGCTCTACAAAGATATACCTGGGAAGAGAGTGATGAAAAATTTCCTACAGTTTGAAACATGCTTTTTAGTCAGCCTCAAAATAATAAACTCCATACAGTCACAATCCCCAAGACTCTCAAACTCATCCTAAAAGCATCTAATAAAATCTACACTTGTAATAAATGCCCATGTATCCACTAATAATAAATATAACTCCAAAAGACCATAAAGAAGCAGAAAAGTTCTGAATCTACTCGACCTGACTATAAATAACATCCCCAAAAATCAGGTTAAACAATCAAAGACTTCAATGCTCAACTACGCAGAGAAAGAAGATAATGCAACATCGGCAGAAAATGGCCGACTCATCGATCTTTGCAGAAACCACTCAAAATCCACATATTTCAAGAGGAAACCTCAAAAACTCAAAACCTGCAAACACCCCAACTACACTGAAGGAGAGTGGCCGACTAGACCATGTCTTAATGGACAAACACCATCACAAGGAGATCTACAACATAGAAGTCTCTGAGGAGAAGACACAGGTTCAGATCATTATGTAGTCAAAATTAAAGTTAGATTTACTCCCCAAAGAAAGCAACAAAACCAAGCCCCTAAAACTAAAAGAAAAATGAACCCTACCCAACTAATCAAGAATGAAAATTACCAAAAAAATAATCATGAATAAACTTACTAAACAACTAAGATAAACTAAAGATCTAAATCACCTTAAACAAATCGCAGAACAATTAGCCCCGATAAAATCCCATACAAAACAATAATGGTGGAACAACAAATGTGACAAAACAGTGGAGGAAAAGACATCTAAAGCATGGCTATTTCACAAATCCCAAAAATCAGAAACATCCTTCCAAAATCTAGTAAAACAAAGAAAAGAAACCACCCGAACCCTATGGAAAAAAAAAAAAACCAACACCACGGAGACAAAATGAAGTCGACAGAAGAATCCAATAAAACACAGTTGAGAGACTACTACAAAACCTTCAAAAATCAGCTCCAAAAATACAAACCCCCAAACCTACTAATAAAGAGTGAAAACCATAAATGGCCCGTAACAATAAATACAACATGCAAATCCTAGCTAAATATTTCAACAAACTTCTAAACTTAACACCAATACCCCAATAACAACACATCTGAAAACATCAACCCATCCAAAATAAAAGAAGCCTACCAGCACTGAGTAAAATGAACAACTACAAAGCAGCAGGAGAAGGTCAGGCTTTTGTAGAGATTTGGAAACATGCAGGAAAATCAGCAATTGCCCTTCGTCAACACCTTGTCAACATCTGGATTAAAAAACTACCAGAACACTGGACGACAGCCCTCATAAATCTGCTACACAAAAAAAGGAACAAAACAGACCCTAATAATGACACTCCTAGACACAACAGATAAAATTCTTTCAAGAATCATCCTCAAAAATTCACAACTCTAGAAAGAACTAGGAGATTACCAAGGAGATTTCAGACCCTGAAGGAGCTCTCAAACTAATAATGGATTACAACAGGAAATGAAACATGGTGATAACATTTGTAGATTTCAGCAACGCTTTTGACTGCCTCCACAGAGAATCCCTACTAAAAATTCTACAATACCTCGAACTACATACCAAATTAATAAATTTGATTAAGTCTGAGGTAAAATTCAGAGGCGAATTCTCAGAACCATTTTAGATTAAAACAGAATAGCAAGACAATGGGCTTTCAACAATTCAACTGTTCTCTGGAGATGGTAATGAGGGAATGGCTCAAATAACTCCCCACAAAAGTAAAAATAGGTCGAAAAATCAAAACAAACTGTCTTGGTTTTGCTGACGACTTGGCATTGCTAGCAAAGACATTGACAAAGCTAAAGCACAGACATTAGGACTTCAACACATTGCAAATTGACCTCAAAAAATCATTCGAAAAGCCAGAAATTATGGCCGAAAAATCAACATAATTAAAATAAGTAATCATAAACAGAAATAAATCAAAATAGTAACCCTATTTAAATACCTTTGAGAAATAATAAACAACCTAAACAAAAAAACCTTGATCCAAATAAGAAGAAACAAACTAGCTAAACTCAAAAATTAATCTAGTAACTTACAATAAAAAATGCCTATCAATAAACACAAAAACAGGACACTACAACACAGTTATAAAACAGAAACCACTTATGCAGCAGAAACACTCTTCCGGCTGAATGAACAATCAAAGACAGTCAGATTCCAGAAAATTGAAAGAAAGATTGGAAGAACCAAAATCAATAAAAAGTTCCAGAAAGATGGGCAGTGGTGGATTGTGCCCTACAAAGTCATGTACAAAGAGTTAGAACCCATCACTGATACAAAGTGTAAGAGAAAACTAGGATTCTTTGGACATATCATGAGGATGTAAGATTCAAAACAATTAGTAGTACAATCTCGACTCGAAAAATACCAAGCCAGCAATGCAGATTGATCAGAGAAATAAGAGAGGATCTGAAGGAAAGGAAATTGGCCTTATACACCAGAAGTCACCACAGATAAGATAAAATTAAACATCAGAAACACTCTCGCTTCACATTCACAAGAAACAAACTCACAACATATACATTTTTAACAATAGAATGGTCACAAATATTGGAAAATACGAAAAAGTACTGAGAGGACCACAAGACCCAAATAGTCCCATCTAAGAGACTTCAATAATAGACTAAGTGATCCTATGTGGTCATAAAAGATAATAATAAACATATATTGAACAATTTTTATATTATTCATTTGGTTTATTTTTATTTGGATTCATCTGTATTCAGTAAAACTATATTCAAATATTTTGTGAATTTTATTATACATCCAAAGTATAGCAAAAATTCCACAATAAATCATTTTAGTACTTATGAATACAAATTCAATTATAAAAGCTAACGGGTAAATAAATTTATTAGTTTACTGAATATTTAAAACAAACTAGGCAACATTACAGCATAATTATATTCAAAACTGGAAGGTAACAAACAATATGTTTAGTCTAGACACATCATGCATAGTTCAGAAAAGTGACAAAAACAAAATAAGGCAGTAATAATCAGTTACTAAATGTAAGTCTGACTCAACATAAGAGAGGGGGGAAAATTCCATACAGCACCAGACTATGTTCACAGTACTTGGCTAGTAATCCACTTGTATATACATTGATGGTATTAAGACATCACCATAAAAGAAGATTAAAATAAATTAAAACTGAATATTTATTAAAAACCATATTACTGGAATCAATTAACAACAATAAATCAGTACATCCATAAACCAAAAAATAACAACCTACTTGTATTAAATCATATTATTAGAGACAAAAAGTTATAGATTTTAATAAAGTACTTATCATGTAAAATCAGTTGAAAATAATTTCATTGATGTTTTACTACAACTGTTATGTAAAAACAAAAAATGAGAAATTAAACATAATTTTAATCTTTAAAATGGTAAAATAAATAAATTATTGCTTTACAACAGCAAAACTTAAGCAAGTTTATAAACAGAGTAAAACACAACCTTATTCTAACAATGAAGTTGTTTTTGAAAGATTAACAGAGGATGTATAGCTTGTCCAAGCTGAATTGGCACAGATCTGATGAACAGCATAGCTGTATATCTTGCTACCAAACAAGCACGGGTTTATAATACTACTCGATTGAAGAGAGTACGTATACAGTATGACTATTAATTGTGTGTATCCAAAGAGTATAAGATTATTGTTTGATTATAATGTTCTTTTTTCAATTCTAAGAATTGAACTACTTACAAGTAGTTTTAAAATTTCACAAGTCTTGTGAAATTTTAAAAGTAATCTATTCGTGTTAAATTACTAAATTTTTGTCGGCTCTATTCTTTTGGTAGTGAATTAATTTTATTATTTAGGATACTATGTCTAATTTACATGCAGAAGGCATGTAAATTAGAACATGTAGAACATGTTACATCTGCCACAGGGGTCTCAAAAAGAACTGTTTAACATACTGCTGGTAAAATACCTTACAAAAAAAAAATTCATTTCTGCTCGCAAAGGAATGGGGTGCTCATGTTTGCACCCCACTCTAGGCCATTCATCACGTATATGAAAAAATTGGCAAAAACATCAAATTTTTAATCTGAAGCTATTACTTTCACATAATCTTACATATCACCATCAAAGCTTGTCGTCAAATCCTTTTTTAGAGACCATCCTAAAATTATTTTTTACCTTTTAGTGCATTTAATTTAAGAGTGGCATTTCAAAACTTTTTTTATATATTTTTTATTTCCTACTGTTTGGTGCATTTAATATAAGTGGTTTTTAAAAAGGTTTTTATATATTTTTTAATTTCCTTTTTGGTCTTCATAAGTTTATACTTTTTAACTGCACTAACACACAGGTTTGAGCGTATTTAGCAAAAGATCAGTAGCGAGTGCAATCAAAGCATAGGGCTAAACTATTTAATTTCCATATAACCAAGATCCGGTTGATCAAGAATGTACACAATGTGTTAAGACAAGTTAGCGCTCAACCTGCTGATACATATGCTGTTTGAATCATGAAAACTGGATGAGCAGTTTCAGAGATATTATGGTGGCACCCCATCGCACCCCTCCGCAATTTCCAAACGGCACCCCAGGAGGCCTTGAAAATATTATAATCTGACTGGTACCACTGGGAGCGGATGGGATATTGTTGAGGAGATTCAAAAAAATTTTTCAGAAATTCAGAAAAATTCTTCTTAAAATTCAGATCCAGTTAAAGAGCACTAAATTTTCTCAAAACTTTGGTCGGTATTGTACAGAATTTCTAGTAGCAGCTGTATACCCTAATATATATCTCATTTCAAAATTTCTTTCTGTATGAAAATATGCATGTAAACAAGGTTGCATAAGTTCAAGGGGCACTTTTTTCACTTAGCAACTTGATAATGTTGCTAAAATGTGTTATCAGGTGGCAAACCTATATGCAAAATTTCAGAGCAAATGGGTAAGTGGAAGTGCTTCAAAATTCGACTGAAAGGTTCCATACCATGAATCTTGCATACATAGTCCAACAGTGATATTTATGTATTGTTTTAATAATATTTGTTTACTGTTTAATTCAATTATGAATTTATTTTATTATATAAATATATATTTACAATAATTTAAAAATCTGATATGAATATTTTTATTGACTGAAATAAACACCAGTATAAAAAATACTAAAAAAAATGTATACTGTACATTAGTATAAAAAATTACTATAAGATAAAAAAAATTTATTAATTAATTTATTATTGTATGCCTTCCATGAGTAGCATATGTTATAACCCCGCTCTTGCTAGACATAAATCAGATCTCCCAATTTAGCTTGGGACAAAACTATACACCTTTTAACAATTACAGACACTCCACCACTCTTATAATAACACTAACATTTGTTTATTACATGAATTGTACATTTGGAATTAACTCTACTTCCTTGACAGCCAATATTCATCATTAGCTCAGAAACAATTAAGTTAAACTGGAATTATGAACAAATTTCTCTGAAAATAAAATAAGAATGTTTTAAATGTAACATTGTTCTGTGTATAGAAAATAAAAGATAACCTACAACTAATGTACAAATGAAAAACGAACAATTTAATAACACTAATGACTTTACAAAAAATGAAAGGAAGATAAATCTTGTATTTTTAATATTAATATTAAAACAATTGAAAATTTTTCTGTTTTGTTCATTATACAATGTACTACTTACATTTGTCTTTTAATTTTTATAATATATTCTTATACACATCATCAGTGAATGCAAATCTCTAATAAAAAATTTGCAACTGGATATGCTCTACTCCCATGTAAATAAACCAGTTCAATAATGGTTAAAGTTTTTCTTCTTTCACTCAATTAAGAAGAAAATTATTTTACCATCTTTTTCAACAATTTTAAAAACAGTAATTACAACATAAATTATGAGTGAAACCAAATACAACTGTACGACAAACAAATCGATTTACTTCAATCCTAAAGACAAAATGTAACGAAATTTTTTTATAAAAAAATTTACATTCGTTTGAAACTGATAAACGTAAATTTAAAAAATAACTACTAGAAAACATTCATTTCTTCTAACAATTCAACTATTACAATGTCACCTATATCTCAAATTTCATTTTATAACATACGGAAAATTTTGGAAAGATGTAGAATACAATAAATGCATGGTAACACAACTAAAGCAGAAATAGTAAACTTAACCAACAAGGAAATCTCGCAGAATAAACCTAGGCGTAACTCATAAAAGTGCAACCAAAATAACAACCAACTCGAAGTAACTGAAAATCATTTCTATAAATTAAAATACACTGGAATATCGAAAATATTTTACAAAATAAAATAGAAATGCAATAAGACCAATACTTCAACCGTACCAATATCTCATTGGTGAACAAAAAATTTCACTTGCCATACCCACTTATTATACCTCAACTTAAGGTTTAATAATGGGTATAATAATTACTCCATTAATCCAACACCAAACAATTAGTCAAAAAATAAAACTTGCATCTTCACAAAGTTGACCTTAAAACAAAATAACCTTCAGATTTTCAAAAAAAAACTACGTACTTATCATGCAGTAAACAATTTCGAATACACACGATCCGATGAAAAATTCCCTTGAATTTAATTTTTTAAGAATATTTTTAAAAACTTTATCTTTAATTTTTCAATTATTTATTTATTTTTTTTAATAATTATATTTAAGTAACTGAAATGTTTAAATATTGAATTCATGCAAAACCACAGATGTTAAAAAGAAGCATAATGACTATTGCAATCCTGTTGTTTACGATTAACAATCATGTGTTAGGTAAGGTTACCGGTATGTACTTTTCGAATATTTTTTAAGGACTTTTGAATTCTAAAATAAAGTAATACTAACTGAAAAATACTTGTTTTGAAGGAATACATTTAAAATTGAATAATGCTGAAAATTTTGGTAAGTTATTTTTTTTTGTTTTCCCTAAAATTCGTATTATTACTTAACAGCATAACCTCAATTCTATTAGTTACTCAAGAATTAATTTTAAAAAAAGATTGTTGTATGTTTTCAGATAACGTATGGGATTGGTGTGTACACTGGTA
The DNA here is from genome assembly GCF_047948215.1 of Lycorma delicatula. Taxonomy (NCBI): domain Eukaryota; kingdom Metazoa; phylum Arthropoda; class Insecta; order Hemiptera; family Fulgoridae; genus Lycorma; species Lycorma delicatula. Next base: position 113,109,304 of record NC_134456.1, read on the forward strand.
TATATGTAGCTCAGAACTACGAGGTAATTTTTATTATTTTTTTTTTTTTTAATTTGATGATGGTTACTGTCTTAAAAAAATGATAATGTAATTGAGTATGACCCCAATTCTGCAAAACATGAAATCTAAAAATTAAGATATTTTTATCGATTTAACGTATATTTTGTTAGATATTCCTGAAATGTAATAAGCAAACGATATACAGTTCAAGATATAATTGTGGAGAGAGAATAAAGTGATTCCTGTAACTTTGATATGCAATTATCTATAAGATTACTTAAAAGTTATTTCAATTTTTTTTCATAAACTCATATTTATTTTAAATATTCTATCAGGTGTACTATTATTAGTTTCCTTATCCCCTTGTTCCCACTTAACCATACTTTTACATTCATCTCATCACACTAGTTTGAATGCATACTGTGTTAACTGGATTAGTGCTTGTTTTTTTTTTATGTGTACATTTTTCAAATGGCTTCACAATGATGCAGTCTTTTATTTACTTTTTTATTTAATGGAATTTATTTTTTATTGTAAGAGAACAAGCATGCCATTTTGACAAAACAAATATTTTTTATGTTAAATTTGATTGTTGGATGTTTATTATATAAAACTAAACAGTGTAAAAGAATTTTGGTTTAAAGCACACATTGTTACCTACATTCCATGAATATGAAAATTCACAATCCATAACAAAAAATGTTCAAGAATGAAGAAAAATTTCCCTTGCGTTTGGAACCGTCTCCATGAGAAATTGTTATATTTTGAAAATTTTTATATTGTTATATTGGAAATCTCATGCTATATTTATTCAAATAAATGGTTTTTATATTCGTATATTGTTCAAACAAACAAAATGTTTTAAAACTTAAGGTCAGGTAAAGTGTGAAATAATAACAGTGGAATTTTTAACGCTTGCATATGTAAAATATCTTTTTCCTCTATTTTGTAATAATTTTTTTCTTTACATTTATTAGAAACTTTGCTAATGCATGCAATATCTTCATTTGTGGTACTTGATCCCATAACAAAATTACAACAGGCTAAGCTGCAATTAACAAATAACAGATACAATGGCAAACCGGTAGTTAGTCCCATTCAATCGCATTTTCACCTGACTTTTTAGAATAAAAATTTTCCTTGGCTATCCCAATATATAATAGAGTTGATACAACATTCCTTATGGCACATAGAACCATTCTAACACAAAAAAAATCAAACTTTTTACCTTGACCTTTTTAATTTTCCAATCCTCAGTTTATGTTTTCTAGATCATAAATGGCTTCAGATGAGCCACACATAAAAAAGGAAATCCCAACAATTGCTGGGTAGAGTTGGAAAGACATTTTTCCAGAACAGCATCATAAAATTAACAAAGAAACATGTAGGTTAAGCTACATATTAATATGTAAAAATAATAAATATATAAAATAATTAAAGCAGACAATTGACGATAACAAATAAAATAACTGAATTGATTTTAATTTAACAAAAATAACTGAATTGATTTAAAAATTTTAGTTTTTTAAAAAACTAAACTTTTAGTTTATTTAAAATTTTAAATAAATGTGAATTGCCCATGATTGAGGTACCAGAAAATTCAGATTTTTAAAAACTACATTTTAGACATGTTTATTGTAGTCATTTTTATTTAAAACAGAGTAACATTGTTTTGCAAAAGAAAAATCTTTTAACTTCAAATAAATTAATGAGAAGATTTTTTTTAAATATTACATTACTACAATGCAATTGTAATATGGCCCATTGTTATAGACAGGTATTGTACTGTATTATGTGTTCTATGTTTGATGTGAAAGAGGTGGTATTTTTATTTTTAAGAAAAAATTATTTTAATTTATTTTATTTTTTATCCAATGTGCTGCAAATAGTGATCTGACAGTGCATTTTTAAGGGATCTGAAATACAAAATTATTACGTTTACTTGAAACAACTTCCAATTTCTTCTACATTTCCCTTTGGCTTTTCTGATTTGTGCCAAATTTAATTCAGAATAATTCTTCTGAATGTAAATCCGTTTTTACTCCTTTCTGCATTACATTAATTGCAAATTGTTTATATTTTAGTATTGTTAGTAAAATTAAATCCATTGAAGGCCCTTAAATGTAGAAAGAGGGGGTTTATGTGCATACATACATGTCATTACAAGGTTGGAACAATATTTAGTGCATTCATATAAAGAGCCATGATGTCACTACAAACAGGTCCTCTATTTTTCAATTTGGTGTGAAGCAGTATTTACTAAAAATAAAAGGAAGCATTTTATGAAGTAATTTTTACTGTTTATAGACAAAGAAGGTTTTGTATGCAGTAAAATGAAAAAAAAATTGTATGCAATAATACTGAAAAATGGAAAAGTTTAATTTTAATTCATTCCATCCTTAGTTGGAAATCCTGTTAATGCGTTTATTTTACTAAATTGAAGTCAGAAAACTTTATTTTATATATCATGTATAATTATGTTCTTGGATATTTCTTTTAAAAGTGAGAGAATATTTAGACGTAAGTTGGATCAAATGACGTGGCATCTTGACCAAAATTATCTTTTGTAAATAAGATATTATACTCTTTTTATTTGTTTTTATACGTGGTTTGATACTTTTACTAAGAAAAACCAATTTAAAATTAATAATTTCTTTCATCCATAACTACTCAACCACAGTACATAAAACTCTTCAATTTCCCCTTCATAAGAAACCTTTTATCATCTCACTTTCAAATTATGTGAAAATTATTCTTTCAGATATTTTTATAGTTAATTATGTTCCTCTTTCATTAATGGAATTACTGGGGACAGTTTTGTAATGACACTCGTTTTAAAATGTCAGGAAACCACTTTAATGTGAAGTTAAATACTGTAATATATTTAATGTATGTTGTTTTATTTAACGTGTTATTTTAATTGAAATTTTCTGTGCTGTAAATTTCATATTTAAGTTTACTTGAATCCTAATTTTTATGTGATACAAATAAAGTTTATGATGTATAATTATATATGATATATAATAATTATAATGTATAATTTATATGTCCTATTTCTGCAAACTTATTTGAAAGAATTGATTCTTATATATCTTGTGCTATATATATCCCTTGCATCTGTGGATAAATGTGCATCCAGTCTCCCTGATAAATATTTATAGTCACTGCAATTAAATTTGTGTACTATTGGAGACTGTGTTATTGTTATTTATTTATTTTATTAGTTTATTTTGTAATCTTATGCACATTGTTAGTAGTATTAAATAACACACTAAGCTTCTTTCCTGAAAATATTAAGAGTTTTTATGCGACATGTTGATTCCATCTTATTCAGTACAAAGATAGCAAAATAATGTCAAAATTTATCACTCTCACCAACCAATTTCACCTCAATTTATAGTTCACTGAGCAAAATGAGCATAAAAATCAGTTAATTTCCTTGACCTCACTATAATCAAAATAGACAGCATGTGTACTATTAAATGTAGAACATCCATGCTGTAATGTTATACTTTATCTGTAATACATCTAATACCTAACAGAGTAAAAGCATGCTTTCTCATGCATACTGATGTATGGGAGGGTAAGTCTGAGGTTACTGAGGGTAAGTCAGTTATTGTCCGCAATGTAGTTATAAATTTTATTGCAATACAAATAGGAAACTTACATGTACATCATTTTTCAACATAGTCCCCTTGCATTTCAACGCACTTGGCCCATCGTTGCACAGGCTTCCTGATGCCCTCAAAAAAGAAGGTTTTCGGTTTCTCAAGCCAGGAATTCACTGTTTCGTCCAAGGTAAATCGACGGCCCCTTAATGCCTCTGAGTGGACCAAAGAAGTGCTAGACAGAAGGGGCAAGATCAAGACTATACGGAGGATGAGCCAGTCGAGTTTCTGGAGCGTTTCAGCAGTGTGGGCAGCAGTATGTGAACGGACATTGTCGTACAACAACATAACACCTTTTGACAACAGTCCTCGGTGTTTGCTTCGAATTGCAGGCTTCATCTTAGCAGTAAGCATCTCACTGTAATGCACACTATTTATTGTCGTGCCCCTTTCCTCATAATGTTCCAGTACTGGGCCTTGTGAGTCCAAAAAACCATAAGCATCAGTTTTCCTGTGGATGGTTGGGTCTTGAACTTTTTTTTGCAGGGCCAATTTGGATGTTTCCATTCCATACTCTGCCGTTTACTCTCCGGCTCATAATGATGGATACATGTTTCATACCAGTGATGATTCTGTCTAAGAAGATGTCCTGTTCGTTACCATAGCAATCCAAATGTTTTTGGCAGATTTCCAAGCGCATTTGTTTATGCAACTGTGTGAGTTTTTTTGGAACTCATCTTATACAGACTTTATGAAACCCAAGTCTGTTGTGGATGATTTCAGAGGCAGAACCGTGACTAATTTGCAGATGATGTGCCACTTCATCAATAGTTATACTTGTCTGTCTAAGAAAACCATGTCACATCCAAGCTCAATGTTTCTCATTTGTAGAGAAACAGTCGTTCAGCTCCTTCATCGGGCATAACACTTGTGCGACCATTCTTGAATTTTTCAGTCCATTCGTAGACTCTGTTGCAGCAACACACTGTTCCCATACTTTACCGAAAGTCTTTGATGAATTTTGGCTCCTGATACATCTTCCTATCACAAAAAACGGATCACTGAATCTTGCTCTTCTTTGGTGCAAACAGAAAGCGGAGCAGCCATGATTAATGACAGGGCAGCGATAATGGAACTAATCTAGCAGCATCCAAACAAAAACAAAAATATAACTTTATTGCGGATAATAATTGACTTACCCTTGTACATCAGCTGCGTAAGACACTGAAGGACTCAATACATTAAAATATCTTGTGTCAGTTATTAGTTGTATATCACACTTATCAACAAAATGCTTCATAAAATATAGAAATAAATCGCATACATACAGTGATTGAAAATGCATAATAATTGAAAATACCTCAAGCAAAATTCATACGAGATTGCCAATTTTTAGGGAAGGAAAGTGCTGTGTTTGATTTAAAATTCTAAACAGAATACACATGAGCATACTGCAAACTAAAACACACACTTGACACATTACAATGCAGGCGTACATAAATTAAACTAAAATGATTGTGCTGAATATTAAATTGGACAAATTGATTCACATTCAAGTACATAAAACAACAAACCTTTGAATTGACAACAACCTTCATAAACCACCTAATAAAATCAGGACCCAAAAATAATTACAACTCCAAATTTTTACACCAAGTACATAAAGATGATGATATTTATGCATTATTAAATATTTTCAACATCTTCAAACGTATAAGTAATTTAGCAGTTGAAAAAACATAAATGAGCCAACACAATATTGATCAAATGTATAATTTGTCTACATACTACAGGCTTCTGGAATATTGCAGTAAGCTCCTTTTAATATTATATCAAAGTATTCTAAAAATGATACAATCCATAATTTAATTAATTAAATTTATTAATTTGATAATTCAATTTGAAGTATTTTTTTTAGAAAGCAAGACTGAAATTACAAAAACATTTAGATCACATCTTTTATTTCACAGTAGATAATAAAAGTTTATTCTAAGCTCGATGCTGGTTCTTAGCTCATTTCAAGACATTTGCAGCCACAAATTGACTGTTTTTCTTGCCTTTACTTGTGTAGTTTTCATTTAGTTTAGTGTGCAAGGGTTATTTTTAAAATGACAGACCGATGTAGTAATTGTAATACAATAGAGTTACTAAAATGATTAATCTATATACCTCAAATGATGTGATGTTCTTGTACTGTATGTATATAATGTATTATTGTCAGTAGTTTTGAAAAACAAAGGCTTACAGCAAAATCAGTAATGCTCATTTATTAAATTATTACTTATCTACATTCAGTTTTATACATGAGTTAATTTATTATAAAAATCAATCCAGTACAGCAATCTTATTAATAACAACAATGAATAAAAATAGTATCTTGTTGTGAGATTCATTTAGTGTCAATTTTTAACACAAATTTTATTCTAGATTCGTAGCAAAAATTTATTTATTTTTCTATAATTTTTTTCACAAAAATGTGAAAACATATATTTTGGATATTGTCTACAATATTTCATAAGGATTTAAAAAAGTATTTTACTCACAACTTTGAAAAAAAATTGTCTAAATAAAATTACATCTATAATTGTAAATTTATCCTTATAAATTGCAATCATGAAAGTGCACTACCACATTGTTAAAAAAATATGATAAAGCTGAGTGAAAAGTAGGGAGAATTTTAGACTGGCTTTAATTAACAAAATAAATTGTACCCTCTGTTCATATGAACTTTTTTTCTACTTTAATCAGAGAGATACACTTGTAAAGTTTAGCAAGAAACTTCTGGAACACTCTGAATATGTGATAATTAATTAAATTTACTGAATTGTTAAACACAATTTGTTATTTCAATTTAGTGTATCTTTTATGTAGGACTTATTATTTTTGCAAAAAAAAAATATATATAGATAAGAAAAAATTATTATTTATTTGATTTTCTTTTTACCACTAAACCAGAAATATTACTTCAGTTTTATTTGCTTAATATTTTCAGATTGAGAAGGTAGATAACCCGCAAAAACTATGGGAAAAGTTCATGAAGTATGTAGAAGAAAGTACTGGTGGATCTGACAAGAAGAAATAATGTCTGGCTGCAATAAATATGATGAATGATTTTGAAGTTATATAGTTGAGTTTGAAACAAGTTTTATTTTCTAACTATACATTTTCTTGAATCATTTTAATTTTACGTCCACGTTTCAATCAAATGCAAAATTAATGATAGTAGAAAAAAAATTATTAGTTAGATTTCAGTTAATAAATTTTTTAGAAAGTAGAGTAATAGATTTTACTCTAAATTCATTAACAGTAAAATATTTGAATATTGTACAGACTATTCAGCAATAAAGAAAAAATGTTGAGTTAATTATTCCGGTTTCTTGTTTAATCAGTATTAATATAGTGTATTTATTACTCATGTTTTTTACAGTTATTACTTTAAAAATTTCGGTTTTCAGATATATCGGTTTACAGAAATATCCATTTTGACCATCCCTGAATCGATTTTGAGTAGTTTCGGTGTGACATCTGTACGTACGTACATACATCAGTATCTCACATAACACAAAAATGATTAGCCATAGTATGTTGAAATTTTGGATTTAGGACTGTTGTAACATCAAGTTGTGCACCTCTCCTTTTGACTGCAATCAGCAATCAAAAATAGTTAAAAATATTAATTGTAAATAAATAAAAACCAAAATCCATTTCTAGATACACTTTCCAGTACATCTACTTTGTTACGACTTATCTCAGTTTATGAGAGTGATGGGCGATATGTACATAATTGAGAGCAAAATTAAAAAAATTACTATTGAATTCAAAATTAATAAATATAAAAAAACTTAAATTAATGTAACCCATAATAACCTCTCTATAACTGCATCTTGACCTAACATAAATCTAAAAGAAGAAAAAGAAAATAAATTTTCATTACATTCAACAAGAGTGATATACAAGAAAAAAAGGTACAAAAAATCGTGGAATATTATTTAAATTACAGGTTCCTCTAAAAAGATTTAAAAACCACCAGATTTATTAAATTTCAGTCAACAAAATGTAGTACTACCTTAGAAATTAGCCTTAATTTAGAATAACAAGGTATCTAATCCTGGTTTATACACAAATTTAAATAGAGAAAAAAAAATTTATTATATAAATTTCACCCAAATACAAAATATAAAAAATATATAATAAAAATAGTGTTCAAAAAAGCCCAAAATCCCAAAACATTTGGATTTTGGACTTAGAACTTTTTCTTAACTGCAGTATTAAGCCCTTATTGAAAGCTTTTCAATGATATATCATAAGTGGAACTTATTTTCATTGGTTAGAGAGTTATAGCCAAATGAAATTAAAATTAATGAAATATTTGGATCTTAGAGGAAGGCAAATCAGTTCAAATCAGACTTTTCATATCCTCGTTTTTACTTTTATTTTTTCAATTTAAATATATCAATTTATTAATAAGTATTAACTTCTCATTTTAAAAAATATTTTACGATGACTAATAATAAAATAATTTTTAAAAATGTTTAAATATCAGAAGTTTTTAATAAAATAAAATTTTATGTACTTTTCATTTTAAAAAAATTTGTAAATTTAATTTAATAGGTGTACAAGAAAGTCATGTGTTATACACATCAGATTTTTGTATCTAGAATACTTATTCTGATATTTTGAATGAGCCTGAAGGTAATAAATGAATACTTTAGACAGAAATATACATAAGCACAGTAAATATTTAATAATTATAAGCTATAGGCTACTTGCTTTATTAAAACGTCTAAAAATGAGGTATTGTGGTTACACTCTACATCTTTTTTTAGCCTACCTAATGTTCTCTTAGAGAAACAATATGGTTTAATTTTGTTTCAGAAAAAATCAGTTAATGACCCACAAGAATTTGTAATCTAACAAAGCAAAAAGAAATTTTACATTATTGATATAATAAATACGATAAATATCATTATTGGAAAAAGGCAGTTACAGTCCATGCATTAAGTTTTGGAACTGCTTAGAATTTTCTCATTTTAAATAATCATATTTTTGAAATTTTGAGATAGGTCATGAATAAATAATAAGAAAAGCAAGGGGTCAAAGAGACTTCCTTTGGAATCCAGTTATCTATCTTGCCAAGAGGACCTACATTCTATATGGGAGTCCTTGCCAAAATAAGAAATTTCATTCTGTTATATTGTCTTCTTAGGCCATGAAAATACTTTTATAAGGTGACAGCCAGGACAGTATAATATGTGTAACTAATATATCTAATTTAAGATGATGATCCCTAAATTATTAAAGTTAACTAAATGGTAGCAGTAAATGTAAGTTTAATGAATAAATCAAGTAGAGAACAATATAATGAATTTACATATCAGATGTCCATAATGCTTATTGTAATACTGGGTGATTGGAAAATGACTCTACGACTAAAAGCATGTAAAAAACTCTATTTAGATAACTTACAGATTCAGTTGATATCTCATTTCATAGAAAAAAATGTCAAATTTGTCACTCAATACCCAGAAGAAAAAATCTAGCGGAGTCAACTATGGGGAGCGAAGTGGCCATGCAATTGGATCTTCAGAACCAATCTACCAAACTGGGAATCTAGTATCAAGAAAATCTTGGACTTCTAAGTAACTGTCTTGCTGATAGTAATGGCGTCCATCTGAGTCATCATCACCTAACTGAGGAATTAGAAAAATTTGAAGCACATCCAGATAAATGACACCATTTACAGTTGCCTCCTGGAAGAAGAAGAGGCCACACAGTCTGTTAAGGGCATATAAAACCTGATGTTAGGGCTATCACAAATACACTGCAAAGCTTCATGAGTGCTTTTGCTAGCCCGTATTCAGCAGTTACAGGTGTTCAGGTTGTCACTGATTTAAACGTTGACTCATCACTAAAAATTTACATTGTCTAAAAATTCATCTTCTGCACTTCTGAACATCATTCCCACAGAAAACTGCAAGCAACTTTGTCATCACCTGTAGTGTGTTGAACCACAGTTAGTTTGTATGGCTTAAATTGTAATCGTTTATGTAACACGCTAAACAGCTGTTTGTGGAATGTAAGTCTCATGTGATGCATGTCGAGTTGATTTCTTCAGACTATGTGCAAAGCTTTCTGTGAGTTGTTCCACAGCAGCTTCAAGGATGCACAGGTATTCTGGTGATTTTGTATGTTTAACAGAACAACTTGTCTTAACAAAGGTTGGTGCCAAGAATAAATTATATGCCAACTGGGAGGCTCCCCTCTGTATTCTCTGTAAAGATTACATTGAACTGCAGTTTGTGCAAATCGTGAAACCAAAAAACAGAGAGCACATTCCACACCAGTAAATATATCCATTTTTAACAACACGTGGCCAAATTCTGTACTAATCAATTATATGAGTCAAAAATTGATGTGTTTTGCTATGAAATGAGGCCTTAACCAAATCTGTAAGTTATCTAAATATATTTTTATATGCCTTTAAAGTTGTGAAGTTCTTTTTGAATCGCCGGTATTTAATACATATTGCTTATACTAGGCTAATTTTAAATAATGGTTATAAAAGAATGATTCATTGAAGTATTCATTTATAAAATATTTATACATAAAACTTTTATTTGAAGAAAAAAGCTCACAATACAACTTTTTAGGTAATCTAATTGACAAAAATATTCAGTTAGAGATACTTGTTTTGGCAAAAAAAAAAATAACTAGCCAACCTGATTTTTTTCAGACACACCCAAAACAAACCATCATAAACAAAGAGTAATTTTTTCAAAGTATTCAATTGAGTGAAAACTGCTGTAGAAGTACATGCTTTACCAATCTTATAAAATTTGAATAAGTTATGAAAATTTGCAGTACACTTGATACTTTCTGTTAAAAGTAGTTGTATACAGGTTAAATTTTGATGTCTTCAGAAACGACAAAAGTAAAATACGAATAATACATACAGTTACTCCAAATGGTTCCTTCCATGTGAGATAAAAAACAAAATAAAATTTAACCACTTACAAAATACAAGATGTATCAAGGGCAAAATTAGAATTATTGAGAATGCTATATTTTTCCACGCTAGAAGAATTGTAGCAACTCAAATTGCTGTTTAAAGGTATAACAAGAACATGAAAAAACAATAAATGAACATGAAATATGCCAAAAGTTCTGTAAATTAAAACATATTATTGCTTTAACTTTCATATTATAACCTTTCAATGGAATAATTATAATTTATGAATATGCTATATTTCCTAAAAATAGAAATAATACACAGTGGAACCCGCGAATAACGAGCAAGTTAACGGATTTGTTTGGTTTTCTATCTCATTAATAGTAAATTAACTTGCTTTTAGCAAGGTATCGACGCATCATAAACTTTGTCATTATGAGCATTTCCAATTTTTAAAATACTGTAATTCAAAAACGTTAACTAACAACCAAATAATCTCAACACAAGGGAAATTCCATTTCTAAATTTACGATTTATACTTAAGATTGTGACATTTTATCTTAGGCTTGTTCAGGTCAGGTCCGAAGGGTGAACAAAAGGTTTGTAACAGGACGGTGTACAGTACAAGTTCCATTGCAGTATTACAAAGGCTGATAATTATTTTAATTACTCAGTTTTTTCTGTTTGCAAAATTCCAGGAAAGACGCGGGTTAAACAATGATCCGTCAAAACCGCCCTAACAGGTTCATCGAACTCTATAGCACATTTTAAACGATTTAAGTAAAAGTCTGAAGAGGGGCGTGGTTAAAGATCATTTTTACCTGTGCTACCCTCACTGGTAAATCCATAGTCATAATTTTCAGTTTAAAAATACCATAGAATCAGTTAAACATAATGTATTGCTTTAAAGTGATCGATCGGATACCCAGTAGCCAAATACAGTACAGTAACACCGTAGTCGCGTCAGTGAATGCCGTTTTTTCATTTTAGTGTTTCGTGCTAAAAAAACTATACAGTGTATTTTTTTAAAAATGTACTCTATTAACGTCAAAAGGGAACAACTGTCCGTGAGTGATAAAATCCAAATTATCCAAGAACTGGGACGAGACCTATCAAATTCAGATGTTTGCAAAAAACATGGACTTTCTTCATCCACAGTTTCAACAGTATGGAAGAGTCGCGAGAAACTTACGAGTGCTTTTGAAAAAAATCACACTTAAGCAAAAAACAAAGGCTATGTGGCAAAGACGACTTAGGTACTCCAATTATGGTTTAAAGTGAAAATGTATCCAACAGTGGTCCAGTTTTAAAAAATCAGGTTGAAAATTCGCTATAAATCTCGGCTACGCAGATTTCGTTTGTAGCAACGGATGGTTAGACCGTTTTAAAAACAGACATCAAATTGTTTTTTCAAAAATTAATGGGGAAGCTAACAGCCTAGACAGTTTAATTGTGAGCAATTTAGTGAATGATAATTGGCAACTTATTAAATCGAGTTATAATAAAGAGGGCATTTTTAATGCCTATGAAACCGGCTTGTTTTATAAATTAACTCCCGACAAAACTTTTAAATTTATAAGTGAAAAATGTATTGGTGGGAACAGTCAAAGTCAAGCTAACGATTTTGTTATGCTCAAATTCGACTGGCACAGAAAAACGGAAACTTTTAGCAATAGGGAAATCAAGCAATCCAAGATGTTTTAAGAACGTAAAAAAAACTTCCCGTCGATTACGTGTCTAATTCAAAAGCATGGATGACTTCAATGATTTTCGAACAAGAAATTCATAAAAGGGATTTGAAACTGCATCTCGATAACCCCCGAGGGGAGAAGATCCCGCCAACGTCGCGTGTCCGGTCGCTACACCACCCTCTCCGTTCCTTGCCAGTAATGGCTTTAACGGAGGTCATCTTCTTGCCTTCGTACTGATAACATTACACAGTGTTCAGTCCTCGGGAGAGATGCCCCAATAAAATCGCCTTCCGAAGAAGACTGGGACACCTAACGCTACATCGTAGCCCTCTAAAACTAAGCTAAGAACCTACAAGCGGAAGCCCGAATCCCGCGCCTAGTTCTAGTTATTAATGAGCCAATTTCGTGAATGTCTCGTATTCGAAGCAATACAACAACTTCCCACTAAAAAGTGTTGATCGCAACAACGAAATTTAGACCTAGTTTCCTTAATGAACCCAGCTAACGTTAATAACTCAAATTTAGTGCAAAGAATACACGGACTCCGGTCTGGTCTACCGGGGAGAGGAGAATGAACGCCTACTCCCGCTCAGCTCCATGGGGGAGTCCCACATGACATTCACCTTCGTTCATTAACCGCTGTCGAAACGCCGCTACATGCCACCTAAGCGGCACGCAGCCACGTCCCGCCGACAGTGTCGTGTGCTCAGACAAACTGCCCTCGTCGAAGCGCAACCGCACCCCCCCCCCCCCCCAAAGCAAGGAATTCCATGCCCGTTGGCAGCGGCCGCAACTCCGCCGACAGCTTAATTCAATTCAAAATGACACCTCTTATTAATCTAACCGTGGGTCGTCGCCAAAACGCCTACCTTCGGCCAGTCAACTGCCCAGGCGGTCCCTAGCCACCCAGGTTCCTACTACCTACTAAATCACTTCGGCAGTCCTGCGCAGGGCGAGGAAGCCAATTTGAAACTGCAGAAAAATTTTATTATTGATTGATAATTGTCTTGCTCATTTGTCACTGTACAACTTAAAAATATAAATCTTGTCGGCCTAATACCACAGCAAAACTGCAGACGATGGACGGGGGTTATTCGCAGTTTTAATGTTCATAACAGGCGGTTAATGTCTTTAAAAGTTATTGAGAACACGGACTGAAAAAAATGAATTCCAAATGACGGTTTAAACGCTATGATTTATGAAACGAGCTTGGTGTAATATATCACAAAAATCCGGTGTCATTCCACAGCATATTTTGACTTAAGATGGTGATGACGATATACCACTCTCAGAATGGATACAAACTCGACAAAAAATCAGCCTTTCAGGAATACTCAATAGATGTCTACGCATTAGCTGATGTACATACTACAGAGATTCCGACTGATGAAGTCATTATTGGTGAGGTAATTCGTAGTCGTACAAGTGATAGCGAAGGTGAAACCGAAAACGAAGATGAATATACTACTCTTCCAGTCATATCAATGATTGACGTCAAAGAATGTTTTAAAAAATTAACGTTGTTTAGTGAAACTAATAATGTAAGTGATTAATTTGTGGAGTACTTGAATAAACTACAAAACCGTGTTGATGATTACAGGTATAAGATCATTAAACAAACAAAAATAAACGATTATTTTAAGTCTAATTAGTTGAATGCGCAGTTACGTTAGACGTATTCTGTTAGAATGAAGAAAAAGTAGATTAGAATGATTTTTTAGATTTAATAATTATAGTTTGTACGTAAAAACGTGTGACAGAAATTTTTATGTGGTCTTCATTTGTTACTTTTCGATGATTTTATTAAGTTTTACTGCACACATATTACCAATTTTTCCTTTTTTTTATTAATTCATTGAACGCCAACAATTTTGGTTGAAAGCAAAACGTATTAGTCTAAAAATTGTATTACATCAAAATTTTTTTTGTTAGTCTGTAATACAAATCGCATCGATATTTTATTTTAAAACAGCTTCATCTTGGGTATACAGTATATTTTTTGTATTATAATAGATAATTATGGCGTCAAAATTTAAGGTTACAAAGTGGCAACTCGGAAGTACCGAGCATTCTGACGTAACGCACATATTTGATCGTTCCCTGTAACCAAGTTTTACCGTATTTTTAATTTTTGCATCTATGAAACCAAATAAGAGAAAAGTTTTGTGTAACAAAATACTTTTTCTTACACAAAAATATTTCTTATTGTATCTATAATATAAATTATTAATATATTAATTATTTGCCTATGATAAAAGGCCTTATTGTAATTTTCATTGTCATTTTTATTGTTGAGCCATTTTTAACATCTTTCGATCAGTATATTCCAAATTAAATTATAATATTTTCTTTTAGAAAATCATTAGCATATACAATCTTATGGAAGATTTCTTAACCTATTACATTATTCTTCAGAAATTTCAATAGAGTTTTACAAAATTATTTTTTTTACATACAACAGCTTTACCCAAAAAGTGACTTGGTCTATTGTGGTTTACTGTTACATACAAAAAGATGTAGTGGTTAGGTTTATAAATCTGAGTAGGTAGAGGTAATGAGAAGTTTTGTTAAGTTCTTTTCTCCTTCTATAGTGTTTCTGAGTTTCTATTTGAAATCCCTACTTAAGTGTTCTATATGTTTTAAAAAAATAATATAAATTAAAAAAACAGAAAACCCTATTATCTTGTTATCATAATTTATTGTGTATAAATTATATGAATTTAAACAGTTTCAGTTAAGAAACATCCTCAGAATTGTGATTTTATTTAATATTGATTTTTTTTTAACTTAAGGTATTTAATAATATTTCTTTTATATGTATTTTAATTAGCATAACCTTAATAATTGTAAGTTGACCTAGTTACAAGTTGCTCCAAAAAATAGCGTATCTATTTCTCTCATGAATGAACGCGTCTTGTATCTCTGGTTCTTTATGTGCAGCATCAAAGCCATAAGAAAGACCAAAACAGATATTGTAAAGGAATAAGTTACCTCTTTTTATTATGAAACTATGCTTTGTATGACTTCCTGTTCTTTTATCTTTCAATTAAACTTCGTCTGTTTATTTTATAATTATCTATTTTCTGTTCTGCACAAATTAAGATTCCTAAATAAAACATCTGTATGATTATTAATCTGTTCATTCATGATCATTTTCCAATTATTTTTAATTTAACAATTTCTATTCGGTCTTTTTCCTTTTACACAATTGTGAATGAGTTTTATCGAGTCCTCCATTTTCGATGGGGTATGTCCTTCTTTTATTAAATGTGTTGCATAGTTAGAATCTTGTTTTCCATAATTAAAAGATGTCATATGTTTGTTTAATCTTAATTTTAACTTTCTTCCCATTTTCCCAATATATGTTACATCTCATTTACATTTTATTTTGTATGTACCAGTACTGTTATAAATATTCTTTTCTACTATGCTGTCATTAAAAATCTTCTTAAGTGTATTATTCATATTTGCTGCCATTTTTATATTATACTTATTGAAACATTTTTTGATCAGGTAAATTTCTTTTCCTGTAAATGTTAATCTACCCCATATGTAGGTTTCTTTATTGTTTATTATTTTTTAGTAGAATTGAACACTGTTTTTCATTTGTATATCAGAAAGTAATAGATATAAAAACGTAATGATTAGAAGAATGATCAGATATAAAAAAGTGGAATTAAATCACATATTTAGGCTAATATTTTGTTTATTGTTTTTTCTGATTGTTATAGAATTAGAAGTTGTATACCTGATGACTTGTCTAGCATGAAAAGGTTGACTGCTGAAGGCGTATGAAATTTTACTTAAAGAGCAACTGATACAATTATGTTCAGTCAATCAATTATAATGTTTATATATTATAAAAATATAAATTATGTTTATACATTATATAAACACGCCTTCAATAATTTTCTAGTAGTGATCGTATATAAACATAGCATTACTGACAGTTAAGATGTCAGTTAATGGAAACTGCAGTAAAGGATTGAATGAATCAAGATTGTAGTGATGAGAGTGGTCTTGTTAGAATTATGTTAACCATAATTTCAGTATTCTGTGATATTATTTTAGCAATAATATGTCTGATTATTCACTCACTTAAAAGAAAACTCTATACCGATGTCCTTCAGTAAATCTATAAGTACATAATGGAATGATGACTATCAGGTAATGCTTAGAGATCAGACTTCTACTATGAACTTCAGCTGTTGGGCTGAAAAAAAAAGCTATTTAAAAGATATTTTTAAATAGCTTTTTATTGTCTGAATCAACTAGATTGTGATTTTTAAATAACAGATCCATTTCATGACATTATAAAAACATTTGATCAAATGATATCCTCAAATACAAACTAAATTGTTCAGTAATATCAACTTATAAGCTTCTACTTGAATCATAGAATACAGTATACTGAAATAAATTACATTCAAAATTTAAATGAGCTGTGTAATTCAGAGTTTTCAAACTGTGATATAAGACCATTCCACCATTATTGCTTTTAATTTTTTGGCTTTCATTATATATAAAATTCAACAAAATAATTAATGTGTTATTTATATTTGTTGGGAATGAGATCTCGAGGACATGAAATAAAATTCTTTTCTGCCATTTAATATTGAAACAATGTAGCAAATAATAAGTAAATATTTGAAAAATGAGTTTGATTCAGTTTAGCTTTAATTCTAACAAAACTATCCAAAATTGAATACAGACTTAGATGACTCTGTTGTAGAAGAAATCAATTAGACAAAATTTTTGGGATTTAAACTTGATTCTCATTTATCATGGATGTTCTGAAAGAAATTAAATTCTTATCTGGATCAACTTAGAGTATGGTTGGCATATCTGTCAATTGATACACTACTGACTTTATTTTATATCATATTCTTTCTGTATTTATCTTATAATATTGAGTTCTGGGGGAAATTAATTCTCAAGACTCATATTAACAGTATTTGTGTACAGAAAATAGCACTTAGGAGTGAGTAATTGTAGACTTGGGACTCCTAAAACTTTGAAGTCCATATTCATTTTCCTTTGTAAGTATAACATGTTTACAAAATAATTCAACTTCTGATTAAATTATCTTATAAAATAACGCAACTTTTAACACCGTAATTATCCAGCACCAGTTACAGTTTTACAGATAGAAGAAATACTCAAAAGTTGAACATAAACTATGTATACCTCGATATGTTTCACTAAATTATGATACTACATTAGAATCCAAAAATGGTTAATATTCATCAAAAGTAATTGATCAAAATCTCTACACTTTAATTAAATATGTTTAGGATTAAGGTTTAGAGTAAATCACTGTAATTTGTATGTAATGTTAGACTAAGTAAATTTATAGATGTATAAAATAAATAGTTGATATCTATACATCACTGTCAGAATTATTCACTGAACAGATTTGTAACCATCTAACTTACTATGGATAAAACTGTTGCTCTATGCTTCTCAGGTAGATGTAACATTGTTGATTGCGTAAATAGAATTTCCATTATGTTAACAAAGATATTTCTATTACCTACAAAGCAAAATTTCTGGATTTTTTTATTAGATGAAACATTCTCATGGGATAATAAAATCAATTTCATTTATAACGAAATCAAGGTGTACTGTTTTGCTTTGAAGCACCTTAATAACATTCTAAGCTTGTCAACATTATTAAATATTTATAATCCCTATATCTCTCATGTAAAGTATCAAGTATATAAGAAGAATACCAGAATTTTAAATTATTATACATCTCTTGGATGAGGTGTGTAATGCCATTTTTTGGTACTCCCTCAAAGTCAGAATAAGCTTTTAAGATACAAAAATGAGTTATCAGAGTAAATAACACAACTAAATAATTCGGTTTAAAAGAAAGGCCCTTTTTATTCTTCTGCTGCCATTTTTAATAAATTGTTGAAACATTGGAAAAATCTTTCCTTCTATTATTTAAATACAATTAAAAAAATTTTATATTACTTAGTTAAATAGTACTAACTAAAATCCCCCCAAAAACAAGATTTATGTGCATCCCATTTACCTAAATATATGTTCAACATAAATTTTTATAGTGGCTTTTGAAATGAGGATTGTTTACAGTAATTTTTTTATATTTATTATATTTACCTTAGTATTTTTTCATTTGTTTATATTTAAATAATTAATATGGACTTTAATCACATCTATATTTTATCTTTTAATTTATTCTTATATTTATCAAATCTTATATTGATGTGCTCTATATACAATATATTTTTATATTACAACCAGAATAAAGATTTATTTACATGTAATTTAAGAAATACAAGGCTTCTTTTTATATAAATTGTTTATTGAACTAATTATCATTGTAGTTCTGTATAATTTATGTTATACACTTATCAATTTTTAATTGTAATAATGTATGAACCAATAATTAATATTGTAATCTGAGATAAAAAAAATAAAATTTTTTAAGCATATTGTATGCTTAAATTTTAGTTTATTCAAATGTGTTTTATAGACTTAAATTTATTTTTATTTGCTACAGGGTTTCAACTTGTCCTAATTTTCATAGGAGAGTCTCATCATTTTAATAAAATGTTCGTTTCCCAATTTATTTCAGATGTCCCATTTTTTAAAAATCCTTCTGCTTAAAAAACTGGATAACAACTTTTATTACATGTTTTAAAATAACTGTGTAACATTGGTAGGCAGTTGCATCATAAAATATTTTGACCAATTTCTTTCTATTTATTTATTACTAAAATAAATGAATAAGAGAATTTTCCTTCATTATAAATGTAGATGAAAATGTTGAACATACATATAAAAGCTAATATAAATATTAAATAAATATTCAAAGCAAAGTCCAAAACAATATAAATAACTTCTTAAATATAAGAAAAAGGTTTGAGTGGAAAAATAGTTATAATTGGCATAAAAAACAATCTTCTTTTATACACAACATTACATAAACATAGCTTTAAGTTCACAGACTGAACTTAACATTCATTGTAAAAAAATCATTACAACAATAAATTCATTCAAATATACAAAGTGCAAAGGAAAAATCAAAAATAATTTGTATTATTTACCATTTATCACATGCTGACTAATAAAGAGCTAATATCAAATAAGTTCATCATAAAAGTATTAAGTTATTCATCAAATTACTTGGGCAAAAAGCTAGTATTTCTGGTCGTGAAATATTGTGCAGAAAATAACTGTGAAATTATTGATGTAATTTAATTCAGACAATGGAATTTTAGAACTGTTATTGCTAAATATATAAAATATTTATTTTGGATCTTCTAATTTTTTTAACATGGCTTGTTTTTTTCCTTTTCTTTTTCATGTCCCAGGTTTATTAAACAAAACTTTTGAATTATCTGTTTTTATAAAACATTTAGTACTTCTTTTCTTAGCAGTATTAAATGCAGTTCTAAAAATCTGATCTGGGCACCTTGTATGCCTATTAAATTACATATATGCATTTTTTTTTAAATGAAAACTACACCAAATTTTATTTCATTAATAACTTCTGATATTTTTTTATTTATTTTATTGTTATTATTGAATTATTATTTATTGTAAACTATTTTAAATCAGAGGTTAATAATTATTAATAAATCAATATATTTAAATTAAAAAATGGAAATGAAATAGGATTTGAACTGATACGCCTTCCTCTTGTAAGAACTAAATATTTCATTAATTAAAATTTTATTTGGCTATAACTTTGGAACCAGTGAAAATAAGTACCACTTATGATATATTGTTGAAACGCTCTCAATGAGGGCTGATTACTGCAGTTAAGAAAAAGTCCAAAATTCAATTTTTGTTTTTTTAATTTGGGCTTTCTTGAACATTTTTGGTCCAGTCGATTGGAATCAAAAGAGGAGATGCACAACTAGATGTTACAACAGTTCTAAATCCAAAATTTTGACATCCTACGACTAATCGTTTTTGTTTTATGCGAGATACATACTTACTTATGCACAGATGTCACGGCGAAACTAGCCAAAATGGATTCAGGGGTGGTCAAAATGGGTATTTTCGTTGACATCTGAAAACCGAAAATTTTTACAATCACCATATTTCCTTTACTTCGTACAAGGAAGTAAAAACAGTGTTAAAAAAGTAACCCTCAATTGATTTCTGTTTTTGAACCATTTCAGGTGTAATAAAATTAACTCCTACACCTGGTTAACAGTGATGGGCCATTCATACTATTTCAAATCAAAATTACAGTCTTGAAGATTAGAGAAACATCACTATTTATTATCTGATCAATCATAGAAAAAATATGTGTTGTATAAAGTCAATTACAACTGTTTTTCATTTAAAATCAGTAACTGTTTTCTGGAGGAAAGCATCAGCAGTTAAATCTAAATATCAACTTCAGCCATAAATAAAATCACAAATGCAGTTTAGAGGTAAGTTTATAAACTTTAGTAATATTGGTTCTGTTTATAACAGCATAAAAGTACTTTATAAGTACTGTTTAGACTACTTATACAACGGATTATACCCTGACAGGGAGTCTTATTCTTTAAGACTTTGGGGGTTGGCGTCCCCATGGGCCTAGCCTCTGCAGCTCAGTGTACACACTGAGCTGCAGAGGCTAGGCCTTAAACACTGAGCTGCAGAATACTTTACAATGTACACATATACTACACCAATAACACTATACAAATTACAACATATACATTTACTCAACTACATAACAACATCCATTTGAGTTTTCTTTTCATTTACACTCGGTGGTGTTGTGACATCTTACAAAACGCAACCGTAACCTAAGGTGGGAACTATCGTGCCGATGGGTGATTGGTTCTACGTAGTGAGTCTCGAACGATATCCTCTGGCCACCAGAGCAAACCCAGTTGTACTTAGCTCTAGCTCCAATACACGTGCGCTCTGCTGGAGTGGTCTATTATATCGCCAGTACTCGTGGGACCAAAATTTCAGTTCCATCAGTAAATTCTATGATGGTTGGTGGTCCATCTGAAAAAAACCACCAATTTTAGTCTAGTGAAAAGGCCCTGGTCAGCTTCGTCTGACAAGGATATTGTTACTATAGAAGACGAAGGTAATGTCAAGTGTAAGAATGTTCGCTTTGTTGTTCTTCGAAATAATCAGGAAGGTAGCTCCCTTCCAAAGGTCTAAACTTTCCTTATTAACAAATGTGTCACTGGTTTTATTGGTTCTCCAAAGAACATTAGGAAATTACGTGATGGAACAATTCTGGTGGAAACATTTAATGATGAGCAGAGTCACTCCCTGTTACGTCTCACCAGTATGGGTAGCATAAACGTAAGTATGACATGCCACAAGACCCTAAATACCAGCCGAGGAGTAATTTTTTGCTGCGACCGTCTAGAAATGGATTTAAGTGAAATTGCTGATTAACTTCATGCTCAAGGTATTATAGAAGTGAAATGTATAATGAAATGGCAGAACAAAACAGAAGAAACAACACCGTTTCTTATACTGACATTCAGTCTTCCTGTTCCACCAGAGAAGATTAAAGTGGGTTACCTCTCGATTCGGGTACAACCATTTATATCCAACCCACAGTGATGTTTCAGATGCCAAGGGTATGGTCACACTACAACATCTTGCTCGAGAACGAAGATCTGTGCTCGATGTGCTAACGAAGGTCACAACGACACTAACTGCGAAGAAAGTGAAAAATGTGCGAACTGCAGTGGTTCACATACAGCCCGCTCCCAAGACTGCACAACCTTTAAAGAAGAAAAGGCAATTCTCAAAATCTGTATTGAGCAGAAGCTATTTTTCCGGCTGCACGCAGTGAATATAGAAAGATAACTAACTTATTGAACCTAGTTAAACCAGATGTATCTTTTGCCACCGCTACGTCAAAACTAACTCCTACAAATGTTAATAATCAACAGTGCGGATCCTGCAATGAACTTAAAAAACATGTTCAGATCCTTTCTGATCAAGTTGCTTCACTTACAGCCACTATTTCAGAGCTGACAAAGATGAATAAAAAGTCTGACGTCACAGTTAATGAATCCAACAGTGTGATCCATGTTCCTGTTCTCAAAGCTCTACCGGTACGGGCAGAGACTATCACAGCTGGCAGTAAGCCACCTAATAAGCTACCCATAAAGGGAACCCACATAACCACCCCCTCTGGGATGTCATCCCATTCTAATAAGTCTCCTCCACCATCACCCCATATACTGGAGGATATGGTTGAAGAACCTCCCAACCCAAGGGCGTTGGAATTCTCTAAAATAAAGAATACGAAATAGAAAAATCGAATCATATACAACTAAATTTTATATAGTTTCCTAAGTATATTTATTTAATTTTTTTATTATTTGTTAATATTTTTTTACCCTTATCAACATTATTAAGTGGAATGTTAGAGTTCTTTGATCCCATATTGAAGATATTGGAGTACTTGCACACATACATGATCCAATAATTATGTATTTCCAAGAAACTCATCTTCTACAACATGACCCAATAGCACTCAGAGGATACTTCTGTGAGAGATACGACTGTATAGTAGACAGTAGAGAGAGTGGTGGAGTGGCTATTTTCATGAAGAATGCGGTGTTGGCTACAAGGATTCAGCTGATCACTCTCGTTCCTGCTGTTTCAGTAAAGATCTCTATTCCCTTCAAGTTGCATATCTGCAATCTGTATCTCTCACCGAACACTGAGTTCAGTGCTCTGGATATCCCAAATCTCCTCACACAGATACCATCTGCATTGTTAATAGTAGGAGACTTCAATGCCCACCATGTTTCCTGGGGCTCGACCTTCTGCTACACTTGAGGAAATATAGTACACAGTGTGAGACAAGACTTAGAACTTTGTTTGCTGAATGGATCTCACATATTCATGTCTTTATCATCTGGTACTATGTCTAACATCGATCTCTCATATGCTCACCAAATTTACTCCCTCATCTTAATTGGTCTGTTTGCAATGACTTTCACAGCAGTGATAACAAACCAATTATTATTGGTTTTGGTGTGGACCACGAGGTTAAGAGAAGGCCATGGAGATGGATTGTTGAAAGGGCGGACTGGAATGGATATCATAAAGCCTTCCAATCACAATATGTCGATGGTGCGAACATCCTTGAGCAATGTTCCTCTTTTACATCCATGATACTTGAGACTGCCAGCAGATATATCCCACAAACATCGGGTAATCCTAAATGTCCTTCTGTTCCATGGTGGAATGATGATTGCAAATGTGCTATTAGGAATTGACGGCGGGCACTACGCAAATTTAATAATAGACCTACAACTGAACATCTAAATTTGTACCGCAGGGCTAAAGCGGTATGCCGTTGAGTCTTCTTGAACGCTAAGAGTAGTTCATGGACAAAATATGTGAACACTCACGCAATACTCCCACATCTACTGTGTGGAAAAAATCCATGTAATTTTCGGATCACCAAGACAATCTATTCTCGGTCTTATTGATGAGGGAGAACTCCTTTCATCATCTTCGGCTGTAGCAAAATCTTTCCACTCAGTGTCTCTTACTTCATCATATAATAACGATTTTCAAAGGTACAAAGTACAGATAGAAATATTGTCATTAAACATTGGTGATTCGGTTGGTGAATTAAACACTCCATTCGTATTTAAGGAATTATTACACGCACTTAAGAACTCACGTGACACTTCCCCTGGACCGGACAACGTTCGCCTTGGTATGCTTTCACACCTTCCTAACCCAGCACTACAACATCTTTTGAATATTTACAATGGTTTTTTTCTCCGAACAAGTCTTTCCGCCCGGCTGGTCAGAAACATTTATTATACCAGCACTGAAGCCTGGTAAAGAAAAAACCGACCCCTCAAGCTACCGCCCTATTTCTTTAACAAGCGTTTTGTGTAAAATAATGGAGAAAATGGTAAACCACAGGCGTACATGGTACTTGGAGAAACATGGCTTTATATCTTCGGAACAGTGTGGTTTCCTACAAGGACGATCTTCCATTGACCATTTAGTGTCAATGGAAACAGCCATACAAAACTCCTTCCTAAATCGACAGCACCTCGTTGCTATCTTCTTCGATATAAAAAAGGCGTGGTATTCTTAACACCCTCAAGGGATGGGGAATCAAGGGCAATATACTTGCTTTTATCCGGGGATTCATAAATCACTGAACGTTTCGTGTTGACGATTTATTCTCAGATAGTGTCGTCTTGGAGAATGGAGTACTTCAAGGTAGTGTATTAAGTACCACCTTATTTTCTGTGGCCATAAATAGTATTACCAATTGTGTACAAGCTCCTGTCTCACGTTCTCTATTTGTTGATGATTTTGTTATTTACATTGCAAGCCGTTCAACATCCACAGCAGAGCGACTACTACAGAACACTATATTTCGCCTTGAGTCTTGGTCCAGGACTACTGGTTTCACATGTTCATCCGACAAAACGAAATGTGTAGTCCTTTCTCGGCTACGAAACCCTTCTATTCCGCAAGTTTTTCTGAACAGAGAGCTTACTGCTATTTCTCCTTACGTCAAGTTTCTAGGTTTGATTTTAGATAGCTGCCTTTCTTGGGTCAAACATATAAAGGAATTAAGGACAAAATGTTCCAAACTTTTAGATATGATGCGGGTCCTTAGTAACACTAATTGGGGAGCCGATCGGTCATGAATGTTACGTTTTTACTATTCCCTTGTTCGTTCCCGTTTAGATTATGGTTGTGTCACCTACTCTTCAGCTCGTCTAACCGTCCTTAAAATGCTGGATGATGTACATTATGCTTTTCTTCGGCTTGCTACAGGTGCGTTTAGATCAAGCCCTGTCGCAAGCTTACTTGTAGACTGTGGTGAACCATCACTTTGGGATAGACGAGACCAGGTTTTTTAATCTTATTTTGGTCGTCTCAAACGACAGCCAAATCACCCGGCTTTTGACTCAGTTCTTAGAAATCCTAATTTAGGAAAGTATGAGGACCGTCCACGCTGTACTGCACCTGTAGGTGTCCGTACCCAACGTTGCTTCAGTGTGTCAAATGTTTCAGTGTGTTCTTTCCAAGATGAACCCAGACGCGGTGATATACACTGATGGATCGAAACAAAACGATACCGTTAGTTGTGCTTTTGTTGTCAATGAAAGAACTTATATGTTTCGCCTACCCGGTATTACGAGTGTGTTTACCGCTGAACTGCTTGCTATAAATAAGGCTCTAAATATCATTAACCCTAAATATAGAAACATTCTTATTTGCAGTGACTAGTGCAGTGCTCTCCAGGCATTAGAAAACTTTTATTCCAAACATCCTATCGTCATTGAAATTTAGAACGCAATCGCTGAGTTGAATAATCGCAACACAGAAGTAAGTTTTTGCTGGGTCCCTAGCCACGTAGGGATTCCAGGTAATGAACAAGCAGATTATGCTGCCAAAGAAGCATATATTCAGCCTCCTTTTACCACCCGAGTTACTACTTCTGATTTTATTAATCGTGTAAAACAATCACTGAGAGTAAGGTGTGGCAAGGTGACTGAACGACTACCGTCGATAATAAACTCCGGCAGATTAAAGATTCTGTGTTGCCATGGGACTCCTTGTACAGGAAAACTCGACGTGAAGAAGTAGTCCTCTGCCGATTGCGGACAGAACATACGAGGGTCACACACGAGTACCTAATGTCAAGAGGACACGCACTCCTATGCACACGATGCAACTGACCGCACCACGTACACATAGACTGCATATGTTATGCGGCGTTGCGTCGTAAATTTAATCTACCCACAAAGATCCGTGGTATCTTGTATAATGATAATGAAATTTTGAATTGGATGTTTCTGTATTTGCGTAGTACTAGGTTACTGCAAAAATTTAATATATATGTTTTTTATGCTAGAAGAATTTTTGATAATTTTTTCTCTTACTTTCAATTTTGATTTTTTTTGGTTCTATGTCTTTAATTTTATTATCCGAGTAGGAAGCCTAGAGTAGTTTGCACTCCCTATCGAAATTAGTTAAATTTTATATAGTTTCCTTTTCTATTATTTTAGTTTTTATATCTTAAAGGCTCCATCTGTCATATTAGTTTTGAGTTTTATTTCACTTTTTTAACTTTTGTTTTAGCCTTATTTAGTTTTATTATTTTAGGGTTATTTTACCTTTTTATTAAAAAAAAAATTCCGGGCGATGATAACGCACAGGCGTTTTTCGCCTCCCCGCGAAAAACAAAAACAAAAAGAAACGGATTATATGGTTGAATCCTTATTGGAACAAGGGTACGGTAGGACAGGGTACCGTGGTATTGTTTCTATTAGGGGGCCCCCAATTTGTAGAAGAAATGAAATTGATTTTAATGGTAGGGAGATAACTTTGAACGGAAATTAAAATAAGTGTTCAGTTCCTGATGATGAAAAACGATTGAAGTTTTTTTTCTAGTTTAAACTTGGTCAAGGAATTTGGTAATTGTAATGTTTTATTAATTTCTGGGGATGGTAACCCTGACTTTACGTTCCAGCAGACGACAAAATAAAATGGCGTTAGTTGGTGGAAGAACAAATAATAAGAGATATAAATGGGCTCTAGATTTTAATTACAGGTATGTATTAAGTATCTTAGGTAAACCTTCATTACTATTTAATTTTTATGCATATTTGATTTCTGTAGGATTTCTTACAGTAATATAATACATTTCTACAGTATTAACGTTTCCGCAAAACTGTTAGCCTAATACATGACTATTCTTTAGAAACATGTTTTGTAGGTTATTTTCAACTTATATTTTTTTAATTAATTTCTCATAACTATTTGTTCATTTTAATTTATTTTCATGACTTATTTATGTACTTGTGTTTATGTTTGTTTTAAAACAAGGCAGGTTTATTGTTATTTTTTGATTTCACATAATGTCAAATGATCAGCACTATTTTGTCTATTCCTACCAGATGTTAGATGAAATAGCTAATCATTGTTAAAATAAGTATAAAAATAAATTAAAATGTAGATAAAAATTTGAAAATAAATTAAAGTTTAGATATAAAATTAAGAATTTATATTTAACGTTTCTTTTTTCATAACAGTTAGCTAGTAGGGATATTTGTGTACATTCTGTAGCTTGTAAATTTTGTAAACATAAACATTCGTTTTGGATAACAAAAACCACCAGTTAACAATTTGGTTTTTGAAGTGGAGATTACACTTTGAGATGTAATTTTATAATTTGAATCCGTATTTTAGTATTATGATTTAGTAGGGCTGAGTTTAACTTTTTCAATTTACACTACTAATTTACAGCAAAATAAAGGTTTTAATGTACTTTATTGATAAATACTTTACTTTTAAGCAGCAGATAACTATTTTTCTCTGAGTTCATAAGCTAAGGTATAATCTTTATTTCATCTATATTTGCCGTCTCATATAACTAATTACTTTCTCTCTTCTGTTTTTAATCAATTTATCACTTTTTTATTTTGCAAATATTAGTTTTTTTTTAATTATTTCATTTTAATGTTTTATTATTTATATGATTTCTTGAGCTGGACATTTTTTATTCCCATTACACAATTATAGTTTTTTATTCAGTGCAATTAGACAAATGATAATGGACGTTAATCCCTATTTGGTTGAATTCCTCTGGTGAAGTGATGGATTAATCTCTTTGATAAATAATTAAAAATATTAGAGAATGTATGCCCTGATAATAAATCATTTGTCATCAGATTATGTTATTAGTTATATTAATTGTAACAATAAAATCTTTACCCTAAGTAATCATATAAATAATTTTTTTTGTTTGTCTTCAGTCATTTGACTGGTTTGATGCAGCTCTCCAAGATTCCCTATCTAGCACTAGTCTTTCATTTCAGTATACCCCCTACATCCTACATCCCTAACAATTTGTTTTACATATTCCAAACGTTGCCTGCCTACTACAATTTTTTCCTTCTACCTGTCCCTCCAATATTAAAGTGACTATTCCAGGATTCCTTAATATGTGGCCTATAAGTCTGTCTCTTCTTTTAACTAAATTTTTCCAAATGCTCCTTTCCTCATCAATTTGCCATAACACCTCTTCATTTGTCACTTTATCCACCTACCTGATTTTTAACATTCTCCTGTAGCACCATTTTTCAAAAGTTTCTAATCTTTTCTTCTCAGGTACTCCGATCGTCCAAGTTTCAGTTCCATATAAAGCTACGTTCCAAACGTAAACTTTCAAAAATCTTTTTGTGGTGTTTAAATTAATTTTTGATATAAAAAAATTATATTTCTGACTGAAGGCTCGTTTTGCCTGTGCTATTCAGCATTTTATATCGCTCCTGCTTCATCCATCTTTAGTAATTCTACTTCCCAAATAACAAAATTCTTCTACCTCCATAACCTTTTCTCTTCCTATTTTTACATTCAGTGGTCGATCTATGTTACTTCTATTACATTTCATTACTTTCATTTTGTACTTGTTTATTTTCATGCAGTATTTCTTGTGTAGGACTTCTTCCATGACATTCATTCATTGTTTCTTCTAAATCTTTTTTACTCTCAGCTAGAATTTCTATATCATCAGCAAATTGTAGCATCTTTATCTTTTCACCTTGTACTGTTACTCCAGATCAAAAGTGTTCTTTAACATCATTAACTGCTAGTTTTATGTAATGATTAAAATGTTGATGGGGATAGGATACATCCTTATTGGACACCCTTTTTTATTACAACTTCTTTCTTATGTTCTTCAATTATTACTGTTGCTGTTTGGTTCCTGTAAATGTTAGCAATTGTTCTTTATCTCTGTATATGAACCCTAATTTTTAACATTTGTCAACATCATCTTATCAGTTTCTTTACGAATGAAAATTCCTTTGTCATATGGAGAAAATGTCTGGTCACTTTAATTGTCTTTAACCATTTTTGATTTATCAAAGAAATTCAGTACAGATACGTTATAGGAAGACTACTTACTAAATGATTTGACAACTGATAGATTAATGAACTCAGATTTGTGTATAAACTATATATTAAAATGAGAACAAAAGGATAAAAATATAAATTGAATTGGTAGATAACAGCAGGCAGATAGCAGGAAAGATCCAATAAATGCTCTGTCTTTGCTCTGAATGTTCTGTCTTTTTTTGGCATAATAGTAATGTGGTAAATGTTGGTGTTGATTTTTGTTCTTTTCTCAAGAGGATTTTATTGTATCATCATAACAGTTAATTATTTTTTATATGTGCATGTCTTTTAATGAAAGTCTTAGTTATTCCTCTGGTATGTTTCATTGATTATATTTACTATTTTTTTAGAACTAAGCAAGAAAAAAATGTTGATCTGTCTTCACCACCAGGTTACAATCCTGCATTGGGTCAAGTGTACACAGAAACATCAAGGGAGTCTGATCCAAATCACTTGATAATTAAGAAATCATGGGATTTAGCTTTGGGACCATTAAAACAAGTGAGAATTTTTTGGTTATTTAGCTTCTATATTTAATGTTCATTGTAAAGAAAGTGTTTATAATTATAGTATAAAACTGGAATGAAATAATTATTTCATTTAAATAATTTCTAATTCTTTTTTACTAATTATAGTCGATATTCCCATTAAAAGTTCTAGAAAAACTATTTAACAAATAAAGATTTATTTCTTTAGTAAATAAGGTAGTTTTGAATTACCAAGTGAGCAATTGTAGAAACTCAACTTTTATATAATTACTTGTTGACCTACTAATTTCATAATTTTAAGTTTATCACATTGTTAACAATAATTCTTTTAAGTCTTAATGACTTTTTATTTTTGCCAATTAATGTATTAATTACCATAATTTTTTTTTCAGGTTCCAATGAATCTTTTAATTATGTATATGGCTGGAAATTCAATATCAATATTTCCAATTATGATGGTTGGAATGCTTATAATACGACCAGTTAAAGCTCTGTTCACAATGCAAAATAGTAAGTTAAAGTTAAAATAGTAGTACAATAATGATATGACCTCAACATAATATCTGCATCCTCTGTTCTCAGTTATATGATTAATAAACTATAAACAAATTTTACATCAAAAAATTAAAAACCCAAAATTAGTTGGCAATTTTTATAGATTTTAAGAAAGCCTAAGATCAAATCTACTGGGAAATTCTACTTAAAATCCTTGAAGAATTTAAAATAGATCCCAAGACAATAAACATTATAAAAACAGCGTTAATAAACACAAAATCAAAAGTGAAATTCGTTAGGGGAACTTTCAGAACATTCAAAATTAAAACTAAGGCAAATTAAAAGTAAGGCAAGGAGATCTTGCCTAACATTAATCTAATTTAAAAAGTTAAACATACATGAAAACAAAAAAATGGGCACTAAAACTAAATTTATGAATACAAACATTCTGGCCTTCGCAGATGATATTGCAATTTTTGCAACTGATGTAGTCAAGGCTAAAAATCAAAATTCAAAAGTGCTCCGGAACCTCCGATACATTCAGACATGCTGTTCGTCTGTAAGGTGTGAGGCGGGATCTGGTTCCCAGATCCGGACAAGTATCCAGTACGCGATCATGCGGTGGTGGGGAGGGACGAGCTGTGTGCGGTATATAAGACCGCACTTGTGGACCGTCGACCAGTCTGTTGTATGAATTTCCCCGGTCACAATTACCTCGGCCCTGGCAACCCAATCGATAACGGGCCCCCGGTGGACATCGATGATCAGATCGCGCTTGAACACGACCGTAGATACGAATCGGCCACCGAACATCATCATATACGTGCAGCTGATAGATCTGCGATCGGGGATTTTGCTGGCGATTTCGCTAGGACTGGGAATTGGCACAGCCTTGTGGGCGCCGCTGGTCTTTCAATCAAATACGGAGTGGAATCCGTTACCGGCGTATTATATCCACGAATGTCAGGCAGTCGTACAGCGGATACAGCTATGGCTGACGAACCTCCTGCAAAGGTAGCTAAAATGGATGGCGCTGCCGCCACGGCCCGCAACTCTGTGACCGGAGGTACAGACTTCATCCACATGCCGGTCTCCAACTTCAAGACCGGCCGTCTGCGGTTCAATCATCACCGCTTCATGTGGACGTGCGGCTACCAGTTTAAACATCTCTCCGGCAAGACGCAATGGACGGAGGCCGCTAAACAGCCCGCCGTAGCGCCTACCTACAAGAGCGTCGGGTACGTGACCACACCGCTCGCCTTCATTCCTGTGGACATCATACCGTGGTACCTGTCTCCGGCCGAATTCAACAACCTGCCTATAACGTCCGAAGTGAAACGTGTGCAGTGCAGTGTTAAACCGGTAGGCTTTCGTCTACCGTTCATTACAAATAGTGCGCAGTTAAGCAACGCTAACAGCGAACAATTTATGTTAGTTGGTGCCGCATACGGACTTTGCAACAAGTATCAGGGCGTAAATTGTAAGTATACATACGCTTCTGACAACCCTATGGTACCCACAGAGCTCCATCTGCACAATCCGTGCGATGAGGTTACCAATTGGTATGGCGGTACAGCCACCGGCTCGGCCATAGATTATTCTTCAATTCCATGCTCGTTTGGCAATCAGATATCTCTGCAGCAGTACTATGTACAGCATTATTATAATGAAACAGGGGCCGATACATTACCCGAAATTATGAAAGATATGCAGGTCTTTCCGATAACCAATTCTGCCACAGCGGAATCGTTATTGTATGAATACAGACCACAGGTATGTGTACTTAAACCTATGAAACCTTACCCTCCTTTAAAATCTTATAATACTAAATTAGGATACGGGATTAAAAATTTCTGTATTTCTGAAATTTTATTTGACGCCGGTTTGAAAACCGGTATTAAATTGCAAAGCGTACGGCCGTCGCATGCCGGTAACATCGAGGTTCCGTACGAATCGTACGTAGAACAGGGCGGCTTTATGTCGCACGGCCTGTGTAAATGTGCAAGCGAAATTGGTTTTTAAATTTCATATGAAAAATTGGTTTACGCATGACAAAGAAAACAGAACTCAAACCCTTTAAATTTCGAATAACAAAGAAATAAATAGAGTTCAAAATGTAAATATTTGTGAGAAATAATAAGGTCAAATATAACTAAAAAAAAATGGAATGAAGAATAGAGTACAAAAAAATGGAAACTACCTTCACCTCACGAAGAACATTTATAATAAAAAATCCCTGTCATATAACTTCAAATTGAGGCACTATAAAGGTATGGTTAAGCACTGTATAGGTAAAATGTCTAAAGTTAATTCAGAACAAGAAATGGCAAAAGTAGAAAAATGAATTTTAAGAAAAATTTATGGACCAAAATATGAAGATGTAATTTACAAATTGAAATTTAAAAATATATATAAAGAATAGAGGACTTATTCTGGAAAAGAAGATTACAGTTTTATGGACATTTATGCAGAATGAACAACCAAAGTTTGACAAAACAGATAATTAATTTCTACATAAACAGAGCCGCAAAGACCAACTGGTCTGAAGAAGTAGAAACATTCAAAACCATTAAACATTTGTAAGGATCTTTGTAAAGACAGAGATAAATTTAGAAAAGTGATTCGACAATCTAAGTTTCCAGGGAGAAAGAAAAAAAGAGTATAAATCTGAAAAAAAATCAGAATTAAATACCAAAATCATTAAACACAATATTTATATATATATATAAAATTTAAACGTGGTTAATAGAACAATTAATTACACAAAGTATAATGAAAATAAAAATAAATTAAATAAAGATATAGATATTATAAAGCAAATTGCTAAATATAATGGTATTAATGAATTTTTAGTGATAATATATTCAAAAAACAAATGACAAAAATTAACAATAATATATATTTGATACCAATAAATAACACACAAAAAATTGGCAATGTATATTTAAAATAGGTATAGCATTATTGATAATATAACAAAAGTTTATGATTAAAATAAATTTAAGCCTGCATACCAGATAGATAACCATTTAATAAAATGTTTCAAAAGTAATAAACATACTGATTCATATAGTTTATACAATTTGAGTGGAATTTATAAAATAAGTTGTAATGATTATGACCATATTTATGTAGGAGAAGCCACTAGATCCTTTAAAACTAGATTCTCTGAACATTTTGGATATTATAAAAATGGAAAAATGGGTTTCTCTAATGATTCTGACCATCTTATTAATAATACACATATTGATATTCAAACAAATTTAGAAATATTCAAAATTAAAAAAAATATAATAATAATACAAATAATAGAGGTTTAAACATTTTAGAAAAATTGTATATATATGAACAGAAAGTAGATTTAATCTGATCAAGCTTCAGAGTATGAGGGTGACACAATTATAAAAGCTGCTGTAGATAGCAATACTTCTTCAGAAATTTAATGTATAATTCAATATATTTCAACTCTGTAAAGTTATGTGACATTGGCTAGCTAGACCACATGCATATATATTTTATTTAAACATTTTATTTTAATTTTTATTTTTATTAATTGATGTCATAGTAGTTTATGAGGTGCTACCAAAAAGTTCGGGGAATATGAATTTCACGCGGGAACCATTGCTGGTACAACCTGCTGCCGCTAGATGTGGCTAACGGTACTCTTTGTGAATCAATGTTCCAACAGCTGTGATGGTGAAAGGCTGCATTGTTGACTTTTGTGCGGTTGTGTTTTACTGCTTCGGCGAAGTTCTAAATGGCAGATTTTAAACAGCAAAGAACCTGCATCAAATTTTGCTTCATGCTTAAAAACTGTACAGAAACCCATCGCATGCTTGTTGAAGCATTTGGTGACAATGCTTTGAGTAAAAGTAAAACGTTTTTGTGGTACAAACGATTCAAAGATGGACAAATGACAGTCGATGATGATGAGCGTTCAGGAAGACCATCAACAAGTGCAACACCGGAAAACATCACGAAAGTGCAAGAGGCTATTGTTGCAGATTGTAGACAAGCAATCCATGATGTTTGTGCAATTGTAAAAATGTCATATGGGTCCGTGTAACGCATCGTGTCAGACAATTTGAACATGAGACGCATTGCTGCAAAATTCATACCGCGACTGTTGAACAACGACCAGAAACAAAATCGCGTATCTGTCTGTAGTGAATTGAAAAATTCAGCAAGAGATGACCCTAACTTCGTCTCCAACATCATAACCGGTGATGAGACATGGGTGTACGGGTATGATCCTGAAACTAAGCAGCAGTCGTTGCAGTGGAAGTCGCCAAGTTCGCAGCAACGTGAAGTCCATGATGATAGTCTTTTTTTACATCAAAGGCGTTATCCATAAGGAATTTGTTCCTCTTGGTCAAACTGTCAATGGGATGTTCTGTTGCGAAGTTTTGAAGCGGTTACGTGAAAGCATTAGGCGCAAACGTTCAGATCTCTGGGGTAACAAGAGCTGGGTTCTGCATCATAACAACACGTCCACACACACATCACTAGCTATAAAGAATTCCTTAGCTTCCAAAAAGACAGTAGTGATTCTCCACCCAACCTGTTCGCCTGACCTTGCCCCGTGCGACTTTTTTCTCTTTCCGAAAATAAAATTTCAATTGAAAGGCCGTAGTTTTAACACAACTGAGGAGATTCAGGAAGAAACTGAGAATGTGCTTCGAACACTTAACACCTGCAGACTTCCAGGGATGCATGGAATCATGGGAAAAATGCTGGGCTCACTATATCAATGCCCAAGGGGATTACTTTGAAGGAGACAGTGGAAATTATAAGTTATGGTAAGCTATTTTATTTTTATTGTAAAATTCCCCGAACTTTTGGGTAGCACCTCGTATGTGTAATTTTTAACTTTTAAAGTTTAATTAAAAAAATGTTTAAATATATTATATATAAAAAATTTTAATTTTAATTTGTAATTTGATGTGAATAATTTATAAAAAGAAATGTAATACAACTGATGATAGGAGAAGTTCACAAAAACACTTTTGCATGTGAAATGGAATAAGGTAAGTGTCATCCTTTATTTGTTATTCTTTACTTAGGTTTATCAAATAGATCTAATTGGTATATTAGTACAGAGGAATATGATTCTTAAAAGAATTGATTCTAGGAAAATATATTTATTTATATATTCTATCATTGTTGTTATACACAGTATAACATACTATCCTAGTTTGTCTATTTATAAAATTCAATTTCAGTCTTGTCTCTTCTATTTTTCTTAACATCTCTTAATTTGCACATTATCAACCTAGCTAATTTCCATCTTCTGTAATACTGCATTTCAAGGGCTTTATCCTTCTTTCTGCTTTTTCAATGTTCATGTTTGGTTACCATAAAATGCTAAACTTCATACTGATAATTTTAATAATTTTTGCCCCTATTTGTCCTATAATTTTGATATACAGTGATCAAAAAACTTCTTTTCTGTATAGAAAGCTCTCCTTGCTTATGCTACTCTGTTGTTATCTAGCTTTTTACTTTTATCTGCCTTGCTGTTAACCTTGCTATCTTCCTTACATAGCAATGTTGTTTAACTTTTGGTGTATTATGTTTCCCATATTTTAATAATTCCTCATTGTCCTTCTTCCCATAACATATTACGTTTTTTAATGTTACTTTCCAGCTGAATTTCTTTCCTAATTATATTCATGCCATTCGCTATTTCTAATCATTTTTAAATACTGCCAAAGGAAATTATGAACAAAATTTTTATTTTCTCTTTTCTGTAGTACTACACTATTGTATTTTTCTTTATAATTCCTATATTGTTTCTTATGTATCAAACTGAATAAAAATGAGGACAGATTTCATCCTTGTTCTCTTCTTTCTGAATCAAAGCTTGACGTTTTCCATCATTTATTCTTATAAATGTTAACTGGTTCTTATACAAATTGTTAATAACTTGTATTTGTCTGTTTTTTCTAAGAAATTATAATATTTCAATCTAGCTTCTAAGTCTATTGGAGGCTTAGACACCATCTGCCTTTTAAAATAAGTCTAACTAGAGTCGTCTCTCTTGCATTCATGTTTTTTCTGAAACTGAATTGGTCTTTAACTTGCCTTCACCAGATGTTCTATTTTATGTGTAAACTAATCAATTAGTATTTCTGATGCATGAGATTGTAAACTGATGGTGCAATAGTTCCCTTATATATCTGAGAGTATTTTTTCAGTCACAAATTTTGCTTAATGTGTAAAACCTTATTTATCCTATTTGTCCTGTACAGCAGCATAATTCTGTTCTGTCAATGTAATTCTGGTGGAATATTATTAGTTCACACTTTTTTATTCTTTTTTAAATCTTTCAGATCTCTGTTAAATTCAGTTTTCAATATTTTCTCTGAAATTATCAATTAATTTTCTGTATAATTTTAACAGATAATTCTTTTCTTTGTATAGTCTTTTACAATTAACTTGCCACCTGTTAACTTTTTTTCTGTAGGAAAGATTTTTTATCTGCATTTCCGTAAAGTTTTTTCTCATTCTGTATACTACATCTTCCTTTAGAGTTATTGTTTTTCTGAAAGTTATTACATCTTCTTTCAAATTATCTAATTTGCACTTAATATCTTTATTTCTTATTTGTTACAGTTTCTGCCTTCATTCTTGCATTTTTCTCTCCTACCCTAATTC
Source organism: Lycorma delicatula (assembly GCF_047948215.1). Taxonomy (NCBI): domain Eukaryota; kingdom Metazoa; phylum Arthropoda; class Insecta; order Hemiptera; family Fulgoridae; genus Lycorma; species Lycorma delicatula. Next base: position 113,146,100 of record NC_134456.1, read on the forward strand.
CTTTTTTTGTCAGCTATGCTATTGATCATCCTCCAACAGTCCTTGTGCACAAGTCCAAATTTTTTGTGATAATGCTACTGAAGGTCTTCAGGAATCACTCGTCCTACAGGGACATCTCCACTTTTTAAGCATGAGTGCTAATCAAAATATTGTGTGCAACCCATTGCCTCATCACCTTAATCTTGCAGAAGCAAATTGAATGTAGCTTATATTTTCCTAGCTTATTGTAAAATTTCATGTTTTTTTTCCAAATTCTTATCTGTGGGGCAGTTGCAGACCATTGCATGTACTTAATTACAAAATCACCAATTTAACAACTTCCAATGTAAATATAGCAATTTCATTTGGCACACTGCATTATAAAATTTAGAAGTTAGGCTTGCTGCTTGTGTAATCCTTTACTGTCATCTGTAGGCCCAGTACAAAACTAGACAGGGAACATCTTCATACTATATCTTTTTTTATGTGAGGAACTATTTTTGAAGATGTCTTATCAACCTTAGAAAGAAAATATTGAGATTGACTATTTCTCGTCCAAGTACATTATGCCTGTGAATCTGAACTTCTGAAATGTAAGTGCACTATTACAAAATTTATGTGAACACACATTCCAGAATATTTTGTAAAACAGTAAGTCTGTAGCAAAATTAATTGTCAGTATTAAAATTTGATATGTTTTTAATATTGCAATTTCAATTTGTATTTTACTTGAGTATATTTTGAATAGTTTTTTATAAATTGGTTCAAAGTTACATTAAAGATATTATTCTTATCTATTTTAGTTGATTACTGGTACAGGTATTTTCTCAGTTTCAGAATGTATCACCAAAAATACTATTACCACTGTTAGCCATTGTCACTATAATTCCCTAAACAAATTATTATCAGTTACAATACAGAAATTTTATTGTATTTTATTGTAAATTGTTTTCTTGTAGTTAATGTAAATGATGTTCCTACCTGAGATTGGTAGTCCTCTTTGTTGCATTTTCATTGTCAACATCTTTTAATTAGAAAAAAAATTTTTTTTTTACAAGTATCATGACTTCATTTTGATACTGAACAAGATACTTTTGTTTTCCAGCCACCAAACTATTTAAAATCTTTTAATGTTTGTTGAAGGAATTACATTAATGTAATCAATCGCATTGATATATCTTTCCTCTAATATGTAATTTCAAGAAGTGATCCTTCAAATTCATTTCCTTATGGTAATCATTGTCTTTTTGACTAAAAAGCCTATTTCTATTCCGAAATGAACCTGTATTGTCAGATTCTATGTGATAAATAATAAGGCATCCACCTTTTTATAGTAGGATGCTTCTTGCCAGCAGTATTTAATGAATATTTTTAATTCAGGTTTCATTCCTGTGTAGAATCAGGTGAGTATTTTTTATTTTCTTTCAGATTTTGTACTTGTAAGCATAAACATATTTCATATTAATTATTTAGTTAGTCAACCTTGGTAATTTCAAAAATCTTGATTATTCTACATTGCTTTTTATAAAGTAAAACCTCTTGAAATAGAAAATAATTAAAAATAATATTAATTCAAATATATTTTGATTTGTTACTGTTTAGTAGATTTCAACGATATAGGCAGATTATCAATAAACTTGCAAGAAAATGCCTCTTACTACCTTATAGTGAGTTAACTATTCCTGTTGCTGATTTTTACTATTGTGATTTGTGTATAGAGGAGCTAGAAGAAAATAAATTTCATATATTTAGTCTTGTCTTGTTTTCTGTTTTACTAGCTTCACAACATTTGTTGCAATCTTGTTTTTGCTTTCAATACATGTCAATCATTTCATTTTGATTTTTATAACATAATGTATGTAGAGTTAAATAAAAATACTGATTGTAAATACAGTTAAAAACTGTATAGTTCACTTCTTACTTAGATTTGATTTGCTTATTTCTCCTTGGTGATTTTAATAATTATTATGGTATAGTATATGTACTGTACCATGTTGTATGTTGACATACATTTTTTTGTCTTATTCCATGTTTGTTATTTTATTTTATGTGTACTCTTTCATTTAACTTCATCTGTAGTCGACCAGTTGTTCGTCAACTAAGCAGACAAATTTTGTAATATTGATATATTACATAGTATACAAAAAATTGTATACTATGTAATCCCAGATGGTAACAAGGTATGTAACATATTGTATCTCTGTTGTAGTATTATAAACCTTACTAAGTTAAAATTTTAGTAAAACATAAAAACATTACCGAAGATTTACTATAATTAATTTTTAGTACTTTGTGAAATGTTATACTGTTGACATAGTTTTATAAGCTTAATAAAAAGTGATTGAATTTCTTTCAATTAATAAATTTTTGAATTTTGTTTTCAGCTTTTAAGATGATTGAAGGGAGCCATTCAGCTAGTCAGAAATTTGTTTATTTTCTTGGAAATATTGTTAATGTTGCTTTGGCTCTGTATAAATGTCAGTCTATGGGATTACTACCTTCTCACACATCGGATTGGTTAGCATTTGTAGAACCACAATTAAGGATGGAATATTCTGGTGGAGGTATTCTTATGACATAACAGATTTTATAAAAAATGTACTGATGGAATATTATTATTTTACATGAAAAACATTAATTTGTCTATAATTTGTTTTTATATATCATTTAAAATAAACTTTATAGATTACACTATTAGAAATATATGCATATAATAAAATCTGTAGATCTTGATATTTTTTGTCAGAAGAAATTAATATGTATTTTTACATCAGTTTTATCTGCAAACTTAACTTTAGTTACATTCTTAAATAGTAGATTGGATTAAAATAAAAAATTATGATTAATTATTATTTCATTACCTAATCAATTAATTATCATAGAGGGAATTTTATTAGTTGTTAACATTATCTAAACGGTTACTTGTTAATTTTTGTGAAATGCAACTGAATAATAATGAAATGGTCCAGCATTATACTATTAATTGATGGGCTATCTTCTTATATTTTATATTATTTGAATTATCCAAGGTATGTTGTATAACTATTAAAATATTATTAGGAACTTTTAAAAATGTGGTTTTTTAATGATATCGGGAGAATATGTATTATAATAATAATAATGTTAATATGCATGTCTGTAAATATTATCAAGATTTTCTTACATAATTAATTTATTTTTAGTGGTTTTGTGTTTAGTCTATTTTTTCCAAATTAAAATTGTTTTGTGAAATATATTAAATTGTATACATGGGAACTAAAAATTATAATTATCCTAAATATTGTTTCATCTCCTTTAGCAATTAATTTGTTGCAGTCTCATTTTGTTATTTATTTATTTACATTGAATTTCCTTTATTTTGTTATGTTTGTGATATTGTGTAATAAATATATCTAAAGAAAAGCTTATTGCATTAATCAATTGAATCAACTCAACCTAAATAAATATTTGGAACTCTGTAATTAGATTTAAAAAATAAAAATTTTTGGATGGGTAAAGCTATTATTACTTGTTGAAAATCTATCATAACAGAAGAAATAAAATAACTTTGTATGTTAATAGATTTGTTTAATGTGTAACATTTTATGAAGGAATGAATCCACTGGGATATGAACACTTAACCTGCATGTTATGCCATATTTTGTTTATTTCTTTTGAGATAAAAATTTATGGGATTATTTTACATGGCCATCATTCATTAAAATCTCTCTTTTGTAATTTATGAATACAATATACAACATAACAAAAAATACTTTATGTATAGATGAGTGGCACTGGTGTTGAAATAGAAATTCATTGTGCTTGAAATAGAAACTTAAGTGGTACAGTCACCTTTGTTGCATGTATAAAATTATTTTGTCACAAATAAAATATCTTTATTTATGAAAAATTAACTTTTTATTAAACTGGTAGGCCAAAGTCACTACCCATTGTAAAGGTCACTTTATTAAAGCTACATGATTATTTATTATGTTTATTTTTGAATTGCTTTCCATCTTCGTTGATACATTTCTGCAGATGACCTGAGATGCTTAAGCATATTTGTTTGCACAATCATATATTGGAATATATTTCTTAGAAAACGTTTTAAATATCATCTTTCAAATCCTCAGTTGTTTGTGGTTTTGTAGCATAGACTTTATCTTCAACAGTACCCCAAAGAAAAAATCCATGGGTGTAAGGTCTGGAGAAGATATGGATGGCATTTCTATTGCCCCTAGCCGTCCAATGACTTAATCAATCCAAAGATTAACTAATCAATGTAGTTTCACACAGCTGTTGTGTAATGGGGTGGAGTTCCAGCATGTTGAAAGTTCATTTTTAGCCCTGGAATGGCATAGGTTTTGAACATTGCTGGTGGGCATGTCTCTTCAGATACTACTTCGTCAAAAAACCAAGGCCCAGTTATTCCACGACATGAGATACCACCCCAAACGGCAACACCAGGTTGATTTAGCTACCTCAAAAACAGTTCTATGGTTTTAAGTAGATTTCAACAGAAAGCTACCTATCGTAATGGGTACCATAATTCGATTTCCAGAAAATTTTGACATATCTTCACATTTCACATCCCCCAGACCCCAAAACCAGTCAGCTCAAAAGTTTATATATATATATTTCACTTTCTTGTAGACACGATAACTGCCATAATTTTGTGCCATTCACTTTCAAATTGTTCCCTAAAAATAACTTGACCCCAAATCTCAGTCGAATTTATTAATGACCAAAATCGGACCATGGGGATGGGAATGGGTTGGCTTTTTCAAAAAAAAAATATTGCTATAACTTTCTTAATAACTAAAATATCAAATTCGTTTAAAGTTCCTACTCTTCTTTGAATAAGAGCCTAAAACTTATCTAAGTAAAGTTTTTTGATATCGCCAACCATTGGCCCAGGGGGTAGAAAAAAATAGGGTTTCGAAGAAATAAAAAATTATATCTCCCTTAATAGGCATAGTACCAAATCAGTTTAAAGTGGTTGTTAGTCTTCTAAACATTACCTAAATTTTTTTCTGAAACAATTTTTGATATGACCAACTCTTACGGCAAGGGATGACCAAAATGTTGCTAGGATTGTAAGAAGAGGCTCCGTCATACGCTAAACTTTTTTTCACATGCAACCATTGTCGTATTGAGTACATTTGAAATTTTCTTAACTTTAAGGTTGGAATTTTTTTTATCCCCTACTTAGCACTGGTGGAATCTACCTTTGCCTTCCGGCGTGCTGAAAGGGATTTTGTTTTAATACCAATAGGTACAGTTGTGTCTGTTGGCGTGGCCAGTTAATTTGAAAGTTGCCTCATCGCTCCAAATTATCTCTGATAACAACTCATTATCACCTTCTGTTAACTCATTTAACATTGAGTTGCAAAATTGAAGCCTACGATCAGGATCGTCTTCAAACAGGCCATGTATGAGATGAGGTATGTAATGTTAGAATTTAGCCTTAAGTAAAATTTTCTGAACATAGTCTACAAGTGGGCTTTTTGGGCTCTGGATAACCACTTGTAAAACTTCAAGCTTAGTTTCATCACATAATGTTAGGCTGATTGACTTGGGTTAGTCCAATGCAGATGCATTTCTCTAAACATTTTCATAAATTGTAGACAACCTTCAGTGTTAGTAAAACAATGTTGAAATGATTATTCCAATCATTTATTATTAAATTATAACCACCTTTGTACCAGATTTTTAAAGCAAAACTCTTTCTTCATTAGTAAACATCTTCACAGGTTAGAATCAAAAATGTCCAATGAACATAATAGTTGTATTCAACAGATGCTTGATTGAATAGCAGTGCACTGTGGTGTTTGTGTCCATAACTAAATGGTAACAAAGGGTGGTAATTTAAAATCGATGTGATTGTCACAAACAAGATTTTCTTAATGTTTACAATGGGTATCAGCTTCTGGCCCAATTGGCATATTGACAATTTAAAAAGAAATAAGTACATAATTGTTAAAATGTAACTTTCTATTATTTTCATAGTAATAGTAAACACTATATGCTATAAAATAATTGTTAAAATTGTATGGTAAAGTCTGTGCACTTGAAAAAGATCAAGTTATATCTAATGTTTTTAAAGTACAATAAATATTATGAAATGAACCCTTTCAAATTATTGACAGATGAGTATTGCTAGACATTGTATACTAAGTCTATAGTGGTTATTTTAAAAGAAGGTATTGCACATAGCGTTGTCATAATCTATAAACAAGTTTAGTCTATCAAAAAATTGTTTTTGCCAATTAACTTTTACCTAGTAAAATGTTTACATAGATTAATGCATTGCGTGGATGAGGACATACTCATAAATATGTGAAATTGTGCTTTTGATCTTGTACTGCATTCACTTGCACTTTTAATAATGAGTCCCACTTCAGATAATAAAACATTTTTAATACGTCCCATAGGGGTTTTACAAGCACACAAATGTCATTTTGATGTAGAGATGATGTTTTAGTGTTTTTAGTTAAGGGAGATGTTGGATTTTGTACTGCAAACAATTTAAACGCTTGTTCAAGGCATTTCTTACTTTTTGCATTAGCCTCAGTTAAAAGCATTGATTGACATTGTAGATTGTTTGAGATATATATATTTCTGCTGAGTTTCTTTTCAATCATTTTATAATATTATGAAGCTAATGATTAATTGGCTTGAATTAATACTTAATGATTTCTTTGTAAAAAACAAAAGATGACTTTTATCTCTACTGGAAATGCATGTAATGAATCTGGCATACAAAAGTTTTTCCACTTAAGGGACACTTCTTTTATGATGTATAGTTCTGATGGGTATAGATCTCCTTAAATTAAATTTCACAAACTTAAATTATTTTATTGATTATTATGCAATACATAACGTAGTCTACATCAAATAGCTAAGAACACTGATCTCTGTTCAGAATCACTCAAAAAGTCCCAAATTGAATGTCCTGTGCAGCCATTGGACACATTTCATATAGAGAATGAATCAATGTGCAAATGAATGCCTGCCTGTATCTATTTACTGCTAGACTCACTTGATTTTGAACTAGGAAGTTGCACATTCTTAGCAAATTTTGGTGGTTTAAGGAGAGTGAAGTACACAGTAAAGCAGAAGTAGACAGAGAAGCATGTAGTAAAGTTTAAATCTTTTTGAAATGTAATGGAATTAAACTAATCTTTACCATTTATATGATCAACTTGCTATGGAGTGATCCATAATTTCAAGCAAAGAACATTCCTTCCTACACAATGGGATAATGAAGTTCATTGTGAGAAATTGCTACTTTTCTTTGTTATAAGTGATGTCACATTGTACAGAACAAATAACCAACTACTTATTTATTTTTAAAGTTGAGTTTACTATTCTATATCTCTGTTAGTTGACTGTTAAATTACAAGATCACAAAAACACTACAAATTGATTGTACGATTTAACTAGCTTTCTATACCATAATTTCACTTTTTAATTCCTAAATTCAAATGCTGTATTCCTTTTTATAAAGCACTATATTTGTTAAACATACTTGCTCTACTTTCTTTAGTGTGTAGTTCAAGTATTATCAGTGTTGCATAGTTGTAGGAACTCTATTTTGGATAGAAACATTACTTCTGAAAACTATGAGAAGGCAAATTCAATAAACATCAACTGTGAGAATTTTTCATTTAATCCATGTTCAAAACCCCACCAGTATTTTATGAAGACCGTATACAGTACTCCAAGTTAGTACGATATACTCATACAAATCAAGTAGAGGCTCATATAATCTCAGAGAATAACTTTGTCAATTCTCTGGAGCAGCTGCTTGTACATAAGAAACTGCCTTAGCTAGAGTATGGACTGATATAAATAAGCCTCCTGAGTATAACAGTCATTACAGCATGCAATGATGTAATCAATTGCATCAGCAATCAAATCAAATGCCAGGTGATGATCAGCAGGCATGCTAATGTTATCAATTGCAGGTGCAATTGACGTCTACATGGCTAATTTCTATACTGTTCAGGTCTGGAAGGATGAATAGAGGTTAGCTGACTTTAAGCTTACTGACTAAAACAAACTGGATTCACCCTCCCTTATCAACTGTGTACAAACTGCTGCCATTTTATTACTGGATGTGGAAATGTGCTTTTGTTTAAATGAGGTGGTTAAGTTTCCTAGTGTACAAATGCTGCAGTCAGTGCCAAACTATGGTTCACCAACTTTATGGCTATAGAAATGTAGTTGTAACATTAATGATACAAATGAAACCATTAAGTGAAAAATCTGTTTCTATTATTGTAAATTTTATTAGTTAATAGTTCATCATTTGTGGAACGACAACCTCATCTATCATCATGAATAAAAAAAAGTTTTGAGAGGAAATTTATTATGGTATTTTATTTTTAAAAGAACTCACTAGCACACCTAGAAAATTCCTATTCATTAGATAGTCAAGCCCACAACACTCTTGTAATACTTTATAGGAGGCACAATCATCAATAAAACTTACACTTGCACATATGAGCTCACACAAGCCCAAATCACAAATGCCCCTCTACTGTGAAGGGTTCCCTTTAGTGCATGACACATTACAAACTTAAAATCTGATGTGGACACCACATGACTTAATATTTTTTCTTATTGCATTATTTACTGTAAAAACCTTTTTACAATCGCAAGTTAATAATTATTAATAAATCGATGTATTTAAATTTAAAAAAAAGGAAGTTTGATCTTGCCAATGTGCCTTCCCCTTATAAGATCCAAATATTTCATTAATTAAAATTTTATTGGGGTGTAACTCTGGAACTAATGAAAATAAGTACCACTTATATCATTGAAAAGCTCTCAATGAGGGCTTATTACTGCAGTTAAGAAAAAATCCAAAATCCAAATTTGTTTTAATTTTGGGCTTTTTTTTGATACTTTTGGTCCAGTTGATTGCAATCATTCAAAAGGGGAGTTGTGCACCTTCCTAGAACAGTCCTAAATCCAAAATTTCAACATTCTACAGCTTATTGTTTTTGAGTACTTGTACTTCATACAAGAAAGTAAAAATATGAAACTCTGCTTTAACATATACATATACAGAGTGATTCATGAGGCATCTAAAATAGTTTCAGGATGAGTACTGGTGAAAATAAAGAAGAAATTTCATATAAATAAACGTTTGGACACCATTAGCAAGTGTTTGATAGGAAAGATTTCACTCTTTTGATAGGAAAGATATCTGTACTTTTGATAAATTTAAGTAAAGCTGTAATTCTTAAGACCTAAATTAATGAGTATACTTAGTCGTTTTATGTGAAAATTCACCTGAAAAATTAGGTCCTTAGAACTGTATTTTTAATAGTTTTCAAGAAATCTGTGGTAAAAGACAAAAATTTTGGTTGAAAAACACACTATTTTGTTTGGTGTAAAATAACGTTATTAAATGGGTCACAAACGCATAAAGAGCTTGCTGAGAATTTGATTCTTAGTAAAATGGTATAAATAACATCCACAGAAATTAAATATAAATGTAAGAATTTTGAAGTTTATTAAAAATAAAACCTATCAAAATGTGACAGATTTTAATCAGGATTAAACGAATAAACTATTCAATATTACAACACAAAAAAATTAAATATTTTAGAAAATATAAAACAAGTTAGTTTTATAAATAATTAAATAAACGGCTGAAAATTCTCTCTGTCACAGTAGATACATTGGTCTGCTAGACAAATAATGTTTATGTTGAGTTTTCATATTTCAACAGGGTTGTTTTGTATTAGTTCTACTGCACTGAGAATTCTAATAACTCTTCTCTAATATATTAAAACTTTTGTTCACGTACTAATGATTTCAATTTTTTTTTTTTTTGTCTTGTCATTTGACTGGTTTGATGCAGCTCTCCAAGATTCCCTATCTAGTGCTAGTCGTTTCATTTCAGTATACCCTCTACATCCTACATCCCTAACAATTTGTTTTACATATTCCAAACGCCTGCCTACACAATTTTTTCCTTCTACCTGTCCTTCCAACATTAAAGCGACTATTCCAGTATGCCTTAGTATGTGGCCTATAAGTCTGTCTCTTCTTTTAACTATAATGATTTCAATATGTTATTCAAATTATGGTAGCAAAGTTCATTGAAAGAAAAAAGTTGAAATTAAATTGAAGATTTAAAATTTTTTCTTATGTCATTTGGTAATTCAACAAATTGATTGTTGGTTCTTTTTATACTTGAATCTGCCTTTAGGGTTGTGACTTGGGGTATTCACAATATCACACCCCAGAGTGAAGTTTCATGATGAATTTTGGCTCCAAAATGATAACTTGTCTTCTGGTTATTAAATTAACCATTGAATGGTCTCATTCATTTTACCTTCTGCTGTAGACCAACGAGGTACCTTCAGTTCGATCTTGTTATAGAAATGCTAGCTGTATTCTTGCTTTAGCAGTTGCTTGGAAAATCAATTCTATGCTATCCGCTTAGCGATATAATTATCACTAAAAGTAATTACCAAGGTTTAGGAGGATAAATTATTCACAAATGGAGTCAATTCACATTTGTCTCAATGTCGTAGCTGTAAACCCAGCTTTCATCTGTCATTATGATCCTTTGCATGAATGTTTCATCATCATTGGCTTGTTCAAGAATTTGCCAGCAATTGTCCACTCTATGTTCTTTCTGCTGTTCGGTCATCAAATTAGGATCAAACTTTGCTGCAACTCAATGCATGTTTAATTTTTCAGTCAAAATGGTAATGGCATGATCCAATCAAGATGCTAACCCTTTCTGCAAGTTCTCTGACAGTCAATTGGTGGTTGCATGCACCAGATCGTTGATTTTCTGAACATGTAAAATCATCAGTTGAAGTCGAAGGCCTTCTTGGTGGAGGGTCATCTTCAATCGACTGATGACCACTTTTAAATCATGAAAACTATTCACAGCATTGTGTATGACCCGAAGCATCATTTCTGTAGGCTTGTTTCAAAACTTGGAAATTTCTGTGAATTTTCCCCAGTTTCACACAAAATTTTATGTTGTATCGTTGCTCCTGAAAAACACATTACAAAAATCGCTACTAACACTTGAACATGTTGCACTCAAATAACAATAACATGAAAACTAAATGATATCAACAATCCAAGAACATGTGGTTACAGAGGTTATGCGGAACACAATGCTGCCAACTGTATAGATCTAAATATCTCTGTTGGCACGCAAAAAAAAAAGTTTGGTATTTTTTTAACAAATCTTTGTATTTATTCATTTGTAAGCAGTAATTTAATGATTCCACAGCTGCAATCCAGTGGCAACCAAAGTGGAGTGAGCACAATGATATGAAGTGGCCAATTAATTACCTACGCATTTATGGTGAACTCTAGTACTGAATGAAAATGCAAGAAAATTGAGTTCTCACAGCAGAATTAGTTGCATTTTCAAAAAAATTACTACTTTTTCAAGATGCATTTGGGTGGACCCTAGTGATGTATTGTTAGTCACCAATTTAATTTTTTAGTATAGATGCACAGCATTGTGGGCCAAATGAACACTGCAATAAAATCAGTATGGAATTTTGTATATTGTGGTGTTATAATTTTACTGGAGTAACTTTTTATGAATTCATAGCATAAATTTTGATTTACAGTAGGCTGTTACAGAGTTGGAAATGGATAAGTTGGTTGTAAAAGTAATGGTAAATCACCATATAGGTTAAAAGTTTTGGGTTTCATGTTTTTAACAGTTGTACTATCTTTGCACCAGAACTGGGTGCACAGACAAGCAATAACTGAGGACTTGCATTAAATTGATTAATGTTTCTGTTTCATGATATGGTAGGTAACATATTTTGCTCTAGTTTAAATTTACTAGTTTAATGTGCCTCGACAATTCTTTATCATGCATGCTCTGATAAATCTTATAGCGTAGATCAAGCAAGTTCTCTTCTAAATGTTTTTTGTAACATCTTAATGATAAAAACCAAATTTAATTATCATCATTACTGATCCATTTACTTGCTTTTCACAATGTTCTGTCTGTAATGTTCAGTGTTGAAAAATATTTTAAAACAATCAACTTTTTAAACAAAGCCAAATAAACTTCATTAAATCTAATATTAGTTTCAATTACAAATGCAGCCCTCCTTCTGTGACTAGTACTGCTGTTCTTCCCCTGACATCAGCTGATGTTATTTCTTGCAATTTTTTTTAGTTCAGCAGACATATTTAGAATTTGTAAAAAAATGTTTTTGATATGAATTATGCTTTTCATCTCGTACGTCATTGTGTGTTAGTGTTTTCATGATATTATAGTGCATTAAGATGTATGGTCATTTTTGGAGATAGTAAAATATCATCATTGTAAAGATGAATTACCTGCATCCATACTACAGTCAGCAAATCGTTAATTCATATTGCTAACTACATAGAAAGCATGCTCTCCAGCTTGTAAGAGTTCATTGTATCTTTGTTTGATCAACATAGCACATCACTGTTTATTATGAAAGCCACGTTATACCCAGTTTTTAAATTAGTCAGTTATTTTCTCTAGAGTCCAGTTTATACTGTTAGAAGAGTGTACTTTTATAACCCATTACTTACCAGATATCTTAATTGTGTTGATTACTTCTGCATGTTCTTTAGGTGATATTAATGCATTAAGTAACCTAAAGCAAACTTCTAAAAGCAGACAGTATATGTAAGGCTGGCTGGTTGAGATGTGAATGATTTAAAGTATAATTTTGGTGATACATCAAAAATTGTTCATAAGTGATAAAGAGCACTTTAAACTTATTTAGCAATCCCAAATTTAGATATATTAACCCAAACTCTCATCCTAGCTAAAGATCCTGCACCAAGTCATCTACCATGAATGATATAGCGTAGCTTCTATGTTTTTTCAGTTAACAGTATTAAAATTATTAACTATCCAATAAAAGAAATTCACATCTAATTCAAAATATTCGTACAATATTCATATATCTTTCGCTTCAAATGTGCAATAACAGTAATAATAAATCTACATAAATCATTTACACTATAAACAAGTTTAACCTTATTATCATTTCAAGCAAAGCTTTCATTGATAAATGTAACATGCTATGTTGATTCAATTTTCAGATTTTGTCCTTATTTAATTTTGGTTGTCAGTTGCTACTTTTATTCAACTTGGTATGGTTCTTTAATGAAGCATTCTTGTAATTTTATACCTAATGGCATAGATTTTGTTTTCAATTTACCCTAATTAAATAAAAATCGGATGGGTTAAGTCCAGCGAATGAGGTGGCCACAAGCTTTTAAAACAATTCAATCTCTAATAACCTCTTGCAGTAACTTGGATGTATGAATCTGTGCATTATTAATGTTTTACTCTGTTAGCTCTCCCATGAACTGGTGAATGATTTAAAATTAAGGAGCAGATATATTGTTTCTGCGAAGAACATGAGCTGACTTTTCTCTTTTCTTCTCCTGGATATTGCAGTGCACACTCCAATCATCTGGTAATGAAGAGGAATTTCACTTATGGCTCATGGGTTGTCGGGCAGACCATAAATGTTAATTTTGTGCGTGCATATACCCTGATAAATGGAAATGTCTCGGTGTAGAAAACATAGTCCAAAATAAAATCAGAATTGTCTACTAGACATTAAAAGTACTGAATAAACTTTCCATAGTTTGTGGCCAATAACTTTTGAACCGTTTTATATGGGATGACAGTTTTTGTGAACTGCTTATGTGCAGTTGGAACACTTTCTGTTGGGCCAGCATTGGCATGAACTAGCTGCTACTATGTTGCATAGCAGCTGATATAACTTGCAATTTTTTTTTCCATGTTACTCATAGTCTTTTACCCAAACCCATCTCCCTAAATTTCTCGATTTGCACTCTTATATTAAGTCGATTAGGAACCAATGTACTCACTGTTTGCTAGTCCATACTTGTGACAGACAAATTTGATTTGACGTGACAATTTTTGGTTCTTGAGAGAGTGTTATGGTATGTGTTTGAAATTACTACCAGCAACTTCTATACAACGCCCATGGTGCTGAACTGAACACCAAACTACAGCTGTTATTGTATTTGGTGTAATGGCAGCATATGACTAAAATTTTTTCACATAGCTTGTCAATTGTGGCAGATTTTTGTCAATAGAAGTCATTCTTGAAGTCACCCAGAGGTGTCAAATCAAGAGACTTAGATGCGTTTACTCAACAACAGCTCTTTGAACCACCCACTGTCCGGGTAGTTGATACAACATGACATCTCTATGGTAGTGAGGCTAGGCTTCGTCTTGTTGCACTTAAAAAAGTTCATCACCATACAGGTTTTGGATGGCAGGTAAAATCCTTGTCTGAAGCATATCAAGATACGCCACACCAGTTACAGTACCCTCGAAAAAGAAGGGAACATGCAAACCATGTACTGATAAACCAGACCGCACCTCACAGCAATTCCCCAGTAAATTCACTACCCTGTCCACATGACTGTGAGGATTTTCAGGAGCCCAGTAGATATAATTGTGATGGTTCAGAGTACTGTTAAGTTTGAACTGCGCCTCATCAGTCCATATTAACTTTCCTGCAAATTCCTCATCCTCACCAACCATGTGCTGAAACCATTCACAGTACTCCATCATTCGATGTGGGTTGTCCTCATTCATAGCATGTATAGCAGTCTTGTAATGTACATTTTCCATTTTGCATTCTTCAGAATGTGTCTTCTTCTTGACTGGCTCACCCCATTCCCTGATTTTTGCAGTGATCAGGTGAAATGTTGCAACATCGCAGCATTGGACGCCGGACTTGTAGCTGTTCGTGGTTGGCCAGATCTTTCCTTGCATACTTTAATAGTTCTGTTGGCTTTGAATTTATCACAAATGCAAGCAATTGTTCGACATGTTGATGGTGGTGTTCCATACTCTCTCTGCCACTGCCATTGAACCTCATGAATGTTCTTGTACTTCCAGAACCAATTCAGTATAGCCTTGCGCTCAACAAACGATAAGCAAACCTCACTCATTTGCTACCCAACTGTCTTCTGCTGCACTGGCTAATATGACTGGCTCACTCCACCACCAACCACCCGTACATGTACGGCATAAGTTGCCAGCTTCGCCTACCATGATAAATTTAATACCTTACATTATACTACACATTAGGTTAGTAAGCCTTTTTGTTTAGATATTATTTAATTACAAACAGTGAGTGCATTTTTTTGGACCCCTCTGTATACTTATTTTCAATAATTTGATAACTGCAATGTGTTTGAATAATTAGGTAACTGAAAAAACAAAAAATTGTAATGAATTTCAAGTGACAACTCACCCAATGGTTTGCTTAAAAAAAAACACCTTGGGCATCAGTATTATATCATGTAAATATATTATATAATAATATCAGTGGTATATTATATAAATACTAGGGCATCAGTATTTATATCATGATGACATCAACATGTTTTAGAACAACTTTTAAGTCTTTATCATGACAAGTTTGCTAAAAGAAAAATAATTTCCTCTGTTAGAAGGTGCTGTCTTTAAAACAAAACAAAATATATAAACTGCAGTTTCACCAAATGTTACCAGTCTTTAATTTATCAACTAAAAAAAATACACGGTTAAAAATTGAGCATAAAATATTTTTATTATCTTTCTGTATTTCATCAAAAAATTTTTAATTTACTTTTAAAAATATTCCCAACATTAAAAAAAAAATTACACGAGATATTTACTTATGTACAGGAAAACGAAACAGGATATTCATAGTTATTAAAAATAAACATCCACTACTTAAAATTATATAATTAGAGATATGAAATAATTATACTTACTATTTTAAACCCAACTAAAATACTGTAAACAAAAAGCTACAAACAGTTTAGTGTAAATTATCATTTAGTACAACACTGCAGTAGTTACATAAAAAAATCCTTCTTTTATATATGTGAACCAACTTAAATATAAAAAAAAATACAATTGTAATATCTGTTTGTACAAATAATACATAAACCACCTAATTTTTTTTTAGATTAAAAAAAATCAAAACCAAATACAACACCAATAATTAGACAACATATTTTAAACGGTTCACTTTAATTATTCTGATGTCTTTCTTTTAAAGTTTCAAGGTTTAATAAAAATGCATTTACAATAATATAAAACTTCACACGTATATCCATACAATAAATATATGTGCGACTATCACACACACGTCCAGATTGCACATTAAAATAAATAAATAAATAATATACAATAACACAAATATACCGTATGTATAAATATATTTATAAAATTATAACTGGAATAGTATAACAGTTTTTAAAACTGTATATTAGATGAAATAACAGTTTTAACCAATAATTAATACAAATTTTGTATTTTTTAAGACAATATCGAATATAACAACTATGTGCAATTGAATAACACTAAATCATTTGTCACAATCAGTGGTACGAAGAATTCTGTATTTGAAGATGACCTTCTCCCAAAATGAACAGGCACACTCGGTCGACCAGGAATGAAAAGAAAAAATCAGCAAACAGCACACTCACCAAAATTAATCGGAACTGTAAAAATAAACACATACTAATACAATAAATACAAATTACATAAATAACTTAGTGCAGTAAAATCATTCTTAATTTCACCTAAAACAAGCTAAATTTAAATGGTAATTAATGCACTTTAGCAGAGCACATAACACAGGATTAATGTAAAATAACTGTGAGGTTTTGTATATGAAATAAATAAAAATACACAACTTACTATGTGTTCTAATTATTAATTTAAGTATATTTCATATTTTTAGATTCGTTAAAGCAGGAACAGATAAAAGTGTGGGAATATTACCCATATTAACGTTCAACAAATAAAATATTTATAGAAGAAATTGCAAGAAGTGTAGAAAGCAAAACATGCTAGGCATAGACTATTTAGTTTCAGAAAAAGGTAACAAACATGAATGAGAAGCAATTTTAGCTGTTTAATTTTAGTATTTGTTTTAGAAAACGTTTAAGAAAAAAACAAAGATATTACAAAAATGACATTTGAAAATATTGAAAAGATTTAATAAAAACATCTTTTGGGTAACAAATGACTTGAAAATTAGGTAGACATAAGTAAAATTAAACAAAAATTGCAAAAAAGAGATGTTTGAAGAAGACTCTTTTAAGAAGGCAAGAATTGTGGACCTCTTATTAAGGCAACTATTGTTAATAAATTTGGTTCTGGAAGAAAGTACAGATGGTAAAAACAGTATAGAAGAGCATAGATTAGAATGTGAGAGGTATATTGAAGTGAAAAAAGACACACTGAATAAGGAATGGGAAAGTTTATCTATACAACTAATTACAGTAATGTATAACCCACCCAACACTAATTTATTCAACATGGGTGATGCTGGTGGTCTTTTGCATGGTTTCTGTTTTGATAAAATATTCTCTCATTTAAATGTTGACACTATTACGTTGTTTTTGTGTAAGCATTTCTAAAATAAAGTTTTCAATTTTTCAAAACATGCCTAATACCTTGTTGCTATGATCTACTGAATCCCTGTTACCCAACCCTGTTAATAAATAAAAGAAGAATTCTGACTGGTACTAACAAGAAAAGTACTTTTTTCAATGTTATTAAAGTTTGTGGATAAGATTCATTTAAATGTGAATTCTAAAGCAAATTCTAGATATTTATAAAAACAAAGAAAATTATAGAAACCTTAATATATAAATCTTTAATCATATTACCTAACATTAATATCATGAATATTACAAACAAAATTGTATAAAAAAAAAGAAAAAGATTCATCAATTAACATTTTACTGATGATTTTCATTTATTTAATCCATCAATCTAAATAATCTGTTCCTTGAATCTGAATAGTAGCAGGATTGAAGGCACAGAATAAAAACAGTTTAAACATTGTTCCAAACTGGCCAGAAAATGAGATTTTATTCCTTGCAAGAAGTCTATTTTATTCCTTGTCTAACCGTTACAATTCCTTCTTTTCTTACCTCACAATAACTGAGCTGCATTCACCCTATGTGCCTAGATCACATTGAATCTGCATGACTGAGCTGCATGTATTTTTGGTTACGTTGCAAAGATTTTTAGTTTATTTTCAAGTAGAAACAATCAGTTCTTGAAATAATCAAAGTTTAGAAATATTTATAAATAACAGAAGACTAATTTTTATATTAACAGAATATTTTATACAGAAAAATCTTTGTCCAGTGCTTTATAGAAATATTCAAATGGAACGAAAGAAATAGGATATAAAGGAAGACAATTGAAATAGAAATACTGTCAAAGATAAAATTAGAAAAAGAGATTCAGAACTATCAAAATGGGAAATTGGTACAATTACTGTTTTGAGGACACCAATCTTTAGAATAAAAAAAGTTAGTATTTGTAGTGATAATTCTAAAGTATGCTGAATAAATTATTCCAAAATGAATTTCAATTCATTTGGTGGAGGGAGAAGAAAATTCTATCTCGGATAAAATACTTCACAAGAAATTATTGCAATAAGCTGAAAAAGCAAAAAATAAATAATATTCTACTGCTATCAAAATTCATACATTAGAAAAGAAATAAAATATCCCTCTAAAAAAAAAATAATTTCAATTCTTAAAAGTATAATGTTAATAAAAGAAACTAAAAACTGACTGTAAATGTATTATAAAACTGACTGTAGTGTACCATACAGCATTAGTCAAAGATTGTAGCAATATATAGCTTGTTCAAGCCAAATTGGCACAGATATGATGAACAGCATAGCTGTATATATCTTGCTGCCTAACAAGCATGGAAATGCCTAACAATACTACTTGATTAAAGACAGTATGTATGTATATGGTACGACTATTGTTTATTGCAATCAATAAACAAATTCACGTCTTATATTTTTATTAGCTACTTATTTAATCCTCAGTTTATACATTATTAAATTAATAATTTATTTCTTTATTAGATACTAAAATAGATATAAAATATAATGCAGACTAATTGACTGTTACTGATTAGTGTTTAAACCAAAATATATTTATTTAATTTTATAACTGTATATAATATCAAAGTCAAACAAATACAAGATTGATGTCTACTGTTTGCTACACTCTTCGCCCTTTGTTCTGGGAGTGGCGATCAACTGTATGCTAGCCTAGGCAATGAGTCATACATAAGAAAAATTTCTTTACTCAGGTTTGTGTAAATAATAACCGAACAATCTTGTCATTCTAAAAATTCAAATGAAACATTAAATCTCTATTTATACAAACCGTTCCTGATTCGAGACTAATTTGTTTTTGTAAATGATTCTGTTCTAATTTATATTAGTGATATATATATTTTTTTTATATTATAAATTAAAATATTACAAAACAATAACATGAATTATATGATTTTTGGTGGGCAGTTATGTTAAGACTTTGGTCTCTCTTTAAATAAGTTCTCATATTTTTTGTTACTCTTATTTAATGAATTTTTCTAATGTCGTTGGTCAGTCTAGTACTAGCCATCAGAAACTCAACTTATTAAAACCTGTCCAGTTAATTCTGTGTCTGAAGAGTAAGGTTATTGTTCAATTATAGCATTCTTTGAGTTTCAATTCTTGAAAGTAGCTAAAGTCTTAAGTGAAATCTTAAAAAGTAATTTATTCATATTAGATAAGCTCATCTGAAAACATATAAGACAGATAAGTTATTGGAAGAAGGTGGGTTCCCTGTTTTACACCTATTCCCATATCATCCCGATTTGAATCCCATCGGATGATATGGACATGGGTCCAAACCATAGCTGAAAATGTACAATTCACAACAGCTGCAACAATGGAAATTTGTCATAAAAAGTTAGTAGAACTCAGTCGAGGACTGGATAAAATGTTGCGAACATTTAAAAAAAAAAACTAAGATGAGTATCGCAAGCTGCATGGATCTCTAGAACAACAAATTGAACATGTCATCATCAATCTGGGAAGCAATAATTCATCGGAATCGTCAGAAGAAGATGAAAATATGCAGTAGGGAGTGAAGTGCTTTATATTCAGTAATGTTGTAATTTTTTACTTTAGTTATATGTGTTATGCTAGTGCTACTTACAAAATGCATAATGAAATACATTATAACATAAAGTGTAACAGTTCTACTGAAAAAAGTATTGTCAAGCTAGTAAAAACAATTATACGAGAAAAAAACAAGAAATACCTACATTTCAAGGTAATTAATTATTATATTTATTATTATTTTTTTTTTTTACTTTAAGTATTTAAAAATTTGTCAGGTAAATATTTATTTATTGTTTTACTTGGTTATGAATTTATTTGCTTTTTTATATAAATATGACTAAAAATAATTTAAAAATTTATTATGTGAATTTGTTGATTGATTGGAATAAACATTAGCATAAAAAATACTAAAAAAAAATTTATACCGTAAATTAATAAAAAATAATTATTACAAAATAAATAAAAAATTATTCTGTATATGTACTGTAAAATTTATTATATCATATATATACTGTCTTCCACGAGTAGCATATTATATCCCCGCGCTAGCTAGGCAATAATCGCCTAGATCAGATCTGTGCTAATTTGGCTTGAACAATCTATACCTGACTAAACTTTCTGAACAAAAATGGATGCTCCAGGTACATCTCTAGGCTCATATTGTTGGCATATGGATCCATGTGATCTAGCAGAACTTGCCAAGTCTCATAAATGGTCTTTCAACCCTTGAAGTAACTTTAAATTAAATTCGTAGAATGAAGGATTTTATGATTTTTGTGCAATACTTTTTAACCATATACAAAGTATACAGCTTATATTGCAAGTTTTCACCATTAATTTCTTATGTGTTCTTTTAGTGATAAAATCTAATCGCTTATAAACCTGCATTCTGTTTTTGTTCAAAATAAAGCTACACTATAAAACTTTTTAAAACAATTATATTATTTTATATAGTAAATATTTTTTGCTACACACTCAGGCTTTCCTGTATTATCTTATTATTATTGTAAATTTCTTTGCTCAGAAACAATCAAATCTGAAGTCATTAAAATCGTTAACCTCAAAATCAGTAAAATATAATCACTAGAATTTTTTTAAGTCCATTTTTAATATTAATATATATATACGTATGTATATATACATAAAGACTCACACACACACTAACACATGAGGTTTGATCAAATATACATGGAATTTCTAAATTTCCCAGCCTGTTTAACTCCAAATGTCACAATTTCTTTTTTTGTTGTGTAGGTACACTTATCCCTAATGTAAATTTACATGGGTAGTCACATTGGATCCTTAGTTTATTGTTGGTTGTCGAAAAGGTTACATGTGTTTTTGTATGGTCTGTGATTTTTAACTTCCATTTTCTCCACAATTTAAAAATCACAGACATTGAATTTGCATTAAATTTTTCTGTAAGATGGGATAAAGTGCAGCACAGCACTGGAAATGTTGAACTGTTTTCTGACCTATGTTTATATGATTTTTTTTCTTATTTTTGGCCACAGAATCATCTCCTGAGAGACTGCCATGGAATTTGGAATCACTTGTATATAAATGTTTACTAAATTTACAATAATTGAACTGAAAAATGGTGAAAACTGAATTTTCACTTAATTTACAATAATTTTTTTGGATATTGCCACAAATAATAACAATAAAATAAACAACCTAAAATTAGAAGCCCTGTAGCTTGTTCTTGAAAATGTTTGAAATAACTCATTAATAAATAAGATATTAACAAACAAAAGTACTATAAAAATAAACTTCAAAAGCACAATTAACTTAAAAAAATCAACCAAAACAAATAGTCAACAGAAATCTGAATTACAAAATCATGTATTCTCTATTGAATCCATAAAACCATTAGCATTAAAATACATTTAGATTTTGATAATCTATGAATATTATAAAATTATCATAAAAAACCATATTCACTTATTATTAAAAACTCACCACCTTACTATTAGAAGACAAAATTCATTAAAAATCTAGTATCAATTTATTAGACAGTTATACACAAACAAATATTAAATTTATTTGAGAAGAATGACGAGTTGATTTGTTGACTACTTTAGTCTACACTAAAGTGGTGGTCAGTTTTTTTTTGAATCTTTGCCACTGTTCATTAGAAAAATAAAGAAGTCAAGTCAGACTAAGAATAAATCTAAAAAAATAAAAATTTAACTCACTTCTGATGGAAATTCAACAATTTCGAACTGTTGTGCTATATCTGGAACAATACCCATTGCCAATGCTAAAATAGCACCAGCAGAACATATAATACTATATAATAACGCTTTGTTCTCCGATAGACTCTCCATGAATGGGTGACCCTATAATAAAGGTAAAACACAAAGCATATTCATATATAAACATACAAATAGAAATAAAATTATTTATTTAAATTTGACTAATTTAGATACTTCAGTAAATCACTTATTACATAAAAGAAAAATATCACAGTTATGAAACAAAATCATATAACTTGACATTTACTTTATAGAAACTTGGCTGGATAAAAACTGTAATTGTAATAAGAACAAAGTAACTCGCTGCAGTTTATATTCTAATAATATTTAAAGTCATATAACTGAATTACACGTATTACACAACTATATGAAATTATGAATAAAAAACATTACCACACATCAGTCCTGGATTTCATTCCAGAGGTTTGGTATCTTTATCACTTAATAATCATCATAAAAATAAAATAATGAAATTAGACATTTAACTCGAACATTAAGTAATTAAGGACAGTTGGAGAATTTTAAATTTCACTGAAACATTATAGTTATTTTTTTAATTTAGTTAAATTAGAAGCTAATATATTAAGTTCAGAAGATTAAATTCTAATTATTCATACAAAAACTAGAAATTCTTTTTTATTATAATTGTAATTAAAAAAAAAATCTATTTGTAGGGGACTGTGTATACAAAATACGTGAAAAGCAGGTAAATATTATTCCCAACTTTAGAATGGCAGTCATACAAATCTCACATCCAAACTAACTTTAACATCTATGCTATCCACACTGTAACAGCTAATTTTTTTAAAATAAATTTATCGAATGGAGATACAATGGTATAAAATAAATATTCTACCCTCAATAAGCTTACAGAACAGTTAAACATTTTTACCACTCATATTACAAATATGTCAATTTTTAATAAAACTATCCAGTATTTAAAAATTTTAAGGCTTAATATTAATTAAGCTAAATATTCTATTTAGTTTAGTTATATTAATAAAATAACTATATATGATTTAAATATAAGAAAACCTCTTTGTTATCATTAACACTGTGTCTGATATAAATTTCTACAAAGTTATCAGGTTGTGTAATTTAATCTCCTGATCTTTTCTCACCTTCTCATAAGTCCCTCTTTTATCGTTTCTTTATTTGTTAAGAGTCTTTCTCTTGATCTTGAAATCCAATATTTATCATGGTGTCCTTGTGGATAAAAAAACAAGAGTGAGAAAGATGTGACTGACAGGTATAAATAATTTACAACCATTATACAAGTGTATCAAGAAGTTCTACTGGGATGTTCATAACCTATTCTATTCATGGAAATAATGGAAAAGTTTATATAATCATATGTCCTAAAAAGCTTTGTTTATGAGTTATGACTACTGAAAGATTTTGCTTGGGTTTCAGCTACCCCAGAGAAATGTGGTCATCTGAAATTTTTAGAATGTTATTTAAGGGTCAGAATTAGTGACTTCATATTGTTTTGACCTAAAAAATTTAATAAAATAGGTTGCAGAACCATATGTAGTAGAGTTTTCGAGAAATCTGGAGTGAAACCAATAAGATGAGGTAAAAAAAAACCCTGATTTTTATGTTTGACGTAAAATAACTTTGTTAAATGGGTAATAATCACATAAAATATTTAAACTAAACTTGTAGAAAATTCTGAATGAAGTGGTGTAAGATAAATTGAATAAAACAAAGAAAAAATGGATAAATTCCAATTTTATTTAGAAACAGTACAATAGACCAAAGTGCATTATGTGTACCAGTTTAAATAAATGATCAAAAATGTACCATTCATTTTCAACACATTTCTTTGTATGCTTCTGTACTGCTTTTGTTGCTCTTTTTAGTTCTTCAGGGCTGACCTTAAGTTGTTCAGCCGCAATCATATTGCAGACAGTTAATTCCTCATTATAATGTATTTTTGTTTTGTGTACAATATTTTTCATCTACCCCCGAATGAAAAAGTCTAAAGGTGTTAGATCAGGCGATCTTAATAGCTAGGAATGTGCACCTCTACGACTGATCCATTTCTCAGGGCAATGATGATTTAAGTGGAATGGCACATGAGAAGTGGGGAGGCATGACATCGTGCTGGAAGTATACTTTGTGTCTCAGTGCTAGAGGAACATCTTCAAGCAGCTGTGACATTTCTTTTTGAAGAAAGTGCAAGTAGACCTCAGTATTTAAGTGGCCAGGTAATATGAATGGTCCAAACAGCTGATTGTGAAGAAGGCTGCACCATACATTAACACTAAATCAGTGTTGAAAACTGCCTTCCACTGTTTCATAAGGATTTATATGTATGCTCATTGCATAAGTTGTTGATGCCATCTCAAGTGAAATGTCTCATTGATAAACAAAATATACTTGTACAGTTGTCAAGTATGACAACTGTATGTTGTCGTATTCCACCAGTTGCAGAAATCCAAGTGAAGTGGACAATCTTCTGGGTGTATATTTTGAACTGGCTGTGTTTTCTGTTTAATTGTCCTCCAAACCATCGAATGCAAAACTCCAATCTGCTTAGAAAGACATTGTGAGCTTACGCCTGGACTCCCTAATTTATTGGTTTTCAACCCAGATTTCTCAAATACTGCAGATACGGTTCTGGGACCTATTTTATTTGATTTTCAGGTCAAAAACATAAGAAATCACTAATTCTCTCCCTTAATTAACATTCTAAAAATTTCACTATGATCTCATTTCCCCAGGGTAGCTGAAATCTGAGCAAAATCTTTTACTAGCCATAATTCGCAAACGAAGCATTTTAGGACATTGTTTATACAAACTTTTTTCCATTATTTTTATGAGTAGAATAGGTTATTAAGTCCTGGGAGAACTTTGTGATACAATCTTTGCATTCTTCAATCGGATCTCTTTTCTAGTCTACAATCTCTGAAGTAACTGCTTCAAAATGTTTGTAAAAGTTTTCTACACGACTAATTTTGATCCTGCCCCGTTTTCTTCTAATATTCTATATCACAACCTTTCTCTTTCTCATTAAACTCTATACTGCAACTCTTAATTTTTTTTTATATCAACCTAATAGACTTTCTTTATTTTCTTTTGAATTCCTGCAACAATCTCAAATTACTCTATAAAGTATTTCTTCATTTCTTCTACAGATTCCACAAACCTAGATAGGAACATTTTTGTGTCACATTCTGTTGTACTTTTCTTTGCTCCTTTATATAACTAATCTTGAAATATTATCATTATATTTAGGAATACCATATTTATTTTATTTTCTTTTTGGCTATACCGACTATGACCATCTGTTATAAAATTGTACAAGTACAACTGAATTTCAGTTAGCTAAATACCGGAGGATATTCTTTGTATTACAGCATATGTTTCTAGAGGAAACACATTAAGTTATTTGAAAGAAAGAGTTTACATGTAAGGCATTATTTTTTTGAGTTAAGCTGTCCAAAGGGAAAATTGTTGTATTAATAAAATACCTATAATTTAAAATATATGTTTTAAGCTACATAATAACAATACGTACATAAATTATTATACAAAAATCCAAATACTTCAAGTGAAAAATTTTATAAATGAAGAAATACGAGTTATCTTTAGTTGTATTTTGGTTAAGTATTTTGAAATAAATGAAGTGTAATCATGTAAAATCTCAGGTTGACCATTCCTGAGATGTCTGGTTACTTGAAAGTCAACCACCAAAGAACACTGGTATCCACGATTTAGTATTCAAATCCGTATAAAAGTTACAGCCTTTACTAGGATTTGAACCTTAGAATTCTTGACTTCAAAGAGGATTATCAGACCAGGACATGTCTTTAATTACAACCAACAACGGAACAGAAGTATGCATGCAAATAATGCACAGAGGCATAATCGTTAAAATAAAATTACTCTAGCCAGGCCTTAAATCTTCAAGCAATGGAAGGCTAACCGTTTGTGCCACTCCAAACCAAATACAATAACTTTAATACACAAATTTATTCATTACGTTAATTATGAACAATTTTATGTAAAATTTGAAAGTACAAACTAGAATGATACTTTATAAACAAGCATGGTTTTAAAAATTATATTAAATTTTAAAATCAAATTTTTTTCTTAACATTAGCAAATAAAATTTGTGAAACATCTGTTCAGAACTATGGCTCACTGATGAAGAAACTAGATATTAGTTACAAAAAGATCTGAAAGATATTTCCATGAATTTGTAAATAGGTCTAAAATTAATTTTAAATTTAAACCATATTCAATCACGTTGATCAATGAATTATTAAAAAAAACACAGAAACAAAATTTACCCGATAGTTTATAGCAAATGTAGATACTTGTAATGTCATCGATATAATATACACAGTGCTATTCAAAATACCAGCTTCAAATTCAGTCTCCTCTTCTGGATTAAAAGGTTTTGATTCCCTGAAATAAAAGCAAGTAATTCAAATATTTAACCATTTTAAAAATTAGTTTTTATTACATAAATTATTATTAATTACAATTCTAATTAGCTAACTTAGATTGAATAATGATGGTGAAGACTTCCATGTACACAAAATATATTTTTCCCCAATATATATTTTTACACAAAAAAGAAAAGGATCATCCAATTCTTCAGAAGTGTCTGAAATATATAAAATATAATGTAATTACAAGTAAATCTATACTGAGATGTTAGGTCACTTATCATCTCAGTACAAGAAAAAATTCTCATATTACATATGTCAGGAGATGCCTTTTAAACAATCTAACTGCCATTTTCTTATTTATATCTCCAGATCAGATTGAGCTACTTTAATGAAATTAATGTTTTTTTATAAATGTTCTCTACAAATTAATTAAATGTGTAATTTTATGTTTGTAAATTTCAAAATTGCAGCCCTTAGTTTCCCCTTCAAAATACTACAAGAATTGCTAGTGATCTGAAATGTTTATTAGAAAAAACTTCATTATTAGATAATTGCTTCATTATGAACAAAATGATTTCATTTCTTTAAATCAGTTTTCAAACACCCAAATTATAATCTATAATATTTATCTGTGATTAAA
The DNA here is from genome assembly GCF_047948215.1 of Lycorma delicatula. Taxonomy (NCBI): domain Eukaryota; kingdom Metazoa; phylum Arthropoda; class Insecta; order Hemiptera; family Fulgoridae; genus Lycorma; species Lycorma delicatula. Next base: position 113,173,332 of record NC_134456.1, read on the forward strand.
TTATAGAATAATTTTGTGCCAAGTTTATCTCATCCACCAAGCAATAATTTCAGTCAATATCACTCAAACAGTTCATATTGATTAAATATCACTAAACCAAAGGTTATTGCCTCCACTTATCAAAAATACTAACTGAATATTAGGCAAAATTACTTCAGTTGGCTCTTTTATAAATAAATATTAAAACAACAGCTGATCTTAGTTTTCTGAAGAAAATAACAAACACTGCTGTGATTCTTATATGACATGCATTACTATGTGATCAGTTCTGAAAATTATAAAAAATTGGACAGAAATAATATACCTCATATATTAACTTCATACAAATTACTATAATTAAGTAAATATATGCTTACATGTTTTAACTTACTTGTTAGGAGACACTTCTGAAGCTTTTCTAACTAGGTACACTAAGCAAAAGAAATGCACAAAAAATTGTAATAATACAGTCATTATTGTATAAAGATTAAATATATTTGGTAGTGGCCTTTGTTTTGACAAGGTTTTCAGTGGCTGTAAACAGAAAAAATAAAATATTCGTTAAATAATACAACAAAAAAGTTCACAATTATTATTTGAAAAAGCTCATTTAAGTATTTTCAGAACTTTAATATAAAGATAATACAAAACCATAATGCAAAAGATATATAAACAGAAAAACACAAGATATATAAACACATATATATATATATATATATAAACACAAGATATATATTAACAGAAAAGAATTCATATATTTAAGAACAAATTTTTTCAAGTGTGGATTTAAATAATGTACAATGTATGAAAATAAGATCCATTCTTTTAGTATACTGTCATGAACATTAAAGCTATTATCTAGTACTGCTTGTGACATTAAATGGTAATTTAGAAATTTATTACTAGCTGAATGCATAATAGTCATGGTATCACGTAAATCACTTGTTTCATTTCATTTCATATTTAACGTAAACTTACACAGATAGATAAAACTGAAAAAATACTAGATAAATAAAACTAAAATTTCTACTTCTCGAAGCCTTGAAGGCACACAAATGTTAAAGTCATTGTTATTTTCCTTTATAAAAGACAATAAAGCATAACTTGCATTTTGGTTTTTATAACTCAAAATGAAAAGCTTTCGATCCTGACAAGGCAAGTTTTTGCACAGTCTGCCACTTAGTGGAGTTCGATCAAAGTGTCAGCTTCCTTAAAACGTTTTACTGTGTTTTCAACACAGTATTGATTGCTATGAGTTATCCTACTTGTGCACACCGATAATGTGCACTTGGTATCTTCAGACACAGAAGATCATCCCATTTCCACATAATTTATTTTCACAAAACTGTAAAAAGTGTAGTGAAGTTATAAACAATGATATGATTGAACAAGGCCACAAGAAGAATGTGTACGCAGCTGATCCATCACAAACAAGACATGGAGAAAACAACTATGCAGTCAGAACAGGTCTGAGTATTACCAATCTGGAGCTATCGTGAGACGAAAATGCCCAATTTTGCCAAGAATTTCCCTGAAAAGAAAATCTGTTTAATAGGCAACCAAATCATTTGGAATTTTTTGTCCCCAGGTTGTATTATTATTTATTGTTGTCATAACAAAGCTGAGTAAAAATTTTATAGCTGTAGGACCTGCCGTTTTTGAGAATAGAAACTTGTCAGAAAAACAGGTCTTTTTTAACCTTGTTTAAAAAAAAAAATCATTCTATCTCCAAAATTATTAGGGCTAGAGCAGTGAAATTTTTATTGAAAACCCGTAATTAGATGCCCAATAACATCATGTAAAAACATTGATTGAAATGCTGTTAGTTTAAGAACAAAAGTGGATTTGAAAAAATGTAGGCCTGTTTCTAAACTTTCTGGCAGCACTATATAATTAGCTAATTTTATTTACTAAAGTTTAATTATTTATTTATACTGAAAAAAAATCTAATTTAACTCTTAATAATTCATTTTTTAAATGAAAAAGAAAAAGCTTGCTTAACAGAGAAGTACGAACTAAAATAAAAAACTACACAAAAAGTACAAATAAAAAATAAAATAAATTACACTTTAACAAAATGGTTCAGTGCATATTGTAACCACAAAGCCTTTCAAATTTGCTGACCTCCCAATCAAATTCGATGGAAACAGAAATATCCTAGACTACAGAATTGTGGCCATGATACAGAGGTTCACTCTGCTTGCCCTGCACAAGTCCAAGAATAACAGCAAACTTTTAAATGACAATGTACGATTGAATGCCGTTTTTATTCATGTAAGTTTATTCATGTTTTTATGTACGTTTTTATTCACTTTTTACAGTATATGCAAAGGTGAATTATTTCTAACCTTTAATAATTTTTACAACAGATCTAACACTCAGCTGACAGTACAATTAAATGAAGAAAAAATTAAACTAAAAGAGATAAAAATAATATCAACACAGTTTCAGAATAGTAAGGTTTGAAAAGCAGAATATAACAATATTCATTGCTAAAAAAAAGGGAACACTAATCATTAGTTAGCCTTACTTTTTATTAAACTAGTAAATGTAATAATATATTCAGCGCTGATTGTGCTTTATCTGTGTCAGCAAACGAATCTAAGAGATTGAATGAGGCATTATTAATTATTCTTTAAGAAACAAAATTTATGTTCAAAATAATTATACAGATTACTTCTAAAATCTTTATAAAAATAATAATAAATGAATGGTACCTTAGATCGTGAAATAAAAAGAAAACAAGCAGCAAGTAGGAGTCCTTGTAATGTTGCTTGAATATCACTAAATTTAATACCATCCAAATAGAGTACAGACTGACTGTAAGCCAAAATTAGTGCATTTAACGCAAGAATCTTGAACATTTGTAATGTAGTTACTAATGTACATCTACCTTGCTTAATAATATGACAAACTGAAAAGAAATAAAAAAATTCATGAATTTACACAAAAATAATTGTTTAATTACATAAATAACTTCAAAAATAAATAAATACTTACTGCACTGTATAGATGACAATCTGCTGGTAAATGGTGCTGCTATGCTGGCATCTCCAAGTTTTACGAACTGTGCTTGGTCTTGTTCTTCAAGATCTTTTAGCAGCTTCTGTAGATGTGAATGAGCTGAATTTGCTGCATTCTGTAGAAGAAAAATAACAATAGAGTATAAATAATTTTTTTTTTTCATAAGAATAAACACATATTGATTATATGTTAACTGGACACAGTCTCACTGCATTCTTCAAGTCCAATTACAATTTGACAGTTCTTATATACATATATATATATATATATATATATACAACTTTCTAGTGGTGCGAATTACTGACTGATCACAACATGGGCATTAAAACACAAATTAATATTAATATACCATTAATTAAATTTTTCAGCCACAATACCAGAGCATAACAAAAAAACTAAAACCTTATAATGCATTTATGTATTAATGAATTTATCAAGAAAATAGTTTAAAAAAATAAATTTTTGTTATTATCTTATAATCTTTATTATAACTAAACTATAATTTTTGTTTTAGAGGCAATAATTTTCCAGACAAGGATAATATTGCCTCTCAGTGACACAAGCACTAGAATTTAACACTTCTTTGAAGAGTTATGAGAAATAACACTTTCAATTTATGAGAAATAGTTATAGATAACAAGGTAAATTTTCAAAATATATTAAACATTAAGTAATAATGTGATATAATAATGTCCTTTGAATTATCTAATGCATTGAGAACACTACATGTAAATTAGGTAAAATTATTATTTTATAAATCCTCCGTGGCACGAGTGGTAGCGTCTCGGCCTTTCACCCAGAGGTCCTGGGTTCGATCCCGGTCAGGCATGGCATTTTTTCATATCCCATGCACAGGCTTCAAGCTTATTGTGGTGATGTCATAAAAAAAATTAGGTAATAGGTAACTGTAAGTAAAATAAATTACATAATATACTTAGAAATGTAAAGGATAAAAAAACATAAATTATAATTCCTAGTTACCAATTAGGAATGCAATAGGCTCTCTGGAAAATCAAAAAAAGAAAACCTCATACTGACTTTATGAATTTGAAATTTTTTTCAATTTTGGCTACATTACTGCCCAAAATGATACCAGTTCTATGAGTTAATTTAAACCCATAAGGCTACACAGTATAATGTAGACAATCAAAGCCAAATATAATGAAAGAATTCTGATACTTGGGAAAAAAGCTGCACTGATTTGGTAACAAGTCTATTATGTATCTGTATTTGTGCTTTCTAACATTTCTCTATGAGGACCAACCAACAAATCTGATAAATATTAAAACTGAGCCATTATCTAAAATATAGTAAATGAATGAACCAGGACAAAGACAAACATTCCACCCACATAACTGTATCCAACATAACACACTAAATCTTTAATATGCATCATATAGGAAAAAACATACCGATCTATGGTCAAGATGAGATCTGTGTCCTGAATGAGAATTTAATACTTTCTTTTCTTTTTCATTATTTTTTTCTCTTTCTAATTTCTTTTTCTCTGGCAATCGTTCTGGAGCACTTGACAGTATGGCTACTCCTGTGTAAGTACAAAATTCCATTAATATTAGTAAATACTAACAAAATCTGATGTCAACTGCATATTTTTCTAACATCTTCCACATAGAAAAATTTATAGTACTGATTATATTTTAAGTTATTGATAAAGAAAGTATTTGTTAATTTAAGACAACTATGATAATTAAGACAGTAATATCTCATTTACTTTAATCTATTTGAGAGCATGTTTACACAGCTGATATGTGACGATTTCATCCAAAGTTAATGAATGTGGTCATAAAATGTATAATTATATTTTTTTTTTGGAGAGAGCTGGACACGAAACAGCGTAATCCATCAATTGAAAAAATGAAAATAAATTTAACACAACTAAACAAATATTCCTATGAATATACATAACTATGCGCACAGATTGACAAATTAGACAAGCTCATGGCCTTTATTATAAAAAAAAAACATAAGTTAATGAATGTTATATGTGGAGTTATTTAATAACTATTTATAACTTTCAAATGAGCTAAATGTCAATTAATCTTACATTATAGGCTATTATTGACATTTGGCCTGTATTATTACAAGCACTGTTTTTTAAAATAATTCTATTTTGCTCTACACATGGGCATTGGCAAAGGGGCAGATGGATTGGATTGATGCCACTGAGTGTGTTCAATTTCCTGAAGTTCTGGTCAAGAGAGGATTGCATCATGGTGGAATAGGGAACTGTCTGGCATGAAGAAGGCTGTTTGTCGTTTGCAGAGTGTTTCTCAGCAGGAGGGTGATGCGAAACGATGGCAGTCCTTGTTGCTGAATACAGAATTCTGAAATCTCATTACTTTCATAAAGTACGGTTTGCATAAAGGGACTCCTGGAGTTCCTTTGTTCATGAGCAGGGGTACAGGGATCCTTGGGGCATAATGTACAGGATCTTGAGATACAAACAACGAAAGGATGTTCTTCTGTCTGTTAACTCAACCAGGTTTGGTGTAATTTTGCATACTTCTCCAAATTTTACACAAATTACTAGATGATTTACTACCTGATGATAGTGAAGCTGGAGAGACCGCATATAATCTGCATATGCAGTGAGAGGTCACTTAGTTCTGTGGGGGTGCTGTGTCCTTAGAGCTTACCACGGCTGAGGTCCATGAAGCTATCTGTAGTTAAGGTAGGGGAAAGGCCCCAGGGTTTGATGGAATAACGGCAGAGCTTCTTGTTCATTCGGTTGGGGTGAGTGTGAGTTGTCACACAAATTTTTGATTGTTGTTGAAAGGCGGCAACTAGGTTCCTGCTGTTACTTCTTTGTATAGGCCCTTGACGTTGCTTCTGATTATTGGTAAGATCTTTGAAAAGGTTCTGTATCTGGTACAAATGAAAGGTTAACCTTGCAAAGATTGTTGATGGAGAATCAGTACAGGTTTGATCCTGGAAAGGGTTCTGAGGACCCCATACTCTGTGTGATGAGTGTAGTAACAACCAATGAGACAGCATATGTCCTGAGAATTTTCTTGGACATTTTCACAGCATTTAATTTATGGCGGCCTTCTGCTATTTATCAACTCCAAAAAAGAGAATGTAGTATAAGTGAATTGCAAGTTACACAAAGTTACTTCAATCATCAGTATGTGCTGCTTCACGAGGGCAGCCATGAGATTGGTGCTGTCTAAGGGATGTCCCTAGGGCAGCATGTTGGGTCCTTTATTGTGCGGATGGTGGAGTTTGATTCTCTCCTGCGGTTGAGGTTGCCCAGTGGGTGTTGCATCGTAGCTTATGCTGACGATGGCCCCCTGCTGGTTGAAGGAAGCTTGCGGAGGGATATGAACTCCGAGCCACTTGGGCTTGCAGGATGCTTGAGTGTGGGGTCATCAACACACAATGACATTTGTCATTGTGTGGGAAAGACTACAATGATGCTCCTCAAAGGCTGTTTGGCAGCGAGTTGGTGAGTCCGTGTTTCGATGGCAGACCAGCATATAATGTATGTTCAGGTTAAAAGTAACTCAGGGTGTTTTCTTGATGAGAAACTGCAATTTAAGAAGCACCTTCAATATGTCATGGAGAAGACCTGTAATGCCCTCTTCAGTATTCTACATGTAGTCAATCCTGATTGGGGGTCATCAATTTTAAGACCATAAGCATCCTGTATAAAAGCATGTATTAAGCCACACGTGGTGTCTGTTTGGATGGATAGGCTAAAATATAAAAGTTATCAGAGGAAAATATTACTGAGAGGATCTAGAGCCCTGCTTAGATTTCTCTTTTATTCTGTTTTGTTTTATTAATTATGTTTTTGTCCTTTGTTTTGTTTCAATGTTACTGTGTTGTTATTGTTACATGTAGTGTGTTGAACTCACTTTAACCCACTTTAGATAGGTAGTTCAGTCCTTTCAATCTTACTTAAGACTCTGTAAGATATGTTTTGTTTTGAGTTCATTAAATAGTAATATACCAATGGGAATGTCACTCGTAGCATTCACATCAGTGGCTTCCTGGTCGAGGTGGACTGGAATATGTAAAAAGCTGAGGTTGACTGGAATATGTCAAAAGCCGAGGTTTCAAAGATGACGTCTGGTAAAGACCATAAGGGCTAGGAACAGAGTGGGTGGCGGAGGGTGTCTTCCCCTACAGGGATCAGGATCTTAAAAATTTAATAATCTGAAATATATAAACAGGATTTTGAACTTGTCTGGCTAGTTCTATAATACAATTTCCAAATAAAAAAAACATTCTGTAATAAAAAAAATAATTTTTTTTTAAATATTCATAAAAAACAAATTCATTTTGAATGATTGAAGGAAGTAAGAACTTTCTTTTACACATCTTATTTATTATATTAATTAGCAACAGTACTGAAAAAATATTTAGTATATACTGATTTTGAGCATTTTCCTATTAAAACAGCAGTGTAGTAACATCTCCTCTTAAGTCTTAGAGAAAATTAAGCCAACCAAAGAATATTCTTTAGGTTGAAAAGTAATATACAATATATTTCTGGCTACCATTCTTTCTAGCTACTAAGAAAATAAATTCCACATCTCATTATGAACTCAATAATCCTGGAACAAACAGGACCCAGCTTGAAAGAAACTATTAACACATAAAACCCAACATTGCCTAAACACTTCACAAAAAGAGATTACATAATCATAATCAGAAGAGAGTACATAATCATAAAATAACCTAAAAATTACACAAAGTATAAAAAAATAAAATAAATATTGAGAGAAATAATGAACAGAGGTTCAAATCAAATTCACATCTGACCATATCCTAAATACGTATCCTTTTAACAGACAGTGAAACGTTCTGCCAAAAAAAAGTAGAACAAAATAGTACTGTTGAGTCAGCGTGGAAGATCTCAACAGCTTAAAGAAGTGTTTTGATGAAAATAAAAAAATTCTCTTTTATACTTAAATTTACTGTTATGTAAAAATTTGGTTCAATTACATAAATTAAGAAAAAAAAAAATTATCAGATAAATTTTTTTTAAGTGTATATGTCTATCACGTATACACATGATATTTTAATGAGTAAATATGATTATGTGACATTAAAAATTAAAGCAGTGTAAATTCATGAAGAGAACGAACATATATAAGACCTAGAAGTTTAATGACCCTGCTTATGGAACCTTCTTGTATACAATGAAGATTTAGTTCCAGGAAAAATAGTTAACAATAGGTAAATAGACTTGAATTTTAAAAAAACATTTGGTTTAAATGACTGGTTAAGTTGAAAAAAGATAATTTCATTTAACTATGACATTAATGCTTTTAATGTCTGCAAAGTTATAAATACCATATACACAGAGCATAATTCATAATCAACATGTTTAGAAGACAAGCGATTAATAAAATTACTAATACTATACACCAAACAGAGGAGTAGAAAAAAATTCAAAAAAAAGTAAATAATTTAAGTTAAATATCTTCTCTAATAATACTAATTAACACTTACCAACATGGGCATGTTTTAATGCCCCAACATCATTTGTCCCATCTCCACACATTAATGTAGTATAGCCAAGTGCTTTCAAAGCAACAATTACCATTTCCTTTTGTTTTGGTGCTACTCTAGCAAAAACTGCAACATGAGGAAGTATGCTTATCAAAAACGATTTGTGCGAATCTGAAAGAAACTGCAGTCCCTGAAAAGAAAAGTAACAGATTCATTTAATAATAAAATTAAAAATGAAATCATTAAAATAATCTGTTAGTAGAAAATCCTAAACAAAATAAATTCAGAAAATATTATGTTATAAAAATAATTAATTTTATTGATTTCACTAAACAGAAACGTTTAACATACCTTTATAACATTTATTCTTTTTTTAATTTTCAAATATCTCATCATCAAATTGTCTAGTTTCTTTACTATCAAGTCTTATTCCCTTCTGCATACATTTTTATTTCTTTTAGTTAACGCTTCCTGACTTTTAAGCTAAAAATTACTAAACTCATTTTTCTTTCAAGATTTTTACACCACCAATACTTTTCACAGATGTAATAGTTTTACATTTGAGAAATTAAAGAAAAAAAACATAAACTGCCAATAAAACATTTTACCATTACCAGAAAATTTGTACTCTGTAGGACATTTACTGGGAAACACTACAATTTCTTTCTTTTTAAAGTCTAACTGTGCATTTATTTTTTATCTTGAAGAAAACTGATATGACATATTCCTACATTTTAGTTTAGCTTACAAAACATTTTGATTTAACTAGTGAATTTTTAACATTGAAATAAGTAATCCTGTTTATTTGATCAGCAAGAGGTGGAACTACTAATTGTTCCATCAATAAATATCACTCAAATTTAGCCCCCCTTATCTGGTGATAAATGTTAACCGATTTATTACTGACAATGTTACATAATTCATATTTACAAAAGATTATTAATTAATATTTTAAATAAATATAGTGAGAAACATTGAGGAATGCTTTGAATTACGTTATGAAAACACCATTCATCCAATTACAGACAAATAATAAATGCAACTCATTCAATATCTTCATATTGTAGTTATAATGTCCAAAGTGGATTTATAACCTTTCTTTCACTTCACTTATTCTTTTAGAAACAGCTATCATAAAAAAAATGCCACTAATTGTATACATACTAGTGAAGGAATAGTTGAATAAGGAATCATTTGACAGAAAAAAAGTTGAAATAATGAAACCAATATAAAATATATTATAATTGAAACAACTGTATAAATCTGATGATCAGAAAAATCAGATTTGGAACAGAAAAAAGTATAAGCATAAATCCTCCTGTTTTCTGCCTTGGCAGTAGTTATGATTATCGCCAACCAAAGAAATATTTTTAAGATTATCTTTGACAAAATCGCATACAAGATATATAGTCCAGGTATCTGTTCTAAAATGGGCATGTTTGACTTTTTTTACATGATCGCTAATTTTTGCTTTAATGCCTCTGGAATATCATCAGAAATTATTATTTTGTTATGCACCAAGTGAAGAAAAAAAAAACAGATCGCAAAAATATCCTTTTATTCCTATTTTAAATTTTTTTGTTAAGAGAGCCTACAGAATTTTTTAAACATACTTGCAATTTTTTTGCTTCATGAATTTTTATCTAAATTAATTTTAAAAAGCAGGGCTTGAGAGTACTTCTGGAAGACACTTCTTTAAAAAAAAAAAGTTTCAAATTGTTAATTATCTCCAGAGATATAACCCATCAAAGTTGACCACCATTGTGTAAATTTTCGAATAAATTAATAGACTGATATTTAGCAGTACTTCACATTTGCCAATATGATATTTGGACTTTTTACCTAACAAGACATCGATTTTTAAAAAAATAAACAACAATTTTGTTTGTTAAAAATGCAAGTATGTTTGAAAAATTCCATAGGCTCTCCTATTTAACCGTTTCAAATTTTTCAAAATGCATTGCAAAGTTTGAATGCTCTCAAACATGCATTTGAAAGTATATGATGTAACTAAATTTTCAAGTATCTAGAGATTTTATTTCAAGCTCTACACAATTTGGAAAAACTGTATTTTTTTTTTTTTAATCTGGATGCAAAATTATTGTGCAAAAACTGTCGACAGATTTTTTTGAAATTTGGTATGTGGCTTTATCATACCAAAAAGTCTTTTGAGACAAAATCTGAAGATCCTATATATAAGTACTTGGAAAAAATTCCCAAAAACTTTTTTTCCTTTTTTTGACAGTTACTGCTATTTTTTTAATTACAAAAATACATAATAATGTATTTTTCAATTTGCAACCAATGATAATGTGTGTAAAATTTAATAACGAAACTTTTTTCTCTCTCGATCTTTTCTCTAAAATGAACAGTTATCGAATTATCTAGGGAAATAGGAGAAAAAATTTGATATTTTTGCAATTACTTTTTAACAAAACTTTCAGCATACCTTTTTCAACTGGCACATAATGAAATGATCATTTCTGATGACATTCTGGAGACATTAAAGCAAAAATTAGTGATCACATAGAAAAATCCAACCCAAAACAAATACCGCCTCCTGGACTAATATATAAATGCAAGGAAGTTGACGATAACTGATAAAAGTTGAAATTACTGATATTAAAAGTTGTCTACAGGAAGTTTTACTGTTCTGCCTACTCGTTATTTTAATGACCTTTTGTTGCAATATAAATATGAGAAAACTGTCTGTCTTTGGAGTCTCCCCATAATATGTAATATAAAAGTAAAATGAAAATAAAACAGTTTTATCCACACACATGATCAAGAACAAAATTACAGAACTGGCTTTATTTAATTTATCTTTTACATGAATCTTACCATATTAGGCGTTCAACTGTTAGACAAATAAGACTAACCATTAGATAAATAACCATGCCAAGCTGAAAAAGGTAGTCTGTGTCTGATAAGTGAATGAGAATAATTAGAACAAAATTATACATTTATTTATTAGCAGGAATAAACATTTTTACTCAAGTGGTCATGCATGAAATGATAATTACTTATAGAATTGGTAAACACTTAACAGAAAAAACTAGTAAGAAAAATTATATAGAAAAGTAAAATCTTTAAAATTTGTTACATACAGGAAGGATCATGTGAAATTTTTTAGATATGAGAATGCCTTCCCATAAATATTTTGTATAGTATATACTTCAATCATGGATGGTTTATGATTTAACTCCCCATACAAATTTTGTTAACTGGTACTTCTTTTAGCTTAAGAAAAGATTATCTGACAGAAATAGTACAAAATGGGAGATACTACCAGGCTTATTGAATCAAGTTTTTTCTTCTTAACATGAAATGTATAACACCGTGTTTAATTTTATAAAATGTAATTTACTTGACTATTAATTCCTTCTAAAATTAATTTTATGCTAATGCGAGGCCCCTTTGAATTTTTAATTCAATGAATTTTAGATCCAAACACAATAAAAGTTTTTTAATTTAGATCCAAACGAATCAAGTTTTTACTAAATTCAAAAATAGAAGATTTATTACTCTAACATCAAAATATTTTCATATTCATAAAGGAGGGAGGAAATAATTTCAATTTTAATTTAATTTTGATTTGAAAGAAGTTCTCTCCGACCACTTTTACATCATTGAGGTTCTATATGTTCTAAGGTTGAATATTAAAAAATTTTTTTTACTTATAAGGAGCTTAAAAGCACTGAGGTGGAGCAACAGACTCAAATAATTTTTAATTATTAGTTTTTTAACTTTTTCTGAAGATAAACGACATTTTTTCAAACAGATGTCTCCAATAATGGCCATCTTTGGAGAAAAGAATGAATGAACCTACCAGTTTTAAATTAACAAATATTTTGTTGAAAGTAAACACATTTTGAACCATAATTTTAATAATTCAAGTTAGTTAATTTAGATGGCTAACGAGAAACAGTCATTTAGTGGCAAAAAGGATCCTCCTGCATATTTATAAATGTTTCAAATCTGTTTGATGTTAAAAGTCATTCTGCAGAGTAATAATTATAATTTTAAGAACACTTGTTAACTGAGATGGCTAAGAAATTAGAGACCATGACAGGTAAGAGAGTAAGAGCCTCTTGGAGATTTTTTTTTCAAGTTCTCTTGAAGATAGTGGCTTTTTGGAAAAAAAAGACAGTTCTGATATCTCAATATTTCAATTTTTGTTGATATTGGAGACTTGAGAACTTGAGATGAATGCCAAAACCTCTTCTTCTACACTTTTTAACTTTTCCTGCGGGTAAACCTTTTCTGAAAAAAGGTTTACAATAAAGCAGTTCTTCAGAACTGGGAGATAAAAACCCATGGAGGTAAGGAGCCTGAACCTCTTCTCTTTGTTTACAATACTAATATCTTTCCTGGAGGCAGAACTCTGAAAAAGAAATATTGAATATTCCAATGTTTAAATTTTATGGAAGTAAATTGGAACTTAAAGAAGTTGGCATACATTTTCAACCCCAATAATGGTATAACTTATTAGTCATTAAGTTACTTCATTTTCTTCATTAAAATATAAGTAAATATAAAGCGGAGTAAGTAAATTAAATAAAATACCAGTATGAGAAAAAAAACTAAACCTTCAACTCCCTGCAGTAAATGCATTGGTACAAAATTATTATTTAAATTTCAGTTATCAGTCTGATGACTAATGTTTTAATAACTTAAAAACAATTTAAAAATTATAACCATTAATCAACTTTAATCCTGTAAAAAAATTATAAATCAATTCAACAATTTAAAAAAAATCAAAATCTTATAAAACTCTGAAATAGACAGGTCTCAAATTAAAAATGTATATCCTGTTTTATGCTAAAAAAAGCAATAATTAGTGTAAAAATTACCTCTCCAGTAAGGCAGAGATCATAATCATGTATGAGATCTTTATATGACTTATCAGGACAAAGGGGTAATTTCTGCAACTGATCAATTGATTCCCAGCACCAATTATCCTCTTGGAATTTTGTTAAGACAAGAACTCCTTCTTTTTTTTGAGTAAATCTGAGCTCTTTAGCAACATGACATGCGGTCAATGGATTATCACCAGTAATCATAACAACCTGTAAAATGAAGGAAAGAAAACGCATTACAAAACATCAGCACACTTCAGTTGAATTCTATTATAACAAGAGATTATGGCAGAAAGATTATTATTCCAAAATCTAACTCATCTAATACATCAAATACAAAAGAACTTAATACTGTTTCCCAAGCAAAACCCCAGAAAACCAGTCATGATTTAATATCTTAAAAAAAGATTATATTTTAATATTTAGACTGATAAAAGAAATTAACTGAACTAAAAGAAAAATTGTAATATAAATCTAAAAATAAAATAAAAACAAACCATATGAGAAGCATGAAGTATTTCTTTAATAACAGCTCGAGAATCAGTCTTCAATGGACATGAAATTATAACAAACCCAACAAACTTAAGTTCGGTCTCAATAGAATTTCTTGTTAAATCTCGGACTTGCTGATGAGATAAACGACCAAGTTCTCTCCAACCTAGAGCAAGAACACGAGCTCCACGCCTTGATAAAGTTAAATATATTGCATCATAACTATCTGGCACCGAGTGAAACTAAAACATAATGAAAACACATATACAATAATCACTGTATTGCTAAAACAAAATAATCTAACATTTAATCAAAACAAATATAGAGAGATAAGATACAGTTTACTGACATTAATATAGTACACATACTAGCTGCAGGGTTTGCCTACAGCACACCTTCACAACTAGACCCTCCAGACGAGTTGCCCTGGCAGGCAGCATCTCGGAATTGGATTATTAGGTGACCAAAACTGATTACCTCTTGCATAAAAATATTTTTTTTGAATGATGAAAATTGATATAACGAAAGTTAAATTAGAAATTTAACCCCAGAAATTGGCATTAACAAATCAGGACTTTCCGCTGGTGATCGGTACATTCCAGTGCCTACTTTTTGGTTATAGTTCATTATTTTATGAAGAAAAACAATCTCATAAATAAGCAAAAAAATATTTTAAAATACCACTCTTAAATTAAACACACTAAAAGGTAAAAAATTATTTTAGGGCAGTATCTCAGAATGGATTTGACAAGCTTTGATGGTAATATGTCAGATTATGTAAAAGTCATAGCTTCAAATTAAAAATTTGATGTTCTTGCCAATTTTTTCTTATGCACGTTTGCACTGCACACACTCTTTAGGTCATTCGTCACACATAAGAAAAAATTGGCAAAAACAACAAATCTTTAATTTGAAGCTATGATTTTCATATAATCTTAGATATCACCATCAAAGCTTGTTATCAAATCCATTCTGAAATACTGTCCTAAAAATATTTTTTACATTTTGGTGTGTTTAATTTAAGATTTGTGTTTACATATTTTTTATTTTCTACTTTTTAGCACATTTAATTAACAGTTGTTTTTAAAAATCTTTTTTTACATATTTTTTATTTTCTACTTTTAGTCTTTATAAGTTTATACTTTACAGCTGTGCTAGTGCACAGCTTTGAGTGTATTTAGCGAAAGATCAGGTCGGTATGTTTTATGGTGGGCGAGTGCAATCAAAACATAGGGCTAAAAGATTTAATTCCCGGATAACCAAATTCAGTTGATTGAGAGTGTACCCAATGCGTTAAACAGTAGTGCTTGATGCTGATACATACACCATTTAAATCATGAAAATCGGACGAGCAGTTGCTGAGATATTATGATTGCACCTCATTGCATCCCCTTCCCAATTCTGAAAAGCGTCCCAAGCGCACTTGGAAATATTATCATCTGACAGGTGGTACCCGGCAGATGGGGCGGATGAGGTATCATCTTGGGGGGAGGTTGAAAAAATTTATCAGTGTGCTAGAACCGATCGTTTTCGAGATATTTGTGATTTTCATCCAAAAATTCAGATCTGGTTAAAAAGTACTACATTTTTCAAAAACTTAGGTCACTATTGTACTAAATTTCTAGTAACAACTGTATAACCTAATATATAAACTAATAGAATGTTATCATTAGCTCGTCAGTTGTTACAGTAGGTAAAATGATGTATTTTAAACGATTGTGAATTTTAAATCCAAACTTACCAAAACAAGCTCACACCATACAACTCGCATACATAATCTAAGAGCGAGTTAATATAAAAATGGTAAAAAATATATTATTTATATAAATTTTGCATATAATCGATATCGATATATATATATATATATATATATATATATATAGGATACGGATATTGAACTCTTTTTCTTCTTTTTAAATGTTCAAAAATAACATTCCCTTATAACAACAAAACATACTGATTAATACCACATAGAAAAAAAGGTAAAAAAATCACATGAAGAAGTGTTCTTGTACATTAGCTAAACAATTTATAAACAACAAACTAAAAGTTCAGTTTTTACTTTGTAAAATTTAACAACTAGATTTTGGGTGCGAGTAATCTTCTCACTGAATATCTAAAAACCAAATTCTAAATTGTTTAATATTCCAAGATTACAGGGTTAAAATGTTATTTACGAAGCCACCAGTTGATTTGATTCAGTAGTCATTTGTCTGCCAGTGAATGCAGATCACAATGTACGCGACAATCACTTCTTCTACCAGTTGTGAAGTGCGCACTGTGATTCAATTTTTGTGTGCAAAAGGTTCTTCAGCTACTGATAGTCATCAGGAGTTGTGCCTAATGTATGGACGGACTTACAGTAACAAGTGAGAGGAAGGTTAGAAAATGGTGTCGAGACTTTAAAGATGGCCACTCAAATGTGCATGATGAAGAGCGGATTGACAGGCCCAGTATTCAGACCACCGAAATTGTTGAACGAGTGAACCGAAAACTGCGATGTGACCGGCGATTGATGATTAGTGCTCTGGCTGATGAATTTCTACATGTTGGACACACCTCTAACTACAAGACTGTCACAGAAAAGCTTGAATAACACAAATTGTGTGCTAGGTGGGTACTGAAAATGCTCACCAACCAATTCAAAGAGCAAAGAATTTGCAATGGACGAGCATTTTTGCTATTGACAAGACTGAGATGACTGATTTTCCCACATTTTTACGGGCGACGAGATGTGGATATACTACACCAACACAGGATCGAAACAACAGTCGATGCAATGGCACCATTCAAGTTCCCCAAAACCAAAAAACGTTTAAGCAATCTCTGTATTCAAGTCGAAAAGTGTTGGCTACCGTTTTTTGGGACAAAAAAGGGCATCATTTTCGTTGATTTCCTGGAACATGGATCAACAATTACAGCTGACGTGTACTGCAAAACACTTACCAAACTGAGATGTGTGATCCAAAATCAATGACATGGGAAACTGTAGTCTGGCGTAATCCCCCTTTATGACTACGCACATCCTCACACTGCTGCCTTAACACATTGAACCCTAGAAATGATTTGGTCATTTCTATCAACACGATTTTATTTTTATTATAGTCAACGATGACATCAAGTTTGGATTTTGTAATCATACCCTTCTTTGAAAGAACTTGAACATCTGTTCGAGTCATATTGTTAGCTGATGACAATGCTAAAACATCTCTTGTGTCTTTCCATTTTAGATATAGAAGATGTTCATGTCTCATAAAAACAGATTTTTAGATTTCTTCAATTTTTTTGATACTACATTTTGTTTAGGCAACTTTTGCGATTCGGCATAAAGGTGCCAACAGCTTTTGTTTTTCTCTGCCATAAAAAATCAAATAAAGCCAGTGAAGTAAAAAAATCTGTTCATAAATATAGTATGCCCCTTATCAAGATACTGAAACAGTAGTATCTGGAATAGTGATATAACTGACTTATCATCCCTTTTGACAGTAAAGCTGACAGTCAAGCTGAAGAGCATATCCAGTTGATCACACACAATGTACAGCTTTATCCTGTACTTGTCAGGTTTATTTTTATTATAAACCCAGAACCGAAGCCTTCCTCAAAAACCAGATATTCCTTCATCTACTGTCAAATTTTTATAAGGGGAAAAGCAAGCAGCAAACTGTGAAAGCAATTGATCTAGAAATAAACTTAGTTTGAAATCGGATCATGTCCAACTTTATTGTAAGGAATATACAGATTGTTGTCGTTAAGGTGAAAGTTCGAGAGAATAGAAAGAAAGTGATCCCTTGACATACATGTAGCGGCTTATGAAGAGTGCACAAATTTTCCGTTAGCCCAATTATCTTTGATTTCTTTATAATGCAAACATCAATTATAGTAGAAAAAAATAAATAAAGTTCATATAGTTTCACTATAACCCATTTTTCCCCATATGCTATTTTTCTTCAATTGATTCTCTTTTTAGCATATTAGTAATAGATTTTGAATATCTGCTTGTATCTTATTTTATTAATGCAATGAACGATTCTGGAAAAAAATGAAAATACATAGGGGTCATAGGGGTCGAAGTTTCATCAATAGGAGCAGTAATTCTGCTGTGCTCATTGAACACTGGCAGTGATGTCAGATTATCAATAAATGACCACCGTTAGTCTGTATCACTTTGTTTGTTGACAAAAAGCACTTTCTTTTCGATGTCCTAATATTTCTCACATTACTGGCTGATGACATGGGGTTATCAAAATCTTCATTATTTAGGATATCATTAGCTTGATAATCATAATCAGTATCACCATCAGAGAAACTAATAGGTCTACCAGTTGGAGTAGATTCAATATAATCAGGATCACAATCAGAATCATCTAACTCCCCTTCAAAAATAGGTTCGTCTAATTTTTCAAAAGCAATTTGAATATTTGGATTGTTTTCCTGACCTTAACTAAAAGAATTTTCTACAGACTCAAATGATTCTGAATCAGATTCCATGAGAGTTTAATTTACTAAGCTGACAGTTTTTTATCTCATCCAATATAATATAAAACTGACAAAATTATATATCTGTCAATTTACACTAATGTGAACTAACAGAAAAATTGACATACAGTGACAACAAGAAACTGTACATAGGTCCTAACCTATTAAACAAAAACATTCATGAAGTCAGCTGTCGGTAATAAAATACAGAAAAAAATAAATAAAACATCCGTAATTACAAACGTCTTTGTTATTACAAAACAAAAGAAAGAATTATCAATCTCATAACCTTACCAAAAAACAAATAAACACACACTACATAAATAATACCGATATAAAGAAAAACCTTACTGTATCACCTCTGATACAGTTGAAAAAACTGTGAAATACACACCTCATGAACCAAACTCAACAGTAAACAACACTTATAACCTCAATGTGCAAATAGTTTGTTTTTCTTCTATAATTTCAATAAACCTCGCTAGAGCACAGTAATAACAGAGTGACTTCAACTAAAGTATTCAGTGAATGGTTTACGAAACCGTAAAGCATGAAAATAAGACGTGGAAATTTTTATATAAAATTAAATTCAATGGCCTGAATATTTTTAGCCTCTGTCTGTTAGATATTTCAGTCAGCCCAAAAGTTTTTGAGCTTTGGCTTCAATTGTTAATCAAGAAAAAGATTCAAGATTTTTGTTGGGAACTTTTTGACCACCCTCCATATAGTTCTGACCTTGTACCTAGCGACTACTTCCTTCTCTTGCATTTGAAAAAGTGGCTTAGCGGCCAACGGTTTGAAAACGACAAGGAACTCAAGACTGCCATACATCTGTGAAACCTGCTTGTAAACAAAACTTTCATTCCAGGATGTACAGGTTATCATGTTATTTTGTTTAACTATTGGTAAAATATTTTAATCCGATGAAGCATACAGCTGGATAAATAGCTGTAAACAGTAGTTTTCTTAGATCTGTACTTTTCCAAAAAAATATTTATTTTTGTTTGAAAGAAATAACAGTAACATGGATTACACAATAGTTTTATTTAACATCTAATCAGTCTTCACTAAGCTTCAACAAGCAATCATAATGTTCTTTTATTAAGATTTTAACCAGTCTGGATTTTTAAAATGCATTTTAATTTTATCGCCTATTGCTTGGAGTTGCCATAATTTTGGAAGAATATTGTTCATATTGAGTACTTTATTATCAATACTAATGTCACTAAATAAATTTAAAAAAGAATATAAAGAATAACAACAGTAACCTCAGAATTGTTATTTTGCAAGCATGACTAAATTGTGCTGATTACTTTGCCACAAACTATATAGCTGATTTATAATAGTTATCTCTTTCTTTTTATTAAGCAACTACAGGCTAACTGCCCAATTACAGCTGTTGATGATAGATGAATTTTTGTAATACGTGAAAAATGCCAAGCCTATCTGGAACTTAAACCTAGGACCAACCAGATGAAAGGTAAAGATGCTATCACTTTATTGTAGAGTTGGTTGTAGCTATTTAACACATATTAATAGTAGTTTCTATCCATTATTAATAGAATTTACCATTGATTTTAATGTTTCAGGTGCACCTTTCACAGTAGCAACATAAGTAGTATCTGTTGTACCAGGCAGTGTATATCCAGCAACTACTGACATACGTTTCAATGCAGATGAAAAATGATGACGTTGAAAGATCTTCATTCCAGGTGCTTTACCACGTTTTGGAATAACTGCATCTCCTAAAATTAAAAAAAAACTTACACATAAAATAGTAATAAACCCATATTGCAGTTGTGAAAGTCATACTCCATTAAAAATACAATTCTTAATTAAATAAGGTAATCTGAAATCATTAATTAGATTTCATGAGGTAATATTTAACCCTTCAGTGTGTTATGGCGTTACATTAACGTCATGTCAAATACAACTGGGTCCGTGTTTTGCTGATATATTAACGCACAATAACATACAGTCATATGGTGCTATCTACTGACTTTACTCTTCAACAAACGAACAATTAGTAAATACAGTATTGTGTTACAAGGATTGACAAATATTTTCATATATTTTTCCCTGTGTGACCTACTTTCTTAATCAAAATCAGCTGTTTGATTTCAAGTTTGAAAGTTTAAAGGTTAGAAATTCAACCACTGAGTCTTATCATGTTTACTTCTTTTTAATTGCTATTTATTTTGTTGTTTTTGAATTTTTGTTTAGAAATAGTTGTGTGTGATATGAAATATGTTTGTTTAATAAGTTTAGCGAATAAATTTTCCATACTTCTAAAGAAATACATGTGCAACGCATTAAATTTTATTATAATTCCAATACAATATGGAAAAAACTTACCCTACAGCCGACCAATTTTCCTTTAGGTTAATTCTCATTACTGAACTTACTGAGAAACATAAAATGTTTCCAAATAAAATGTCACCAAAACCTGGTCATTCTTCCCGCCATCATCATCTTTTTTTTTCAACCTTATTAAACACCCCGGGGGCAACAGACACTTGCCAGAAGCCATTACATCAGTTGCTCCCAAGTGTTGTGGCAGTAGACTGCTCACTCCCTGTCATAGTTCCCATCGGGAACTGCCCATCAGGATCTCTCCTGGATCGTAAGAGCATCCCGACCTCCTCTTCTGGATGGCTGAAATGCTCCTCCTCAGAAAAGCTACTCTTCCCAGCCCTAACACCTAACCAGGGTTCGAGCATGCATTGCACACACCTGTCCCCCACTGCGTGCACCCACTCTTCATCCCATGAGGGTTCTTTATTCGTCCTCGGAAGCACCCCGACCCAAGCCACTCTTGCATGTGGTTGAGCCAAGATGTCCTCGGCAAAAAGACTACTTCCCTGGCTCTACACATAACCACATGCTTTGACCCAGACTTCAGTATTTTTTAAGCTCTTTTTTTCCATGACTTTCCATCTAGCACACATCACACATATATAAAAGCTCAACACACAGCAGTCCTTACACTACATTACGTTACTATATCCTTAAGCTTAAACACGAATACAACACAGGTCTCGTACCATACAGATATCCCACTATAATTGGAATAACACACCGCTCCGTAGTCATCGTCACAAAACATAACCACAATCTGCACAACCTGGAGCTCCGGATACACCATCAACAACTCTTAATATTAAACACAAACACTCATAATAGTCACAAAGAGAGCATACCACTAAAAACACACAGTACATCCCACCAAGGTCCCATAGCTGCCAGAATTACTGATCCCCTTTTTGCATATGTATCAAGTCCTGGGCACAAAGCGTTATCAGGGGGTTCCCGCAATCACCTCGACCATGTCCCCTGATATCGTGTGGTATACAGCCATCACCTTTATCAACGCTTTGCATTGCAAGGTCAGCCTTTCTACGTTATCCAGTCCAGGGCTTCCACCCAGACCAGGACTGCGTACATCAGTGACAACAGTGTAACCGTCAAGATCAATCTTCATCTGCTCGCCTTCGGTCCCTGTTGTGCCGTTATCAGCCATCCCAATGTCGCAATTACCTTCTCACACTTTGCTGTTGCTTCCTGCAGGTGGATGGTGAAGAGTTCCAATCTGCCGATCCAAACACCCAGGTATTTGACTCTATGCTGCTCCACATCCCGCACCCCATCGACCTCTATCTCAAAATTCCATAACCAACATCTTCCCACAACAGCCACTACCACTATTTTGCGAGGAACAAGCCACACACCATTTTCAAGTAGCCATCCGCTTATCCTTGCTACTGCGGCATTGGCAATGCCCTCCATCTCCCCTTTCGTGCGTAGGCAAGCCACCCCTATCTAGATTGACTGAAAGACACTTTCAGAGAAAATTCCTTCATCAGGTAAAAAAGTAATAGCAAGGCCTCAGAAAAGATGTGGTATTTGTGACAAAAATGGAAAAAGGAAAAGAGAGCTATTACTGGTGCCCAGAATGTGAAGCAGGACTATGTATAGATAAATGCTTCCAGATTTACCACACATAACCTAATTTTTAAGGTAAATTATATTTCAACATATTTTGTATGCTCAAAAAAATGTATATTTCTGACAATCGTACTTTTAAAGATGCATCTTCAAAGTTAAAATAAAAAATATTGCTTAGTAGTTGTAAAATATTACTCTAAATGTATTACATACTATTTAGCCAGTTTAGGAGAAAATAATTCACGCACATAAGGTATAGACACACTGCAAGATATAAATGAATGATTAATATTTTATATTTAATATTTATTTTCCCTAAATATTTAAAAAAGATGCTTAAACTAAAAAACTTAATTTAAAAAATGTATTTTACTTATTCTTTAGCCAACAACAGTTAAAGTTTAATGCTTCAACAATTTTACTTGTATTGAAATGTATATCTGAAGAATTTTAAAGAAAACTACAATGACAAATCATAATACTTACATCCTGGAAAAAAAGTATTTCATCCTTTACAACATGAACATTTTTAACTGCAAGTGTTTAAGGACTAGCATGCTGGAAAATAGAAGGTAAGAATAAAATTGCAAAGGATGAATGTTTAAATAAGTTCTTATGGATCATGAAAATTTAACAACAATGGGTACAGCTTCATTATATGCATTCAGCACGTAGTGAAGTATTTCAGACTAAAACTACATGTAATCAAACGCCTTTTAAAAAACACGTTGAAATTAATCTTACCTTTAGTAAGATTCCATTCAACAGCAGTTAAAGTAGCTTTCTCAAGTGGATCACCAACTAATCCATCATCTAACTGTGCAAGAGAGTGACAAGTAGCTAGAACCTGAACACTCTCTAATGGTGCTTCATTTAAAAGTGTTACAAATTCTGGTCTTTCCCTGTAAAAAAACTAATTAAACTTTAATAATATATTTCATATAATATATTTTTAATAAAATATTAATCTTTATAACATAAATAAAAAGTAGGTTTTAAATTTTAAATGTGTTAAAAGTAACAGGGTTTTGAATATACAACTATCATAACAATAAAAATAAAAAAATACAAAGGCAAAATTAATTTTTTCAAGCAATGGGTTAAGGTATTTTTTAAAAAATCCCACTGTCTATTTTCTACATAATTAGTGTGATTTTCAATATATTTTCTCTTTCTCTCTCTTACACACAGAGAGAGAGAGAAGAGAGAGAGAGAGAGAGTGTGTGTGTGTTTCTAAAACTTCTCACTTCAAAATCTATAACAGATCTTATGTTATTTTCCATGGAATCCCATTTCTTTCAGGGGAGAGGGTTAGAAAAAGGTCTAAATAGTTGCAAAATAATTGAAATTCTTATTGGATAGAACTAGTTCAGTTTCTTTCCACATACTAATCTAACCTAAGTAGTATCATGTAAATATAAACAAATATTGCCAACCCATTATAGTTTTTTTCTAAATATCAGGCAAAAAAAAAATAAAATAAAAAAATAAATAGAAATAATTAAATATTAACAAAAGCTCAGCTCAACTTGTTTCACAAGTTTTCCTCACTAACCACTTCTAGACTGAACTACATTTCAATGGACAGCTGAACATCAAAAAATTATTTAAATCAAGTATAATACAAATTTCATTAAGCCATCTTTGTAACTCAGTTACTCGAACCACAGTGATAAATGTAATCAATAGTGTTTATGGCAGCAGAGCAAGTTCATGTCTACATTAATTCCAATTATCAACTGTATTAACTCAACGACATGCGAGTCATTAACTGCACTCACAAATGAATGAAAATAATCAATAAACTGACTGAATAAATCATCTGCTTGACCACAACCTTAACATAAATTACATCCTTTGATGGTACAAAACATTCTCGAGTATTGTTCTACAAGCAAGTACACAACTGATAAAAAATCTCTGAATGTTCATAATATTGATTTTAATAAAATTTGTTGGATATAGATATATTAAATTTACAAACGGCTCAAAATATTTGTTTCTAGGTGGCCTAGTTGGTAATAAACTTAAAAGATCATCTGAAAAAAGGAACACCAGATAAAAGTAAAAAGTGTGAAATAAAAGTCTACCAAAAGGCAGTGAACAATAAACAACAAAACTACTGGAGTGTTTTAGGTAAACAAGATTCTATTTACTATGCTGCATTGGTTAATAAATATTATCTCAATGCTAATGGCTATCTTTAGGTTAAAAAAAGGTGATAATTGTAATATGAAATATATTATTAAACTGACCCTATGCCAGCAACTCCTTCAACTACTAAATTGTCACTGGTTAGGGTTCCAGTCTTATCAAAACAACAGATGTCAACCTTACCAGCAAAAGGTATACGAAATGGTTCAGTACAGAATACACCTGAAACAATTTACAAGAATAATGATAAAATTAGTGTTAAAACCATTCGTTCCAACTGTCAATCAAATAAAGAAGAGCAACACTGTGTACTTTTTCCTTCTTTTTTTAAGTTTCCCAAACATTTTCTCAGGGCGCACTGCTTCATCAGGTGAAGAAATATAAAATTAGTTAACTGTTAAAATCTTTAGAGATACTCTGTCAATGAGCAATTTTCAGTAGTTCAAATGAGTTCTATTGACTGAGAATATTGCTCTAAAGGTTTTAATAACTGACTGATTTATAATTTTAAATTTATTCACCTGATGAAGCAATGCATACTGTGAAAATGTTTGTGAAACTTGAAAAAAAAAAGAAAAAAGCACAAGTATCATTCTTCTTTATTTGATTGATAATTATAATAATTCTACTGTTATGATGCTTATCAATAAGTTATTATTTAAAATTAGGTATTAAAAAATGTCAAGCAACAGCTATTTCTTTCACAGTCCCATGATTTCCTTACCATCATTCTACATTTTCTGCTTTATAAAATTCAAGTTACTATTTTTAAATTCATTTTTATGGAATTGACTGAAGCTGTGCAGGAAAACCACATACAAGCCAATAAGACTTACAAAAATTACATACTGTTAAAAAATGGATATTTTAAAGGTGTTTATAATAATATATATGTTTACATATATATAAATACATATACAGTGAAACTTCCCTGAATGAACACTTTCCAATAACAAAACTCCTCTTAATACCAGACACTTTTGATAATTTCTGGCAGTTTTATAGTGGTATTAATACTTCTCAATAACGGGCGCAGACAATGAATTTATCTACTAAAGTTGTTCAATTATAAATATATAATTGAATACTACAGCAGTTTGTCAATCACTTGATCAGGATATCATTCAGAACTTTAAAATTCAGTATAGAAAAACGGATGTCGCGGTACTTATTGTCAACAATGAATGAGGTTACAGATGCTGATGGGCTTTCTAAACGCATTAGTGTGTTGGATACAGTTTTATGGATTTGTATGCCAATAAAGCAACTTACTACTACAACAGTAAGAGATTGTTTCATGAAAGCCAGTATTAAACCTCCACAAATTAACTTCAATTCCAACATTGAAAATGTTACTAAACCAAATGAAAATTCTGTGGAAGAAAGTGAATTACAAGAACTTATTGAACTGATACAAAACTACAAAAGAGTACCTAAATACTGACAATGTGCTCAACAAAGAGGATGTATCGACTGACATCTTATAACTGCTTCAGACTTGACTACTTTCAAAATAAATGTCAATGACTCTGACAATGATGAATCCAGATTTACCATCAGAGTAAGAAAGCAACAGAAGAGGTCAGAAAATTAAAACAACATTTCTTACAAAAAGGGTTACCAGAGGGTGTTATTTTAATATCAGAAGTGCAATTGCTTATTGAAAAAAAAGTACCAGAACTTAGTTCAAATCAAAGTAGACACTACTTTAAACCATCTATGTATATATTGTACATATCCATATTTGATTAATATTCTTGAATACTGTGACTTGTTTTTTATTCCATTTTAGTACAATATGCACAGCAAGCTTATTATCTTATTTTGTTGGTCAATTAAATAAGTGCAGTACTATTCAGAAAAATTATGAAATTCTCCACAAAACCTGGGTAAGACCAATCATACTGTAAAATAATGAAGTACAGTACATTTGTGAAATGCTAATTGAAAGCATACGTCCTATTTCTTCAGTTTTTGTGTAAAAAAGTTGGATGCGCTCTATATTTAGAGCGCATCCAACTTAATACTTTTCAATAACTTAATAATTTTCTCAATAATAATTAGTGTAAGTTCATTCGTTATTACGAATGAACTTACACTAATTATCTGCTCTTCTCCCTAAATCCACAACAGCATTACTAAATGATAACATTTAAAGATTAGTTTTCTGCCAAAATTCTGCTTGTTAACACATCTTGATAAATTTACATGTGCTTAAGAAAAAAAAAAACAAAAGAAAACAAAATAGCGTTCATTTGAACATCTTGAAGAATACATAAATCTAGTAAGATAAGTTTTAAGGGTCCATCTTCATTAAGTTACAGCACAACTATTAATATGTAAATGGAAACTCAAGTCTGACACTAAAATTATCCTTACATTCTGCAGCAACAGCATGCTTAACAGCTAAAGATTTTGGAGAATGAGTTATAGCCTGTCTCACTGTTCTACAATGTTCAAATGCTGCAAGATCAACAAAGCAGATTTTTTTAAGCTTAATTTGCAGCTCTGAAATTTGTAACCAATCACAATTTGATCTTCCTATCAGAAACTATTAAATTTTAATCAAGCCTGAAGTGTTTATGAAATAACAGATATGTTTCAGTGATGTTTATCTTCATACTTTGTTGATGATCAAAATGATAAGGTGAGCGTCCTACTAAAGGATATATACCTCTTGCCCATCCCTCACAATCATTAGCATCTGAGCAGTGATGGAGGTGATGGTGGTGGTTTAATTCAATCAAAATTAAACTACAATTTATATGTAAGTAGCAACATAACTTAACTAGCCATTTGGTTAAAACTGATATCCACTTAATGACTGTTTTCCTTAATTATAGTTAGTTTTAAAAAAAAATTCATGAATCAGATAGATACCAAGCTTGGAGAGTGAAAGTAATGACGTATTAACTGCAAGAGAAAGTTCTATTGGAAGTTCAGGCGGTACAACAGATGTTAGAATCAATGTACACTCTAAAAACAATCTATATCTATTTCGTTGTGGATCCTCTGTTCCTGTAAACAAACAAAAAAATTACCACATGAATAATTCAAATTTAAGGAAATGTATTCATACAAATGCATT